>NC_064931.1:69737586-70433694 GCF_023897955.1 Schistocerca gregaria
ACACTAGATCGCGTGTTTAGCGCTCTTGAGTATGAGCTCATGTAATAAGCGCGGGACTTCTGCATGTTTGTACGACTTCCGTTTGCTTTACTAGCGGCAGATAGCCACTACCAGATTGTATCAGTTAAAGGGGTGACAAAACGTTTTATTAATGATTTATGAGACGGGTGAAGTTTTGCCAGGAACAATAAGTAACAACATAGCACCCAAATTCAAATATTGCCCAGTTACCTCCTCGGTTGGTGTGGAACGGTCCTTTTCTGCTTATAACAATGTTTTGAGAGATCGAGGACGCAGTCTTACTACCGATAGTAGAAAAATCGCATGGCATCTTTGTGCGTCAACCGTATTATACGCCGTTATACTGTGTACTGTTCTGTTTCTCTACCACAAGCTACGGTTACGTTAACGGAACTGGACATCAATTCACTCACAAATGACCATTGGGCATCACCCAGGTCACAATCAATGTATCATACAAATCGAAAACTTGTGTAGTTACACATGTCCGTCAATCGGATAAAAGTCAACGTATCGGATAAATCGGTAAATTTTATGATTACACAAATTCTTAGCCGTGGTCTGATTTACTTATCAGTAGAGACCAGATTAAATGCATGAAAAATGCTTAATAATTCATGAAAAGTGTCGAAATATGCAACATAAAATAATAAAAGAATATGATTGTTACTGCGTGCATTATATCTCAAAGTCGAACCTGTGCATGCCAATTACGAGGAAGAGCAAAGGCCACGAGAAAAATCGGTACGTTTAGAACGCTGATATCACTTTCTTAATACTTTCTGGTAGAGGTTACGAAGGGGGCCATTCTTGTATCATTATCTAAATTTGCAAAATAGGGACGCATTACATGTTTCAATAATTGTTCCTTCTACATTTCGAGAGTGGATTAATTAAAAGTAATGGAAAGTTGAGATGACGGTTTTACTGCTTAAAGTGTTCTACATAGTCTCCTCTCACTTGAGTACAACGCACAGAATGTTTATACAACCGTATGAGACTGTCAGAAATGTCCTTCTTTCGGATGTTGTTCAACTTGCGCGTCACATTGTCAGTCATGGAGTCAAAGCATGACCCTTCATCTTTTTGTGGTAGGTTCGTATTGACACCACCAAGTCTCGCAAACCGTGATGATTTTTCCAGAAAATAGTTATCCATATTTTGCATTTCGATCAAGTCGCGGCACGCCTCATTTTTGTTCGGTTTTCAAGCTCTGCGGGACAAACTTTGCACGCACTTCTGTCGACTTCAAAATATTCTAGAGAATATCTTGAAAACTTGATTTAGAGATGTTGCTCTGCTGTGATTTGTGACACATCATCATTAACGCACCACGACCCCACGTCCACTTAACACTGCCTGCTCACCTTTGCCTGGTCCAATACACATCTGTCGTTTACAGTTATTATTTCAAGCTGCCACTGCAATTAGTCTGCTGATGTCGCTTATACACCACGAATAAAACCAGTCTCGGAACTTTTTGGACTGACATTGCCTGTCAATGTTTTCCCATGAAGGATATTACGTTAAAGACTATGCCATCACAGACTACCAAATACTGCCACCACTGAATGTATGAAGTTTTGTACAGTACTGACTTTACACGCTTCCAGACTGACAAACCCAAGGTCACATTATATGATTTATACATCCAAAGACAAAAAAAGACGCACAACGAAGGAAGTATCCAAATGGGACGGAAAACGGTAGCTGTGATGTACGTGTACAGACAAACAAATGATTACAATTCCAGAAAAATTGGATGATATATTCGACAGAAAGAGATTCACAAACTGAGCAAGTCAGTAGTGCGTTCTTCCACCTCTGTTTCTTATACAAGCACTTATTCTGCTCAACGTTATTGATAGAGCCGTTGGATGTCCTCATGAGGGTTGGCGTGACAAATTTTGTCCAATTGGCGGGTTAGATCGTCAAAATCCCGAGCTGGTTGGAGCGTTCTGACCGTAATGCTCTAAACGCTCTCCATTCCTGTCCAGGGTAGGATTGACAAGTACTAAGACTAAAACTCTCGCAGTGTGTGGGAGGCGAGGGCATTTGTGAGATGAAAGCAGAGCTGACCGTTTGCAGCAAAATCGAAAGGACCGATTGCGGACCTCTGGTGCAGAGCCGAGTGCGGGGTCTGAATCAGAGGCTCAGACGGTTCTGCGACCGTGTAGGCTGCAGATTCCACGACTTGCGCCAATGGGTGGTAGGGTTCTGGGTTCCGCTGAACAGACCAGGAGTCCACTACACGCAGCAGGTGGCTACACGGGTAGCAGGGGCTGTGTGGCGTGGACTTGGCGGTTTTTTTATGTTAGAGGGTTTCGGGAAAACACAAAAAGGGCTTCACTCACAAAGGGTGCAGGCCGAACAAAGGAAGAATGCTGATACAAGAACCATCGGTATAACAGCTATAAACTGTTGTAGCTTTGTTGGGAAAGTACCAGAGCTCCATGCACTAATACAAAGCACTGATGCTCAAATCGTTAAAGGCACTGAGCGTTGGGTAAAGCTGGATATAAGTTCAGTCGAAATTTTTTGAAGAACCTAACGGTGTTAGGAAAGGATAGGCTAAACACAGTTGGCGGTGGCCTGTTTGTTGTTGTTAAAAGTAGTTTATCATGTGGTGAAATTGAAGTTGGTAGTTCCTGTGAGTTATCATGGGCAGAGGTCATTCTAGGCAACCGGAATAAAATAATAATTGCATCATTTTCGCGACCTCCTAATTCATATGATACAATTGCTGATAGGTTCAAATAAAACTGGAGTTTGATTTCAAACACATACCAAACTCACACAATTATAGTTGGTGGTGACTTTAATTTAACCTCGATATGCTGGTGAAAATTCATGTTTAATTCCGGAGGTACGCACAAACCATCATCCGAAATTATCCTAAACGCATTCTCTGAAAATTATTTCGAGCAGTTAGTTCATGGGCCCACGGGAATACTAAACGGTTGTGAAAACACACTTGACCTCTTAGCAACAAATAATCCTAAGTTAATAACAAGCATCAAAATGGATTCAAGGATTAGTGAACATAGGGTTGTCGTAGCGAGACAGAATATTGTAAAACCCAAATCCTCCAAAAATAAACGAAAAATATACCAATTCAAAAAAATCTGAAAAAAATTCACTTGACGTCTTCCTGAGAGACAATCCCCACTCCTTCGAAATTAACAATGTAAGTGTAGACCAAATGTGGCTTGAATTCAAAGAAATAATATTGGTAGCAATTGAGAGATTTATACCAAATAAATTAACAAACGACGGAGCTGATTCTCCTTGGAGGGTCATAAAACAGTTGCAGAACGACGAAAAAACATGCCAAATTTAAACTGACGCAAAATCTCTAAGACCGGCGATCTTTTACAAAAGCTCGAAATTTAGCGCGGGCTTCAATGCAACATGGTTGTAATAGTTTCCACAACGAAACTTTATCTCGAAACCTGGCAGAAAATCCAAAGAAATTCTGGTCGTATGTGGAATACGCTAGCGGCAAGACACAATCAATGCATGCTCTTCGCTATAGCAATGGAGATACTATTGAAGACAGTGCTGCCAAAGCAGAGTTACTAAACGCGGCCTTCCGGAATTCCTTGACCAATGAAGACGAAGTAAATGTTCCAGAATTCGAATCAAGAACAGCTGCCAACATAAGTAAAATAGAAGTAGATAACCTCGGATTAGTGAAGTAACTTTAATCACTTAATAAAAGCAAGTCTTCTGGTCCAGACTGTATACCAATTAGGTCCCTAAAGAGTATGCTTATGCAGTAGCTCCATATGTAACAATCATATACAACCGTTCACTCAACGAAAGATTCGTACCCAAAGACTTGAAAGTTGCACAGGTCATACCAATATTCGGGAAAGGTAGTAGCAGTAATCCACTAAATTACAGGCCCATATCATTAACGTCAATATGAAGCAGGATTTTGGAAGATATATTATGTTCGAACATTGTGAATTACCTCGAAGAAATCGGTCTACTGACACACAGTCAACACGGATTTAGAAAACATCGTTCTTGTGAAACAGAACTAACTCTTTACTCGCACGAAGTGTTGAGTGCTACTGACACGGGATTTCAAATTGATTCCGTATTTCTGGATTTTTCGGAAGGCTTTGGACACTGTACCACACAAGTGGCTTGTAGTGAAACTGCGTGCTTGTGAAAATCGTCTCAGTAATGTGACTGGATTCGTGGTCTGTAAGACAGATCACAGTTCGTAGTGATTGACAGAAAGTCATGGAGTAAACCAGAAGTGATATCTGCGTTCCCAAAGATAGTGTTAAAGGCCCTTTGCTGTTCCTTATCTATATAAACGATTTGGGATACAATCTGAGCAGCCGTCATAGGTTGTTGGCAGATGACGCTGTCGTTTATGGACTAGCAAAGTCTTGAGGAGATTTGTTGGTTGGTTTAAAAGGGGGGGATAGGGAACAGACTACGAGGTCATCGGTCCCTTGTTCCTAATATAACAATTCCACAAGCGTGATAATGAAACAGATAAGACATATAACACAAAACAGAAAGAAAGGAAGACCACAAGAACGAAGGAAAGGCAACGAAAACTAAAAGGAACAAAAGAGGACAAGAAAACAGAGGGATGCAAGACACAGTTAGAAGTGAGTAAAACAAGGAAGCAGATTACAGTCGCTGGCCGACCTCGGAAATAAAAACGAAAAGCCAGCCACTCTGCAGCACATTAAAACCTCCACCCTAAATGTACTAGGGTGGATGACACAGAGGGACAAAGAACATGTGCTAAAACTCAGGTCGGATGATGAAATCCACCCTCACGGATCAAACTAAAACAAATGCTAAAATCAATAATAACGAGTCTGGTAACCGAAGATGAAGTCGCAGGGCAGCCAAAGAAGGACAGAGCAGAAGAATATGGGCCACTGTCAACCAGGCACCGCACCGACACTGAGGTGGGTCTTCACGGCGCAGGGAGGTAGCCATGGGTCGCCCAGGAATGGCCAATGTGGAGGCGGCAGAGAACCACAGATTCCCTGCGAGAGGCCCTCATTGAGGACTTCCACACATTCGTGGACTCCTTAATGGCTCGCAGTTTGTTGTGCGTACTGAGAGTTTGCCATTCCGTCTCCCAAAGCTGAAAAATCTTGAGGCGTAATAACTAAGGCAGGTCAGTTGCGAGGATGCCCATCTCCAGAAGTGGTTTCCGTGTAACCCGTTTGGCCAATCTGTCAGAAAGTTCATTTCCTGGGATTGCGATGCGACTAGGGGTCCAGACAAAAACCAATGAACGACTGGACCGTTCCAGGGCATAGATGGACTCCTGAATGGACCCTACCAAAGGATGACGAGGGTAGCACTGGTCAATAGTTTTCAGGCTGCTCAAGGAGTCAGCACATAAAAGAAGAGACTCCCCAGGGCATGAACGGAGATACTGAAGTGCACGAGAAATGGCCACCAGCTCTGAAGTGAAAACACTGCAGCCATCTGGCAAGGAGTGCTATTCAGTATTTCCTCTGTGAATATAGGCAACGCCAACGCGACCCATGAGCAAACGAGCCGTTGGTGTAAACCACTTGAGAGCCCCGGAACACGTCAAGAATAGAGAGGAAGTGACAGCGGAGAGCCGCATGGTTAACGGAGTCCTTAGGGCCACGCGAGAGGTCCAGGCGAAGCTTCGGCCTACAGCGACACCACGGAGGTGTACGTGAATGAACCTCGAGGAGAGGTGGTACAGGCAAGGACTCTATACAACAGCGATCGCATACGAACAGCAATCCTTAGCCCCGACCTGGGGCACCGATGCTGGAGATGGACTGCCACAGGCGGGAAATGGAGACTGTAATTTGGATGCTCAGGAGAACTACGAATGTGTGCTACGTAACTGGCGAGCAGTTGTGCACGTCTGATTTGCAATGGAGGGACCACAGCCTCCACCAGTACATTAGGACACCAAAACAAATTGCAAAACGATTTAGAAAAAAATATCTGTATGGTGCGAAAATTGGTAATTGACCCTAAATAACGAATCCATTAAACTTCGGTTACACAACAAATCAGTCAAATCTAAAGGCCGTAAATTCAGCTAAATGCCTAGGAATTACAACTTAAATTGGAAGGAACCCATAGAAAATGTAGTTGGGAATGCTAACGAAAGACTGCGTTTTATTGGCAGGACACTTAGAAAATGTAACAGATCTACTAAAGAGTCTGCCTACACTACGCTTGTCCGTCCTCTTTTACAATTTTCTGCGCTGTGTGGGATCCTTACCAGATAGGGCTGACGGAGTACTTCGAAAAAGTTCAAAGAAGGGTAGTACCTTTTGTATTATCGCGAAATAGGGGATAGAGTGTCACTGAAATGATACACAATATGGGACGGACATCATTAAAACAAAGGCGTTTTTTGCTGTGGAGGAATCTTCTCGCGAAATTACAATCACCATCGTTTTCTTCTGAGTGTGAAATTTTTTTTTACGCCGACCTACATAGGGAGAAACGTTCAAAATGATAAAATGAGGGAAATCGGAGCTCGCACGGAAAGATAATAGATGTTTGTTCTTTCCAAGCGCTATACGAGACTGGAATAATAGAGAATTGTGAAGATGGTTCGATAAACCCTCTGCCAGGCATTTAAATGTGATTTTCAGAATACTCGTGTAGATGTAGATTATTTTGCTGAAATGTAAGCCCAGGCAGGCTTTCTGTGAAGAGCAACAGAACGGGGCGTAGAATATCATCGTCGTCGTACCGCTGTGTTGTAAGGGTGCCGCGGTCCTTCTACGAAAAGAAACGGCCCCCACACCATCACTCCTCGCTGTGGGCTGTATGGCAGTCGACAGCCAGGTTGGTGTCCCACTGCTGTCTGGGGCGTCTCTAGACACGTCTTCGTTGCTCATTGGGTCTCAATTCGAAGCGGAACGCATCGCTGAAATAACTCGACTCCATTCAAAGAGATTGCAAGCCATATCTCTCACCAATTAAGAACGTTTAGAGCAGAGTCCTCCAACCATCTCGAGATTTTGACAATCTAACTTGCCAGTTGGACAGGATTTGCTCCGATACCCGTCAGGAGCACATCCAAAAACTCTGTTCATCGATACCATGCCGAATAACTGTTTTGCATAAGGGCCAGAGTGGACCAACGGATTACTGACTTGCTCAATATGTGAAGCTCTTTCTCTTGCATAAATCATCCAATTTTTCTGAAATTGTAATCCTCTCTACATGCGCATCACATTGTCTTAGAGTGTATCTCATCTTCCGTCCTCACTCTTATCTACAACCCACATTTTTCACCGAATACACCTATGTTAACACATGAATTACAAAGGCCTGGGAGTGAAGCTGATATTTAGGTTGCATTATTTTATAATGCGAGCACTGTGGCTTCATGTCCTCAGCCCTAGCCGTGCGCATACATCGAAAATGATTGACCATTTCCACGTGTTGTCATTAGTAAGTGTTCATATTGTTTAAAACCTCCGTCTTTGAAGTACGTAAGTGAAGCTCCATACTTGTAATTACACTTCGATGGCGAGTAAAAGAAGAAAGCTTGACAACACGGGAACTTTTATATTTGTAGTTATGGCTCTGTGAGGGCTGCACGTGTTAGTATATACTGTTACAAGCAAATGTTTAGCTGTTTGTTAAATAATATCTCGCTTATTAGTGTTGTGAATTTGATGGTCACACTTTTATGTTAGAGGTATTGTTTCTAAGATCTTTAGATTTGTTAACAATGAAACATCGAGAGCACACATATGCAGAGTTCTGCAGATGAAATTCCTTGATGGGTGGTACAACACACACGTTCCCGTATTCTCAGATCATTTTTATTTAGTTTTAGCCATTCGATACGATGCTTCCTTTGTAATTTTCAGGCGGTTTTCCACTCTTATCTACGCAAACGTGGCTTTTATTATACTGTACCGGCGATTAAAACACAGAGAAAAAGTACACACAGACAGAAATTTACGATCAGAACCAAATCATTGAGCTATCTGCAGTGTCCACCAGGTTTCAAGAAACGAGTTTCATCTCAGTGTTTTAGTAGGAAGTGAATGTAGCACGACCTAATATCGTACGAAGGTATCTGGCACATTGTCGGCACCACAACAACTGATGCTATGTTTTGGCACTACAAATATTCCTCTCGGTTGGATAGATGCAATATTGTAAATAAATTACGCAACACAAAGACTTCAGATTCGTGAACTTTACCACGCAGCATTAGTTTTAGCTTAGTCTTCATAATTCGAATCAAGAAGACAGTTTCAAAGCGCAAAGTAACTCCATAAAACGCAAAAGTGCAGATGCGACAGCAGGCCAGAAGTTCTTGGCATACACGAAATGCCTCTGACAGAAAACAAATTTTATTTTTCGTATGTTGTTAAGGGTTGCTCAAAACTGTTTAATCAGTTGCCATCTTGATTTGCTGTTTATGTTTCATTCAGATCGGCAAAGTGGAATATTGTGGCTTAATAAAGTTCTATGTTTCGTAGAGTATCGCAATGGGCGTTTATGCAAAGCTCGTGAGAGTTTACAAAGAGTCTTTTCTTTCGTTTTGAATGCCAAAGAATGTGACACAGTATTAGTGACGCAACAGAATTTTCTTTAAAGACTATCGTTGACAAAGTACGTATTATGGTATCTAACAAACGATAACTGAAGATGTGTGAAACGGTTGACGCTATACGAATGTGAGCAGAAATAGTAAGGTACATTCCACGTGAAGAATTAAGTATGAAAAAGTCTGCGCCAATATAGTGCTACATTTATTAAATGTTGACTAAAATCAGATGTGAAAACGAGTTTTCTAGCAGTGTTCACATGTTTAAAAACAATCCAACTAATTTGGTGCGGTAGTTGTTCAGTGTGGATGAGAAGTGAGTTCGTTCCTTTAAGCTAGAAATGGTAATTGAAGCACTGGGAGGAAACAAATAGGCCTGCACACAAGGAAGGCGAAATCGGTTTTCCTCTGCCGGAAAGATGTGAGCAGTGTTTTGTGCGATTAAGAAAAGATTCGCCTCGTTAATTAGCTTGAAAAGTACAAAATAAAATCTAACGCGCTGGCCTTTTGCACAAGATGGATGTAAAAACATGAGCAGCGTGTCTGATTGCAAAAGAAAAAAGAGTGATAAACACAACCGTCATCTCTTTCAATTCTAATGATCTTGAACTTGACCTTTTAAACGGAGGCCTCAAGCATAATATTACTCAAAAAATTATTATCAAAAACACAAAAGACATACTATCAGCTACGGAGCTTTCATGTAATACTGCCAAACGACAGTCTAATGAGAAAAACGCCTTGGTATATAACGCCAACAAACTCATTACCAAACACACGAGTTAGGCAAATAGTATAATTAACAATGAAGAAAAATTATTAAACATATCGACGATAAACTAATTGCCTACAAGGCCCTCATGGTGAAGTCTTATAAGGGAAATTCTGCAATCATTAGAATGTGTATGAAGCTGTGTAAATTAAGAAAACTCTAGAATTCTACTTTACAGAACCAGTATCAGATCCCAAAGAAAAATTCCAAGCTAAACTCAGTGAACTACTTAAGGTTGTTTCCATAATAAATACGCTCTCCCAGAAAATAAAAGCAAGAACTCTGACAACAAATCTCTGCAACAACATCTACAGTAACTGTGATGGAGAAAAATCAATAAATTATGCAGTCATATCACATACAGCCCACTTTCGTATAAAATTTCCAATCTATTGAAGAAGAAGAATGTCAAAATCAGCTTCTTCACCGATAATAAACCTCAGCCCAGAGTCGTACACACCATCCACACATTATCATCCCCCAAAAAAGGTCAGGAATCTCTAACTGAACTATAATAACTGTACCAAATTCTACATTGACCAAACAGGTAGAACCTCTGAAGAAGGTGTAAGGGACACCTTGATGCTTTAAAACTGAATAATGTAAGCAAATCAGCCTTCGTGCCCATCTTGCAGGAAATAATCATACAACAGGTAACATATGAAACAACTTGCAGATCTTACACCTTACAGATAAGGGCAGCACAATGCATTTTCTGGAAGAGGTTGAGATCGATATCTTTTCTGATCTAATTCTGGATGAAAAATCAGAGTCAGCCAACACTTCCATTCTAAATAACTTCCGTGAGGTCTTCTTATCGCTTAAGCCAACGTAATATTCCTATAGTCCAAGAGAGCCGCAGTACTCTAAAAGTTGTTACATAAAAACATATTTTCCCATTTGCATGAATGATATATAAACTACTCACACTTTTATTGTGACATTTACATTTAAATAATAATCATACCTTGCTTCGTCAAAATATTACAGCTTATTTGTTGTAACTGCATGAGCAATCAGACTATATTACATTAGTATTCATACTGTGAAGTGCAAGTAGTGACTCGATGTTCAAACTTAGCTTTATCACTATAACAAATAACGTATCTTATTGTGCTTATGTAGCGAAAACAGTGTTTGCCATTGTTTGCACGTAATCTTTATATGGGTGATTTTAAACATTCAATAGAATAACATATTAGAAATTATTGTAAATAAAGAAATTATTGTAAATAAAGAAATTATTGTAAATAAAGAAATTATTGTAAATAAAGAAATTATTGTAAATAATTTGACTTCCTTTTCGTTTTTTTAATTAATCTCTTTTCACTAACAAAGACATATTTTACTACGCTTAACACTCTCACAGCATCGGTAACCTAAAATCTTTAACACTGTAATGTCTTTGAAAAAATTGTTAAGTTACTGAAGCTGGGCCACCCTTTATAAATGTTAATCGTGTGTTAATATCAAAATTCATAACAAACATAGGTCCAATTCGTCACACGGAATCATACAGCACGTAATTTCTCGCACATTTTGCGTTACTCTAACTTTAAAAATTATCCATGACTGTTTGGTAGAAATCAAAGGAACTAAATCTCTCGCGAATTTTACCGATTTATGAACAAAAAACTTTCTGAATGTCCTAGTACAGTAAACCAATAATGAATACAAAACGAGGCCCCAGAAAGAAAGCAAGGAAGTCTGTAACAACGATCTGAAGATGGATTTGAAGGACATCCGAAACCAGTCATGTTTTGATTCAAATGTTTTTAATTCATATTTGCGGCTGTCTTCTGTTTAAATTATAATCCTCATAGTACTACAGCCACGTTTCTCAAAATGTCAGTTTTCGACTAGAGCGAGGGTTAAATCAGCCTTCGGGACGAAGCACCTCTACACAATGGTAGTGGGGAATCTAAGAGACCCGACATAAAAATTGTTTAAACACCCTCTCAGTTCACCAGATGTGTCACACACTGACTTCCAACTTCTCTCACATCTAAAGAAATTATTGTCTGGAAATCTCTTTGAGTCCAAATAAGAGATCGTGGCAGTTGCAGGTGGACGTTTTCTTAACGTACCAGGATTTTAATTATGGGATGGAATTACACACTGCAAAAATGTTGGAGAAAGTGTATTAACGTAAAAGGAGAGTGCGTCGAAAAATACTTTTTTTACCTAAAACAATCTTTTGCTGGCGGCCGAGAAATTTCGCGCGTTACACACGAAGTATCAGTTAAATCCAACCACTTGAGATTAAAATGGAAGGTTTTTGAAGTTCCGCGAACCGAAATCATTAAATGTATATTCAACCACTATTTTCCATAATAAAATTACAGAGTATTAGCTGGTCTGTAAATTGATGGGATAATGTAACAGTTTCCCGTTTCACTATGTGCAAGACTTTGGGCCTTTGTGTGCCTCTTACTTTCACATGGTCATTTCTGTGTATAACGGAGCGCAAACATACTGCGTAGTGTGATTTCTGTAACTGGTAAGCATAGAAACGAAAGTGCATGATAGAGCAGTACCTGATGACAACACACAGCACAAAGGAAGCGACCAACTCCGTGTCACCATATCAGAGATAAGGAAACTGAGAAAGCAGAAAAAGCTAGTGACAGCACGGATGTATCTCACTTCCGTACCTTTCCTGGCCCTAGTTTTAGTAACTTAGAGTCTTAGAGGAATTGAAGTTAGTTTTCGCATTCGGAGACAAAGTTAGTGACTGGAATTTCGTGAAAATATCTAACCGCAACAAAGAAGTGTTCTGCCAATAGAACTGAGTCTTTGGTTTGCCTGCCCTAAACATTATCTATGTAATCATTCTAATTTAAGTTGTTCACAACTGTAATTCTTAGAAGTTTAGTTATACTGACAGCCTTGAAATTTGAGATATATTGTCGCATGGGCCTCGCGTATTTTTTATAAGTGTGTGGAATGCTTGGCGAACGTGTTGTACATCAATACGTTTCATTATAAAAATAACGTTTTCTTCTGCAAATATGTGTAACTTGTTTGGAAACAAACTTTTTCCTTGCAGTCACGGTACTTACTGTTGACAACGGTAATACTCACTTTGCTCTTCGCCTTCAAGTTCGCATCCAGTACTACTCGGTTCTGTCTCGTTTCGGTCTCTCGAGCGTTGTTAGTTGTGCGTCAATCGTGAAACACAGCAATAAGGATATGGTTACCCAGTTTGCCAATATGCATCTCTCTACAGAATCACTAATTGCAACGGGAGAGCGCCAGCTCGGCGCAATGGCAAGTTGCTCCCTCAGCGACGGTCATCACATCACAGAAGTTTTGCATTGAGGGTTGTTACATTACCCTCTTTCTATTGTAAGTTTGCTGATTTTATAATTACTGATTTTTTCACTACTATTAAAGTAGTTTCATGAACATGAAGGTAACTGGGATAAAAACCGAATAAATCATAATTACGGTTTAATCTGAAACGAGCCGCCGGAGACCAGGATTCCTTAAAGCAAGCTACTCAGAAAATGTCCCAGAACAACCTGCGAAATGTTCCCTTCGAGTTCACGCACGCCCTGCAGATAATGCTTTTCTTCGTGGAAATACCCGCAAATAGTGCAGCGCGCCCTCTAGTCGACGTCAATGTGTTGCTCTTCTAGACCACCGTCTTCATTTTCTTCGGGTGACTAACACGGTGTACTCGTAGAAACGCCGGCTAGGCCACGTGGCCCGTACGACACGTGTCAGCTGCCTCACAGTAGCGGGTGGAAAACAATTTCGGCGCCGATTGAATGAACGCGTTGACCCACAAACAGCAACAGCGGTTGTGCGCTCCCCAGACCTCACACCAATGGATGACTTCCTCTGTGGGTGCAGGGCGGAGACCGCGAGCCAAGTTGCAGCGGCGGCAGCTGGCTGGCTGGCTGACGCCACAAACTTGAGCACAACTTTCCGGCAGCAGGACGCCGCCACGAGGCGCCTAATCAGCTCTGCTGCCATTACTTCGACCGTAATGTATGATTCCCGGCAACGCCTTTATGTACATTTCCTCTCACTCATTTAATTATATGCTCCCTAGCTTATACATTCAGCCTGATTTTGAACAATAGTGACAAGCTGAGAGGATAAGAAACACTCAAGAACTAGTCAGCGTAATTAACATATTTACTATAAAAACGAGTCTTTCCCTCTAGAGCTCATTTTACGAGAACTAAAAGTTTTCGTAGAGGATGTAAGTGCTTTTGATTTTATCCACCAGAAATGATCGGTGAAAGCCTGAGACTATAAAAACAATGGGTTTATTTGCAAAATAACTTTCTCTGCTACAGTCAAAATATTTTCAGTGCAATCAATACAGTTAGAAAGACAAATGGGGATAAAAATGAAACGAAATGGAATGAATCTGTAACAAGCCTCGGGAGACCAGTGGCCCTTATGCCAAATTACACAAAAAATATCCCTGAAGAAGATCCCAAAGTCGTGTTCACTCTATATACGAGGTGATCAAAAAGTCAGTATAAATTGGAAAACTGAATAAATCACGGAGTAATGTAGACAGAGAGGTGCAAATTGACACACATGCTTGGAATGACATGGGGTTTTATTAGAACCAAAAAAATCCAAACGTTCAAAAAATGTCCGACAGATGGCGCTTCATCTGATCAGAATAGCAATAATTAGCGTAACAAAGTAAGACAAAGCAAAGATGATGTTCTCTACAGGAAATGCTCAATACGTCCACCATCATTCCCCAACAATAACTGTAGTCGAGGAATAGTGTTGTGAACAGCACTGTAAAGCATGTCTGGAGTTATGGTAAGGCATTGGCGTCGGATGTTGTCTTTCAGCATCCACAGAGCTGTCGATTGGTCACGAAACACTTGCGACTTCAGGTAACCCCAAAGCCAATAATCGCACGGACTGAGGTCTGGGGACCTGGGAGGCCAAGCATGAGGAAAGTGGCGGCTGAGCACAAGATCATCACCAAACGACGCGCGCAAGAGATCTTTCACGCGTCTAGCAAAATGAGGTGTTTCTTTTTTTTGTTCTAATAAAACCCCATGTTATTCCAAGCATGTGTGTCAATTTTTACCTCTCTATCTACATTATTCTGTGGTTTATTAAGTTTTCAAATTTATACTGACTTTTTGATCACCCGGTATATAACGAGCAATTTCTGATTTCACCTACGTCTACACACATATTACTGGAGCCCCTGGACCATTACTAGTCTTTCACTGTCTTGTTTCACTCACATATGAGGCACGAAATGTCGGACCCGGATTAGTATAATTTGTATGTAGTAGAATCTAATATGGTACACCAATGTAAATTATGCACTATTTTGAATTATCATAAAATTTCCTAAATCCTTCCTGTTTCTATGACACCTAAATAATAATGAAGACTTTGGAACAACATTTATATGTGTGTTACTGTATCCATGTTGGATCTTGTGAACACATGCTTTTGAGTGTTTTATTTTACTGCCATAACCGGTTTCGGGGGACCATATCGATCTTCAGATACCTATCATTTCTTCGTTACTTAAATGGCATGTCATCTGCACAACAATACTTGAGTACTTGGTGTCACTTTATCAGTTGTTTCATTAATAAAATAAAAAAAATGTTAAAATGTTTGCATAACTTTTTTTTATAAATGAAACAACTGATAAAGTGGCACGAAGTATTCAAGTATTCTTGTGCAGTGTGGAGCAGACGAAACATTTATGCAACGAAAAATGTTAGGCATCTGAAGATCGGCATGGTAGCCGGAAACCGGTTATGTCAGTAAAATAAAACATTCAGAAAATATTTGTGGCTGGTTGCGTTATTCACCAACTATTTATATGTTTATTTTAGTATTAGAATGAATGTAAATGTATGTTCTGTCCAGTACTGCAGCTCTGATAAGGAACTGCGTGTGCTTTACGATGTTGGATGGACAGTACCCGGGCACCCATTAATGGACGTTAACATGGGAACTGTGCATCCTTCGCTTTTATGACGGCTTCAACTTCGATGGGGACACTTTCCACGAGGTGGCTCAATGTCTGTGGAGCAATGGCAGCCCGTTCTTCTTCAAGAATCGAACCAGAGAGTGCTGGGATCTGGAGCGAAGTAGGCGTTGTGACTCATCCCAAATGGGTTCCATTACGTTCAGGACGGGACTCTGGGCAGGCCAGTCCACGGCAGAGATATTATTGTAGTGAGATGAGAATTGTTTGTTATGTCACATAGCATGTAAATTACCAATGATATCGCCCCACGTTGGGCACAAGAATGTAGTAAATCCTTCAAAATTCCCTGTGATGTGACACAACATACAGATGTGTAATGATACCCGCCACATTGTGCGTGTGATATGACATAGCACGCAAATTACCAATTAGATCACACCACGCTGAGCGACTCTCGTCTGTTCTCCATCTCCAGCATCCGCCTTCTGACACCGTTATATCGCAGCTACGGCCACGCGACACCTAACGGCCAGACAACACGGATATCGTACCTGGGCCTCTCTGGAAAGCCTCTGGTGCCGATGGGAGCAGCGGACTGGCCCCGCACAGTTCAGAGGCGACTCAGCGCCTGCTGCCGACAGCACTACACGATGAATGATCGCGAATAATGGTGAGATGGTTCTTCCCCCCCCCCCCCCCTCCTCCTTCCCTTTACTAACCGAGTCGTGCCTACGCCCAATCAAATCGACCCTGAGATCTGTAATTTTGTTTTGGTTTGGGTTGCATAAACAGTACTGAAACTAATACATTTCTTCCATGTTTTAATCATCTAAGCAGTCTTTTCCATTCACACATCAACCCCTTGGGCTTAATCTCATAACCTTTTGTGTTAGATCTCATTTAATTATTGATGTCACCTTAATTGCTTTCTCCCAGCCTAGGTTGATCTCATGGTAATCTGAATGTTATGTCATAACCAATTCCTTGATTCACACCGTCCGTCGTGGGAAAATCTCATTAGTTATCTATACGTCATTTCATGTCAGACAGCAGAGAAAAGTTCTCAGTTCGCTACATTACTGTCCAGGTGCTACTTTGCGACAAAGTGGTGTGTCATGCTGATACGAACAATCATTGCCTCTGACTTTTCCTCCACTGTACACAGTACACAATACTGTAAATGTGTTTGTATCCCTCCGTATTTCGCGTTTTTTTAAAGGGCAATAAGGGTCTCGTGAAAATGAGCCACATACCGTAACATCACCTCCTCCGTACTTCACCACATGACGTTCTCCGTACATTAGCCCAACCTGATGCCATCCGTCGAGTTATCATAGGGTATAGAGTGATTAACCACTTGAAAACATTCGTATCGCTCTTTACACCACCTGGGAGTGTCGCTTAGCAATGAAAGTTCATAAATGTGTGGTTCATGAGGAGCTGACAGCCACTGTACCTCATTCTTTTTAACTCCTTGCGCAGAGTCACTGTGCTAGATGAACTACTGGTATGGCTTTGGAGCTCTGGCTGATTTCATGTGACTTCCTGCAGTCACTCTACGCAACGCTTACCGGTCGCTGTCGGTCACTACATTAGGTCTGCCTGGTCTTTCTTTAGCTTTGGTTATTCCTTCTCGTTTCCACTTCACAATCACACCACCAACAGTCGATTTTGGGAGCTTCTGAAGGGTTGAAATGTCCCTGATGGCTTTGTTACTCAGATGACATCTGGTAACAAGTCCATGTGTCAAGTCTCGGACCTATCCTGACAACCCAGTTTTGCTGCTACTGCTTGTCTACTTACAACATAGCTTTTTTTGTATTGACGAGCTCGCCTCCGAGGACATGTAGTAGTCAATTATGTAACAGTTTCTGGTTTTTTTTGGTAAGATAGAGTACTTGGAAGTCACCATCCCATAATGAACCAACTGAGGTTTGAAAACTACCTCAGATAAAATAAGTCTTTGAGGAGAGTCAATAACACTAACCTCTGTTTCTACTAAAATCATCGTGTATTTACAATAGAGTCTACAATTAACAAGATGCATGTTACTACTTGCTATTATTTCTCGGATCTCAGTATCACCAGGCAATATTTACTGTGGTATATGTGAGACGAAATAAGAGGTATCGCGTTTGCTGTCCTAGAAAATATACGTTCCGATCAAGTTTGCCATATGATTTAGTTTTACATTCTGGAAAAATTGCTCTTCCGATTTGTACCACTACTCGTTATCTTATGATTTCTAGTAAATGCTGAATTTATTGCAGTCTCTGAAGTTAATTCTACAGTTTCTGACACGAAATTTGCAGCACAACGAAGCGCGAAGGGGACAGAATTGCGCGACTTACAAGTGTGTGCCTCGCGTAGACTGTAGTGCATACGATCCTCTAATATGTCGTGAAAATCGTTTGAGACATAAAATTAGAATTAACGAAGTGTCCACGCAAAAGATTTGGATCTCTGTCTAGCTGCTTCCTTGTACTGGAAACACCTTACATAAATTGCATGTAACCAAATAAAATATTCGCAGCTGGACAACACATTTTGCTAAATCTGGTTCCACACATATCATCGACTTTTTTTTGTCCAAGTGAAAGATTCGTGTGATTTGAGTTTGCATATTAGTGGCGGTATATTTAAATTACATATTATGTTCTTAATGTGTACAGGGGTCTTTTTAACTTACCCTTAAGTTTCTTCTTGACGAAAAAACTTCTATATTGACAGTTCTGTGGTGCAGTTAACTATATTTCCAAACATCGTATTGTTTAGGACTCAAGAAACATGGAAATACTTAATTTAGAGTATATTTCTAATCGGAAAAAATCAGTTTTTGCAGTTCTGCTACATTCCGTTATAGTCACAGTTGTTATGCATCTCGTATCACTTCTAAAATCTCATCAGCAACTTTCAGTCATACAAGCGACGGTGGTTTCCCAGCTTGAATATTATGTTTTGATTTCAGAATATCTTGTATCAGTTACTTCAAAAAGGTGTCATTTCGAGGCAAACACGCAACTTCGCTTTTATTGGCAACGCCAAAATTTCACAACTAACAAATTTGTATTAAATACGATTTAACTGAAAGGCCTGCTATAAACAGTGTCAATTTTTTTCTACTTAAGAGGCAATGTGATGATTACTACCTCTTAGAAACAGGTCAACAGAATATGTATAGGTCACTGGAAAAAATTCGGAAAATGTCCAAAGAATCTATCCAGTATCGTAATTCATCATCATCATCATCATCATCATCATCATCATCATCATCTTCCATTCAAAGCTTTTGAGAATTTATTCATTTACAGTACGGAATCTTCTCATAAATCCGTTGAAGGCTCTTGGAAGCTGCATTTGAGCAGATTTTGTTTCTATTTCCTGCCTCTTTCCCACAATCCATGTTTAAGATACATAAATGGTATTAGCAGTCCATTGTAGAATTTCAATTTAGTTCTCTGTGGGTTATTAGTTTTTGGGTTGTTTAAATTGTGTAACGAGATGATACAAATTTGGTTATTTAGTTGGGTACATATTTGCTGTAAATGCTTGTAATGTCGGATCCCAAAAAATTAGATGCGGCTCGTGTTACACTGAGCAGTTCTCAGACATAGTTTTTATTTTTTGCTGATTTTTTTCAGCAAAAGCCATCGACTTAGTTTTCTATTTCGATATCTTAAATTCATATTCAGGACTGCGTTTGCTATGTTTCTCGCAGTATAATTATGGTCATAAGCGAATAATAAAGTTGAGAGTGTCTGTGATCTGTTAATACCTTAGGTGTGTTTTGTTTTCCAGTAGCGTATGATTCATCGTTGAAATTATTGTAGTAGGTAACATGGTGCTTCTAGTTTTAAGTCTCTATTAGCGAATATCTTCTCTGTTAATTCGTTATTATCTATTTCTAGTATTGTAGTTATTCCACCAAACACTGCTGTCAAGTTTGACATAAGATATGGTGGTATTCTTCTTTTTTCCATATTTTTTCCACAATACGTTTATATTTACTTTGTTGTAGCATCGTAACGCCTAAGAATATTACTGAGGGGGATACAAAACGCTAAGGTAAAAAAAAAGTGCTTCAGTTTATCAATTTATCTTCGAGTGACAACTGATGAGCGTCTGCAAACACTATAGTATGCAGGGAAATATAAAAAGAAACTACGAACTCGAAAGCATGAATGTGGCATTCAAAACAAAAATAATGTGACATCTTACTGTTGGCTACATTTTACATTTTACTCTATATTTAATCACAAAAAGATCTATGTAATATGATGGACAGTGCAACCACGGACGCAAGCGCACGAAGTTTCACAGAAACAGAATAATATGCAGTAGATGCTCTAGTTATCTTATAATCAGGCGATTACGTTCACTTCGAAGCTTCCTGGCAAGTTAAAACTGTACTCTACCGGCATTCTAACTCACTGTTCTGGCGTCTCGCAGTGGACGCATCACTAACAGATTAACCTGCTGACTCTTAGCTTGAAGCTGCTAAAACCTCTCTCATATTGTTCACCACTCCACAGAGTTGAGCAGCACCTCAGGATGAAAGGATATTGCGCAGATAGTTATGTCAAAAGCTAGGAGTTTGTTTCGCAAAGAACACACTATTTGCAGCGAACTATTCTGTTGTGACTAACTTCGTGACAGACTAAAACAGTATGTCGTTGATCTTTGCCTTGCACCGCTGTCGAAGCCACACAGAGGCAAAGATGTGTCTTCCACGCCGGTCCGGTACGAAGTTTTATTCGGTCGGTACTGTCTGGGCCAAGCCACACACTGTTGCAGGGCGTATGCTCAATTCGGAAACTAAGACAGATACTGTCTTGCGTCGGTAGTCGTTAAGGAATACGGTAACAAAAGAATAATAAGAAAACGAACGCCTCATTACCTAATCTAGCAATACGCGTATAAAATGGTATATATTTTATTGATTTAACCTGGCCAGATTAAAGCCATCAGGGTCTTTCTTACAACGGACCAGAATTTCACACATAGAGCACCATTTTTACAGCAGAGTTACCTAAGAAATAACAGCAGTATTGAAATGAGCTGAGTGTCTTAAGTGGCAGTGTGAGTAAGCTATAGTGTCTACGAACTAATAAATTTGTGATGACAGTATTTGTACTGTCTCAGCTGTTGCCACTAATAGTGATAATAGTAACAATAATAATAACAACAATAAAAATAATAATAGTAATAATAATGACGATAATAACAAGAATGACAGAAGTAGATGTAAGCAGAATTTAGAGGTGTATAAAATAGATGTTTTCTAGTATAGTAGCGATTTCTGGGAAAGGGAAAGTACTTCTCATCGAAAACGATACATCGGCCTCACATCATCGGCAATCTGTCACGATTCAGTCAAAATTTTTAGGAGCCTCTACTACATAACTCAACTTGCGATGAAAACGATGCTAGTAGCAAATGATCATAATCAAACGCAATACAACCAGAAGGAAGTCAAATAAGACATGGTTTTGTCAGTTTAACACCCTCACCAAACGGTGTAATGAGAAGAAATATTCTAAGAATAAGAACTTCCCGCCTTCGCACAGAGATTCTCTCACACTCTATCTCTCTCTCTCTCTCTCTCTCTCTCTCTCTCTCTCTCTCTCTCTTTCTCTCTTGTTAGGAAGAGAGACGGCATAGTGGTTAAGACTGGATTCGCCTTCGGGACACTATGGTTTATATTCTCTATGGGCTTCTGGAATCTCTCAAGATAAGTGCCTGGATGTGTGATTTCAAGTGGTCTTGACCAGTTCAAACCTATCTCAGGCACTAATGACGCAGTCGTCGACGTTCACTGACAGACTTCTCACAGAAGTATAGTAAAGGTGTGAACTTGATTCGTACATTATTCTTTGGTTTATGCAGCTTCTGAAATTATTGTTCTATGCATTTCATTTACAACGTCTCATCCCCCCCCCCCCTCCCCTTTGACATAAAAATGTTATGTCAGCTCACAGTTTGGGCGCAGAGAAGTTGTGTTTGCAACTCTAATTTAATAAAGTGCACACTAAGACTTAAAGTTTTAAACAGTTAATTTTTGTGGTTCAAATTTATGCTTAGGAGGTCAATTAATTCTGTGCTGGTTTAAGCTGTCGCCAGCACATTGGTCGCCAAAGAAGTTGCAAGAAGTTCGATGATAGGCGCTGAATCAAGCGCGCCTATTAGGAGAGAGCCCAAAGACAGACTCGCAAACAACGTGCCGCCAACGCCCTCTCGACCACCAATGTTTAGATCGCTACGGTGGACCAGAGGGCGTAGTCAGTCACAGAGTCAGTCCCAGTCAGCCACAGACAGTAAGCCCAGCCGCAGACAGAGTCAGTCGCAGTCGCAGTGAACTCAGTTCCTATTCTAGTTGGCGTCTGTCAGTTCACGTCACCGGCTACGAGAGTGTAGTGTTTATAGCAGGACTTGCACTTCACCAGCAGTGAGGCTAGCGTGGACTATTACGGAAGAGCTTGTACCACAACACGTGGACTAGCTTAAAGATAAATAGCTTTCTGGTCTGGTTAATAAAGAAACCTGTTAGTACAACAGTGCAATTGTGTTGTAGGAAGAGCATACCGGCCACCAAACAACATCCTCTCCTTGCTGGCCACGGTTCTAGACTCGACAGAGGCAACAGACGACACAAAAAATTCTTTCAGTGACCTGGGTGCCAGGCTGGTTACTGCTGTCACTGAACAAAAAGAACCCACTTTGTCGCCTTGTGCAACAGCTGCTAGGCGGTCATCTGACCCTTCGCCGCTGATGAAAGTAATGGCAGGGACGTGGTGTGTGTGTGTCAGTGAAGTGTATCGAGTCAGTGCAGTAAGAGCTATGCGATTGGGCGTGCCCATGACCAAAGACAGAAAGAAGATTGCCCTATTTGTTGGTATATCAACGAATACTCTCGAACGACCCTACAAGGAATGCTGCACTACACCCAGCTGTGTAGCTTGGAGAAAGAACGGTGGTCGTAACAGATTCTAGCCGACTGGGACTGCAGAGGGCTGTCACCCCCTGTCAATGCCGGAAGTTTCAAACCCATCAGGAATTGCTACTGTCAGTCTATGCCGTCCTAAGTCAATCCGTTTCCAAGCGAGAATTACAAAGGTAACTGTATACAATGGAGTCGGGCACATCACGAAATCCATTTCTGGTAGCGGAACATAAAACTGCGCCTCTTCAGTGCGCTAAAGTATGCAGGTACTGGACAGTAGCTATTTGGAGGTATATGTCGAAGGTGTAGTTCAGGCCAAATGCTGAGTTGTGATGCTTTGGTGGTGTTTTAAATACCATTATTTGGGTCCATTCAGTTAAGTTTACAGTGAACTTGAACCAGAGTATTCTTTTCTATGTTATCTTTGGTCAAATGTTCCACTTTCTTCTATATTTCTACATCTTCGTGCTATGGATAGTTAGTCCCTTCTTCCAAGACAGCGGCAGCGGGCGTTCGCAGGGCTCACGCACGTTCTCCTGCTTTGACGAACACTTAGCCACCCAATCGCTCCTCAACTGGTCCACTAAATCATCCTAACTCAACCCCACAGAAAATGTCTGAGAACATTTGTAACAGCAGGTGAAACGTAGCAGTCAACATCCAAGCAATTTAGTAGTTCTACGGAGTCTAATAACCAATGGCGGCTTCAGCTCGATAAGAAACGGAAACTGTCTTCCTCGCCACATCGACGTCATTATCTAGTAGCGGTGTTAAACGGTATTAAGGTGATTTCTCCTTTGAGCAACTAATGTTTTGTCCAAATTCTACAAGCCATTTACAACATGCAACAGTGTATATACCCTCTTGAAAGAGAGATGCTAGAAACATGACATTGAAATGTGGGGTATTAGTCAATGAAACATTAAATGGGCAGATACATGTATTGAAACACTGAAAATAAATAATGTGAAATACATTCCAATGACCGACCGAGAAAAGTAAATATTTAAGTTCTGCTCATAGAGCAAGATTCTCACATTTCGTTTTGCCGGATTTGCACTACAGAAGCACGTTCTGTGGGAGTACAAGTTCTGATTTATAGTGGGACGAAGCTTTAAAGTAAAGGGCTACCGCTGGGAGTCATTCGACATCTAGTTGGCAGATGCCGGTAATGACACACCTACGGCTAAAGGACTTAGCGATGTATGCCTTGTCATTTGCACACTAAAAGGTAATGGAAAGTTTCCAGGAAGGCCTGTTTTTGATATATCGGTATGCTCTCCTTTTCCATATTAATGAAAATCATTTCACTAATGTTTACCACAACATCCACAATTTCTGAACTGTGATCGCAGGACTGATATACTTCTGAAATGGATCATGTGCAGTACTGTGCATTCTCAAAGTACATTCTTTAAGTTCAACCACCAACGGGAATTCATTTAGAGATGATGTAAAATCATAAGAAAAATGATGAATTGTCAATAAATCGACGTGGCTGCCTTTCTCTTGATGATGAATCACGTGAAAGACGACTTAAAACTAAAACGACATGTGGAAACACCCAGTAAGTGCATAACGTGGCAGCGGTTGACCGGAAAATAAGGATGCACGAAATGGCAGAAGAAAGCATACGGTTCACTTTAAGTGAAAATTTAACTATGAGAAACTTGGTGCAATATCCACTGGTGAGCCAAAACATTATGACCACTTGCTTAATAGCTTGTTTGTCCGTGTTTGGAACGAAATACATAACTGATTTTGCGTATCAGGGAACCGACAGATTGCTGGTAGGTTTGTGGAGGTATCTGGCATTAGATGTCTACGCACAGGTCATGTAATTCGCTTAAATAACGGGCCGTTGATTTGCGTACGCGGTGATAGCGCCCGATAGCGACCCAGATGGATTCTATAAGATTTACATCAGGCGAATTTGGTCGTCGAAGCATCAACGTGAGTTCACTATAATGCTCCTCGCCCTGTAGCACGGTTCTGGCTCCGAGACACGGACAATTATACTGCTGAAAGAAGACATCGCCGTCGGGGAGACATCAATCACGAAGGGATGCAGGTGGTTAGCATCTGTCAGCGTGTCTTTGATTACTACCATGCGAGCGCAGGAGGCTGTCTCACAGAGCATAATACTGCTCTCACCAGTATGCGTCCATGGCGCGCTGTACATTTCAAGCCGCGTTCACCTCGATGACGGCGTTTATGGAGACAACCATCGACCTAATGTAGCAAAAACGTGATTCACTCGAAGAGCCGACACGTTTCCAATAATCGACGGTCGTATTCCGATAGTCCCGTGCCACTGAATTCGTAATTGACGATTTCGTTTGGTTAACATGTGAACACGCAGTGGTGGTCTGCTGCGGAGCTCCGTGTTCAATGTTCGATGAACGGTGCGCAACGAAACACTTCCGCGTGCACCAGCATTGTGCTCTTTTCACAGAGATGCCACAATCACCATCTGTCCTACTTTACAAAGCAGACACGCCTCAGAACTCCACCTCCTGTCAAGAGTAGTTGACGTCCTAACATTTGGCGCCTGGCGGTAGTATCACTGTCCTTTTACACTAAAGCGCCAAAGAAACCGGTATAGGCATGCGTATTCAAATACAGAGATATCTATACAGGCAGAATACGGCGCTGCGGTCGGCAACGCCTATGTAAGAAATCAGTGTCTGGCACAGTAGTTAGATCGCTTACTGCTGCTACAATGGCAGTGGGGACTTTCCCGTACTACCATTTCACGAGTGTATCGTGAATATCAGGAACCCTGTAAAACATCAAATCTCGGACATCGCCGCGGCCGGAAAAAGGTCCAGCAAGAACGGGACCAACGACGACTGAAGAGAATCTTTTAAAATGACAGACATGCAACCCTTCCTCCTATTGCTGCAGATTTCAATGCTGGGCCATCAATAAGTGTCAGCGTGCGAAGCATTCGACGAAACATCATCGATATGGACTTACGGAGTCGACGGCCCACTTGTGTACCCTTGATAACTGCACGACACAAAGCTTTACGCTTCGCCTGGGCCCGTCAATAGCGACATTGGACTGTTGAAGACTGGAAACATGTTGCCTGGCCTGACGACTCTCGTTTCAAATTGTATAGAGAGGGTGGACGTGTGCGGGTATGGAGACAACCTCATGAATCTATGGACCCTGCATGTCAGTATGGTACTGATCACGCTGATGGAGGCTTTGTAATGGTGTGTGGTGGATGCAGTTGGATTGATATGGTACCCATGATACGTCTAGATACGGCTCTGACAGGTGACACCTACATAAGAATCCTGTCTGATCAGCTCTATCCATTCATGTCTGTTGTGCATTCGGACGGACGTGCGCAATTCCAGCAGGACAATGCGACATACCACACGTCCAGCATTGCTACTGAGTGGCTCCAGGAACAGTCTTCCGAGTTTACACACTTCCGCTGATCACCAAACTCCCCATGCATGAATATTATTGAGCATATTTGGGCTGCCTTCCAGCGTGTTGTTCATAAGAGATCTCTGCCGCTTCGTACTCTTACGGATTTATGGACATTCCTGCAGGATTCCTTCCAGCACTACTTCAGACATCAGTGGAATCCGCGCCACGTCGGCTTGCGGCACTTCTGGGTTGTCGCGCGGGCCGTACACGATATTAGGCAGGTGTACCAGTTTCTTTGGCTCTTCAGTGAACGTCTTTCACTAAATGCTCACGATAATAGCACATGCTTCTTGCTCACCCACTAGTAATTAACATTCACTATCGATAACTGATCCTACGACGTATCTTAGAAGATAGGTTATCGAAAGGCGAACTTACGTTTATAGCATTTGTAGACTTGGCAGTTGGACTAAATTACAGGGAGCGAAAGGCTATTTACGACCTGTACAGAAACCAGACGGCAAGTATGAGAGTTGAGGAGCATAAAAAGGAAGCAATGATTGAGAAGGGAGTGAGACAGCCTGTCATCGATGATATTCAATCTGTACATTGTGCAAGGAGTAAAGGAAACAATATAAAAATTTGGTGAATTAATGTTAATGGTGAAGAAATAAAAACTCAGATTTGCCAGTGACACTGTAATTCTGCCAGACACAGCGAAGGACTTGGAAAGGCAGATGAACGGATGGTTAGTGTCCTTGAAAGGTGGATGTAAAGGAACATTAACGAAAGCAGAACAGGGATAATGGAATTTAGTCTAATTAAATGAGGTGAAGCGAGAGAATTAGATTAGGAAACGAGACACTTACAGTAGTGGATGAGTTTTGCTGTTTGGACAGAAAAATTACGGATGGTGGCCGAAGTAAAGAAGATATATAAAATCTAGACTGGCACTTGCTAGAAAAGCGTTTCTGAAGAAGAGAAATTGGTTGACATGGAATATTGATTTAAGTGTTAGGAAGTCTTTTCTGAAAGTATTTGTATGGAGTATAGCCATGTATGGAAGTGAAACATGGACGATAAACAGTCTTGGTAAGGAGAGAATAGAAGCATTTGAAATGTGGTGCTACAGAAGAATGCTCAAGATTAGATGGGTAGATCACGTAATTATTGAATAGGTTCTGAATAGAATTTGCGAGAAAAGAAATTTGTGGCACATCCTAACTAAGAGAAGCGATCGGTAGATTTTACACATCTTGAGACGTCAAGGATCACCAACTTAGTGTTGGAGAGTAAAAATCGTAGAGGGAGACTAAAAGATGAATACGGTAAGCAGATTCATAAGGACGTAAGTTGCAGTAATTATTCGGAGATGAAGGGGCTTGCATGGGATAGGGTAGCATCAAACCAGTCTTTGGACTGAAGACCACAACAACAACATCGATAACTTTTGACATGTGTTGTGTATAGAGAAATGATATTACTTCTAGTCCCTTGCAACTCACGTAAAATGAAGGATATCACTGCCTCGTGATGACTGGGTGTTGTGTGATGTCCTTAGGTTAGTTAGGTTTAAGTAGTTCTAAGTTCTAGGGAACTGACGACCATAGATGTTAAGTCCCATAGTGCTCAGAGCCATTTGAACCATTTTTTTAAGGATATCAAATCTTGTTATTAGGGACCCATGGAGAAGAAAGCCTATATATGCCGTAGATCTCGACGACGCCTCGGAACTAGGTATAACCCGAGTGGAGGAGAAATTAGTGTACTTAAAATTGTTATGACGTTCCTAGCTAGTTTCTCTTTCTAGTCTTTCTTGTTATCCATACTTAATAATGAGAAGAAAAGAGAAAAAAATTGCAAAACCCTAAAGATTGTCGAGGATAACAAAATACCGTATCATTTTCAGATATCGAATCTTTTGACCATTACGACATTTCGTATCTCAGTTACAGAATACGCAGCGTGACGAGTACTACAATTCGTACGAGTAAACGAGAAACTGCGTAACGGACGACAGTTGTGTGTTGCGACAACTGTGCCGCTTCAAAGGCACCTACCTCCCCTACGTGTTTCGACCTCACGTTCTGAGGCTTTCTGTTTGAAGAACTCAAAGTAAGAAGGTTAGGGTTCGACGTACCGCAGATGGAGTGGTAGCTCATTTTGGGAGGGAAGTAGAGTACAGAAACCATGGAAAAGTTTTCCCACTACCCTACAAAAGCAAGGAAATGATTTCAACTTCTTCATGTAATAGTAACTGGTCAGACGGGCTGGACAGTCGCAAAATATCTGAAGCGTTACTCATAAATTCACTTTAGAGCATAATCGATTTCGAAATCGCAAGTGTCATCTTCAGGTGTCACCTGCTGTATCGATGAAAATCCAAATGGATCATAATATAACTGTTGACACGTTATATGATCTGCAGCAGACTCATTACTGGTACAGATCAATTTATTCCTTCAAAGCAAGGCGATGAATTCAGTCTGTTAGTGAAAAACCGTGTTTCCTCAAGTAACTAATGCATCAATTTTTCCATGCGGAAATGAATTTATTTCACCAGTTCGCATCTCTCTCCGCACCACCCGAAAACTGTGGTGAAAATATCATTATAGTAATACTGTGACCCGACCCACAAGTTATAGTCGTTTGTAATGTCCTGTTGTGCCGTGTTCAAAGTTTTAGTGCTGCTCTGGTGCGCCAAAGTAATTTTATTGTAAACTATGATGTTAGTTTTTCCTATTATTTCAGGAAAATAGCTCCGATTTGAAGTGTTGTGCTTCAGAGTCTTTACATTTCTTAGATAATAAAGAGAAAGAAAGAAGTTTACAGTTGATTGTCCTGTTTGGAACGAGGTGCTCAGAGACGGACTGGGAAATAATGAGGTAGAAATTGTACCGAGTTTTTTTTAGTAGAATTATCTCGGCGTCTTCTACATCTACATACATCTACACAGATACTCGGCAAGCCACCGTACTGTGCGTGGCGGAAGGATACCCTGTACCACTACCTGTCATTTCCTTACCTGTTCCACTAGCAAATAGAACGAGGGAAAAATGGCTGTCTGTATGCCTCCGTAAGAGCCCTAATTTCTCCTATCTTATCTTCGTGGTCCCTACGCGCAATGTAGGTTGGTGACAGTACAGTCGTTCGGCAATCAGCTTCAAATGCCGGTGCTCTAAATTTTCTCAATAGTGTTTCTCTAAACGAACGTCGCCTTCCCTCCAGAGATTCCCAATTCAGTTCCCAAAGCATCTCCGTAATAGTTACGCGTTGTTCAGACCTACCGATAACAAATCTAGCAGCCTGCCTCTGAATTGCTTCCATGTCGTCTTTCAATCCGACGTGGTACGGATCCCAAACAATGGATCACAACTCAAGAATAAGTCTCACCAGCGTCCTAGATGCGGTCTTCTTTACAGGTGAACCACTCTTTCCTAAAATTCTCCCAATAAACCGAAGTCGATTATTCGCCTTCCCTACCACCTTTCTCACATGCATCTATTGTCGCTTACCTTAAGCGATTCAGGGTAACTATGGTCAACCAGCTAGCCGTGCTGCCTAAGACGCTGCTTCCAGAGCGGGAAGGAGTGTCGGTCCCCAGCACGAATCCGCCCGGCGGATTAGTAATGTCCATGTCCGGTGTGCCGGCCAGCCTGTGGATGGTTTTTAAAGCGCTTTTACATCTGCCTCGGCGAATGCGGGCTGGTTCCCATACTTCCACTCCAGTTACAAGTTGTGGGCGATTGCTGCGCAAACACTGTCTCCACGTTCGCGTACACCATAATAACTCTACCACGCAAACATTGGGGTTACACTCGTCTGGAATGATACGTTCCCAGGGGGACCACTGAGGGCCGAACCGTACAATAACCTTGGGTTCCGTGTGGGGTGACGGTGGGGTAAGTGGACAGGTGTAGCCTGTTGTGGGATTGTGTACCACTGAGGGCTTCGGCGGGAACGAAGCCTCTCCGTCGTTTCTGGGTCCCTAGTTCAGTACATATATACATACATACATACACACATACATGGTAAATCTAAATCTAGATGGCCGGACAGGAGATCGAACCAGCGTCCACATAAATGCTTCTCTGGTGTATTACCCACTGCACCATCTCGGTTTAAATGTCAGGGTAAATGCTAACTTCAAAGCAGCGTCTGCGGGAGTATTGCATCGATCCCAGAAGACACGACAGAATGGGCGTTGCTCTGTCGTTACTTCTTCTTACTTTTGCTAAGTCCAAGTTGACGAGATACGTTTACCCATTGCGAGCTGGAGCATCTACGAAAATTCTCCCTCATTTTACTCTACATTTGAAATTAGTTAACTGTAACCTGAAATTTTCTCAACTCTTACTGACAAGGAGAAGTCCTCAGTCATGCAGTCGACTGTTTCCAACCACCTATGGTGGTATAGGTTAAGAACTCAGGTATCACACCCTGAAGCCATTCGCCCTGGTGGGCCATCGTTTACGAGTAAAAGCCAAAAATCAATTTAGCCTGTTCCTCCACTGCATTAAAGTAAGCGATAATTTTAGACTGGCGCGGTAGCGTAATGGATAGCGTAACACAGAGGAAAATTGAATGTGACGGGTTCGAATCCAGTCACGTTCCTATATTTTTCTCTTGTTTTTAAATTTATCTTCAGTTATTTGCTTCAAATATAATGTTTTTAAATTTTCTAATCCTTTGCCAAGTCACTTTAACCACTGTATTTACTTTCTTATTTGTTCTCATTTCACCATTGGGCTCAAAATCATTGGTGGATTTGCAGTTACGTTAACAGCGGACGAGGAAATCCGCAAATTAACAGACAGTAGTATGGAAAGGTTTACCTAATGATACAAACCCTCTTCACAAGTCTCGCTGTTTAAAATGAGGTCATCTTTCTGAACGCTATTCCGTTTACATTTACAAAATCTGGAGGTTTCCGGAAAGGAGAGATCTCTCCACGTAAATAGACAATACATTGGTATAAGACATTCGTGAAAATTCTCATTTTTCATCAAATTCCACCATTCCTTCGTCATGACATTTCCTGGTTGATGAATTTGCGTTGTTGGACATTTCATATGCGGCACACTCACAACACAAATGCAAGAAAAAAAAACGCAAAAAATAAACGAAGAAGAAGTGAAGAACGTGACTGAATTCGAACGACCTTCAGTTTTTATCTCTGCTATGCTATCCATTCCGCTACCGCGGCAGTCGAAAATCGTTAACTTAATGCACTAGAGGAACAGGCTAAACTGGTTTTCGGCTTTTACTCGTAAATGCCTTCAGAGTGCGATACCTGGTCGGTTAACCTACACCACCACATGGGTGGTTGCAAAATGTCGATGCCACGTCTCCTTGTGAGTGTTCACAGTCTCCCTAATTCTAGCTATAAACGCTTGAGCGAGATATGTCTGTAGCCTACCGTTCTTTGGTCATGTCAGTCCTTCCTGTACTTAGCTTGGATGCTAGCGGATAAGAGTTGTGATTTTCACATGTTTTCTTCACTTCATCTGTTTCATACTCGTGACCACAATAGCTCTCCTCACATACCAAAAGGCTATCACCATTCCACAACTGCAATACCAGAACAAATACGTCCAGCGTCTTGGCTGTACGTTGGCATAGCACTAAGTCTTATTCTATCTCCTTCATTCCCCACGTCTACGGAAAAAATTACCATGTAAGCTGCGTATTATTCAAAATCTCTCTGCGTAAGGAGATAAAAGCGTCATCTTTTATCATCAGTGTAGCTTCCCTCTTGACACATTCCTGATGTTTCCTTTCTCTCCAACGGGGAACCACTGTCTCTATAACAATGACAACTATCTATGCTTTCCTCATCCATTTATATTTCTATTTTCTTTTTTCCGTCTCATTTGCTAACCATAAACTATTATTACTCGCTCTTCCTCGGATCAGTAGTATTGTCAAACATTTCTGTTAGATGTCACCTGTTCACTTTCGACTAGAATGTAACAAGGAAATTGCTTAATGTTAATAAGGAAAGATTTTTCTTAAATTCTACATATTCATTAATATGCATATTAATATTAACATTCAGGGTGAATAACGTAAGACGTAACACCTCTTTCATTTCGTGAACTGTTCCAGTTATAGAAAAGAGGTTTTAGGCAAATGATAGTACGCTAAGGAGCACGTATTAGGTGTGTGATAAGAAGCCTAACTCTTGAATCGATTGAGACGTTGAAGTAAGTACGATTTTTTAAAGTGGAATGAAATACTTTTTAACGGCATCCGATTGCGTTAGAAAAGACGACTACTATGTTATAACGCCTATTAATTTTGAGGCTAAACTCTTCGCAATAGAATCCGACAAATATCCTGAAACTGGAATGGAGTGCGCTGTGAACAAAAACCTTTTTCGTATACGACATACATACAGGGTTAGCTACGGTTTCTGTATAGGGATCTACGGCACATACTAGCTTCCGGCGCTTCAGACGTGGCTTAGGAGAACTATTTCAGATGTGTGTACGTTTCCTTATTTTTGTGGAAACAACTATAATTTCGTCAGGCAGTTTTCCATTAAACTCCCCCCCCCCCCCCCCATCGCGGCTTCGCGGAAAAAATGGCTTATTAACTTTCCTTGATTTAATAATAATAATAATGATAGGAGAAGACAATAAAGTTGCTGACTGGTGGAAACACTCTACTGAAAATATTATTTTATGTCTAACAGAAATTATTAAATTAAATGTGAACGACAAACAGCTTACCATCGGAATGGACATAGGTATTGATACACCCACTACATAAAAAGGGAGAGAAAACTGACGCTAACAATTATGGAGAGATCTCCCTCTTACCAGTGACATATAAGATCTTTTCCATGGAACTTTTAAATAGAGCTGAAGGAATACCCTCCACACAACTAGGAGAGTATCAAGCAGGATTTAGGAAGGAGAGGTCTTGTGCAGGGAAAATACTGAATCTAAAGAACATAAGAGAAATGAGAAAAATCAGAAACTTCAAGTACGTGATAACTTTTTTAGATTTTAAAAAGGCATACGACTCAGCTGGTAGAAATGCAATAGTCTACATTATTAAGCAATTTGGACTCGACAATAAAACAACAGAAATAATTAAAGGAACCTTAACAAACAGAGCACCAAAAGTAAAATTTACGGAGAACTGTCAAAACCTGTCGAAATAAAAATCATGGGTAAAACAGGGAGGGTTTGTCACCCCTAATTTTCAACGGCGCATTATAGAAGAAAGTGAGAGAATGGAGAAAATCCATCAATATTAAGGGCGTTCAGCTAGGAAGAAACCCAAATAAAATCTCCATAGATCGTCTAGCTTTTTGTAGATGACATGTCAGTAATTACTGACTTACTTGGTACTATCAAAGAACAAATCACAGAACTACAGAAACAAGCAGACAAAATAGAGCTAAAAATATCATTTGAAAAAACATTTCATGACAAATATCAACAATTGCCCTCGAAATCTTAAAACTCATAACAACATAAAATTTCAAACAGTTTTAAATACTAAGGAGATTGATAACAAGCAACACAAAAGAAACGACAGCCATAGAAAATAGAGTACAAAAGATGGATAGATCATTCCAATTTACAAAAAAGATATATAGTAAAAAAACATTGTCCTGGGACACAAAGCTAAGACACTATCAAACAGTGGTAAGGCCTGAAACACTGCATGCAGAGGAATCTTAAATTAACAAGATCTGGTGATCTTGAAAAACACGAAAAAGTTGAAAGAAGTATTACAAGGAAAATACTGGGACGCAAAAGTAATACTAGTGTTGATTAAAAATTAATATCCAACAGAGAGCTCTGTTTGAAGATCTAAAAGCTAACTGATGTAATGAGGAAAAGAAGACTACAGATTTATGGAAACATATTGTGCAATAACAGACTAACTAAGCACATTTTCAACTTACTAAACAGCCACAAATCGAAACCCACATGGTACACGGAAATTGATACAAATATGAAAAACACAGGAATTAGAATGGACATAGCTGATAATAGAATACTTTTTAGAGAAGCAATAGAAAAGGAACGATTTCAGGAAAGAAAGAAGTCTGCAAAAGGAAGAAAGCGCATCCAAGAAGAAGAGGAACGATACTCTCTAAAGATGAAGGAAGTCTGGTAGCAATGAAAATTAAACATAAAGAAGCAAAACCAAAGATGATTTATCGTACCCTACAAAAGCGTTATTCGAATAAATAAATAAACAACAATAATAATACTAGACATATCTTTGCCTGGAGAAGCCTGAATGCTTCTTAAAAGTGAAACAAGAATCAAGTATCAAAAATCTCTCTTCACCATAAATCATTTCACAATGATATAGGTTTCGCCAATTTGATCCAAGATAAAGTATATAAAGTGCACAGTAGTACAATGTGTAGCATTAAATATTAGTTCCACAAAGTTTATACAGTACATAATAATACAATTAAAAGTCACAGTTTTTAAAAGTTAATACAATAATCTGGTAAATCAAAGTATTCCTTCATATTATAAAAAGGGTGATCTGTTAAGCAGTTATATCACGTTTAAAATTAATTACATCCATTGTCCGATCAAAGACTGGTAACTTATTGAAAATTCTCAGTGGGTTTACTTTGTGAAAATTTCCAGTCATTGCTAACCTGTGCCTAGCTACATCTAACTTTGACTTAGCCCTAATATTGTGATCATGAACTTCCCCCTTGACAACAAGTTCTGTCATATTATTTTTAATCTGAAGGCCTGTATTTTGAGCCTGGCGAAGAGTGGACGACAATGTTCCAAATGACCTGTCTTACAAATTAAACGCAAAACTTTCTTTCGTATTTTTAAAATATTATCAGCATGGGGAGAATGTCTCCATATAATAAGGCCATATGATATATGCGATTGATAAAGTCTAAAACATGTCATCCGAAGGTAAAGCATGCTTACCATGTCCCTTAGTTTCAAAAAGAGGTATGACAGCCGAGATATATTTTTACAGACATGATTCATATGTTCTCGCCAATTAAGTTTGGAGTCAGTGTGAATAACTAGAAGTTTTACTGATTTAGTTTCTATATCCTTTGTCATGCCTAGTATGAGCTGTTGTGTTTTATCGGGATTACATAAGAGTTTATTAGCAGTAAACCAATCCAAAGCTATGTCAAGAGATTCTTTTGTTATGAGATTGAGTTCAGAGATGTTCTGATGAGAGGTAAACAGTGTAGTATCATCTGCGTAACACCCTGACAGGATGTGGTATTTTGTAAGGCAGGTCATTAATTGAATAATGAAAAAGAAGGGTCTGAGGATAGATGCTTGAAGAATACCCGTGTTTATCTCGAACAAGGAAGACTGCATATTCCTGACTGAAACGAATTGTTTGCTGTTGTTCAAGTAAGAAGTTATGATAGCTAAAGTATTCTCTTGCAACAGCAACACCTGCTGTCGGACAAATGTGTTTATAGATACTACTCGAAATTGCAATTAGACGGAATATACTTCAAATAAACTAAACAATTTATTAAAAATGGTTGATGCCATGTCATCCAGAAAATAAATACTTTTCTTAATGACATGTATTTTTACACTTACGCACATGGTCAAATTATTTTTCCTATCAGCTGCACGGCACATTTGAAATCTTTGTTCGAAATACGTATATGAAAGTACACTGGTTGATACGCCGTTGCATCGCCGTTACATCGTCTGGCGTAGTTGGGGCTTGACGACACACATCATCTTTCAGTGCTCCCCATAGAAAGAAATCAAGAGGGGTCAAGTAAGGGATCTTGTATTGAAGCGTTGCGTCCTATCAAACGGACAGAAAACTTTTCATTCCGTATTTGCGTCGCAACACGGGAAGAGTGAGCTGGGCAACCGTCTTCTCGGAACCACATACAATGTCGCTTACACAAAGGCAACGTCTTCTAGAAGAATGGGTACAATGTAAGAATGTATGCATACGTATTTACGTTTAATAGTAATTTGGGCAACTGTCTGCACAGTGACGATCAGAATAGACTTCCCTATACGCGTACCGTTTCGACAGCATTTTATTTATTTATTTATTTTTTACAATCGCCATAGAAAAGTATCATGTCTAACTTCTCATTGAAGTATGTGTTCGGGTGCCAAGAATGTTGAAGCAGAAGTGACCTGCAGACAAACGACACTGTGCCTGCTTGTTATGCAATGCAGGGAAGTAAACAGTCGAAAGGATATATATAACGTCGTAACCCGGTATGAGGGTGTTAACAACGCAAGAGCAGATTCCGGTCGACCTGCCTTTCAAATTTAGAATATTTGTCCGATTATTTTGAGATGTGTTTCAGCCTCAAAAATTACAAGCGTTATATCGCTGCACTAGTCTTTTGAATCGCTACCGGATGACGTTGAAAATGTACAATTCCATTTAAAAATTCATACTTGCTTCAATATATCGATAGATGCAGTAGTTAAGACAATTTATTGTTCCATACCAGCAAGAATCATCTCATTTTTGGGTCTATGGAATAGAAACTGAATCCAATCTACTCTAAACACCAAATTAAGTGTCCCGTAGCTTACTATCATTTGCCTAAAATTTCGTTTAGACATCTGGAAACGTTCACGAAATGAAAGTGGTATTCGGTTTTTCGTGACTCACCCTGCATATAGCTCCAGTAGGCCCTACTACAGAAACGGTAATGGTGACTCACTAAAGTTGTCTGGTTAGATGTAAGAAAATGAAATAAATGTATAAATAAATATTTCTAGTACACGTTAGTATTTTTCAAGTGTTGTCACCGAGCGAGGTGGCACCGTGGTTAGCACACTGGCCTCGCATTCGGGAAGACGACGGTTCAAACCCGCATCCGGCCATCCTGCTTCAGGTTTACCGTGATTTCCCTTAATCTCTTCAGGCAAATGCCGGGATGGTTCCTTTTAAAGGGCACGGCAGGTTTCCTTCAACATCCTTTCCTCATCCGACGGGACTGATGAACTCGCTGTTTGGTCCCCTCCCCCAAATCAATCAACCAACTTACCATGTGTTGTCTCTTTTCTAACGCTTGTGGCCTGCATGGTTGTAACATGCAGCGTTCTTTTATAGCACGTCCATCTATTTCTAAGCCCACTTCATCCATTTGTGATACGCATTTATTGGGCACGTTATTAGTTATCGCTCTGTATCACCAGGAATTAGAATGAACATAGCAAATAACAATACTTTCTCTCACACATCCTCTTTGAATTTACCCAACATTTATAATGAATCTGACACGTGACAAAGGACGAAAGTAACATTAAAAAGCGCTAGCGTCATAAAAAGCAACTGAAAAAGTTCGATCTCTTTCAGTGCTGCATGTCATTGTTGATTCCCTTAAAGTAATCCTAAAGACTAGCTGTGAACTTGGAAAGTAGGATGGATTGCGGTGGATGAAGTGTGTTATCTGTGAACAGTATTTCAAAAATTACTATGCACCTCTAAGTTGTATGCACTTTTTCTTTCGCAAGCCTAGTGATATACATACACTATGTGATCAAAAGTATACGGACACCTGGCTGAAAATGACTTAGAAGCTCGTGGCGCCCTCCATCGGTACTGCTGCAATTCAATATGGTGTTGGCCCACCCTGAGCCTTGATGACAGCTTCCAGTCTCGCAGGCGTTCGTTCACTCAGGTGCTGGAAGGTTTCTTGTGGAATTGCAGCCCATTCTTCACGGAGTGCTGCACTGAGGAGAGGTATCGATGTCAGTCAGTGAGGCCTGGCACGAAGTCGGCGTTCCAAAGCATCCCAAAGGTGTCCTATTGGATTAAGATCAGGACTCTGTGTAGGCCAGTCCATTACAGGGATGTTATTGTCGTGTAACCACTCTAGCACAGGCCATGCATTGTGAATAGGTGCTCGATCGTGCTGAAAGATTAAATCGCCATCCGCGAATTGCTCTTCAACAGTGGGAAGCAAGCAGGTGCTTAAAACCTCAATGTAGGCGTGTGCGTATGAGCAGCCGCTCGACCATGAAATCCAAGTTTTCTCGCCTCCCACCTAACTGCCATAGTACTTGCAGTAGATCCTGATGCACTGTGGAATTCCTGTGTGATGGTCTGGATAGATGTCTGCCTATTACACGCTACGAGCCTATTCAACTGCCAGTGATCTCTGTCAGTCGACAGACGAGGTCGGCCTGTACGATTTTGTGCTGTACGTGTCCCTTCACGTTTACGCTTCACCGTCACACCGGAAAGAGTGAACCTATGGATGTTTAGGAGTGTGCATATCTCGTGTAGAGACGTATGACACAAGTGACACCCAATCACCTGACCACGTTCAAAGTCCGCGAGTTCCGCGGAGCGCCCCATTATGCTCTGTCACGATGTCTAATGACTACTGAGGTCACTGATATCCATTACCTGGCCGTAGGTGGCAGCACAATGTACCTAATATGTAAAACCTATGTTTTGGGGGTATCCGGATACTTTTGACCACATAGTGTACGTTCCCTGCAGTGACGTCTGCAGACAGTTTGCACTTGCTACAGGGGACAAGATTCGATCGGCAAAGAGCGCCTGTCATGCAGGAACCCAATTGTAAAGGCGATGCTCCTTGTCGGTTCCTAAACTCCAATTGAAACGAAGACTCAAGAAGGTTACAGTACAGTGAGGTACAAATACTCTTCTGTATTGGTAACGTCTGTATGTTTTTATGTTAAAGCAACTATGGTTTTCTGATGAAATGATGTGCTTCTCCGATGCCATTCGTATTCTCAAGGAAAGAGGAATTTAGTGGCACAACGTTCATTAAGGTTCGCTGTGAAAGTTTCACAGAAATGTGCACTTAGGTTTTTTAAATGCATGTGCCAAGGCAGGAATAAGACTCAATCTCACTCTCCGAAGGTGTAAACATCTTTAAACAAAGTGACGTCCAAGACAGTTAACGGTGTGTTACCTCGGCACTTGAAACACCCCGAAGACTGGACGAAATTTGGTAAAGAGAGAAACTCCGCTACGAAAATTGTTAACACAAATCGGTACAAGGTTTTTGTCGAGATATGAAAGACGTTACAAACGGCGACCCACAGAAGTCGTTTGAGCTGTGTACACCATGCCTACAGATCAACTTGCATCAAAAATCTGTAGGAACGGAATATATAATGCGGCACCACTTGAAAACGTAGACTCATATTTGCCTTAATTTAAAATCTTAATGGCAGATATAGACTGAGAACAATTTATTAATGGTGAAGAGTACGGCGAAGTTTACGAGACTAGTTAGGATGAATCAATGCGAAAAGAAATGGGATACGAGAGTACTGTGGAATGAAGTGATACGCTTGAAGTTCTACAAGGCTGTAGGTACTGCGATAAGGAATAGCTAGTAGGCAGTCCGGTTGAAGAGGAATAGACATCTCTTAAAAAGGGAAATCACAGATGTGGGAAAGAAGAACATAGGTACAAAGAAAGTAACTGCAAAGAAACCATGGTTAACAGAAGAAATACTTCAGTTGATCGATCAAAGAAGCAAATACGAAAATGTTCACGGAAATTCAGTAATACAGAAATAGGCGTAACTTCGGAGTGAAATAAGCAGAAAGTGCGGGGAAGCTAATGCAAAATGGTTGCATCAAAAATGTGAAGAAACTGAAAAAGAAATGATTGTCGCAAGGAGGGACTCACCATAGAGAAATGTCGAAACAATCTTAAGTGAAATTAAGGCAAGGGTAGAAACATTAATAATGGGAACTTCATTGTTCAATGCAGAAGAGAGAGCTGATGGGTGGGAAGAGTACATTGAAGGCCTCTATGAGGGAGAAGACTTGTCTGATAACGTGATAGAAGAAGAAACAGTAGTCGATACAGAAGAGAGAGGAGATCCAGTATTAGAATCAGAATTTAAAAGAGCTTTGGAAGACTTAAGATCAAATAAAGCTGAAGGGATAGATAATATGCCATCAGAAAATCTAGGGGACTGATGACCTCAGATGTTAAGTCCCATAGTGCTCAGAGCCATTTGAACCATTTTCTGAATTTCTAAAGTCATTGGGGTAAATGGCAGCAAAACGACTAATCACGTTAATGTGTACAATATATGGGTCTAGCGATATACTATCACTTTCTTAAAAATGTCATTTACACAATTCAGAAGACTGCAAGAGCTGACAAGTGAGAGAATTAATGCACAATCTGGATAACAGCTCATGCATCCAAGAATAATATACAGATGAATGGAAAAGAAAACAGAGGTTTTGTTAGATGACGATCAGTCTGGCTTTAAGAAACGTAAAGGCATCAGAGGCAGTTCTGACGTTGCGGCTGATAACGAAGCAAGACTAAAGAAAAATCGAGACACATTCATAGGATCTGTCGACCTGGAAAAAGCGTTCGACAACGTCAAGTGGTGCAAGATGTTCGCAATTCTGAGAGAAATAGGGGTAAACTATAGGGAAAGACAGGTACAAGATCCAAGAGGAAACAATAAGAGCGGAAGACCAAGAACGTAGTGTTCGGCTTAAAAGGTTGAAGAGGAGATGTAGTCTTTTGCCCATACTGTTCAGTCTATACGTCGAAGAAACAATGGTGGAAATAAAAATAAGGTCACAGTGCAATAAAAATTCAAGGTGATTGTATATCAATAATAAGATTCGATGATGATATTGCTATCCTCAGTGAAAGTGAAGAAGAATTACAGGATCTGCTGAATGGAATGAACTGTCTAATGAATACAGAATATGGACCGAGTGAAAACCGAAAAGAGACGAAAGTAATGAGAAGTGGCAGAAAGGGGAACAGCCAGAAACTTAATAGCGGGACTGTTGATAACGAAGTAAATGAAATTACGGAATTTTGCTACCTAGGCAGCAAACGAACCCATGACGGACCGAGCAAGGAGGGCATCAAAAGCAGACTAACACTGGAAAAAAGGGGACTGCTGTCCAAGACAAGTCTACTAGTATCAAGCATAGGCCTGAATTTGAGGAAGAAATTTCTGAGAAGCTACGTTTGCAGTACAGAATTGTGCGGTAGTGAAACACGGGGTGTGGGAAATCCGGAACAGAAGAGACTAAGTATTTGAGATCTGATGCTACACAAGAATGTTGGAAATTTGGTGGACTGATCTGATAAGGTAAGGAATGAAGAGATTCTCCTCAGAATCGGTGAGGAAAGGAACATACAGAAAACACTGGTAAGAAGAAGGGACAGGATGGTAGGACATCTGTTAAGATGTAAGGGAATAACGTCCACGGTGCTGGCGGGAGCTGTACAGAAAGACACATACTGAAATACATCCAGCAAATACGCTACTCGGAGATGAAGGGGAAGGTACGGGAGAGGATTTTGTGGCGGACCGCATCAGAGCAGTTAGAGCCACTAACATAACCTGAACTAATATCGGAAACTTGTTTCGTAATGTACCAAATTGTGTGAAAATTTGCAGTAAATTTTTATTACGTTAAGGTATTCTCATTCCATATTTGTACTCTTTTCAGGGTTCTTTCATAACTCACCAGTACGGGGCACGTTGGTACTAGCCCATGATAGGGTGCGAGTGCATCGAAATCACCTGAGGCGACGTTTCCCATATGTAACAAGTTCTGGAGGTATTCTGTGGAGGATGTTTACATGGAACAAGACGGACCCCCGCCATGGCCCGCCGTAGCCCGCCATGTCCTTCAACCTGCGAGCACTATAGGAAATCACTATCTGATCACGTGCATCCAGTTGTTCTAATGCACCTGCAGGCGACCGGTACCTTCAACAAGAGATTGTGTCACTAAATTTCTCACATTGTGTGAGAATGATTCGTGGAACCATCCACGGACACGAGTGTCCTTGCGTGGACTCTCAGTCATGCAGCGACAGCAAGTGCTCAGAATACAAATATTCAAGAGACTATGTCCTCTATATGAATGAAGATAGCAATCTGGGGTGAATTTTAAATTATGCATTCAAACTAAAAGCCTTTGGCACCAGCTATAAACTGTTAGTTCATGTTATCGACAGCAGGGGTCACCTCGATGCAGGCTTCTCACTCGTTCATCAGCCAATACGCGTCGAGTTGAGATATTGATATAACAGCAACAAAAGGCGTTATTTTTCAACGGGATGGAAAAACACGTCACTGGAAGCTACGTGTAAGAGCATTTCTGAACAATGAGCTGCTTCACTGATGGCTCGGCCGTAAGGGACGTACGGATCTCGCGTTGCACCATTAGCCTCATGTCAAAGTATCTCACTTCTTTTTGTGCGGCTCTGTGAAAGACTTCGTCTATGTGGCTCCCCTTTCAACAGCTGTGGGGGGAACTACGGCGCCGATAGCTACAGCAGTGGACGCAGGAACACGATACATGCTCGCAAAAATATGGGACAAGTTTGACCGTCGTCTGGATGTTTCTCGTGCGGCCGAAGGAGGGAACGTTCAGCATTGCTAATTAAAACTCTTATCCTAAACGTGATTGTGAAATGTGCTTCAAGTTTTTATGTGCATGCACGTAAAATATACTCTCTTGTAAAATCGGATGCTTGTTTTGAAAAAAAAATTGTAGTTAAAATTCACCCCACATTTCTACCTTCACTCATGTAGGAGATATAATTTTGTGTACCCTCTACCGTGCGTAGCATTTATCTCGATGACCGGAAACATTTATGTTCAGGAGAAAAATAAAGACATGTATGAAGCACTTGTTTAGCTACCGGGGTGATAATAAGCACGATGATTGCCTTTCTGTTATCTTTGACGCTGCATAGCTAGGAACAGGAGTACGAATTTTTTAAATACCATGCTATATTTTTTTTGTAATCCACTTATTCTTCTCAAGTGCTGTTCAGAAACGTTTAACAAGGTACCATGCACGCAAATATGACGTTATTAAAATCAAGATATAAAACTGTCTTTGATTTTCCTATACTAGAACACATGTAACATAACTCGTCCACTTGCTGGAGCTGACAGTAAACAAATGTGAACCTCCAAGGAAAATATACCTCTGATTCACTCAACCGTTTACAGTTATACTGATAATGGATGCTTGCCGTAATGCTTAATAAATCGTAATATGAAAGGCGGACTGTATACTACCTACTCAGTTTTAATCTCTTAAGCACAATAGTAAATCCATATACCACTGGCCTTCAATGCTGTTTATTAGTTTATTTACTAAAAATAATCTATTTCATTGCTATTAATGTATTCACAGTAATTTCTCTTATAAGTACCCGCCAGGGTAGCCGACGGTGCTAATGTGCTGCTTTCTGGACTCGGGTAGGCGCGCCGGCCCCAGATCGTATCCGCCCGGCGGTTTAACGAGACGGGCCGTTCTGCCTGCCAGCCTGGATGTGGTTTTAAGGTAGTTTTACACATCCCGCTAGGTGAATGCCGGGTTGGTCCCCACGTTCCATCTCAGTTACACGATTCGCAGCCATTTGACAAAATTCGCACTATTACATGGCTTACACTAGACGTCGACAGCTGGGGTCCACTAATTCCGCCCTGGGGGATTCGGCGTGGCGGTAGGAAGGGCACCCGGCCACCCTCTGCAACGAACACTGCCAAATAAATAGTAACACGGCCGGCCCTGCGTTTAAGCGGGACCAAGGCCGAAAGAAAGAAAGAAAGAAGGAAAGAAAAATTTCTCTGATAAGTACGAATACCATTTTTATGTTTCTAAGTCTCTAGGCTCGACATACAGCGAACAAGTGAGTAATGTTATGAGCATTTTCCGATAGACTTCGAGGCACTCGTCTCCAGAGCTGGTTTTGTGTTCTGGTGGTATTTATCACCTCTGGATTTACCCTTCTGATATCTTCCGATATAAACGACGGTAAGTTCAATACACAGTAACATTTCCGACACTATAAAGTATAAAAACAATACGACAGTCCTTTGTACGCATACAAAATAACCAGTTTTCTTTCACGCCGTACATGTATGGAAATAGATTGTCGTGTGTTCAGCTCCTAGTTACATCCACTTGTACTGATTATACTTCTGTGGCCGGCCGGAGTGACCGAGCGGTTCTAGGCGCTTCAGTCTGGAACCGCGCGACCGCTACGGTTGCAGGTTCCAATCCTGCCTCAGACATGGATGTGTGTGATGTGCTTAGGTTACTTAGGTTTAAGTAGTTCTAAATTCTAGGGGACTGATGACCTCAGATGTTAAGTCCCATAGTGCTCAGAGCCATTTGAACCATTTGAGCTTCTTCTGTTTAAAGAATGAACATTACAGGTAACACTGCTCACAAATTATCTCGAATTGTTAGCTGCTGAGATAATATAAATTATATCCGCCAACAGTGTACGAGTTAGATGATTGCTGAAAATATGCAATTTGACAAAAACAGCTTATTAGCACACTTTAATTTAATACGTATTTTACTTACTCATTGTTGGTTGGTTTTCATAGTTAGCGAGGTCATACTGTCATTCGAGAATCTTTCTTTTACATCAGTAAAAATGACTTCATGGATGTGGCATAATTCCTTGGCAGACGAAGTTCTGGGTGATTGTACACTGAACCGCTGGGAAGAGGTTAGAAAAGAGCACACAGAAAATTCAGAATTTGGAGGATACTCTTACGCAGACGATGCAGCTACTATTCTACAATTTGAAACACAACTACAGTAATTAACGGTAATCTGGATAACAAAGCGTTAAGTGGACCTGTTGGTGAATCGTCTAGTAAAGATGCAGCTGCTCCAATGAGCAGTTAATCAAAGCCGTGAAACTGACTATGATAATGAAGTGGCTGCAAATGTGGATTTGTATGCATGGTCTAAAGTTGGTTGTGAACCTCAGTCCTTTGTGAAACGCCTTGCCAGTAAGGACATACGTTTAGTGGGAGAAGCTGATATTGCTAATTTCCTGCAGACTTTTTCAAACTGTTTTAGCACGAATTTTGTGTTTTTCATTCACTGGTATGAATATTTACCACTGATGGTAGGCCTAGAAATACATTATAAATTAAGCAGTTTTACTGATTATTATTCCCAAACAGTATGTACGGACGTGTCTTACATTGTCAAGCTCGAAAACATTTTGTAACCTAAAAGGATTAATGATCACATCTGAGACGTCACTGGTTGAGGAGAATGCACCGAGCAAGCAGCTGAGACCAGTCACAATGAGCTGTGTACGGCATTTGGGCGGTCACTGGTCAAGTGACTGCCCTACATTTTCTGGGTCTCCTGGAGCCAATGCTGTGGTTCAAAGATGTCTTACAAAGTTTCTAAGAAAGCACAGAGAGCTTTAGCACCGGTTTAACCGAACTCAAATCCTATCTGACAATCCAAACGAAGTCAAAATGAGAGTTAGGACAACAATATGAGAAGCGTTCAACGAATTCAGAAGTAAAATTTTGCTAACTGATGTTACCAAAAAGTTAGCTCTGTCGTAAATTCAGTAACCGGATCAATAGCATCTATCCAGTCATTCAGTGGTCATAATGGAACAGAAACGGAAGACGACAGAAACAAGACCGAAATACTAAATTAAGTCTTTCAAATTTGTCTCACTGAAGAAGGAAATACTTTTCTTTTTTAAATAATCGCACGAAAGGACACACATTGATGTAAGTGATAGGGAAATAGAAAATCAGCAGTGGAAAGGTACCTGGAGCGGGTGTGATACGTGTGACATTCTAGACATAGTTCGCGAAATAATTTGCTCGCTTCTAATAGGAAACTGAACAGCCAGAGAAACTGGAACACCTACCTAATATCGTGGCATGGACCCCACTAATGTCTAGAGTAGTGCTGGAGGCAACTGACACCGTGAATCCTGCAGGGTTGTCAACACATCCGTAAGAGTACTATGGGGTAGAGATCTCCCGTGAACAGCACGTTGCAAGGCATCCCAGATATGCACAATAATGTTTATGTCTGATGAGTTTGGTGAAGAGAGGAAGTGTTTAAAATCAGAAGACTGTTCCTGGAGCTACTCTGTAGTAATTCTGGACATGTAGGGCATCGCATTGTTCTGCTGGATTGCAAAAGTCCGTCGTAATGAACAGTGGACATGAATGGATGCAGGTGATCAGACAGGATGTAGGTGTTACCTGAGAGAGTCGTGTCTAGACGTATCAGGGGTCCCATATCAATCCAACTGCACACGACCCACACCATAACAGAGCCTTCAACAGCTTAAACAGTCCCCTTCTGACATGCAGGGTCCATGTATTCACGAGGTTGTCTCCATATCCGTACACGGCCACCCGCACGATACAATTTGAAACGAGACTCGTCCGACCAGACAACATGTTTCCAGTCATCGACAGTCCAATATCGCTGTCGATGGACCCAGGCGAGGCGTAAAGCTTTGTGTCGTGCAGTTATCAAGGGTACACAAGTGGGCCTTCTGCTCCGAAAGCCCATATCGCACGCTGACACTTGTTGATGGCCCAGCACTGAAATCTGCAGCAATAGGCGGAAGGGATGTACTTCTGTCAAGTTGAACGATTCTCTTCAGTTTTCGTTGGTCTCGTTCTCGCAGGCTCTCTTTCCGGCAGCAGCAATGTCGGAGATTTGCTGTTTTTCCCGATTTCTGATAGTTCTAATGGTTCAAATGGCTCTGAGCACTATGGGATTTAACATCAGGGGTCATCAGTCCCTTAGAACTTAGAACTACTTAAACTTAACTACCCTATGAACATCACACACATCCATGCCCGAAGCAGGATTCTAACCTGCGACCGTAACGGTCGCGCGGTTCCACACTGAAGAACTTACAACCGCCTGGCCACACCGGCCAGCTATATTCCTGATATTCACGGTACACTCGTGAAATGGTCCTATGGGAAGATCCCCACTTCATCGCTGTGTCCCAATGCTCGTGCGCCGACTGTAACACCACATTCAAGTTCACTTGAATCTCTATATCCTGTCATTGTAGCAGCAGTAATCGATCTAACACCTGCGCCAGGTCTTGCATAGGCGTTCTACATCTACATCTACATCCATACTCCGCAAGCCACCTGACGGTGTGTGGCGGAGGGTACCCTGAGTACCTCTATCGCTTTTCCCTTCTATTCCAGTCTCGTATTGTACGTGGAAAGAAGGATTGTCAGTATGCATCTGTGTGGGCTCTAATCTCTCTGATTTTATCCTCATGGTCTCTTCGCGAGATATACGTAGGAGGGAGCAATATACTGCTTGACTCTTCGGTGAAGGTATGTTCTCGAAACTTTAACAAAAGCCCGTACCGAGCTACTGAGCGTCTCTCCTGCAGAGTCTTCCACTGGAGTTTATCTATTATCTCCGTAACGCTTTCGCAATTACTAAATGATCCTGTAACGAAGCGCGCTGCTCTCCGTTGGATCTTCTCTATCTCTTCTATCAACCTTACCTGGTGCGGATCCCACACTGCTGAGCAGTATTCAAGCATTGGGCGAACAAGCGTACTGTAACCTACTTATTACATATATTATGATGGAACCCAAGTTCAAAAACACTTGGACAAGTATATTTTGTAGTGATCAGCACATAGAAGTGTGAGCTTGGGAATTAATACTGAAAAATAGTTCACTTTAAATTGTAATTGTACATAGATCCTCACTCAGAAATTTTGAACTGTTTATGAGCAGTCTGGATTCCTTACTATGCTGCCTGTCAGACAGCAGCAAGGAGTTAATAGTCTGTAGTAACTTCAATATGTCTGCTACCAGTAGCTGAATGGTCAGTGTGATGGATTGTGAATCGTCTGGGACCGGGTTCGATTCCCAACTGGGTGAGGGAATTTTTTCAGCCCAGGGACTGGGTGTTGTGCTGTTCTCATCATCATATCATCTTCATTGACTGCAGGTCGCCGAAGTGGCATCAAATTGGAAGACCAGCACCCGACGAACAGTCTGCCAGGCGGGGTGCCCTAGCCATACGATTAAATAAAAACGTCAATATAGATTTTCCAAAGCATTCTGATATTTCCAAAACCTTATTTGGATCATAAACTTGAACCTGGTAAATAACTTCCCAACACAGGTGGATAAAGACAGTAGGACTCTAATTGAAATTTTCTTTGGTGAAGCTCAAAGCAAGAAAATAGCAGGTTACCCAGCAAGAAATGCTCTTTCTGATCAAGATGCATGGTTAGTTAGGGTAAATGAGATAGTTGTTTATAATCCTTAGTGGAAACCAGTAAGACTAATTTATGACTTCAGGCGTTGCCTGTTAGCATATGTCTGTATTTGAATATGCATGCCTATACCAGTTTCTTTGGCGGATCAGTGTAGATTATTGCACGTTACTGGAACAACGAAAGGTATAAAGCTTCTAGAACAAATCTCAGCCCTGTATTGCTAACGCCAAGCTGTTGTAGAATTGTGGAACATTTTTAATGTTCACGTTTTATGACGATTTTGGAGAATGAAAATCTCGAGAACACTCAACATGCGTTCCGGAAACAGAGGCCTTGTGAAACTCAGCTCTCTTAAGGTAATTCAAATGGGAATCCTTGGAAGAAAGGCGACAGTATTCTGGTGAAACGCTATTGGACATATTTGTGGGGCTTCCACAGTGTACCTGGAGTGGCTACCATGGTAATAAAGTTAGAGAGTGTAGAGCGCGTACAGAGCCTTGCAAACAGTAATTTTTACGTCACTCATAACGAATGGAACGGGGAAGAGGCTTTGAGGAGGCATATTCCACCACATATAGTACTTCGGCTTGTCGAGTGTGTATGTAGAGGATGTCAGACGTTCAGACTGAAATTGTGTAAACTGTTCACAAAATAAGGAGATTAATGTAGCACCAGTCCATAACAACGCGGCTGGTCGGGATGGCCGAGCGGTTCTAGGCGCTACCTTCTGGAACCGCGCGACCGCTACGGTCCTGCCTCGGGCATGGATGGGTGTGATGTCCTTAGGTTAGTTAGGCTTAAGTAGTTCTAAGTTCTAGGGGACTGATGACCTCAGAAGTTACGTCCCATAGTGCTCAGAACCATTTTGAACCATAACAACGGGCAGGTCTCTAGCAACCGACAGATCAGCGTCATGAGAATCCATCCTCCAGCTCCAACATTTGGAATAATTCACCATTTCAAATTACAAAGGACAGTTTTTCGTGACAGGCAAAGAAAGGTAATCATTTCTAGATTAATCCAATGATCTGTTTCTCAGTACTGCCTTCTATGACATTACAAGTGTACAAATAATAAATGCTGTACTTAAATCATACAAGTTTGCCGTCAGAATGTCTCCTGCCTGTAGATTTTCAGATTACAAATGACTGGAAGGAGAACTTTCTGCAGTTCATTGGAGCCCCGGCTAGTCCAAAAACTTCATGAGAACTGAGAGAATTATACACGCCTTCTTCAGCGAAACCTAAGAAATGCTGATTCATGGTAGGTGCTATTCGTCGTAGGACGTTAATCACTTACAGAACGTTTAGCAAAACGACGAAAACCTCTCGCGTCACTCAATTCCTCTCCGCTTCTTCTTTTCGCCTGCCGTTCTTCTTACACGAGGTCACCGTTTTCTACAGTCCTCCCTGTGGTCTTACTCACTTCCTAACGCCGCAACGGTACATGTGATGGGAAGAATTTTACTGTCTTCTGCTTGTCGTCTTGGACGTGTTCAGAGCTGTGTATGTACTGTGTACACTAGAGAACTGCTCACAACTCACTTCAAAGCAAACTGTACCATGTTTCATTATGTTCTGGATAAATGCTACCAACTGTCGCAGCGATTATATCCCTGGACTCGCATTGAGGGACCTATTTGTAATCCCTGCCCCAATATCTACGTTTAGATTTTTCGCTGTGTCCCTAAAACCTGTACGGCAAATTTTGAGACGGTTAGTTGGCATAGGTCAGTGCCGATACCCACGCCATCCTTATTCAGCTGAACGTGTTAGTGCTCCGGCTCTAACGACACAGATGTCAACACAAAAATGTTCAAATGTATGTGAATTCCTAAAGGACCAAACTGCGGAAGTCATCGGTCCCTAGATTTACACACTACTTAAACTAACTTATGCTAAGAACAACACACACACCCATGCCCGACGGAGGACTCGAACCTCCGGCGGGAGGGCGCGCGCAATCCCTGATATGGCGCCTTAAACCGGGCGGCCACTCCGCGCGGCATGTCAACACAACGGTAAACCCTGATCATCTTTCCTTGGATATGACGCTCCTCGCCTTCTGAGGCTGCAGTGGTTTAAGGCAACTCTTTATCTGAGCAAATCACTAATGACAACGTAACACTTACTCTAATTTATTTTTAAATGCGGTGGGATTTTAAAGCCTCATTGACAGAAACTCATCAGAGAGAAACGGCTAAATGTTACACAAAGAGACTTCACAGTTGTTCCAGGATGAATATGTCACTGCATAGAGGATTTGCAACTTTTGTCTAGAATCCCCTGGGTGAGCGTGGAAAACTGTGGAAGGACCTGTTGGAATATCGTATACATTTCACTAAGTGGCATATTTAAAACATGAGCCAGCGCGTTCTCGCTTATTTGGAGAACATCGAGGACGTAAATATCACGACTAGACACGCCGCTGAAAGAGTTACCTGTTGTTTTACAGCATGTTACGGGTCGGGGCAGACATTAAAGAGTTAATAATTATAGTGTTGGGCGCTTCCGTAAAACGGTTTCCACGGTATAGCGTATTTTCCCTCGTTCCACCAGTAGCTTCTCTCTCGGTCTATGCTGTTATCACCCGTTAAACATTAATGCTGCTCGGCCGGGGAAATACTGTTGCTGGAATCGGACACATCGTAATAACGTTTGTCACACAAGTGTCAACACTAGTTTTGTACTTCGAAACACTACATATGTATGCCGATTACAGTTCACAAATAACTAGTCAGAGAATACGTCATTTTAATGTGCTAAAATTACAATTTCACTTTAAAAAATTAGTCTTACTTATAAGCCTTCTGTAGACCAGATACTGTAATAAGCAATACTCACACGCAGTTTTTTTGTTCGTTATTTATTCTTGCATCAATAACATGTCTGATTACTGTAGTATTCCATTCCATATTCAGTATATCGGTTCACCCATTCCTTTCACCGTAGAAATACTGCGGAAATCGACTGTAAATTCTTCGGAAAACTGCTGTGAAAATCGTCAAGCTTGGTGCCAGATTCAACTTTCACGAAAGAAGAACTATGAACATTGTTGTGTAATAACGACACATAAATAGAAGCAGACGTACCTACATAAAGATCAACATGAGAGGAAGGCTGCAATCTCTGAACCTGATACAGCGACGGCATTTAGATCAATATTTTTATTTGTCTGGTTGCGCCCGTTACGCAATAACGTAAGTCGAGTGTAACTCGATCACCGAAGAAATTTGTTTACATAGCTAATTTATGGACGTTAGTCATAAAGTTGGCCCCATCACCTTCGCAAAATTAAGTTACGTAATTAATTTGTATCTGCAGTGAGGGAAAAAATTAAAATCTGAGCGCTACGGCGCCGTAGCACTGTACAGCAGCCCACATCCGCTTTATCAATGGGCTGCTCTTCTAGCGAGGTGTTGCGGTACTTTGGCGATGAGACATTAATTTTATACCAGTTGCAGACATGTACCTGCAAACAAAAAATTAATTATGCTATTTAAGTTTCTCGGAGTGATAATTACAGCTTTATTGCTACCCCTTATAAGTAAACGTGCTGTGGGTTTTTCATTCATATGGGCAAACTTTAACACAGTATCGCCATAGAATTCACTGCTTTATGTCTTCTTCGGCGAATAGCAATTCATATTCGTTCTTGTGGAACACAACTAGCTCTTTATTCTCACGAAGTAATGAGTGCTATCGACAGTGGATGTCAAATTGATTCCATATATTTAGATTTTTATAAGGTTTTTAACACGGTACCCCCCAAGCGACGTTTAATCAAATTGCGTGCCTGTGGACTGTCGTCTCAGTTGCATGACTGGATTCCTGATTTCCTGTCAGAAAGGTCAAAGTTCGGAGTAACTAATGGGAAGTCATCCAGCAAAACAGAAGTAATATCTAGCGTTCCCCTCGGAAGTGTTATAGGTGCTCTGCTATTCTTGATCTACATAACGACTGTTTGCAAATGATGCTGTCATTTACCATCTTATAAAGTCGTCATATGATCAAAACCAATTGCAAAACGACTTACACAAGACATCTGTATGGTGCGAGAAGTGGCAATTGACTCATGAGTACCAAAATAAATTTGCTAAATTTCGGTTACCTGATAAATCACACAAATCTAAAGCTATAAATTCAAGTAAATAACGATTACGAATAACTTAGAACGATCTTACAGATAACGTTGCGATTAAAGCAACAGTTCGTTTTGTACTATCGCGAAGTAGTGAACAGAGCGCCACGGATATGATATATGAACTAATATCGCTATAATTAAAACAATGGCGTTTTTCGTTGCGGCAGGATCTTCTCATGAAATTTCAATTTCAATCACCAACTTCCTCCTCAGAGTGTGAAAATATTTTGTTAGCGTCAACCTACACAGGGAAGAATGATTATCATAATAAAATAAGAAAAATTAGAGTTTGTAGAGGTAGATTTAAATGTTCGTTTTCCCCGCACGCTGTTCGAAAGTGGAACAGTAGAGAAATACATTGTAGATAATTCGATGAGCCCTCTGCTAGGTACTTAATTGTGAATCGCACAGTAATCGCGTGGATGTAGGTGTAAATACAAAGTAGACGGAGGTACAGACAGTCATGAGAACTAATTTTGGACACGTTTTCTGAAAACTGTCTGGAGCAGCAAGTTCGGCAGCCCACACGCAACGGAAACATCGTAGACCTTGTAGCTACAAATAGGCTGGACCTTACCGACAACGTCAGTCTAGAAACGGGGATTAGCGATCATGATGTCGTTACAGCAACTATGTTTACGGAAGTTAATAAACCAGTTAAGAAGATTAGGAGAGCGTTTTGGCTAGAAAGAGGAGACAGCAGTTGTTAGGCTCTTATTTGGACACTGAATTGACATCACTTAGTTCCAGTAAGATGGACGTAGCGGAATTATGGGCAAAGTTTAAGCATAATCGTGGTCTGGAGGATTATGTGCCTATGAAGTGGGTAAAGGACGGAAAACTACCACCTTGGTTCAATAACCAATAACGAGATCCGGAAAATGCTGAGGAAGCAGAGGCTGTCTCATTCTCAGTTCAAAGGAGACTGAGAAAACGACAAGTAAACGATTCGTGCGTTTGTGAAAATATCTGTGTGCGAAGCATACAAATGCTACATCTTAGTAAAATGTATCGCACAGAACCCAAGAAAATTCAGGTCGCGTGTAAAATCGCTAAGTGGGTCTAAAGCTTCCAGCCAATCGCTTGTTGACCTGTCTGGCATGGCAGTTGAAGACAGCAAAACTAAAGACGAAGCTTTAAATTTCATGCTCAAGAAATCGTTCACGCAGGAGAATCGTACAAACATACCTTCGCTTATCCGTTCAACAAACTCCCGTATGGACGACATAGTTATAAGCATCCCTTGCGTACAGAAACAGCTAAAGGAGATGAGAACGAATAAGTCACCAGGTCTGTATGGAATCACAACTCGGGTTTTCGAAGAGTATTCTACGGCATTGGCCCGTTACTTAACTTGCATTTATCACGTATTTCTCTCCCAGCGCAAAGTCTCAAGCGACTGGAAATGCACAGGTGACTCCTGTGTATAATAAGGGCAAACGAATGAACTCACAAAACTACAGACCAATATTCCTAACATCGGTTTATTGCAGAATTCTTGAACATGTTCTCAGTCGGAATATAATGAATTTTCTTGAGACCGAGAAGCTTATGTCCACGAATCAGCACGGTTTTAGACGGTATCGATCATGCGAAATACAGCTTGGCCTTTTTTCATATGATGTACTGCGAACTAAGGATGAAGGCCAACATGCATATTCCATATTTCTATATTTCCGAAAAGCGTCTGGAACGATGCCTCATTGCAGGCTGTTAAAGAAGGTACGAGCTTATGGAATAGGTTTAGAGATATGCGAATGGCTAGAAGATTTCTAGAGTTATAGAACTCTGTTGTCCTCGACGGCGAGTGTTCATCAAAGGGAAATGTGTCGTCAGGAGCGCCCCAGGGAAGTGTGATAAGACCGCTATTATTCTCTATACACATAAATGATTTGCCGGACAGGGTGGGCAGCAATCTGTGATTCTTTGCTGGATGCTGTGGTATACGGTAAGGTTTCGAAGTTTATTGACTGTAGGAAGGTACAAGATAGCTTCTACAAAATTTATGAATTGGTGTGATGAATGGCAACAAGCTCTAAATGTATAAAAATGTAAGTTTATGTGGATGAGTAGGAATAACTAACCCGTAATGTTCGGATACAGCAGTGTCATGCTTGACGCAGTAATGTTGCAAAACGACATGAAACACACTGAAGTGCCAAAGAAACTATACAGAGATATATAAACAGGCAGCCAGCCGGAGTGGCCGTGCGGCGCTACTATCTGGAAACGAGCGACCGCTACGGCCCAGGTTCGAATCCTGCCTCGGTCATGGATGTGTGTGATGTCCTTAGGTTAGTTAGGTTTAAGTAGTTCTAAGTGCTAGGCGAGTGACGACCTCAGAAATTAAGTCGCATTGTGCTCAGAGCCATTTGAACCAATTTTTTTATAAACAGACAGAACACGGCGCTGCGGTCGCCAACGCCTATATAAGGCAACAAGTGTCTGGCGCACAGGTTAGATCGGTTACTGCTGCTACAATGGCAGGTTACCAAGATTTAAGTGAGTTTGAACGTGGTGTTAAAGTCGGCGCACAAGCGATGGCACACAGCAACTCCAAGGTAGCAATGAAATGGGGATTTTCCCGTACGAGTGTACCGTGACTGAATAAAATCGTTCAATGTGACCGAAGTGCAACCCTTCTGCAAATTGCAGGAGATTTCAATGCTGGGCCATCAACTAGCGTCAGCGTGTGAACCATTCAACGAAACATCATCAACATGAGCTTTCGGAGTCGAAGCCCCGCTCGTGTAGCCTTCATGATTGCGCGGCACGAGGCTGTACGCCTCGTCTGGGCCCGTCAGCAGTGACATTGGACCCCTGACACGTCTAGATACGTCTCTGACAGGTGCACGAACGTAAGCATCCTTTCTGATCACCTGCGTCCATTCATGTCTATTGAGCATTCCGAAGGACTTGGGCAATTCCAGCAAGACAATGCGACACCCCACACGTCCAGAGTTGCTACGGAGTGGCTCCAAGAACACTCTTCTGAGCTTAAACACTTCCGCTGGCCACCAAATTCACCAGATATGAAGATTATTAAGCATATCTGGGATGGCTTACAACATGCTGTTTAGAAGATATCTCCAACCCCTCGTGCTCTTACGGATTTATGTACAGCCCTGCGGGATTCATCGTGTCACTTTCCTCCATCACTACTTCATACATTAGTCGAATCCATGTTCTTTGGTTCTTCAGCGTATATAGAAAAGTACCGAGAGACACCGAAGCGAAGTCAACGTAATTTCACAGCATGCTGGAATCTTTTGTGTTCGAAGTTTATAGGCGCCAAGAAAGCTACATTTTAATTTCAAGATTTGGCTATAGGAAAGACTGTTGACAGACTCCAAAACTAATTGTCACTTAGCCAATTTCAATGAACCCATCTGGGATGCCTTGCGACGTACTGTTCCGAAGAGATCTCCACCACCTCGTACTCTTACGGATTTATGGACAGACCTGCAGGATTGTTGGTGTCAGTTCTCTCTAGAATTACTTCAGATATTAGTGGAGTCCATGCCACGTCGTGTTGCGGCCTTCTGCATACTCGCGGGAGCCCTACACGATATTAGGCAGATGTACCAGATTCTTGCCCCCCCTCCCCCCCCCTTCCCCCCCCCCCCCCCCCCCCCCGAATGAACCAAGGACCTTGCTGTTGGTGCGGAGGCTTGCGTGCCTCAGCGATACAGATGGCCGTACCGTAGGTGCAACCACAACGGAGGGGTATCTGTTAAGAAGCCAGACAAACGTGTGGTTCCTGAAGAGGGCCACCAGCCTTTTCAGTAGTTGCAGAGATAACAGTCTGGATGATTGACTGACCTGGCCTTGCAATTAACCAAAACGGCCTTGCTGCCCTGGTACTGCGAACGGCTGAAAGCAAGGGGAAACTACGGCCGTAATTTTTCCCGAGGGCATGCAGCTTTACTGTATGGATAAATGATGATGGTGTCCTCTTGGGTAAAATACTCCGGAGGTAAAATAGTCCCCCACTCGGATCTCTGCGCGGGGACTACTCAAGAGGACGTCGTTATCAGGAAAACGAAAAATGGCGTAATACGGATCGGAGCGTGGAATGTCAGATCCTTTAACCAGGTAGGTAGATTAGAAGATTTAAAAAGGGAAATGGATAGGTTAAAGTTAGATATAGTGGGAATTAGTGAAGTTCGGTGGCAGGAGGAACAAGACTTTTGGTCAGGTGAATACAGGGTTATAAACACAAAATAAAATAGGGGTAATGCAGGAGTAGGTTTAATAATGAATAAAAAAATAGGAATGCGGGTAAGCTACTAGAAACAGCATAGTGGACGCATTATTGTGGCCAAGATAGATACGAAGCCCACACCTACTACAGTAGTACAAGTTTATATGCTAACTAGCTCTGCAGATGATGAAGAAATTGAAGAAATGTATGATGAGATAAAAGACATTATTCAGGTAGTGAAGGGAGACGAAAATTTAATTGTCATGGGTGACTGGAATTCGAGAGTCGGAAAAGGGAGAGAAGGAAACATAGTAGGTGAAAATGGATTGGGGCTAAGAAATGAAAGAGGAAAGCCACCTGGTAGAGTTTTGCACAGAGCATAACTTAATCATAGCTAACACTTGGTTCAAGAATCATGAAAGAAGGTTGTATACATGGAAGAATCCTGGAGATACTAGAAGGTATCCGATAGATTATATAATGGTAAGACAGAGATTTAGGAACCAGGTTTTAAATTGTAAGACTTTTCTAGGGGCAGATGTGGACTCTGACCACAATCTATTGGTTATGAACTGTAGATTAAAACTGAAGAAACTGCAAAAAAGTGGGAATTTAAGGAGATGGGACCTGGATAAACTGAAAGAACCAGAGGCTGTACAGAGTATCAGGGAGAGCATAAGAGAACAATTGACAGGAATGGGGGAAAGACAAACAGTAGAAGAAGAATGGGTAGCTCTGAGGGATGAAGTAGTGAAGGCAGCCGAGGATCAAGTAGGTAAAAAGACGAGGGCTAGTAGAACTCCTTGGGTAACGGAAGAAATATTGAACTTAATTGACGAAAGGAGAAAATATAAAAATGCACTAAATGAAGAAGGCAAAAAGGAATACAGACGTCTCAAAAATGAGATTGACAGGAAGTGCAAAATGGCTAAGCAGGGGTGGCTAGAGGACAAATGTAATGATGTAGAGGCTTATCTCACTAGGGTTAAGATAGATACTGCCTACAGGAAAATTAAAGAGACCTTTGGGGAAAAGAGAACGACTTGTATGAATAACAAGAGCTCAGATGGAAGCCCAGTTCTAAGCAAAGAAGGGAAAGCAGGAAAGTGGAAGGAGTATATAAAGGGACTATACAAGGGCGATGTACTTGAGGACAATATTATGGAAATGGAAGAGGATGTAGATGAAGATGAAATGGGAAATACGATACTGCGTGAAGAGTTTGACAGAGCACTGAAAGACCTGAGTCGAAACAAGGCCCTGGGAGTAGACAACATTCCATTAGAACTACTGACAGCCTTGGGAGAGCCAGTCCTGACAAAGCTCTACCATCTGGTGAGCCGTCTCCACCGTGCCTCCCTCCGCACATGTGACCCGGACACACTACGACGTCACCGGCAACTCCAGCGACACATTCGACATTTGCTCGCGGCTAAGAAACACCGGGACTGGCGACAGATATGCACCCGTTTAAATGCTACCCTATCTATAAACTCGTCCAAGTTCTGGTCAGCCGTCTGTCGCCTTACCGGAACCAAACCCTCCCCCTACTATTCTCTTCTCCATGATGATCACCCCTTCCCTGACACGCTCAGTAAGGACAATCACTTTGCCTCCTACCTCTCCGATATCTTTTCCATCCCAGATGATCCCCAGTTCGATTACTCCCTCTTCCCGGATGTCTGCGAACGAACTGACACCTCTGTCCCTCCCCTTGCACCTGGTCTCCAGTACTTGGACAACATTGCACGCACGGAACTCAATGCCCCTATCGCTACACAGGATCTCATTGCTACACTCCGCACGAAACGCAACACCACTCCTGGTCACGATCGTGTCACCTACCGCCACGTTCGTGAAGCTCCTGTCTCTTTCCTCTACACCCTGGCAAGGCTCTACAATGTAGTCCTGTCCACTGGCTACTACCCTGATCTGTGGAAAACCTCCCGTACCCTGATGTTCCTTAAACCCGGTAAACCACCGTCCGCTGTCTCCTCCTACCGTCCCATCACCCTTACCTCGGTCTTCAGCAAGGTCCTGGAATCCATCCTGACGTGACACATCCCCCAGCATCTCCACCAGCACCACCTCCTTCCCGTTACCCAGTGTGGCTTTCGGCTGTCCTTCTCTTCTGATGACCTTCTCCTTTACCTCACTCATCTCCTTTCTGAGCAGCTTAATTCCCGTCGCTGTGCAATCTTCCTCTCCCTGGACCTCGAACGTGCCTATGACCATGTGTGGCATTCAGGTCTCCTCTTCAAGCTCCAAACCTTCGCCCTTCCCATTCACTACATCCGTCTGATTGGCTCCTTTCTCTCCCAACCTCCTTCCTACGTCACCATCCATAACACAGATTCCTACAGCTTTTTTCCATCCGCCAGTGTGCCCCAAGCCTCTGTCCTCTCCCCCCTTCTGTACATTTTGTATACGGCGGACATGCCGTCGCCGTCACCCCCCGTCCACCTTCTCCAGTTTGCCGATGACACCGCCTTCCTTGCCCTCGCCCCCACCCTGCAGTGTTCCCAACACCTTCTCCAATCCCATCTTGACCGGTTCACAGCATGGTGCAACCAGTGGTTGCTCAAGGTCAATCCCCCCAAAACCCAGGCGATCATTGTAGGCAAAACCACCCCTTCCTTCCGCCTCCTTGATTTCTATCTCACCATCTATGGCCGTCCTATCGCCCTCACCCCCACCCTTAAGTTCCTTGGCATCATCCTCGATCGTCGCCTCTCCTGGACCCCCCATCTTCGGACAATCCAAGCCAAGGCACGCTCACAACTCCGTCTCCTCAAGCACCTTTCTGACCGTACATGGGGTCTGGACCCCTCCACCATCCTCCACACCTATAAATCCCTCATCCGCCCTATCCTTTGTTACGCCCATCTGGCCTAGATCTCCACCCCCCCTCCCTTTTATAAATGCCTTCAAATCCTTGAACGCCATGCTGTCCGCCTCGCTTAACGCATCCGTCTCCCCTTCCCCACGCGGATCCTGTACGATCTCATTCCGTTCCCCCACCTCCTCCATTTCCTTGAAAGGATACGGATCCTCTACACCTCCAGTGAACTTGATCCTCCTCACCCGCTTGTCTCATCCATTCTCTCCCATCCCCGCCCACTGCCTCGCCTGTATTTCCACGTCCCACCCGGTCTCCATCTCTCCACCCCCCTTACCCTCTCTCAAGGTGGCTCCCCCTCCCTGATGATGTCCTCCTCCCCTCCATCTACCCCTCCTATCAACTTTGATCCTATCCCCTCCACTTCCTGTGTCTTTTCCTTTAGGCACCCTCCCTCCCTTCTCTCTCCTTTTCCCCCCATCCCCCTTCCTCCACCCCTCTTACCACGGGATTCCCCTCCCCCTTCCTCCCTTCCCCCTATCTCCTCTGCCCGTGGTATCTCTGCTCTCCCCTCTCCCCCCTCCTCCTCTCTTGGCAGGTCCCCGGACTCGCACACGCTCAGTGAACATTCGCGCGCCGGAGATCATCGCCATCAGTGTCTCGTGTGTGTGCCTTCATTTTGTGTTTAGTGTTCTTTCGCCATCACGCCACCACTGTTGTCGTGTGCCGTCGCAGTTATCCGTGTTATGTGCGCCGTGTCAACAAGCCTTAGTGTTTTTTCTCGTCCAGCGTGAACGGCTTCATGTTTGTTTTTCGTATCTACAGTTTTTTCCCCGCCGTTTTTCTTGTATTATCTGTGCCACCTGTATGTCATGTTATTGTACCACTCACGGCTGAAGAGCAGCGTACTATGCTGCTGACAGCCCGCCTTGTATAAGGTGCTTAAAATAACAATAAAGAAAAAAATCTAGTGCGACCGAGGCTATCTGGAGTGGCTTTTATATTCTCTTCGTATAGGTGCCGCTCCCGTCGCTGTGTCGTCCTAGTCAGCGTGCTGTTCACTGACGTCGTCTCTGCTTTTACGTTCCAGGCCGACGGCCCGCAGCTCAAGTTACGCCGGAATACATCACACACCCTACCGACCCGAGAGATTTCATTTAGTTTCTAGCTCTCCTAAAGCGCGATTCACTTTTTCTGTCAGCCAATGTAATAAGCGACTGTTTTGCACCTTTCTCTTCTACGTGGAAGGCCTTTAAGCAAAGGTTCAGCATTCGCCTGAAGTAATGTACGAAAACAGCGAGAAATGTAACTTAAGGTAGTTCAATGGAGATTCTATCTCGCTGCTCCAGAACAATACTCACATGTCCTAGTGAAAGACGCTGGTTGGGTCGAACACTAGGTGACGTAACAACCTCCCCAACTTGTTGGCAATGTGACAGGCTACGTTCCGGTAGCATTATTATCTCTTCTTTTTTTCTGAAGCCCTTTCTGGCTTTTACTTCTTTTTCAATTACTGTTTGTTTTTTCAGGTTCAACATTTCGTTAACAGGGAACAGCAATTTTATTTCAATTCCTTGAAGCGTTTATTAATGGTTCTGTCAACAGTTACAGTTATTTATTAGGCGACTAGTTTCGAACCCTTACAGGATCATTTCCAAGACTGGCCCACTGAGGCTGCACTGACGGTGCCTTATCTTAATAATAAACACTGAGTGGCAACACGTGCTCTATAAATGTTAACAGGGCGAGTGCCACAATCCACACGTGCCTGTTACGAAGTCAAGTTGGAAACGATATCCTCAGCGATAACTGTAAGATGCCGCAGCCTGCGTGTCTCCGCGTACTGCTCCCTTCATTACCAAATTGCCTGACTGTAAGTGACTTTCTCTGTGTACTACCACCCTGTCCGCATCGGGCGGGGGGCTATAGCGGACAACGTATTTATGACCAAGCGTTTATGCTTCCCCTGCTTTCCATAAAGCGAAAGCGGACGCCGCTCATTCCTTCCTTCTTATTTGTCTTCTGTCACATCACCTGCAACGACTTGGCAATCAATGCGCAGAGCAGCGGTACGTGGTGGACCGGTTAAGAATCCATACTCAAATTCGGAGGATTCCGACAGTTCTAGTTAGATTTTCCGTAGTTTCCTTAAAATGCTTTAGGAGAACACTGGGATGGGTTCTTCATCAAGGTCAGAGCCGATTGCCTTCCTTTTCATTAATCAACTAAGCTAGCACTCCGTCTCTACTGACAGGATGTGAAACCCTAATACTCCTTCCTTCCTTAAACACAGAAATGAAACCCTAAAAAAAATTTAAAAAAGCGGTATCCAGTTTCTCGGTGAGACCTCATTTCACTTACCATACTTCCTCTAAAACAATTGCAGTCAGCTAACTTAGGTCAAAAACTCATTATAAGGCACTATATTTTACGTGATTACAACCTTCTTCTTCTGCTCTCCTATTAATTTATTTATTCATTTGCTGATATCGCTGTCTTTCCAACATTTATTTCAATAATCTTCGTTCGTAGCTCTTTGAAAATGTACAACAAATCAAAAGGCGTAAAACTTCCCATTTAAATTTGTTGCTAGTCCAATTTTGATATATGTATTACTATTAGATTTTGTTGTTGTACGGAAAACTTAAGCTAACTAAAGCAGTAGCTGAGGCACGTTGCCGTAGAAACAAAACAGACAGTACATCATTATACTCATAGATAACTAAATCATCTGCGAGAAGTCTTCTGTTACTATTACTATTGTCTGCATGGTCTTGAATATAAAACAGGAACAGCAAGAGCACGACAAATTTCCCTCAGGCACAACATAAATTATTTATACATCTGCCGACGACTCTCCCTCCAAGATTACATGCAGCGGCCTGCCAACCAAAAAATACTCAATCCAGTCACAAATTTCCCTAGATACTCTATACGACCGCACTTTCGATAGTAATTATGGATATGGTACTGAATGAAATGCTTTTCGGGCGTCGAGAAATACTGAATCTATTTTACTGCCTTGATTCATGGCTTTCAGGATGTCCTACGAGAAAAGTTGGGTTTCACATGATTAGCGTTTTCAGAATCAATGCTGGCTGGCACAGAAGAGGTAGCGCTGTTCAAGATACCTAATTATGTTCGAGCGCAGAAGACGTTCTAAGATTTACAACAAGTATGCCTTCCCCTAATACTGAGTCTTGACCAGACAGTCTTGCATGCACTTCCGATTGCTATCTTGGCATGTTAGAGTTCTTGTTTACTGCGACAAATAAACCACATCTATTTACCGTTAATCTATCCTTTCGATGTACGCTTAAATGCTCCGAAACATCTCACTGCTATTAACTTTGAGTTTTAACCAACTCTCTGTTCCTAGTGTAATGTGAACTTGACAGCTTTTTAGGAGTGCTTCAAACTCTGCCACTATGCTGTGAAAGCTTCGCCAGTTAATCACTAGGACTTTAATGCTCTCGCCTATGGGTGGCATTTCCCCTGATTTTATATTGACACTCCCGGGTCCCTCCCTACAGCTGTCATTTTCTGGACTGGGTGGAAGTGTCACCTAAGCTAAAAAAGCTCCCAAACACAGTCAGCTTCGTGAATAGCATTTGCTTTCTGCATGCGAATTGAGTCTCACTAGCCCAGTTCCCGTTGTTGGCTATGGGGATTGATATAACACCCTGAGTTATCTCTGTCCCTGTCTCTTTTGCACAGCGCACTTTGTCGTATCACTGACACTCCATTCACCGTCAAGTGCACGAGTAGTGATAGATTCCGTACTTTCTGTAAAGGAGACAGGAGCCACAGGAGAGGATAGCACTTAAGATAATTCTAGCATTTATGTTACACTCTTGGGATCTCTCCCAACATATCCATTCGCAGCAGCTTCCAATTGTTGGACAACAGTCAGGGCGATTTCCAACTGCTGCTCGAAAACAGCATTCACATTAGGGCTGCATTCTGGCTGGTGCAATGGATTATGCATCAGTAAACATTCAATTTTTAAGTAACCCCGATGGTGTACTACTAATTTCTGTAACTGTTAAGATAAAATATTGCCAATTCCCTTTAAGAACTGATGCAGTATGCAAAGCGAGATTTCTATTCAGGCAAAAGAACAAAACCTGGGCTAAAAGTTTCTACCACTAGCAGGAACTAGTCAAAATGCCTGTACGTAGCAAGAGAGATTATTGTACCCATGGAATAGTTAACAAAGAGAGGAGGAACAAGAATTTAACTGGAATAATCACTTTCAGTAGCAGCCAATAAAAATTTTTCGTATCTCTGTAACAAACAGATAACTTTATTTCCGAGCTTTTTTGTTACCCCAAGTGAGATTCGATTTTGTTTTAAAAATACGTATACTACACTATCCTGACGAATTTGACAGATTTCATTCTTTTACTAACTTCGGGTAATGTGTTATTCGATAGCATCAACCAAAAATAGAGGGCGTTCCATTTATGTGATGACCGCACTGGCGGGTTTGTGGTTGCGGCCACAGGAGGCGCGCTGGCAGGCCGAACGGGTCCACAGTCTGCCCGCACTACGCGCCTTTCCTGGCAGTGCCATACGAACAGTGAAACAAACATCACGAGTGTAACAGTCAAGTCTACGAACAGAACAAAAGCAAGACCGAATTACTGAATTCCACAAGTAGTATTTATTTATGATTCGTATGTGCGTACAGAGTCCGCACGTATTGTCTGGAGATGGTTTGAACACAAGTTTTCAGATGTTCGAATTCCGAGATGTGATACAATTCAAAAACAAGTGAATAAATTTCGCGAAGCAGGAAGTGTTTGTGACTAGAAGTATAAACGACGACGTACGATGCTCACAGAAGATCGTATAAATGACATTGCGTACCCCCTGGAGAAATCCCCTAAAATGTCTCTTAGACGTCTTTCACAGAAAACGCAAATTACTTGCACATCTTTATAAAGAGCTGCTAAGTTACTTGGGCTAAGATCGTATAAAGTAACAGCAGTGCGAGAGCTTACACTGGCGATCCAGCGCACAGGGTTAGGATTTGCGAATGGGTTTTGAAGCAAGTGCATGACGGTGAAATAGATCCTTACCTGAATTTGTTTTCAGATGACGCTTACTTCCATTTACACCGGTATGTTGATTCTCGCAACTGTCAACACTGGAGAGCCGATATGTCTATTAAGCTTCATTAGGAACCCATTCAGGAACAGAAAATAGGGTGATGTTAGGAAGAATTCCACTCACAGCTGGTAAAACTGTTGTTTATTGAAAGACGACCGGTTTCGTGACTTTAAGCCGCATTATCAGGTGCACAATGTTAAAAGACCATAGGCATAGGCATCCCCATCTACCTTTGTCGTTCGTGCTGGCCGCTTCTGCCTTGCCCTGCACTCAACTGCCCTGCTGTCATTCTGAGGCAGGTAAATTTTAATGAATGGGGAACCTCTTTACCTTTCACTCGCCATAACATTAACGAAAATCTCTGAATTGTAACTTTTGACTAGGAGCGATGGGTACGCATATGATCTTTTAACACTGTTAAAACACGGATCGTGTTTTAATAAACAACAATTTTGTCAGCTGTGAGAGGAATTCTTCCTAACAGCCGCGTTTTGCGGGAATAAAAAATAGTTTGTGCGAAAATAGGAGTTTGGTGCTCGGTTAGTAATGACACAGAATAAGAAGCCCAATTTACTTAATGACACAGTTAACAGTGAAAGATAAATACACTCCTGGAAATTGAAATAAGAACACAGTGAATTCATTGTCCCAGGAAGGGGAAACTTTATTGACACATTCCTGGGGTCAGATACATCACATGATCACTCTGACAGAACCACAGGCACATAGACACAGGCAACAGAGCATGCACAATGTCGGCATTAGTACAGTGTATATCCACCTTTCGCAGCAATGCAGGCTGCTATTCTCCCGTGGAGACGATCGTATGCCCACTATACGCCCTCGCTCAAAGTCCGTCAACTGCACTTACGGTTCACGTCCACGCTGTCGCGGCATGCTACCAGTGTTAAAGACCGCGATGGAGCTCCGTATGCCACGGCAAACTGGCTGACACTGACGGCGGCGGTGCACAAATGCTGCGCAGCTAGCGCCATTTGACGGCCAACACCGCGGTTCCTGGTGTGTCCGCTGTGCCGTGCGTGTGATCATTGCTTGTACAGCCCTCTCGCAGTGTCCGGAGCAAGTATGGTGGGTCTGACACACCGGTGTCAATGTGTTCTTTTTTCCATTTCCAGGAGTGTATATGCGAAGCGTTCTGGAACTGAACTGTGTGAAAGAGAACGAAACTTGAGCGTCTTTAACAGGATTCGGCAAGGACTCAAACGGCCAATGTTTCTTCGCACTTAACTCACAATGTGTTTCACGACAGTCATTAGCAACAAAATCTGGCGCGCTCCAAGTCCCGGTCTAACCCCGTACGATTTCTGTTGTGGGAAGCACTAAACAATAAAAGTGTATTCAAAAAATTCGAACACGTTGCAGGAACTCAAGGATAATATCGGCGAGTCAGTTAATTCAGTTTCCTAAAGGGAATTACATTGTCTGATGAATGATTTCTTGGGTAGATGTCAAAAATTCGTGGATAATTATGGCAAGCAGTTCCAGCATCTCTTTGCATGACATGGATGAGTACTTGAAAATTTTTACTGCGGTTGTAGACGGGCGACACACTGCGTCCTGCGTGCGGACATCAGTTTCGTGTACTAAACGTCATCAGTATATGGAAAAGAAAAATTAACTCTAGTCCACTGAACACTATTTTCAAATAAGAGTCAAACTTGTATGTGTTTAAAAGAAATGTGTGTGAAATCTTATGGGACTTAACGGCTAAGGTCATCAGTCCCTAAGCTTACACACTACTTAACCTAAATTATCCTAAGGACAAACTCACACACCCATACCCGAGGGAGGACTCGAACCTCCGCCGGGAACAGCCGCACAGTCCATGACTGTAGCGCTTAGACCGCGCGGCTAATCCCGCGCGGCTGTATGTGTTAATATAGAAGCAAAATGCAAGAGTTGTACATCAGCGCCTTGTTTACTGAAGCAGTGACGATACATCTGGAAAAAAATGTAAAACAATAAATTGTATGTCATACGAACACAGTATTTAATGCTCCAGTTTTGTACTTCTCGACTCGACGCTAAATGTCTCATTCGATGTACACGCACAAAACATCATTTGGTTTAGTCTCCGACTTAGCGATCTGCGGATATTGCTCACACAAACACCAAGCCAGATTAAGAATAACTGTGTATATACTGGGCTAACCGTCTACAGGAATCATTTACGATCGTTCCAGTTCTACGGATGGTTGTTGTTGTTGTTGTTGTTGTTGTTGTCTTCAGTCATGAGACTGGTTTGATGCAGCTCTCCATGCTACTCTATCCTGTGCAAGCTTCTTCATCTCCCAGTACCTACTGCAACCTACATCCTTCTGAATCTGCTTAGTGTATTCATCTCTTGGTCTCCCTTTACGATTTTTACCCTCCACGCTGCCCTCCAATGCTAAATTTGTGATCCCTTGATGCCTCAAAACACGTCCTACCAACCGATCCCTTCTTCTAGTCAAGTTGTGCCACAAACTCCTCTTCTCCCCAATCCTATTCAATACCTCCTCATTAGTTACGTGATCTATCCACCTTATCTTCAGCATTCTTCTGTAGCACCACATTTCGGAACTTCTATACTCTTCTTGTCCAAACTAGTTATCGTCCATGTTTCACTTCCATACATGGCTAAACTCCAAACAAATACTTTCAGAAACGACTTCCTGGTACATAAATCTATATTCGATGTTAACAAATTTCTCTTCTTCAGAAACGCTTTCCTTGCCATTGACAGTCTAAATTTTATATCCTCTCTACTTCGACCATCATCAGTTATTTTACTTCCTAAATAGCAAGACTCCTTTACTACTTTAAGTGTCTCATTTCCTAATCTAATTCTCTCAGCATCACCCGATTTAATCTGACTACATGCCATTATCCTCGTTTTGCTTTTGTTGGTGTTCATCTTATATCCTCCTTTCAAGACACTGCCCATTCCGTTTAACTGCTCTTCCAAGTCCTTTGCCGTCTCTGACAGAATTGCAATGTCATCGGTGTACCTCAAAGTTTTTACTTCTTCTCCAGGAATTTTAATACCTACTCCAAATTTTTCTTTTGTTTCCTTTACTGCTGGCTCAATATACAGATTGAATAACATCGGGGAGAGGCTACAACCCTGTCTCACTTCTTTCCCAACCACTGCTTCCCTATCATGCCCCTCGACTCTTATGACTGCCATCTGGTTTCTGTACAAATTGTAAATAGCCTTTCGCTCCCTGTATTTTACCCCTGCCACCTTTAGAATTTGAAAAAGAGTTTTCCAGTCAACATTGTCAAAAGCTTTCTCTAAGTCTACAACTGCTAGAAACGCAGGTTTGCCTTTCCTTAATCTTTCTTCTAAGATAAGTCGTGAGGTCAGTATTGCCTCACGTGTTCCAATATTTCTACGGGATCTAAACTGATCTTCCCCGAGATCGGCTTCTACCAGTTTTTCCATTCGTCTGTAAAGAATTCGCGTTAGTATTTAACAGCTGTGACTTATTAAACTGATAGTTCGGTAATTTTCACATCTGTCAAGACCTGCTTTCTTTGGGATTGGAATTATTATATTCTTCTTGAAATCTGAGGGTATTTCGCCTGTCTCATACATCTTGCTCACCAGATGGTAGAGTTTTGTCAGGACTGGCTCTCCCAAAGTTGTCAGTAGTTCTAATGGAATGTTGTCTATTCCCGGGGCCTTGTTTCGACTCAGGTCTTTCAGTGCTCTGTCAAACTCTTCACGCAGTATCGTATCTCCCATTTCATCTTCATCTACATCCTCTTCCATTTCCATAATATTGTCCTCAAGAACATTGCCCCTGTATAGACCCTCTATATACTTTTTCCACCTTTCTGCTTTCCCTTCTTTGGTTATAACTGGGTTTCCATCTGAGCTCTTGATATTCATACAAGTGGTTCTAGGCGACTGATGACCTCCGAAGTTAAGTCGCATAGTCCTCAGAGCCAGTTGAACCAGTCCATTGATCCACCGTTCAATCCCGATGGCCACGTACACATTGTGATCTTCAGTGCCGATGTCTTTGAGTCAACAAGGTAACACGTAGGGGTCGTCTGTTGCCAAACACCATGCTCAACAATGTGCGCCGAACCGTGTGCTCCGACACACTTGTGCCCGTACCAGCATTGTAGTCTGTTCACAGGTCGCCGGCTACGTCGCTTTACAGAGAGGTAAAGCCTCCGACGTTCACTCATGGTTTCACCGTCCTTCAACCATTTTCATAGATGCTCACGATCGTGACACGTGCACAGCCGTCCAGCTTCGCCGTTTCTGAGATGTTCTATCCTAGGCGCCGGACCATAAGAGTCAGCCCTTTGTCTACGTTGTTTATTATGCTTATTACCTAAACTGAAGGTGTGTGTGTGTGTGTGTGTGTGTGTGTGTGTGTGAGGGGGGGGGGGGGGGGGGAGAAAGGAAAGGAACGGGAAAGGACTATTGAAGTCAGCTGCATCGGGACTTTATGCGGAATCAGCGGCCACGAGTGAAAATGTGTGCCAGATCAGGTTTTGAACCCGGGATCTCCTGCTAACCTCTGCGCCATCCGGATCCTGCGTTTATCGCAGCTGCGCGGACTATCTACATCTACATCCATACTCCGCAAGCAACCTGACGGTGTGTGGCGGAGGGTACCCTGAGTACCTCTATCCGTTCTCTCTTCTATTCCAATCTCGTATTGTTCGTCGAAAGAAGGACTGTCGGTATGCTTCTGTGTGGGCTCTAATCTCTCTGATTTTATCCTCATGGTCTCTTCGTAAGATATACGTAGGAAGGAGCAATATACTGCTTGACTCTTCGGTGAAGGTATGTCCTCGAAACTTTAACAAAAGCCCGAACCAAGCTACTGAGCGTCTCTCCTGCAGAGTCTTCCACTGGAGTTTACCTATCATCTCCGTAACGCTTTCGCGATTACTACATGATCCTGTAACGAAGCGCGCTGCTCTCCGTTGGATCTTCTCTATCTCTTCTATCAACCCTATCAGGTACGGATCCCACACTGCTGAGCAGTATTCAAGCAGTGGTCGAACAAGCGTACTGTAATCTACTTCCTTTGTTATCGGATTGCATTTCCTTAGGATTCTTCCAATGAATCTCAGTCTGGCATCTGCTTTACCGACGATCAACTTTATATGATCATTCCATTTTAGATCACTCCTAATGCGTACTCCCAGATAATTTATGGAATTAACTGCTTCCAGTTGCTGACCTGCTATATTGTAGCTAAATGATAAAGGATATATGTATTCGCAGCACATTACACTTGCCTACATTGAGATTCAATTGCCATTCCCTGCCCCATGCGTCAATTCGCTGCAGATCCTCCTGCATTTCAATACAATTTTCCATTGTTACAACCTCTCGATAGACCACAGCATCGTCTGCAAAAAGCCTCAGTGAACTTCCGATGTCATCCACCAGGTCATTTATGTATATTGTGAATATCAACGGTCCTATGACACTCCCCTGAAATCACTCTTACTTCGGAAGACTTCTCTCCTTTTAGAATGACATGCTGCGTTCTGTTATCTAGGAACTCCTCAATCAAATCACACAATTGGTCTGATAGTCCGTATGCTCTTACTTTGTTCGTTAAACGACTGTGGGGAACTGTACCGAACGCCTTGCGGAAGTCAAGAAACACAGCATCTACCTGTGAACCCGTGTCTATGGCCCTCTGAGTCTCGTGGAGGAATAGCGTGAGCTGGATTTCACACGACCGTCTATTTCGAAACCCATGCTGATTCCTACAGAGTAGATTTCTAGTCTCCAGAAAAGTCATGATGCTCGAACATAATACGTGTTCCAAAATTCTACAACTGGTCGACGTTAGAGATATAGGTCTATAGTTCTGCACATCTGTTCAACGTCCCTTCTTGAAAACGGGGATGACCTGTGCCCTTTTCCAATCCTTTGGAACGCTTCGCTCTTCTAGAGACCTACGGTACACCGCTGCAAGAAGGGGGGCAAGTTCCTTCGCGTACTCTGTGTATAATCGAACTGGTATTCCATCAGGTCCAGCGGCCTTTCCTCTTTTGAGAGATTTTAATAGTTTTTCTATCCCTCTGTCATCTATTTCGGTATCTACCATATTGTCATCTGTGCGACAATCTAGAGAAGAAACTACAGTGCAGTCTTCCTCTGTGAAACAGCTTTGAAAAAAGACATTTAGTATTTCGGCCTTTAGTCTGTCATCCTCTATTTAAGTACCATTTTGGTACAGAGTGTCTGGACATTTTGTTTTGATCCACCTACCGCTTTGACATAAGACCAAAATTTCTTAGGATTTTCTGCCAAGTCAGTACATAGAACTTTACTTTAGAATTCTTTGAACGCCTCTCGCATAGCCCTCCTCACACTACATTTCGCTTCGCGTAATTTTTGTTTGTCTGCAAGGCTTTGGCTGTGTTTATGTTTACGCCTCTCGGCCGACCCCGTCGACGTCCTCCATGCTCACTACTTTGCGGTTGGACGTAACTGGGCATCCCCACTGAATGTGGCGATGATGATATTTGGTATGTGGGGCGCTCAACTGTGCAGTTATCAGCGCCCGTACAAATTCCCCATCTTTACACAGTCCAGTCTCGGCACTTTCACGAATGATGATGAAATGACGAAGATAACACAAACACCCAGTCCCTGGGCGGAGAAAATCCCCAACACTACCGGGAATCGAAAACGGGACCCCGTGGTCCAGAGGCGGCAACTCTAGCCACTAGACCACGATCTGCGGACTCTGAATGTGGTGGATTCATTAACCGTCGAGATGAACCAGTTATATGAATGCGTGGTGTTTGTTCTTTCGGACATGTTCGAAAGAACAGACACCACACCGAGCGGTCTGAGGCGCTGTAGTCGTGGACTGGGCGGCTGGTCCCGGCGAAGGTTCGAGTCCTCCCTCGGGCATGGGTGTGTGTGTTTGTCCTTAGGATAATTTAGGTTAAGTAGTGTGTAAGCTTAGGGACTCATGACCTTAGCAGTTAAGTCCCATAGGATTTCACACACATTTGAACAGTTTTGAACAGACACCACGAATTCGTATAAAAGTTGCTTATGTCAGTGAATTTCCCCATTTGCGACCGGTATGGTTGATAACTTGCTTCCCCATGCATCTCTGCTATGCTAATTTACTTTCATTACCGCATGACGTACCCGTAGCGGCGCAGCGCCACTAGGCGACATTTATCTCTCGGTGGACAGTGGTCATCATATTTGGGCTCCTCGATATACTTGTTCATTGGTACTGGCGCGCGGATTCTCGAAATGAGTAAGGCGTTGTGCGACATACCATTGCTGACCGCTCCGGTCACACGTTCGATTCCTGCCTCGGGCATGGATGTGTGTGACGTCCTTAGGTTAGTTAGGTTTAAGTAGTTCTAAGTTCTAGGTGACTGATGACCTCAGAAGTTAAGTCCCATAGTGCTCAGAGCCATTTGAACCATTGCGGAGTTTTTTCATATATCTACTCAATCTCTTCTGTTAATTCACGTTGATAAGAATACCAGGCCGAAGAACAATAAGCAAATGAGCGAGTGTTTTGTAAGCTGTCACATTTCTGGCTTCCCTAACTTCAGTCACTTGGGGCAGATACTCTTCGATCTTGACGTTTATGACAGATTAATGATCGCGTAGTCAAACGGTATTAGGGCTTTTCGGCCACATACACGCATCACATTATAAATATTTGAGTCGATTGTCCGACGCCGATCACTGTGTCATTATCGGTCATCTACAAGTCGTCACAGATACACATGCTCGGTGTTCCGGGACGGTAGGGCTTGACAAGCGCGAAACAGGCAGTAGAAGCTTTCACTGTGTGCGAGCGGACATTATATTGTTGAAATGTAAGTCCAGGATGGTTTGCCACGAAGGGCAACAAAACGTATCGCTGAGCTATAAGGGTGGCGCATATGACAGCAAAAGAGGTCCTGCTCTGAAAAGAAATAGCACCCCTGGCCACCACTCCCCGCTGTCGGCTCTTACGTTAGACAGCTCTCCGAGGCGTCTCCAAACACGTCTTCGGCCTGGAATCTCATTGACTGGAGTATAATTGTCTTCGGCAGTAAGACCCAGAAATGACCCCGATGGCCAGTCAATACGTGTCTGATGGCACCGCGGATAGCGATTGGATACTGTTGTCCGCCCGACATCCAGGACTGATGGTCTGGGCTGTCATTTCATTTCACAGGAGGATCTTTTTGGTTCGCACCCTCACAGGACAGCGGTGCGTCGACGATGTTCTACGGCCCGTTTGGTTGCCCTTCTGGGCTTACATTTCCGCAAAATAATGCCCTCCCGTGCATCGCGAGACTTTTTACTGCTTGTCTTCGTGCCTACCTCGGCCAGCAATGGCGCCAAATCTCTTCCCGACTGAAAACGTGTGGAGAATTGTGGACGGGGCCCTCCAAACAGCTCGGAATTTTGACGATCTAAGGCGCCAGTTAACTAGAATCTCGCACGCTGTCTCCCAGCAGGACATCCAACAATTCTTTTAATCACTGCAAAGCCATACAACTACTTGCTAAATTCATGAAGCTCATTCTCTTGAATTAATCATCCAGTTTTCTGAAACTGTAACCATTTTTTTGTGTGTACATCACGTCTACTGATTTCCTTTCCATTCGGATAATCCCTTCGCGGTGGGTCTTTTTCTTTGTCTTATAGTGTATTATTAGGCATTGATCCATAATCAGATGGCAATTCCTGTTTTCAGGTCAGTTGCATAATTCGTGCGAAACCAAAGTAGTAGAAAAATCTACAGTCTTGTGCGTCTTCGCACCACACTTTCCTCGAGAGTACCGCGTCTGCCCTTAACAGATTTACTGTTTAGGAACTTTGTCAGTAAAGATAGGCCTGGTACATAAAAATGATGCACAAGACTGAGATATTTCGATGCCATTAGTTTACCAGGAGCAATGCACGTAATGATGGGACAAAACCTTAAATGCGTCATAAATAAATAAAAAAATGAAAAAAATTAAAATTTAGTGAAGCGTTAAGGTTGGTTTTTATACATACATCTACCTGTCCTTCTGCAATTCCAACTGTGACAGTTTCTTAACTTATTCGTTGGAAGGAATGGCTCTGAGCACTATGCGACTTAACATCTGAGGTCATCAGTCCCCTAGAACTTAGAACTACTTAAACCTAACTAACCTAAGGACATCACACACAACCATGCCCGAGGCAGGATTCGAACCTGCGACGTAGCGGTTGCTCGGTTCCAGACTGAAGCGCCTAGAACGGCTCGGCCAAAAGGGCCGGCCGTTGGAAGGAATGTGAATGTTATGTGTTTAGCTTTGAAACGCAGTGTATGAAGCTTTTTATCTTACATAGCGACTGAGTATACTACGTTTTTACATTATTATATTACTCTCGCGATAGATTTCGCGTCAATTTCGGAATGGTTGCACTGATTGATAATGTTGTCTCTTTTTATTTACACCAGCGCAAAGTCGGTTTCTAGGCACTTCAGTCCGGAACCACACAGCTGCTACGGTCACAGGTTCGAATCCTGCCTCGGGCAGGGATGTGTGTGATGTCCTTAGGTTAGTTAGGTTTAAGTAGTTCTAAGTTCTAGAGGACTGGTGACCTCAGATGTTAAGTCCCATAGAACTTAGAGCCATTTGAACCATTTTGAACCAGCGCAAAAGCTATGACGATATCAAGCAAGAGCAGTCAGTCAATGTCGTGAATATATGCAACGAAAAAATTAACTTATTCCAACTAAGTAAAATCAAGGCTCATTCACCTTAACAATTCTGTTATTTCGCAACACGAAGAAAGATTGTTCGTTATGCATGAAGAAACGAAGGTGGTTTGTTAGTGCTTTGTTCACCGTAGCAGGTATGGAATATATGAGAAAAATATATACATAGCGTGAACCTGAACTCCACCGCTTTAGTTTCGGAGGTGGTTCAGAAGTATTTTCTGAGTATTTTGGTATAATAGACGTAGTCTAATGTGGTTCGTTACTGCGTAATAACGTAATTATGGTTTATTCGCTCTGCTACGCAGATTAGCTTTGTTTCCCTGAAAAATACCTTCACTACTGTGTAAAAGTCTGTTGTAAGCAATGACGAAAACACAGAAGGATCCCATTTCTTGTAGGCGCTTATGGACAGATCGATAGATGAGAAAGTACTGTTCTGCGATGTGGTTGCTGGAAGAGTCACTTGTCACTTCGTCGCAGTGCCGCCGTTCTGTTCCATTCTCTGAACTTACACGCGACGTGCATGTAAGGCAACTCTTCGTCAGTGCACCCATCCACACTGCGTTCATCAATGTTGAAGGTCCATTCACTTCCGCCAGCCTTTAATATAAGCCATTTTTACGATTTTCTTAGAAAAAGTAATGAAGAAATAAACGTAAATTTTTTGCACATTATTTATTGATTCTCACATTTCATTTTCTGATATTTTTTTTAATACAGTCATCACTAATCCCTCCATGTGAGAAGTTAAAACTGTTCCGTCCAAAATGAGGTGTGTCCATAACGGACGTCCTGCATTCTGCAAATCTTATCTGCAATTTTAAAAAAAATAATTCTTAATCTATAGGATATTTCGTGCGCAGTAATAGCACAGTTTTTTGAAATTGGGCAAAACAATAAAATGGCGGACGTCTGCAGCGAAGACGTAGTTCTGTCGCAGGTTTTTTGCTATAACTAATAAATTAATTTAAAATTTTTTTTAGCCTATTGCTCCTTCCGGAAATTCCTGAGGAGTAATTCAGCCAATTTTCAGAATGATATCTGTGTTCCCACAGTCCATTCCGTCATCTTGAAATGAACTGTATCTCGAGATGGCGGAATGGATTGAGGGCACACTAACACAAATATCTCTCCGAAATTTGGCTGAATTACTCTTCGGGCATGCCCAGAAGGAGTAACAGACTAATTTTCCGTTTTAATTTATTCATTTGTTATTGCAAAAAACGTGACAAAAGCACACGACGAAATTACGTCTTTGTATCCAGCGTCCGCCGTTTTACTATTCTGTCAAATTTCCAAAAATTGTGCTATTACCCCGTCCGTAATATCCTATAGACTAAGAAAATAGTTTGTTTTTTTGATTTCAGATAAGATTAACAGACTGCAGGACTTCTGCCATGGACACATCTCATTTCGGACAGAACAGTTTTAACAGGTCGCATGAGGGGTTCAGTGATGTCTGAATTTGTTACAGAGCCAGAAAATGTTGTCCGACAATCAATAAATAATGTCCAAAAAGATATACTTCGATTGCTTCATCAGCTTTCCCAAAAAAGTCGTAAAAATTGCTATTTCACCGACTGACTGGGGAGAGAGGACCTCTGACGTACGTTAACAATGTCGAAAAAAAAGAACGAGACAGAGCCGAGCAGTAGTGGATGCAGCCTTGAAGGCGATTATTGTTGTCTACAGCAAGAACGTATTTCAAAAAAAAAAAAAAAAAAAAAAAAAAACACGTAGCTCGTACCTTCGACATTTGCGCTGTTTAGTAGATATTTTTAGTAAAATACAAAGACAAATGGTGATAATAAATCAAACGAAATGTAATTGTTTCTGTGCTATATGTTGTGTTCTGTTTTCCAAAATTTAATTTGGTGTTAAAGTGATTAAACCAGTAACATCGCTCGGACAAACACAAAACAAGGCGATGTAGAAGACATTTACGTGAAGATGAGTTGTTAAACCTCTAAACCCTTTGTAAGAAGTAAAGCAATGCGGCTCTGCGGACGTACCTGCGTCCAAGCCGTGTAGAGCGGCGGCGCCAGAGAGCAGCAGGAGCACGACGCAGGCAAACATCTTGGTCAGCGGTCAGCCAAACACTGAGCCAGACGCCAGCCGCCCGCCGCCTGCCGGCGCGATCCGACGGCCGCCACCGCGCATGCGCAGCCGGCGTCCCCGGTGGGGGAATCCCTGCCACGGTGCCGCCAACAACTACACCACTTCCTGCCGCTGCAGCTATTGCTCTTCTATCGACTACCGGGCGGGTAGAGCAACACAAGTTTGACGCGACTCGCTAGTAGCGTACTTACAGCGCAGTCCACTTTTCTGATGCATAGATACCAGTTGGCTGGGATTTACTGAGTGATATGGGCAGCACCGCAGTAAAGTATCAGTTCCTAGCTAGACATCTAGTGGTGGTCTCTACCGTGAAAGCTAGCGCCGATCTTTCGGTTTCCGGGGGGCAGTGGGTATGGTCCAGTCTGGAGTTAATTCCCTTAATTTAGCTAAATGGTGGTGGTATGCCCCGACCCTGGTGGTCGGCGTTTCGTAAAACTTCTCTGATGGCTGGCAGGAAGCAGCACATTACAGCAAATACCACTCGCAACACTTTGTCTCGATTTTTCAACCCACAGCGACAGCAGCGCCCCAAGCGGCCAGTAAGCGACGCTTCTGAATACGATACCTGGTGAATGAGAATCCTAAGTTTTATGTTGATCTGAATCATAGTTTTTACAGTAGGGTGCGTACTTAGCGTCACGATAATTGACAATAAAAAAGAAAACACACCACATTTGTCATTATTTAGTTTCCTGAAGACCCTGAGAGGTACAAAACGGTATTTTAGAGGTCAGTTTATTTACAATTTACATGCAGACATTTACTGAATGATATCGTTATCCTTTAATAACAAAAAATTGTTAGCAAACACCAGATGACCTGACGTTTTGTAGAAAGACGTCGTATATCTGTCCAACAAAGCAGAGATTTGTCCAGTTCACTTCCAGCCAAATGATTGAATGTGGAACATAGGAAACCTATATGGAATATAATACCCATATCATTTAACGTACCAAATAAACCACCACACCTGTAGCTTAGAGGAAAACCACACATACGTGATAATAAATCTTCAAAGGCAACAAAACTGTGTCCCAACACAGAAGAAACCAGTTCTACAGTTGTTGCTAAAACTGAGACACAAATGGCAAGAAACTTCAACACATTCTTGTGTGTATCAGAAAGTCGAGTGAAATGTAAGAATGAGCGAATCATTAGAAACCGTCAATTTTTTTAAGTGTCAAGGAAAGTGTCTATGATAATAACAGCAGACAACAACAGAAATATATACTGCTCATGCATGAAATATGTTTTTATATTCTTTTCTTTTCAGCGGAATTAACTGTAAATACACAGATATTCGAAAGTATTTCTTCATGAATAAGTTTTAGCTTATGTGATGCAATCAGTATGAGTCGGCTGTTTCTACATGTATTTCACGGTAATTCGTTTCTCTTGGTAATTTACTAACGCATGGAACGCAAAAATACAACAAACATTTCGTTTTTTACATAGAAGATAATTAAAAACAAACATTAGCCTTACGACTCATGTGAATGTATGCTTTCTCACCGCTTTGAGTGTTAGTGTCTCTCCAGCTGTCAAACGGTAACAACTTTCGCATCAGCGAGTGTCGTGTCTATTAGACCATATGATCAAAAGTAATCGGACACCCTCCCAAAACATACGTTTCTCATATTACGTGCATTGTACTGCCACCTACTGCCAGGTACTCCATACCGGCGACCTTAGTAGTCATTAGACATCGTGACAGAGCAGAATGGGGCTCTCCGCGGAACTCACAGACATCGAACGTGGTCAGGTGACTGGGTGTCACTTGTGTCTTACATCTGCACGCGAGATTTCCACACTCCTAAACATTCCTAGGTCCACTGTTTCCGATTTGATAGTGAAGTGAAAACGTGAAGTAACACGTACAGCACAAAAGCGTACAAGCCGACCTCGTCTGTTGACTGATACAGTCTCCCGACAGTTGAGGTGGGTCGTGTTGTGTAATAGGGAGACATTTATCCAGACCACCACACAGGAATTCCAAACTGCATCAGGATTCACTGCAGGTACTACGACAGTTAGGCGGGAGGTGAGAAAACTTGGATTTCATGATCGAGCGGCTGCTCGTAAGCCACACATCACGCCGGTAAATGCCGAACGACGCCTCGCTTGGTGTAAGGAGCGTAAACACTGGGCGATTGAAAAGTGGAAAAACGTTGTGTGTAGTGACGATTAATGGAGCACAATGTGGCGTTCCGATGGCAGGGTGTGGGTATGGCGAATGCCCGATGAACGTCATCTGCAAGCGTGTATAGTGCCAGCAGCAAATTCGGAGGCGGTGGTGTTATGATGTAGTCGTGTTTTTCATGGAGGGGGCTTGCACCCTTTGTTGTTTTGCTGGCACTATCACAGCACAGGCCTGTATTAATGTTTTAAGCACCTTCTTGCTTCCCACGTTTGAAGAGCAATTCGGGGATGGCGATTGCGTCTTTCATCACGATCGAGCACCTGTTCATAATGCACGGCCTGTGGCGGAGTGGTTACACGAGAATAACATTCCTAAAATGGACTGGCCTGCACAAAATCCTGACCTCAATCTCATAGGACACCTTTGAGATGTTTTGAAACGCCCACACCGTGCCAGGTCTCACTGATCGACATCGATACCTCTCCTCAGTGCAGCACTCCGTGAAGAATAGGCTGCCATTCCTCAAGAAACCTTCCAGCACCTTATTGCAAATATGCCTGCGAGAGCGGAAGCTGTCATCAAGGTTAATGATGGGCCAACGCCATACTGAATTCCAACATTACCTACTGAGGGCGCCACTAACTTTTAAGTCATTTTAAGACAGGTGTCCGGATGCTTTTCATCACTTTGTGTATATTAGACTGTGGCAAATATTATGCGTGTTACCAGGAAATGGGCAATTTAGTTGCCTACATTCTGCTCTGGAGGCGGATTGTCCGAAAAATCTGCATCTTTATATCATTTCGTCGGACGGTTTCAGTAACTTGCGAAATGAGGAGTCACCTGGCAGCCCTCGCGGGGTCGTGACGCCTTTGGGGCGTAGCTGAGGTTTTAAAAGAGTTGCGTGCACAAAGTGAGTGAATGATCCTCTGTGTTCAGTTTAGGTACACGTATCAATAAAAGTGTTGCATCACCCTGATATGTCGTGTAGGTGTGTTGCTATTATGACTGTTCCTGTACCGGTTGGAAGAGCACCCTGACATTGTTTATAAACATACTCAAAAGTACCATGGGCGCTACCTACGGGTATAACGCTACACGCGACTGGGTAGCAGCATTGCAGTTGAAAGTACAGCACCACTATGGACGCGTTAGAGACGTCTATGAAACAGTAAAGTGAACATCCATCATGCCGCGAAGGACAATTGCGACCAGTCTACAAATGTATTCCGCAGCCCACCGTATGGCGCTTGGCGGAGTGTCTCTTGTACCATTACTAGTCATTTCCCTTCCTGTTCCACTCGCAAACAGAGCGAGGGAGAAACGACTCTCTATACGCCTCCGTATGAGTGCTTATTTCTTTTCTCTTACCTTCGGTCCTTACTCGAAATGTAAGTTGCCGCCAAGTAGAATCGTACTGCAGTCAGCTTCAAATTCCGCTTCTCTGAATTTTTTCTGTCGTGTTCCTCGAAAAGAACTCGGCTTCAGGGATTCCAGTTTGAGTTCCCGTAACATCTCCGTAACACTTGCGTCTTATTCGAACCTAGCAGTAAGAAATCTAGCAATCCGTCTCTGCATTGCTTCGACGTCTTCCTTTAATGCGATCCCAAACACTCGAGCAGCACTCAAGAATAGGTCGCAATGGCGCCTCATAAGACGTCTCCTTTACAGATGAACCACACTTTCCTAGAATTCTCCCGATGAACCGAAGTCGTCCATTCACCTTTCCTACCACACGTGCTCGCTCCATATCATATCGTTTTGCAACGTTATGCCCATATCTTTAAGCGACGTGACTGTGTCAAGCAGCGCACTACTAATGTTATATTCGACATTACGGGATTGATTGCCCTATTCAGTTTCGTTATCTTACATTTTTCTACGTTTAGAACTATCTGCCATCGCCATTTTGTCTAAGTCATCGTGTATCCTTCCACAGTCACTCAACTTCGACACTATCGTACACCACAGCACCACCAGCAAACAACAGTCCCCCCATTCCGCCAAATCATTTATGTATATAGAGAATAATAGCGGTCCTATTTCCTTTCCCGGGGCACTCCTGACAAAACTCTTGTCTCTGATGAACAATCGCCGTCGAGGACAACATATTGGATTCAGTTACTTAAGAAGTCTTCGAGCCTCTCACATATCTGGAAACCTATTCCGTGTGCTCGTAGCTCCGTTAACAGTCTGCAGAGGGGAACTGTGTCAAACGCTTTTCTCAAATCCATGAATCCGATATCTGTCTGTTGCCTTTCACCTATCGTTCGCAGGATAAAAGCGCTCTGATCTGTGGATAGAAGCATTTCCGTATCAAGGAAATTCATTATATTCTAACTGATATACGTTCCAAAATTCCGCAACAAACTGATGTGAGGGATATTGGTCTGTGAGGGATATTCTGAGTCCGATTTTTTGCTCTTCTTGAACGCGGAACGCACCTGCGCTTTTTCCCAGTCGGTTGAGACGTTGCGCTTGGCGCTAGATTCGTGATAAATGTAAGCTAAGTAAGTGGCCACTGCCGTAAAGTACTCTTTGTAAAACTGAATTGGGATTTAATCCGGTCCTGCCTACCTATTTATGTTCAACATTGCCCGTTGTTTCTCCGCGCCAAGGATGCTAATTACTATGCCCTCCATACGAAAGTCTTTGCTATGGTCCAACGACGGTAACTTTGTGCAGTTCTACTGAGTGAAAGATTTCTTAAACGCGACATTTAAAACTTCGGCTTTCCTTTTTCTATCGTCTACTGCCACATCAGACAGGTCAATGAGTGAGTGGCTAGAAGCCTTCGTCCAGCTTAGCGCTTTTAGACAGGACCAGAATTTTCTCGGGTTCTCGGCAAGATTTTTTGCTAAGGTATGACCCATGTAGTGGCTGTATACTTCACTGATCGATCTTCTTACAGATTCACTAATCTCTATTAACTTTTACTTATCCTCATTAGCGCTTTCTCTTTTGAATCAAGAGTGCAACACTCTTTCTTTCCTCAGCAATTTGAGAATGTTGTCCTTAAACCACGGTGGGTCTTGTGCGTCCTTAATCCAATTACTCGGCACATGCTTCTCCAGAGCCCGATTTACAACCCGCGTTACATCCATCATACTGGAACTAAATGATGTCAGTTCATTGTCGAAATGGGGTGCTAACAATTGCTTATCTGTTTTTTCTAGCAGAAATGCTCTCCTAGTCTTTTCTATTGATTTATTAACTTTAGTATCCATCGTCGCAATGATGACATTATGATCACTAATCCCTGTCTCTCTACTGACACCGTCAATAAAGTTAGGTCTACTTGTAGATACAAGGTTAAAATACTTTCATTGCGTTTTGGCTGTCAGAATCACATCACGTCTGCAAGGCTTGTCGACAATGTAAGTTCCTGTACGTGTGCGCTGGAGTCAAAGTGATGTGGTACGGACATGAAATCGGTTCTAGTTGAAAGGGATTGTCGGGGACTTATACCGTACAGGCTGTCCACGTTCGACATATGCACAGAGTGGTCGATATCTAAAACTTTTGAACCGTAGGCTGATTGCTCCAGAACTGAATTCGTCGTTCGAAGAGGCTACAGGACGTTGTGTATAACATCAAACTGTTAGGAGAGGATTGCATCATGCGAATCTCCATTCCCGACGTCCATGGCGAGCATCAACTCGTACACCACAACACCGTGATCTCCTTTTCAAATCGGAATCAGCTTATGCGGCATGGACGCCCCAGGGATGGCGTCGGGTGTTATTTACAGACGAAACTCTGATCTTTTTTTACCCTGATAGTCGCACACAATGCGTCTGGAGACAACCCGGTAATATCGAGCGGCTTCAGCACTCTGTTCTACATGTACAACTAGGTGGTGGTGGAGTAATGTTCTGGGGTAGCATTATATGGGATCACTGTGCACCTCTCGTAGTTTTTGAGAGCAATTTCATTGATCTACTATACATGCACGAAATTCTGCAGCCAATAGTACCACCCTATCACCAACATTTTGGCGATAATTTCATTTTTGGCCGAGGGGTTCTAGGCGCTACAGTCTGGAACCGTGCGACCGCTACGGTGGCAGGTTCGAATCCTGCCTCGGGCATGGATGTGTGTGATGTCCTTAGGTTAGTTAGGTTTAAGTAGTTCCAAGTTCTAGAGGACTGATGACCTCAGATGTTAAGTCCCTTAGTTCTCAGAGCCATAATTTCATTTCGCTGGACGATAATTGGCTTGCTCATCGAGCTATTCTCGTGGACTCTTTCTGTTAATCGGTTAGGATCACGAGACTGGAGTGGCGTGCCTGTTGCCCTGAACCAACCTGACACGTGTGGGTTGATTGAAATGAGCTGTTTTTGGACGTCAAAGATGACCACGTACTGTGCGCCACTTACGCAGAATAGCCCTTGAAAAATTGGACATTCTCGACCGGGGCTGGCTTGATGATCTCATCAGTGGTATGACACGACCGATTCGAACATGCGTGTTCCACCACGTATAGACGTTTCTCAGTAGTGCTGCGAATAAAAGCCACAAGGAAAACACAAATGTCTTTTTTATCTAGTCACAGTGGGAACGGATATGCCTCGGAGACATTTTTTATCTGCCACGAATTACGAAATAATGGAGTAATGAAAACTTTTGTTGATGTGTGTAGGTGTTTTCCGGTCTTTGTGAGAATGCGAAGCGACTTAATAAGCGAAAATTTGCTTCTTAGTCATGGGTCCCATTTGAGCCTGGACACATCAGCTGGCTGCAGGTAAATTTTGATAACAACGAGTCAGATTGGGTGACTTCTGTTTGAAGACAATGAATTCCATTTGTTCCAATAGAAACTTGTGGTTTGTGTGTGTGTACTTCTCCCTTTAAAGTTTAGATTGTTATCCAGTTTTGTTTACGGAAGAGAAACTATCAACCGGTTGGAGACAGTTGGAGAAAGGCTGTTAGTGGTATTCGTTCTCCAATTCTTTGGTCGGATCGCAGAGTCTTTAGAAATAGCTGTTTCCCTACGAGGCACTGACTAGTGGATTAGAAGAAGCGGCCACTTTAACGCTGTCTCGCATGTCAAAGACAGGCTGACGACCTTTTATTTAGCACGGTGGTAGATGTGTAGCACTGTATAGATATAACCCAGGATCGCCAACAAACGATCCCGAGCAAGTCTACGGAGCAATACGTGACGTAATTTGTGTCGCACACCATATCCCGCTACAAGAGTGCGTGCATTGTGACCCTCGCCAGAAGCTACGCAAGTTCCGAGACGACAGGCAAGAAGGCGCATTCCAGCTCCTCCACTGTTCAATGTCGACTTTCCTCTGGTGTTGTGACGAAATACATTGTTGGCTATACAGATCTTCCCAGTAAGGACGTTGTGGAGGAAACGCGTCTTATTCTCTCCTCTCTTCGACAGCTGATAAGAGATGCGAATTTGATACATCCTACTGTAAGAGAAAGACTCCAGCATTCCTTGCATCGTTACCCGAAACTGAGGTGGAATGAAGCTGTTTTTCACGTGTTTTAAAATGTCGATGAAAACATTTTGTCATACGGTCAACTTTATGCATAGGCGGAAGCTTGCGGAAAGAGAAGCGACCCTACTGTCTTCAGTATATTCGTGTAATAGAACCTTTCATCGATCGGACTTAAGATATGTCACAGAGAATGTATATACACCACCTGATAAAAAGCGAGGTCGAAGTTATAACTCAACTCAAAGCTGTTCCATTGGGTTCAGGTTGGGACTCTGGATAGGCCAGTCCATTCAGGAACGTTACTGTCCACAAACCGTTGCTTCATAAATACAACTGCATGACCGGGTGCATTGCCATGCTGAAACGGATATCCTTCGGCACTTAGTGTTTCCTTAACTGCAATAAGGATAGCACATCTTAACCACGAATAACGCCCCTATACCGTAACAACACCTCCTCCGTAGATCACTGTTGGCACTAAACGAGGTAGCAGGTAACTTACCGTAACCTTCCATCGGATTGGCACAGCAGATAACCCGTTTCAGTCACCATTGTCCAGTGGCGCAGCTCTTTACACCACCTCCAGCGTCGCTTGCAGAAATGTGTGGCTTATGAGGAGCTGCTCCACACTTTTTAACGCCCTAACACAATCATTGTGCTAGCTGGACTGTTGGTAGCACTTAGCAACTCACGAGTGGTTCCATCCACTGGTTTTATGCGTTTCCTTACAACCTGCCTATAGAATGCTCGACGGTCGGACAAATACGATAGTGCAGTTCCTATGTTGTTCAGAAACACGATGCAATGTTCCTTGGCACATGCATCGTATTTCTCAACAACACAGGCACTTCAGTGTAGTATATATCGCTGTTATTGGATCGCCAGTAAAACTAAATTGTGAACATCGTGCAGTTTACAGGATAATTCCGATGAGTTTGCGAGACTGAGTGATAAACACTTGTGGGGACGTGGGAGGGCAATTCGACATTTTCACTGACAGTAAATGTTAAAACACTCTTTCTTTATCAGTTAATTAGTTTTCTGATTTAATCAGTAGTTATAGCAGTTACAGAAATCGCAGCATAAACGTCGAGCAGATTGCCGCGAGTATTTAAATTGTGCCTTAGCGCGCTAGAAGAAATAGTGAAATTTTGTGATACCGGCAAAGTGTTATTTTAATAGCAGACCTGTTACTGACAGATACATTGAAATGCTTTCCTTACGATATACTCGTACTGTGATTGTTGCTATTAATAAAACGAATGGAATCTAAAACTCATTACTCTTGTCGTAAGGATCAGGACTTCTGCCTAACCCAGTCACCCATATTTTGGGTCACCAAAATGATTTCATGTGAATACCTGAGAGAATGCTGCAATGCTTCCTAATAATGGCCACAGACGACCATCTTCATCTCTATTACATGGCATATTTCAAATTATCATCTCAGACTGACATTATTAATGTATATTATATGTATATCATTATTATTCATTTAACTTAATTGTATATTGATAGGCCAAAAAGTTATGACCACTGCCCACTGACAGAGTGAATAGCGCCTGGTGGCTTTGCGGGCATGTGACCGAACTAGGTAAGAAAGAGACGATGAACCACGAAAGAATTTCTCGAATGGGATGGAAATCGGTAGATGTGAGGTATGTGTACAGACAAACCAATGATTACAATCTCAGAAAAATTGGGTGATTTGTTCAAGAGAAGGATCTTCACAAACTGAGCACGTCATTGGCGAGTTACTCCCCCTCTGGCCCTTATGCAAGCGGTTATTCAGCTTGGCATTGATCGATGGAGTTGTTGGATACCCTTCTGAGGGATGTAATGCCAAATACTGTACAACTGGCGCCGTAGATCGTGAAAATCCCTAGCTGGTTGGAGGCCCTACCCATAATGCTCCAAGTGCTTGCAACTGCGGAGAGATCCGGAAACATTGCTGGCCAAGACAGAGTTTGCCAAGGAAGAAGACAAGCAGCAAAAACTCTCATCGTGTGCGGGTGGGGATTATATTTCTGATGTGTAAGCCCAGAAAGGCTTGCCATGAAGAACAAGAAAACGGCGCTTAGAATATCGTGACTGTAGCGCGCTATAGGGCCCGATAACTAGGAGTGATGGTCTGCGGGCGTAACGTCCAGATGGTATCTCTTACTGTTCGACCATAAGCCAGAAACTCATGATGCGCTGTCTCACTGAACTGAAAAAATGGTTCAAATGACTCTGAGCACTATGGGACTTACTGCACTCATGTACGCGATCAGTGTTTCGGTGCTATCCACCCTAGAAGGTGCTGCCCATCCAGCAAAACTATTCCCTCAACTCAAACAAGCGATATCAGTCGATCATTCAGTGCATGGATGGGATGGAAAAGACACCATCGATGTACTCTAATAATAAGCACCACAGTTGATAGTGTGAACAATTTTAGCAATTTCACAGTAACTTCAACACAGGCCAATGATGTGACAGCATGTTCCCTCAAATCCAGTATCACAGCTAAACCACCCCTTCTCCACTTTGCGAGTATCATTGGGAGCATGGATAGATGACTGTGCAGTATGTCCATTCAGTGTTAATTCTCAAACACATAAATCATCAAAGTATACCAGACAGCCCTACACATATTTCTGTCACCTCCAGCATAGTATTTAATTTACGATCTATTTCTTTGTGTATGGGAGCCACAGAGCGTTCTCGCTGTCTTAGGGTAAAATTAGAGAGTGAAAGACCCTCCTCATACTGTCATTGACCAACGCGCCCTGCAGCACCATTAACGAATTAATCTACAACTGACCAGAGGAAGACCGCTATACTCCACGTCTCGTGAATGAATGGAGCTTTCTGAGCCTTCACCCATCTCGAGATGCACCCATGTCGAGCACTTTGTATCGACGTATATGATATGTCAAAGTGCCGTGATGTAATAGAAGACAGTTAAGAAGAACAAGAAACGAATGATTTTTATGCGCGATGGAGCTCCATATGGATGAAGTTCGACGCATTTTTACTTAAATCAACCAAGCTATTAACTCTTAAGGATTGTTCTAGAGTCTAGGATCGTACCTGGACGGATTGGTAAGAGAGAAGATACTAGGTGCAACAATAAAGTAATGAGACTGATTTTCTTTGCAATATGTTTCAACCCTGCAGGCTTGCGTAGGCACAATATCTTTGACCTTGGTCTATAAGCTGCTTCTAGTCCAAGTAGCACGCCGATGCAACTGCACAGTCGTGAGTTGTGTTGTAATAAGTTAACCTGTGTTTGTGTCTCTCATCGCGGAAATGGAACCGCATAATATTGCGCAACGGTATGCCATTTCTTTTTGCGTTAAATTGGATAACTTACGGTAAGCTTCAGAAGGCTTTTGAAGAGGAGGTTAGCTCAAGAGCTCAAGTTTTTCTTTGTCATAAAATGTTTAACGAAGGCAATACGAATGCAGTGGACGACCACCGACCTCATGTACTGATGTCAACTTGGCCAGGGTGCGTGAACTCAAACGTTCTGATCAAAGATTATCCGTGAAAATGATTGCAGAACAACTGAACATCAATCGAGAAACGGTTCGTCTAATAATAACTGAAGATCTTGGTATGAGAAAGATTTATGCAAAAACGGTCCCCAGAAAACTCACACCACAACAACGAGAAACACGGAAAAATGTGGCAGCCGATCCGTTAGAGCAAACGGAAATCAATCCAGAACTGTTGAGCCGTGTGATCACTGGTTATGAAAGATGGATTTTTCAGTACGATCCAGAGACAGAACGACAAAATTCGCACCAAAGAAAGCTCGCATGTCAAAGTCAAAAGTGAAATGCGTACTTGCGTACTTCTTTGATTCCAAGGGAATTGTTCATAAAGATTGGGTGCCTCCTAGACAAACAGTTAACCAATATTACTAGAAAGGAATTTTAGAAAGACTTTGTAAAAGAGTTCTTCGTGTCTGTGCCAACATTGCTGTTAATTGGATTCTGCCTCACGATAATGCGCCATCCAATACTGCTGTGTCAGTACAGCAATTTTTAACCTCAAAACAAATTTCAGTACTACCACAGCCCGTTATTAACCAGATATCGCTCCTTGTGACTTTTTTCTATTTCCAAGAGTCAAAACGGCGGTCAAGGGACACCATTTTTATACAACACAAGATGTCCAAAAAGCTGTGACGTTGGAGGATATTACAGAAGATGAGTTTCAGAAATGTACCTTCAATGGCAGAAGCGCTGGAAAAAGTGTGAGCAATCAGAAGGGAACTACTTTGAAGGAGACAACACTAAACTTGACTAACACGGTAAGCAACATTTTTAACATCAGTCTCATTACTTTATTGTCGCAGCTCATGAACATACGCACTCCTAAGGCTACAATGTTCTGCAATTAAAGCGGGCTATAATGTCAGATCGCCTGGGTTGCCGACCTATCAGTCAGTCGTATGGAATGAAGAGTTGTTAATATACCATTGTGAGAAATATGTTTCAAGCGCATTCCTCCCAGTTTATCTACGACAAACTGTGTTATCGAACCGTAAAACGAAAAAAACTACTTCAGTAGAACACTTGCTCTGCGGAATACGAGCACAATATAGCTTTCGTGGGATGTATAGTGTCCACTGCTCACATACGATCACGGTTCGTAAATTGTATGATGCCTGCATCAGGCCTATATAAAATGATCGTTAGTAGTTGGGGATACCTCCTACAAGGAAACAGGTAAACGCATAGCAACATCATCTGACACGTGAAAATTACAAGTCATTCCGTCACTAACTTTGTAAACGGTACATCTCTCGGGCAAATGTGTACACGAGGATTACAACGCCTCACAAGCACCTATCGGTAACTTAGTTATGATGCTGAAGTCTCGATTTTACACCCAAGATGCGACAGGGGGGGATGGAGTACATCTATAAATCAAAGTTCGTTTAGAGGAATGTGTCAAGTTTCATCACACATAAGATGAAAGTCCTCTGATGACCTACAGGTTTACCGTTGACGATCGCAAGTAGACAGTGCTTTAAACCACATACAGAACACATGGCAGTATACGAGTAGAATGAAGGCTATGTTATGCAACTGATGGATCTGGACAGAACAATGGAAAAATTTACCTGCGGCAACTTCTCCTTCTCTAGAATGTATCAGTCATCCATTAAATTGTACCTCGTTACAGCTCCATCTCAATCGATCACCCTGTCCACTTTCTGCTATCCTTTAAAGCAGATGCTTGTAAGTTTAGAGGTGGATGGTTCTCTGTCCTCCTGAAAAGCATCAAATACAGGAGTCAACTCGCGTGTATCGATGGTACCTTAATAGACATACAGTACAATGCTACCTCGATGGGCCGGCCTGGGTGGCCGAGAAGTTCTAGGCGCTACAGTCTGGAACCGCGCGACTGCTACGTTCGCAGGTTCGAATCCTGCCTCGGGCATGGATGTGTGTGATGTCCTTAGGTTAGTTATGTTTAAGTAGTTCTAAGTTCTAGGGGACTGATGACGACCTCAGCAGTTAAGTCCCATAGTGCTCAGAGCCATTTGAACCATTTTACCTCGATGAAAAAAAAATTGACTGATTCCCTTCGTTTCCGTGTCGACGTTTTCTCGGATTCCTGTTGTTGTCGCATACTTATTCAAAATGGTTCAAATGGCTGTGATCACTATGGGACTTAACTGCTGATGTCATCAGTACCCTAGAACTCAGAACTACTTAAACCTAACGAACCTAAGGACATCACACACATCCATGCCCGAGGCAGGATTCGAACCTGCGCCCATAGCGGTCGCGCGGTTCCAGACTGTAACGCCTAAACCGCTCGTCCACTCCAGCCGGCCCACATACTTGTTCCCATGTACAAATTGTTCGGTGCGAACGAGACGGTATGCAAGTACTTCCTCAACTTCCCCGCATTTCGGTGTATATTTGGTCAATTTATACTTGTTCCCATTTTTCAGAACTCTATCGATTTTATGTCAGATGTATCCATTCGATTATGACTTAATCTCTCGTTCTGTGTTTCTAAATTGCCTGTAAATGTAGCACAGCTACCAACACCTAGCCCAAATGCACTGATCGAGAGGCGTAATATAGCACCATACTCGACTGTATCCAGTCACCCCCACATTCGGAGAGCGCTTGCTCTGTTTTATGTATGTCTGTGTATATGCATGTCTCATGGATGCTCTAGTGGACAGGGGGTGGCGGAGGGTGCTTGTGTGCATTGACTGCGTGTATGTTGCATTATTGTGCGAGAAGATCAGTAGGCTGTGCTATGCGTTATTTGGACAGTTCACTATTTCGTGTCTGCACATCAGTGTACTACATTATTTAGGAGGAGTTTGCATGTCTGTGCTGAAATTATTTTGGTGAATTAGGAGTTCTTTGCGTGTCTGGAGAACGTTATTTCGAAGTAGTTTACAGGTCTGCAGACTGTGTATTGTGACCCCAAGCACAACAGGGCGAGTGTTTTGTGTCAGTGTGACAAATATACTCCATCCCTAAATAAAATGTTCCAAGATAAAAAGAGTACAGTCCTTTCTTACTCTGTCCAGAAGCCCAGTGCAGCTTGAGTCGTTTTCCCATCATTTTCCCCCCATCCCAGACCGCCATTTGGATTACATCACAGGAGGGATGACAGCACACTCTGGTGGCTGCATTGTTTACTAGGCCAGTTGGAGTCTAGGTCTCGGGGTGGAGCCACTGTCTGCAAAATAAAAACTTATGTCCAGCATAGGCACAGTCGTTTTCACGCCATTTCCCCCCACCACCTTGGATTACGTCATGATACAGATGACAGCGCCCTCTGGTGGCGGTACTGTGTACTAGGTCAGTTTGAGTCCAGACTACGTGGCGAACATACTGTTTCCCTACATTTCCGCCCATCATCTTGGATTATGTCACAAATGAGAGCACCCTCTGGTGATGGTACTGTGTACTAGGTCAGTTACCCTAACAAAAGCTGTGTGCGCCACATAACGGTGAATCACATAGCCAAGTTCTGTGTGTACTCGTACTGTAACTGTTGTTGTGCAATGTTTTTGAGATGGAGATCCAAGGGTAGAATATTGTGTCCGTAGTTGTAAGACGTGGCGTAAACACTACAGAAATTCAGTAAATGAGTAAAACCTGATCATATGTATTTAAACCATATACACAAAGCATTAAGGGACAGAGTCTTGCCGGCCGAGCGGTTCTAGGCGCTTCACTCTGGAACCGCGCGACCGCTACGATCGCAGGTTCGAATCCTGCCTCAGGCATGGATGTGTGTGATGCCCTTAGGTTAGTTAGGTTTAAGTAGTTCTAAGTTCTAGGGGACTGGTGGCCTCAGATGTTAAGTCCCATAGTGCTCAGAGCCATTTTAATTTGACAGAGTGTTCGTGAATAAAGCTGCATTCCAAACTCATAGTTTACAGAGCTGTTGTCATTTCTACGCTCAGCTTGGGCACAGTATCATCGTGGTATAATAAAAACTTGATTGCTTCCACCAACATAAAAAGAGATACGAACAGCATAGGGGCAACCATCGTTGTTAGACCTTGTTCACCGCATGAGTAAAATAACGCGTCCTCACCAAATCCCTTATGGATAACTCTGTTCAGGAAGTGGAAGACATGGAGCCTCTCTTAAGCGAAGGACCAGCTGAAACACATCATGAAGACGATTGCTGTAAATATAGAAACATGGGAAGAATATGCTGCGGGCTGTTTAGTGTGGTGGAACACTACATCCACCGCTGTCATCTTATCTGAAGGAGAACGCTGCAGACATTAAGCCAAGTGACAATCAAGAAAGCTCCTTCAATTACAATTCCGCGCTTCTCCAACCGTTCAGAGGGATTTGTGTGGACGCATGCTTTATCCCAGTATTTCTCTGTTCAGTCGTCGGAAACACATTCATTAGTTGAGTTGAAATGCTTATTCATGGAGGAATCGAGTTTCAGCCGCCAGGCGACAAAGTAATTAAAATTAGTTAGAGTCCCTTGTTTCTCTTTTTCATTCTAACACTTGTAAAATAAATGAATTTTCTGTAAAATAATGCTGATCATTGAATAAGAGTTTCTGTCACAGAATATCAGTAGCGTTGTGCTATACTGTCCAGAGACATCAATGTGGTGACCTGTCAGGACCCTGAATAACCAAGTTTTACAGCGCGGATAGCTGCTAGACGTGGAGGCAGAGACTCAGTGAGGTTGAGGAAGGTACCGACATGGATGTGGAGCCATGCCGGCTCCAGTGCTGGGGCCAGCTGCGCTAGCTTTCTCCGTTGAGGGATCCATAGCGCGAACAGCTGTAACCATCCTTCTGCTTCCTCCTATCTTTTATTGGCTCATATATGTTATTACGGAATGTTGTGATTTAACATTAGGCATTATTCTACAGGTTATTTAGGACTGATTTGCGTATTCTATCAGATTTGTTAAAGTCTTTTACTCTATTCAAATTATTGTTTCAACACAACGGATAACGCTAGCCTACTATCAACAAGTTCCACTACAGCCCATACAGAAGGAGGTTCACATATGATTCGTCCATGATCTGGTTTATTCTTTAACTCAGATTCTATGCAAAACTAAAGTTCAAAAATGTTAACTCTTTCTATACCTTCACCAAATCTCAGAATGATTTTAAGGTGGCACATAGGGAAATGTTATCTAATCAACACGAGATCTGACTCAGTAACAAAATTAGGTTTTTATTATTTGAAAGTTCAGTGTCACATGATCATTCGAATATTACGTTTGGAAGCACGCTATTAAAAAAGGTCTTTCACATATCAAACTGAATTGCAATCACATACATTGGTCTCATACGTTAATAAAATGGTTGCCACAGTATTAGGGCCGAAGGGCGAGATTATTAAATGAAGCATGGTGTGCTACGCATACTGAACAAATTTACGACTCTACACTACACCTCTGCATGCAAATACTACGCTTTGCTGGCTGATAAAGACTTGGGATAGGCTGTGCAACAGGAGGGTCGGAGTGGCTGTGCGAGTTACAATAAAGTCTGCCCTACCTCTCTCAAATTTCAGCAACATGATCCACACAACCACAGCTGCATTTCCGCATCATACAGAAAGTAATGGTCACTAAACATCATATTAGCTCTTCTGTAAACTACTGCACACGACAAAACACACGTTGCACTCAAAATTCTACTATGGCACATTTCACAAGCCACATACAATTTTATCGTGTTTTGTTGCAAAATTTTACATGAGCATTACGATGTTAATAATCAAAAGACATGTACCAGTGAATTAACCCCTTAGGATTGAGTAAGAACCCATCCCTTAAAATGATTTGGCGCAAAGCACATGGTTCCACAAGTCACCCGAGAACACACACGAAAATACGTAATTTAGCAGAACATTGAAAATGCCATCACGCACACTGATTGGAACCATTTCTATTTACTGGTTCGTATTGCCGTAATTAAGCACTGAAGGTGCATTTATCCACGCATCAACTCGACTCTGTACCCACAGTGGTTTGGTGCGAAAATTTGCAATCATCCACAAGGAAAAAGTCCTCTAAATTCAAAAGATATTCTCAAAACATCTCAAACTGAAGTACGTGATGTAAACTATTTATTTAACAAATACAAATAACTGAAATACAAAAAGTTACAGTTCTAAACTGAAGGCAAATGCCGTCTGTAATAAGTGAGACCTCGCGATCGCGGGTATTTCAATATCGCAAAATAATTACAACTGTCGAAACTCTTGATGTATGCTGTCCAAGTTCTACTTGAAAGTCAACTTTCCGCGTAACATTTAACACAATATAAGTAATTTGAATCCAGGTTATGTCACCATTTCTGCCGGTGCTTCTGCGACGCGTCCTCACCCTAGGTCTCCCCGCTGCTGAGTTCCAAACATGGCGAAAAGCTACACCAACGATCACCTATTCAAACGAAACGAGGAAGTTGCCGCTGATTGGCTGTTTCCTGTCTCGTCCTCCAGAAACAGGTTAAACTCGAGCAAACTACCAACTCTACTCATGCACCACCTGACGTCAAAAATTCGCTAATTCAATACCACCACTACCACCACTTATCTCTGTTTAATAATCCATACGTTTACTCCCAATATAATTACTTACACTTACTCACGTCCATACAGGAAGGGTGAAGGATTAAAGAAAGTGTGGCAGACAAATAAAAATAAAACTCCAGTAACAACTTTCCATGTCCAGTTGGCTAGAGGGTTAAGTGCACGTAATGCGCATTAATTTCTAAAAGAAATTATCTTCGAAGGCTCAAATGGAGCGTACTACAGTATCGCTTCACAGCCCGATAGAATTGGTCACAAACATTCTCGATTGGGGTTAAATCCGGGATTTCGGTGGCCAGGGAAGTACGGTAGAACTCATCCTGGTGCTCTTCGAAACAGGCACGTACACAACGAGATGTCACTCGTTGCATTGTCCTACTTCTAGATGCCGACGTGCCGAGGAAAAGCTAACTGCGTGTAGGAAAGGACATGGTCCGCAAGGATAGATTCAAGCTTGTGTTGATCCATTGTGCCTCCCGGAATGACTAGACCATCCAGGGAATGCCATAAATACATTCCTCAGATCATAATGCTGCCTCCTCCAGCCTGGACCCTGTGCCATCACATGTTTCACGCCATGCACGCCAACGGCCATCTGTCCGATGGAGTATAAAATGTGAACCATCTGAAAATACCAGCTGTTGACCGTCAGTGGACGTCCAGTTGCGATACTGGCGTGCAAATTCCAACCTTCGTCGCCGATGAACGACAATGAGCAGAGGCGCACGGACTAGGCAGCGGCGGAGGAGGCCCATACTCAGCAACGTCACTGACCGGTCATTGAGGAGACACTGTTGGTAGCCCCTGGGCTCATCTAGAGTTTCAGTTGCTCAGCAACTGCTCGTCTGTCCAACCACACACATCTCTGCAATCGATGGTCATACCTGTCATCTATGGTCCATGCTGCACCACACTTGTATTAGCGCAGGTTTTGGGTAGCGCCATTTTGCCATTCACGGTGTACTTTAAACACGAAGGGACGAGAGAGAAAGTTGACCGTTTCAGAAATGTTTCCACCCTTACTCCGAAACCCAATGATCGTGGCCTTTTAGACGTCACTTAAAACGACTGTATTGTTATCCTCACCACCCCTGCCCCACCCCCACGACAAGTTTTATGTAAGCTCCACTGCTACATCTACATCTACATCTACATCCATACTCCGCAAGCCACCTGACGGAGTGTGGCGCCGGGTACCCTGAGTACCTCTATCGGTTCTCCCTTCTGTTCCAGTCTCGTATTGTACGTGGAAAGAAGGATTGTCGGTATGCTTCTGTGTGGGCTCTAATCTCTCTGATTTTATCCTCATGGTCTCTTCGCGAGATATACGTAGGAGGGAGCAATATACTGCTTGACTCTTCGGTGAAGGTATGTTCTCGGAACTTTAACAAAAGCCCGTACCGAGCTACTTAGCGTCTCTCTTGCAGAGTCTTCCACTGGAGTTTACCTATCATCTCCGTAACGCTTTCTCGATTACTAAATAATGCTGTAACGAAGCGCGCTGCTCTCCGTTGGATCTTCTCTATCTCTTCTATCAACCCTCTCTGGTGCGGATCCCACACTGCTGAGCCGTATTCAAGCAGTGGGCGAACAAGCGTACTGTAACCTACTTCCTTTGTTGTCGGATTGCATTTCCTTAGGATTCTTCCAATGAATCTCAGTCTGGCATCTGCTTTACCGACGATCAACTTTATATGATCATTCCATTTTAAATCACTCCTAATGCGTACTCCCTGATAATTTATGGAATTAACTGCTTCCAGTTGCTGACCTGCTATTTTGTAGCTAAATGATAAGGGACCTATCTTTCTATGTATTCGCATCACATTACACTTGTCTACATTGAGATTCAATTGCCATTCCGTGCACCATGCGTCAATTCGCTGCAGATCCTCCTGCATTTCAGTACAATTTTCCATTGTTGCAACCTCTCGATACACCACAGCATCATCTGCAAAAAGCCTCAGTGAACTTACGATGTCATCCACCAGGTCATTTATGTATATTGTGAATAGCAACGGTCCTATGACACTCCCCTGCGGCACACCTGAAATCACTCTTACTTCGGAAGACTTCTCTCCATTGAGAATGACATGCTGCGTTCTGTTATCTAGGAACTCCTCAATCCAATCACACAATTGATCTGATAGTCCGTATGCTCTTACTTTGTTCATTAAAAGACTGTGGGGAACTGTATCAAACGCCTTGCTGAAGTCAAGAAACACGGCATCTACCTGTGAACCCGTGTCTATGGCTAGTGCTGTCGCTGCCGCCTGTGCGTGGTTATTGTATGCTGTCTTCGAACACGGGCGGTGGTCACATTACTGTGACTGGACCGTGTAGTTGGTAGTTGTTGTTGCTTCACTACAAGTGCCCTCAGTGAGCGGTGTCTTAATGAGACGCTAGAAGGGTTACATTTGCACGAAGGGAGTCGAAATGAAGACAGAGCCGTCTGGTAGCATCCGCAACGCCATCTGCAGGAAGGCGGCGAGCCCTGGAGAGAGCGAAGCACTCGGTGGCGCGCTGCCGGCCTGTTTGAACGAATTTTCTGCCGTGGAGACGTGAGCAGCGCGTAGCGCTCGATGTGAGGTCCACAGAGACACCATTGATACCACATTCCTCCTCCCCCCCCCCCCCCCCCAAATAAAAAAAATTCAAAAATTCCACACCGCCACCACATAGTACTGGTGCAAGCGAAAACGCCCGGAAGGTCTGTGCCATCGTGCAACTGATGGAGTAGGAAGCACTGCGATGGTAGATGGCGCAAAACCTACCCAAGTCTTGACTTTCGGTTTTCGAACCACCGGCACCTGCCAAAAAACTGGAGTTAGGACTTTCACCCAGCGGCACAGGTGGATGCAACATTGGCGCTGCTGAGGACGCCATATACTGGCAAGCTGGTTCAAGCTCAATGTCCATGATTGACATCGCTGTGAATGGTGACGGATGGGGCAACTGCGGCAGCGGATGGGTTGACAGGCTGTGGTTGACCTCCATCGTAGAGGCGTCTCTAGACCCACGCACCTGAATGTCAGGCGTAGGCGAAGGCTGCTCTGGGGCAGCAGACTGGGCTGCAGGCAAACTTTCTGAAAGATAAAAAGCTACGACAGGGAACAAACAATCACAAAAACGAAGCTGGTTTTGTACCGTCGATAGGCTCCTGTTTCGCCGACAACGGTAAGAGTATGAAGCGAGGCTTGTTATACACACCATAGAAGACTTTTGTCCGGAATGCTGAATGTCGTTTTGAAACTGGCATCTGAAGCAAGCTGCTGAGAAACAGCAACAAATCAATTTTCATTCCAGAGCGGTTCACAAAGTTTGGACATTTGAGCCATGAGTGTGAACTAAACTTTCGGCTTCACAGTTCGATTGAGAAGAAAACAGAGTCTTGTGGACATGTAGGATACCATTTAAAAAAGATGTTGAAATTCCAAAGAAGAAAACTGCAGACCATTCTCGAAAACGACAGTTTGTGGCGAGCCTTCTTACGAATAGACAAAAGTGAGTACTTCTATAGTGCTAGCGCTAGTTGTAGAATTCACCGGAATCATAAATGGATATTTACTGTAAGTAGTGGAACCGACTTCGTTCTGCCCCAAAGTACCGATATCCAAGCCTTGATGTCATCAAATGACGTCAGCTGATGACGTCATCCAAGGTGGCGGCTGTGACGTCATCTGATGACGCAAGTACAGTTATCCAAGATGGTGGGAAAGTGTCACACCCCCCTGCCACGCCTACCTAGCACGAAGTTTGAATTTTGGAAGGAAGACAGGTCAATTGGGCTTCCTTCACTAACCTAAGAAAACGGCGGGAAGGAAAGGGCACTTCGGCAATCTCTACTAACCTAAGTCATCTGACTGCCACCTCTACATCTACACTCCTGGAAATGGAAAAAAGAACACATTGACACCGGTGTGTCAGACCCACCATACTTGCTCCGGACACTGCGAGAGGGCTGTACAAGCAATGATCACACGCACGGCACAGCGGACACACCAGGAACCGCGGTGTTGGCCGTCGAATGGCGCTAGCTGCGCAGCATTTGTGCACCGCCGCCGTCAGTGTCAGCCAGTTTGCCGTGGCATACGCAGCTCCATCGCAGTCTTTAACACTGGTAGCATGCCGCGACAGCGTGGACGTGAACCGTATGTGCGGTTGACGGACTTTGAGCGAGGGCGTATAGTGGGCATGCGGGAGGCCGGGTGGACGTACCGCCGAATTGCTCAACACGTGGGGCGTGAGGTCTCCACAGTACATCGATGTTGTCGCCAGTGGTCGGCGGAAGGTGCACGTGCCCGTCGACCTGGGACCGGACCGCAGCGACGCACGGATGCACGCCAAGACCGTAGGATCCTACGCAGTGCGTTGGGGACCGCACCGCCACTTCCCAGCAAATTAGGGACACTGTTGCTCCTGGGGTATCGGCGAGGACCATTCGCAACCGTCTCCATGAAGCTGGGCTACGATCCCGCACACCGTTAGGCCGTCTTCCGCTCACGCCCCAACATCGTGCAGCCCACCTCCAGTGGTGTCGCGACAGGCGTGAATGGAGGGACGAATGGAGACGTGTCGTCTTCAGCGATGAGAGTCGCTTCTGCCTTGGTGCCAATGATGGTCGTATGCGTGTTTGGCGCCGTGCAGGTGAGCGCCACAATCAGGACTGCATACGACCGAGGCACACAGGGCCAACACCCGGCATCATGGTGTGGGGAGCGATCTCCTACACTGGCCGTACACCTCTGGTGATCGTCGAGGGGACACTCAATAGTGCACGGTACATCCAAACCGTCATCGAACCCATCATTCTACCATTCCTAGACCGGCAAGGGAACTTGCTGTTCCAACAGGACAATGCACGTCCGCATGTATCCCGTGCCACCCAACGTGCTCTAGGTGTTAGTCAACTACCCTGGCCAGCAAGATCTCCGGATCTGTCCCCCATTGAGCATGTTTGGGACTGGATGAAGCGTCGTCTCACGCGGTCTGCACGTCCAGCTCGAACGCTGGTCCAACTGAGGCGCCAGGTGGAAATGGCATGGCAAGCCGTTCCACAGGACTACATCCAGCATCTCCACGATCGTCTCCATGGGAGAATAGCAGCCTGCATTTCTGCGAAAGGTGGATATACACTGTACTAGTGCCGACATTGTGCATGCTCTGTTGCCTGTGTCTATGTTCCTGTGGTTCTGTCAGTGTGATCATGTGATGTATCTGACCCCAGGAATGTGTCAATAAAGTTTCCCCTTCGTGGGACAATGAATTCACGGTGTTCTTATTTCAATTTCCAGGAGTGTACATGATTACTCTGCAATTCACATTTAAGTGCTTGGCAGAGGGTTTATCGAACCACAATCATACTATCTCTCGACCATTCTACTCCCTAACAGCGCGCGGGAAAAACGAACACCTCAATCTATCTGCTCGAGCTCTGATTTCTCTTATTTTATTTTGATGATCGTTCCTTCCTATGTAGGTTGGGCTCAACAAAATATTTACGCATTCGGAAGTTGGTGACTGAAATTTCGTAAATAGTTCTCACCGCGATGAAAAAAACTTCTTTGCTTTAATGACTTCCATCCCGCCTCGTGTATCATATCTGCCATACTCTCTCCCCTATTACATGATAATACAAAACGAGCTGCCCTTTTTTGCACCCTTTCGATGTCCTCCGTCAATCTCACCTGGTAAGGATCACACAACGCGCAGTATTATTCTAACAGAGGACTAACGAGTGTAGTGTAAGCTGTCTCTTTAGTGGGCTTGTTGCATCTTCTAAGTGTCCTGCCAATGAAACGCAACCTTTGGCTCGCCTTCCCCACACTATTATCTATGTGGTCTTTCCAACTGAAGTTGTTCGTAATTTTAACACCCACGTACTTAGTTGAATTGACAGCCTTCAGAATTGCACTATTTATCGAGTAATCGAATTCCAACGGATTTCTTTTGGAACTCATGTGGATCACCTCACACTTTTCGTTATTTAGCGTCAACTGGCACCTGCCACACCATACAGCAATCTTTTCTAAATCGCTTTGCAACTGATACTGGTCTTCGGATGACCTTACTAGACGGTAAATTACAGCACCATCTGCGAACAGCGTAAGAGAACTGCTCAGATTGTCACCCAGGTCATTTAATGGATGAGGAACAGCAGAGGTCCCAGGACGCTTCCCTGGGGAACACCTGATATTGCTTAAGTTTTACTCGACGATTTGCCGTCTATTACTACGAACTGTGACCTTCCTGACAGGAAATCACGAATCCTGGGTATTGTCTGGAAAAGGACTAAGCCTGTGCTAGATAGGATGGACATAAGTCTTTATTTCCAGTCTTTATTTGAACACTTAGGGGCAGTAATGCCATCAAGTGTGTTCATCCCTGGAACCGGAGTCCAACTGACCTAGTGCACAGTACTGCCACCAGAAGGCGATGTCGTCCATTCCATGACATAATCCACGGTCTGGTGGTGGAGAGGAAGGGTCTTATATCAGTAAGTTCAAGTGTATATTATTTATTTATTAAAAAAAATCTGTTTTTGGGGTTGGATTTCTCTTGCTTATCATTCTCTACTGTTTGAAAACATGTAGGTCTTGTAAGAAGTAATAACATGGAGCAAACATGTTGCATAACCTAATGTTTAGCCCTTTGTTGGCACTTAACCTATTGTTCTGTTAAGTGGTTTTTCATGTCACCCTCATTTCCTTAAACTATTGTACCACCTTTGATAGCAAATTAAGGAATTAGGTATGTCCTCCCACCATTTTCTGGTACACTTTTCGAATTTTACATGTTTTTCAACCCCATTTCTGGCGCATTCTTCTTTGTTATCCGCCCGCTTAGACTATTGTACAGCGTTTTACACAAAAATTATGCAAATAACCTAGTGTCCTGCACTTGCTGTTCTGCTCCATGTCACCCACTCACACACATCCTCCCATTAACTACTGTACGACTAACACCACATTGACATAAAAAAATTATGAAGATTAATTAAATCGATATTTCTCATATGTATGGAGTAGCTTTTTTTTTTAATTTGCAGCATCCTATTGGTCGGTGAAATCGATGAAATAAAGTTGAAACAAAAGATCGCTGGCAAAACACACATCCTGCCACTCGACTCTCGACGCCACCGCCACCGCCATCTTCGCCACCGCTGCCCCCGGTTTCAGCACTGCCCCGGAAGCGGCTGCCACAGCGTCGCTCTAGGGTCCATGGGCCGCCGTCCCTCAGGCTAGCGGGTTAGGGCTGCAAGCAACCAGGCTGCTCGCAGCGGCCCAATTCCGCAGCATCCTCTCCTCCGCCGTCACGTCCTCGCCGATCACGTGAGGTACAGCACACACCCCTGCCCACGTCGCCACTGAACTCCAAGGTGCACCCACACCAATCTGATAAGCGTAACGCTTCTGGGCAGCACGTGTGTATACCATTGTTGACACTATACCTGTGGATACTGACGTCACAGATGGCCCTATATTAATCTGTTCCAGAATAGCACAGGCTGCTTTCTCCCTAGTGATCCTACCGGGACATATGAGCTGCGTCCAGCCACGCTTACCTGTCCCAGCGTGACTGACGTGTCGCTGCAAAACATCCGCTTGGCGACTCAACATCCAAAAGGTTCTCAAGGTTATACTGACATGATTTGGTTATGTAGAAGAAGAGCGAAGTTCACCTCTCGGAAATTGTATAGTGTCCCAGAAATAGTTAACAGTCGCTTTTGTAGGAGCTTTCATGATGTCTCACCTTGTCTGCATCGAAATTCTTGTCCTAACAGAACCTGTTTACGAAAATAGCGTGGAATAACGCCTAATGCATTCCTCCTGATGGTTCTAACGTGGCACCCCATCCATCACGTCTTACCCTTCCTGCTTTCAACACTTCTATGTAGAGACTCTTATATCCCAGGGCAAAGGATGTCTTGTGAATGAATGGGGGATTGTGATTGGCTCTTATCGAATTTACCCTCGGAATTACTGATGTCACGGGTGTGGAAGCACCGTCCGCCTTTTTTTTTTCTTTCTGCAGACGAGACTTTCAGCCACAAAATATATTTTATACAGACAGCCATATTGCACCCATAACTAAACCTTGCAAAAATTCCCTACATATCGTCAAATACAGAAAGATTTTTACTCATTTACACTGCTATCCGACTGAGGACAGGAGTTTGAAGATTAGAGCATGAAACTGATCTCGAACCCAGCAATATATCCCCCTGTACTGTGTCAATGTAGTAAACATACAATTCATATCCTGTGCGATACAAAATAACCCTTTTTACATCATTCGTACATATACCACAAAGACAGACAGGATAAGCACATGCAACGTAGGTATACTCACGGCACTAGGTACTTCCCGCGAAGTTGGGCGGTCATCCGATCCCAGTGCATGACCAGAGCGTCCTCAGTGGATCGAAGTCACTCTCAGAACTATTGTGCAAAGACTGACTCGTTCCCCCCTTGGCACAAATGCCTTGCTGTTTCGGGTCCAGACCTGCTTGCTTGCTCGCTCTCCTATACACATCTCCATACTCTGTGATTACAAGAACATATCTAATTTTGCATGGTCTGCGAGAATATCATACCATTTTCGTGGTATCAATATCGCTTGCATATCATTATCGCTTGTGCGATATAATTCTGAAGATATAGCCTGATAACTACATTACCGACCATTAAAATTGCTACACCACATAGATAACGTGTTACAGACGCAAAATTTAACCGACAGAAAGAAGGTGCTGTGATATGCAAATGATTAGCTTTTCAGAGCATTCAGAGAAGATTGGTGCCACTGGAGACACATACAATGTGCTGACATGAGAAACGTTTTCAACTCATTTCTCATAAACAAACAGTAGTTGACAGGCGTTGCCTGGTGAAACGTTGTTGTGATACCTCGTGTAAGGAGGAGGAATGCCTACCATCAAGTTTCCGACAATGATAAAGGTCAGATTGTTGCTTATCGCGATTGCGGTTTATCGTATCGCGACATTGCTGCTCGCGTTGGTTGAGATCCAATGACAGTTAGCGGAATATTGAATCGGTGAGTTCAGGAGGTTAATACGGAACGCCGTGTTGGATTCTAATGGCCTCGTAGCACTAGCAGTCAAGATGACAGGCATCTTATCCACATGACTGTAATGGATCGTGCAGCTACGTCTCGATCCCTGAGTCAACAGAATGGGACGTTTGCAAGACAACAACCATCTACACGAACAGTTCGACGACGTTTGCAGCAGCATGGACTATCAGCTCGGAGACCATGACGGTCGCATACGTGTTTGGCGACATAGCGGTGAACACACATTGGAAGCGTGTATTCGTCATCGCCATACTGGCGTATCACCCGGCATGATGGTATGGGGTGCCATTGGTCGGCCACCTCTTGTTCGCATTGACGGCACTTTGAACAGTGGACGTTACATTTCAGATGTGTTACGACCGTGGCTCTACCCTTCATTCGATCCCTGCCAAACCCTACATTTCAGCAGAATAATGCACTACCACATGTTGCAGGTCATGTATGGGCCTTTCTGGATATAGAAAATGTTCGACTGATGCCCTGGCCAGCACATTCTGCAGATCTCTCACCAATTGAAAACGTCTGGTTAATGGTGGCCGAGCAACTGGCTCGTCACAATATGCCAGTCACTCCTCTTGATGAACTGTGGTATCGTGTGGCAGCAGCATGGGCAGCTATACCAGTACACGCCATCCATGCTCTGTTTGACTCAATGCCCAGGCGTATCAAGGCCGTTATTATGGTCAGAGGTAGTTGTTCTGGATAGTGATTTCTCAGTATCTATGCACCCATGTAAAATGTAATCACATGTCAGTTCTTGTATAATATATCTATCCAATGAATACCTGTTTATCATCTGCATTTCTTCTTGGTGTAGCAGTTTTAATGGCCAGTAGTGTATTTCTCTATAAACCCAAAACTTTAGCTAGGTGAACTTGCTGTACACCATAGAGCAGGCTCATCCATGAAAGGCGCCCAGCGGGCGCACCCGCGCCACGCGGGCGCAAGGCAGTGTAGTTCAGCGACCCGTCCGCGACCGTGTGTCGCTGGTGTTGGCATAGGAGCTGCGGAGCGAGTGAGACCGCATAACACTGCGCTGCCCTGGAGTGTCCCACAGTAAGATCCAACGTAAACAAAGTAACAGAGGAAGCGCACCTCTGTAAAAAGGGTCGATGAGCGGTAAAACAAGCAAACCTTTTACTGTTTACGTAAAAATGGTTCAAATGGCTCTGAGCACTATGGAACTTAACAGCTATGGTCATCAGTCCCCTAGAACTTAGAACTACTTAAACCTAACTAACCTAACACACAACACCCAGTCATCACGAGGCAGAGACTGTTTAGGTAACAACTAGTGTTTGTGTGACAGAATTACTACGCAAAGCTTTAGAAAACAATATCCAAAACCAGAATCGAAGAATATCTTAGTTGCTTTCTGACCCACAGGTTGATTCCGTTAGTACTGCACATGCACACTCGTCATCATGTACAATAGGCGTCTTCTGAAAATTATATCAGTTTCTTAAATGAACTAGAGTCATAAATATTGTTGTTGTTGTGGTCTTCAGTCCTGAGACTGGTTTGATGCAGCTCTCCATGCTACTCTATCTTGTGCAAGCTTCTTCATCTCCCAGTACCTACTGCAACCTACATCCTTCTCAATCTGCTTCGTGTATTTGTTGTGGCTGACAGGAGAGCCAACACAGGTTTTCTAAAGGAGGCCGAAATGCACGCGTTTTTGCTCACGCGGGCTGGCGTGAGGTCTGGAACATGACAAAGGAATTAGAATTGAGAAAGACGGACGTAGCGGGTGGAATACTTAACTTTAATCCATTAATGGAGAACGTCGCTCTTTATGGTACATGATTCACAATATCAATAGTACGGATACTGGCGCCTTGCTAGGTCGTAGCAAATGACGTAGCTGAAGGCTATGCTAACTATCGTCTCGGCAAATGAGAGCGTAGAAGTCAGTGAACCATCGCTAGCAAAGTCGGCTGTACAACTGGGGCGAGTGCTAGGAAGTATCTCTAGAACTGCCGTGTGGCGGCGCTCGGTCTGCAATCATTGATAGTGGCGACAAGCGGGTCCGACGTATACTACAGGACCGCGGCTGATTTAAAGGCTACCACCTAGCAAGTGTGGTGTCTGGCGGTGACACGACATTCTTCCCCCGCAAATCGGCGTACGGTTGTGGTATAAGGCTTCCGCCCGCCGTGGGGAGGACCGCATGTTGACGTATGCGACGTGGTGGGGAGTCTAATAACAGGCGAGGCTGTGCCACCCGCACCCCGCCATTCGGACCGCGGGGAGCGAGGAAACGCCTGAAAACCTGCTCCAGGGTGCACGCCAACATGTGGTGTATGCGCCCGTAGAGAGACAGGAGGGGCCGAAGGGTCGATTTCCATCGGGCCGGGGCACCCGACGGGCGAAGACGACATATGGTCCGGAGCGGGCAAGAGTTCCATGTCGGAGGACAACTGGTCCCGGGAAGCGATCGGCGGCGCGTGACCCAGGGAGGCGCCCGGCGGTTGCACCGACGCGTCCACTGCAGGCGTCGCCGGCGGGAGAACAGGCGGCGGCGGCGGCGGCGGCGGCGCGTTGCCATGGGGCAAAATGGAAGGCAGCGTCGGCAACACCTGGGGCTGAGGCGAGCCAGTAGATGGGTCCCCGGGGCGCTGACCGGACGGCACCGTCGCTGAAAGCAGACGGCGAGCGGCAGATCCCGTGCGACGACAGAGGCGCACCTGATTGAGATGCCGACGCACCTCACCAGATACATAGCGCGTCCGAGGCAGCGAAGAATGCGCCCTTCGAGCCAACGCCGTGAACCTCGGTAGTGGCGATAGTAGACAACGTCGCCTGGAGCAAAAGCAGGTGTCTGCCGCTGCACAGGAACCTGATGCGGCGGATGTAGCAAAGACATTAAGGTTCGATGAGGGCGACCGTGGAGCAACTCAGCCGGCGAGCGACCATCGCGGGGCTGAGAGCGATACGAGGACAAAAAGAGCAATAACGCGTCCTCCCGAGAATGCGACTCTTTCAACTGCAACATCTGTGACTTGAAAGTCCTGACCAATCGTTCAGCGGCACTGTTTGACTGTGGCGAAAACGGCGCGGACGTCAGATGTTGAATACCATTGGACTTGCAGAATGACTGAAATTCTGCGGACAAGAATTGTGGGTCATTGTCGGAAACAATAGTCTGTGGAAGACCTTCAATGCAAAAGATAGCAGATAACGCTTGGATGGTGGCAGATGACGTCGTGGAAAACATCCGGACAACAAAAGGAAAATTACTCAATGAATCTACCACAACCAACCATCGAGCATTCCAGAATGGACCAGCAAAATCGATGTGTAAGAGTTGCCAAGGGGAAGTGGCTTTTGGCCATGCAAAGAATTTCCGCGTTGGTGCTGATTGTTGTTCGGCACACACCATGCAAGAAGAGCTCATATTCGTAATCGCGGCATCGATTCCGAACCAAGTACAGTGCTGACGAGTAAGTTGTTTCGTTCTCACTATACCCCAATGTCCTCGGTGGAGAAGCTGTAAGACAGAGGACTGTAACGAACGTGGTACCACGACCCTGGACTGATCATTATCAGAACGCAACAGCAAAACACCACGTCGTACAAAAAGTCTCTCCTTGTGAGCAAAAAATCTGCGAACCAACGGATCCCCGATCCGTGACTTTGACAAGAGCCATTGCGTAGCAACAAAACGGGAGCAAGGACAGGGTCGGCAGCTGTGGCTGTAGCTACACAACGAAAATCAATCGGAAACGATTCGACCACGTCATCGGTTTCCGCATCAATGGACATGCAAGCAAGTTCGGAGGAATCGAATGCCCTATCCTCAGCAACAGGCAAGCGGGACAACGCATCGGCGTTTCCGTGCTTAGCAGTGGACCGATACAAGATATCGTAGCGGTACTGCGAGAGGAAAATAGACCAGCGAATGAATTTCTGCGCTGTACGTGGAGGTACAGGCTTGGTCGGATGAAAAGCGATGTCAAAGGTTTGTGGTCCGAGATTATGGTAAAGTGACGACGACACAAGAAATCAAGAAACTTTGTAACACCAAATACGAGAACCAATGCTTCTTTCTCGATCTGTGAATAATTTCTTTGCGCAGACGAGAGAAAATTGGACGCAAAGGCAATAGGGCGATCGCTCGATCCATCTTTGTGCGCAAGCACAGCACCGATCCCGAAATCCGATGCATCCACCATCAACAATAGGGGCTTCTGAGGATCGAATGGCGTAAGGCAAGTATGGGAAAGCAACGCAGTTTTCAACTGGCGAAAGGCGCGTTCGCATTCCGTCGTCCAGACGAACGGAACACTTTTACGGCGTAAGCGATGAAGCGGAGCTGAAATGGAAGAGGCATGCGGAATATATTTATTATAATAGTTGAATTTTCCCAGCACACTCTGTAGCTGCTTCAAATTCTGCGGCGAAGGAAAGTCTTGAATGGCACGAAGGTGGGATGTATGCCTTGGGCATTAAGTGCATGTCCCAAGTATGATAAGTCCCGAGCAAAAAACACACATTTGTCCTTCCGCAAGCGAAGACCATTTTGTCGCAAGACCTGAAATAATGTTCTGAGATTGGCCAAATGTTCTTCTTCCGTCTTTCCGGAGACCACAATATCGTCCAGATAATTTGCTGCAGTAGGGACCGACGCACAAACAGTTTGCAGATATTGCTGAAACAATGCAAGGGCGGATGCACACCCGAATGGTAGTCGTTTGAATTGATACAACCCAAGATGCGTGTTAACCACCAAAACGCGCTGGGATTCTTCGTCCACCGGTATTTGCAAGTACGCATCTGCGAGGTCCAACTTCGAAAAATATTTACCCGGGCTCAGCTTGTCAAAAAGATCTTCCGGGCGGGGTAAAGGAAAAGTTGTAATCACTAGTTGTGGATTCACTGTTACCTTGAAGTCTACACAAAGTCTCAATTTGCCGGAAGGTTTTGGCAAAATTACTAAGGGTGATGCCCAGAGAGGAGCCTGCACACTTTCAATCACACCTTGTGATTCCAAATCGTGTAATGTTTTTGCGACCTCATCACGCAATGCGTGGGGAACATTGCACGCTCTGAAATATTTCGGTTGCGCGTTTGCTTTCAGTTCCAAGTGTGCTTTATAGTTCTTAGCGCAACCCAGGCCCAGTGCAAAAATGTCTGCAAATTCTTCACATAGACGAGAAACACTGTCTGAAAGCACAGCCTGGTTCACTGAAAGAACCTGATTTACTATAGACAAGTTAAACAACTGAAATAAATCGAGACCAAACAAGTTCACTGCAGAAGAAGAACGAAGGACGTAAAATGACACAAGTTTTGTTTGTCCTTTGTATGTTGCAAGAAGGCTGCACTGTCCTAACACAGGGATACGTTGACCGGATTAGCTGCTTAGCTTAAAATTTGCGGCACGCAACGGAGGTATGCACAGCAGTTTGTAAGTGTCTTGATTGATCAGTGAAACTGCAGCTCCTGTATCGAGCTGGAATGGTATCACTTTGCCGTTAATGTCCAAATCTACAAAAAGTTTGTTGTCCTGCTGACGACAAGAGCGACAGGCTCGTGTAGCATGAACTGACACTGGTACATAATCACTTGCGACTTGACGGCAGTTCCGGCGATGTTCACGCACACTATTTTTGGGAACGAACACAGTCACTTTTTGAGAGAGTGGCACTGGGCGGAGTGGAATGAACTACACGAATTTCCATGGGCAAAGTTTCGCGAGCCTGAGTATCCTTGGTTCAATTCCGATTCCGGCGCGAAGCAAAGGGCCTGGAACGGGTTTGAGCTTCCGATCGAAGCTTTTTCTGGCAAACACTCTGAACATGTCCTTTCTTATTACAATAAAAGCAAATAGCTTGGCGTGACGGGCAATTCTCACGCGAATGTTTAGTAGTGCTCCGCAGGCATGATTTGATCACTGCATTTGCTTGCCGGCGCGGCACACGTGGCTGAGAGCCTGGCGGTAGCGGCGCGGCCGGGCGCGAGGGCTGTTTACTGCTCCGTGCAGCTCGCCCGGCGGGCCGGTTAACCTGACACACTGCTGGCGAAGTTTCAAATGAGTCCTGAGCAAAGTCAAGTGTGTCCTGCCGATCCAATATGTCCATCACTTGTTGGAGGGTGGGATTCACTAGTTTCAAAATCTGTTCCCTTATACGAACATCGGAAACGTTATGTGGAATTGCATCACGTACCAAAGTATTTAAATAAGGGAGTCCACATTGACACTCAAAAGCACAATCCCGAGTAAGGCCTTGCAAGGTTGCAACCCACTCCCGATTAGTCAGACCTGCCGTACGTTTTGTACGGAAGAAGGTATACCTCTTCGCAACCACATTGACTGATTCTTTGAAATATGCATCTAATGCAGACAAAATTTCTTCGTAGGACAGAGTTGCTACGTCGCGTCGGGGAAATAATTTGACTATCACACGGTACGTGGTCACTCCGACGGATGAAAGCAGAAAAGGCTGCCGATCGTTACCTTGAATTCTGTAGACGGCGAGATGGAATCCAAATTGGCGTGACCACTCCGTCCAGCTTTCCAGTGCAGCATCCAAAGGTCGAAAAGGGTGTGCAACAGCGTGTTGTGGCTGCGTTAGCGGTGGAGCGGCGGCCGCCGCATCGTTTTGCATCGCACGTTGACCCTGGACGAGCTGTCCAAGGGCATCCAGTAAGGCCTGCGTCTGCTGATTCTGTAAGCGATAAATTCGGGGAGTACATCTGGAGAATGTGGCGAAGCCATTACACAAGTAAATCAGGGCAATTTAGATAAGAACACGGTTTTGTCTCGTCACGAATATTGTGGTTGGCAGGAGAGCCAACCGTCTTACGAAAGGAAGCCGAAATGCACTCTTTTTAGCTCACACGGGCTGGCGTGAGGTCTGGAACATGACAAAGGAATTAGAATTGAGAAAAACGGACGTAGCGGGTGGAATACTTAACTTTAATCCATTAATGGAGAACGTCGCTCTTTATGGTACATGATTCACAATATCAATAGTACGCATACTGGCGCCTTGCTAGGTCGTAGTAAATGACGTAGCTGAAGGCTATGCTAACTATCGTCTCGGCAAATGAGAGCAGAGAAGTCAGTGAACCATCGCTAGCAAAGTCGGCTGTACAACTGCGGCGAGTGCTAGGAAGTCTCTCTAGACCTGCCGTGTGGCTGCGCTCGGTCTGCAATCATTGATAGTGGCGACAAGCGGGTCCGACGTATAATAGCGGACCGCGGCCGATTTAAAGGCTACCACCTAGCAAGTGTGGTGTCTGGCGGTGACACAACAGTATTCATCTCTTGGTCTCCCTCTACGATTTCTACCCTCCACACTGTCCTCCAATACTAAATTGGTGATCAATTGATGCCTCAGAACATGTCCTACTAACCGATCCCTTCTTCTGGTCAAGTTGTGCCACAAACATCTCTTCTCCCCAATCCTATTCAATACTTCCTCATTAGTTATGTGATCTACCCATCTAATCTTCAGCATTCTCTCTTAGCACCACATTTCGAAAGCTTCTATTCTCTTCTTGTCCAAACTAGTTATCGTCCATGTTTCACTTCCATACATGGCTACACTCCATACAAATACTTTCAGAAATGACTTCCTGACACTTAAATCTATACTCGATGTTAACAAATTTCTCTTCTTCAGAAACGCTTTCCTTTCCATTGCCAGTCTACACTTTATATCCTCTCTACTTCGACCATCATCAGTTATTTTGCTCCCCAAGTAGCAAAACTCATTTACTACTTTAAGTGTCTCATTTCCTAATCTAATTCCCTGAGCATCACCCGACTTAATTCGACTACATTCCATTATCCCTGTTTTGCTTTTGTTGATATTCATCTTATATCCTCCTTTCAAGACACTGTCCATTCCATTCAACTGCTCGTCCAAGTCCTTTGCTGTCTCTGACAGAATTACAATGTCATCGGCGAACCTCAAAGTTTTTAATTCTCCTCAATGGATTTTAATACCTACTCCGAATTTTTCTTTTGTTTGCTTTATTGCTTGCTCAATATACAGATTGAATAACATCGGGGAGAGGCTACAACCTTGTCTTACTCCATTCCCAACCACTGCTTCTCTTTCATGTCCCTCGACTCTTATAACTGCCATCTGGTTTCTGTACAAATTGTAAATAGCCTTTTGCTCCCTGTATTTTACCCCTGCCACCTTTAGAATTTGAAAGAGAGTATTCCAGTCAACATTGTTAAAAGCTTTCTCTAAGTCTACAAATGCTAGAAACGTAGGTTTGCCTTTCCTTAATCTTTCTTCTAAGATAAGTCGTAAGGTCAGTATTGCCTCACGTGATCCACTATTTCTACGGGATCCAAACTGATCTTCCCCGAGGTCGGCTTCTACTAGTTTTTCCATTCCTCTGTAAAGAATTCGGGTTAGTATTTTGCAGCTGTGGCTTATTAAACTGATTGTTCGGTAATTTTCACATCTGTCAACACCTGCTTTCTTTGGGATTCGAATTATTATGTTCTTCTTGAAGTCTGAGGGTATTTCGCCTGTCTCATACATCTTGCTCACCATATGGTAGAGTTTTGTCAGGACTGGCTCTCCCAAGGCCGTCAGTAGTTCTAATGGAATGTTGTCTACTCCCGGGGCATTGTTTCGACTCAGGTCTGTCAGTGATCTGTCAAACTCTTCACGCAGTATCGTTTCTCCCGTTTCATCTTCATCTACATCCTCTTCCATTTCCATAATATTGTCCTCAAGAACATTGCACCTGTATAGACCCTCTATATACTCCTTCCACCTTTCTGCTTTCTGTTCTTTGCTTAGAACTGGGCTTCCATCTGAGCTCTTGATATTAACACAAGTGGTTCTCTTTTCTCCAAAGGTCTCCTTAATTTTCCTGTAGGCAGTATCTATCTTACCCCTAGTGAGATAAGCTTCTACATCCTTACATTTGTCCTCTAGCCATCCCTGCTTAGCCATTTTGCACTTCCTGTTGATCTCATTTTTGAGACGTTTGTATTCCTTTTTGCATGCTTCATTTACTGCAGTTTTATATTTTCTCCATTCATCAATTAAATTCAATATTTCTTCTGTTACCCAAGGATTTCTACTAGCCCTCGTCTTTTTACCTACTTGATCCTCTGCTGCCTTCACTACTTCATCCCTCAAAGCTACCCATTCTTCTTCTACCGTATTTCTTTCCCCCATTCCTGTCAATTGTTCCCTTATGCTCTCCCTGAAACTCTGTACAACCACTGGTTCTTTCAGTTTATCCAGGTCCCATCTCCTTAAATTCCCACCTTTTTGCAGTTTCTTCAGTTTTAATCTACAGGTCATAACCAATAGATTGTGGCCAGAGTCCACATCTGCCCCTGGAAAAGTCTTACAATTTAAAACCTGGTTCCTAAATCTCTGTCTTACCATTATATAAGCTATCTGATACCTTTTAGTATCTCCAGGGGTCTTCCATGTATACAACCTTCTTTCATTCTATTCTATTTTAGAAATAATTTTATGTAAGGGTTATAGAGTCTCATTCTTATTGTTAGAAGTTACAAGTAAATATTTTTTGTTTTACGTCGGGCTACATCTTTTTGTACCCCTTTTCAGAGTTTTGAAATCGGATCCTTAATTTGCTGTTTTGTACGAAATAATTTTAACCGACCAAGTTTGAATACTTATAAAGGTTTTTAATTCTTACAATCAACATTGTTAAAGAAGACAATTACGTACAAAGAGCGTGTACAGCGGCATGGCGAGGCTCGGCGGGCAGCCCGCACGGCCAACTAAGCGACACGGCTCGGCCACAGCGAAAGCAGACGAGTTCGCCCGTGCCGCTGGCCGCGGGCGATCACGGGCGCTAGCGCCCCAGGGGCATAGTTTGGACGAGCCTGCCATACAGTAACTAGAAATGTATCCCGTCTGTGAAGACGTTTACATGAAAAAACTCCACAAAAGAAAAATAGAATAAACTGATATTTCCACTCGCTGATACCGATGTCGGTAATAGATACCAAATCATCCCTATAATTTAGAAAGTCAAATGACATGTTTCCCATGTCTAGAGAACCAGTAAAGATGTCTTTCACCTGCTAGATGCACACACCACAATCGATTTTCTCTCAACTAAATAAAGAGGTGAAATGCGAAGCAGCGGCCGGCCGGAGTGGCTGTGCGGTTCTAGCCGCTACAGTCTGGAACCGAGCGACCGCTACGGCCGTAGGTTCGAATCCTACCTCGGGCATGGATGTGTGTGATGTCCTTAGGTTAGTTAGGTTTAATTAATTCTAAGTTCTAGGTGGCTTATGACCTCAGAATTTAAGTCGCATATTGCTCAGAGTCATTTGAACCATTTTGTGAAGCAGCAGCCAGACAAACAATTTACATGGGTGGGAATAATGGCCCCAGCATAAACAAACATCCATACCGAATCTTCTCGAATTTCCACACGATCACGAAAGCTGTCCAACACATACTAAGTATTAGTTTGCTATTCAGCCATCTGCAGGACTACTCAGGTAAGTCAGCTATATTCCTACAATCCACCAGGCCTTTCCATTCGGACTGCTCCTACCGTTAACGGGAAACATGAATCATTCCTGTCACAGGTGATGCATGCCAATCACACATAGGCAGAATCATCCTAGAAAACCGCCCACACATATGTTTTATCATTGTACTTACAATTAAATTTTACGGTCACGAGCTCAATTGAACGGCATTCGACAATGAAGGAAGTATCAGAAACGCACACTGCTGACGGAAGTGGCTCTGGAAACAGAAGTATCTATACCATTCCCATGACGTGACATACTCTTCCCTTTGCTGTCACAGTATTCCACGTCAAATCCGTACCTACTTTTGCACATGTCTGAACACAAAGATATATTTTACAAACCTGATGCACAAGGCAAACCTATCACACATCCCGTACTACAAAGTATAATACTTCGCCAATAACTGATTGTCGGCGATACGGAATAATACTGACCAAAAATCAACCATTGGTGGGCATCTCTGATAAGTTTTTCTTGCGAGTGTTACCACTGTGTATTACAAAGAGAGGTGTAATCGCCTTACAAACCATCACATGTTAAAAAACTTAACCACATTACCATCACAAACGGTCTTGGTTCTACAGGTGCACACAAGTATCCATGTTAAAGCGCTATACAGGCTTTATATATCGAGGTATGACATTACCTCCGAAATAATTGTTTTTTCGAGACAAACACCGAGATGGTGATCGTAGGAGTGTGTATTATCAGACCAGATGTCCAGTTACACGTAGCCCATGATGCCACCTCGTGATAAAATCGCTGAATTTTGAAAGTGATTTGGCTAAGGAATGTGGTATGAAACCGATATTTGCAACTCCCTCACGTCGCTAGAAATTTCTCCAGTATTTGTAATGTATTCTGTCTCGATACTATGTCAGAGGTTTGGTGATATATCCACTGAGTTATAGGCGATGACTGATTGTGGAGGATCACAAACAGTAGTAGATATTGTGCTGACTGACATCGTAAGAAATATACACTAGCTTTTCAGATCTATAGTGTCACACTATCCACTAGAAATGATGTCTATGATTTGGAATCAAGTCCCCCCATTGAAGCACATCCTATGGAGAAGTTTTTGATGATTACAGCCACTAGCGAATCATATGTCTGACACTCTCATGTCTCGAAACGGGTCACCTCTCTCGAACCTATCTGCAACAGTAAAATTCCAGACTCGTTTTAGGTAGTCTCTATGCATCATGCAACAGCCCTCTCAGACTGCACTACCATCTCTTCAGCTCTGCACATGTGATCGTTCCAATGTAAGTCGGAACTGAGCAGAAGTCAGAGGAAGCTATATCCACCACCTTCTGCATACCATGTAGAAACAGGCTAAGTTGGGTTACTGCGAAAGGACTGTGTTTTGAACATTCGATGGAAATGGGAACTGAGTGAAGGACAAGGATTTTTGCTACTGTACTGTGGTGCACCCCCAAACTACTACATACAAGTACTACAGATCCACGTTCATTCACACCTATCTCCCCAACATGCTATCTTCGTTATTCTGTACTATCCATGAGAAAAAATTACGAACTATAAAATGTCAACTAACTTCATCTGATAGAGAAATAGGTAATATTTTTACCACATCTCTCTCCTCCCATATATCGAAATCAAATACTGAATGCATGCAGGCATCGAGTACATGATACGATCCTATTAAATATACAAGTATTGATGAACTGCACAGACCAGTTTAAGATTTCATCACCTGTACTGTAGGAGGATGGTCGTATCTCACGGACTATACCATAAGTCCCAAGAGACACCCCCTGTGGCCCTGTTCGTCGTTTGAAACATTGTTTTTTTTCCTCTATAACACGCTTTGTACACTGCCAAACATTTTTCTTTTCTGCCACGACTTCGAGGTCTGTATCAGGTTCTAAACTGACGTTAACACGTTTTGATACATGGCCTCTTGCAGACAAGAAGGACATCTCCCCAAAGTACCTCTATCGAAGACGTCGCACTGTGGCGCGATTGATCTCATTCAAGATGACTGCTGTGATGTCAGCTGATGACGCGATTGACGTCATTCAAGATGGCTGCCGTGACGCAAGTACCGTTACCCAACTTGGCTCGAAAGTGCCACCCCCCCCCCCCCCCCCGCCCTGCCAAGCCCGCCTGGGGGAAGTTAGAATTTTGGATGGAAGATAGGTCAATTTGGTTACCTATAGACATCGCACAGTGTAAATCATTTTGTTACTGCTGTTACCATAACATTCGAATTAGCCTTCTAGTGTGGATCTGCCACGCACTATATATTTCCGGAACGATGTTTGGAGGCGGACCCACCACACATCACATCTGGGATAGGGCTTGCAGGTAGACTAATCACGCATTATGTCCGAACACGTGCTCTGTGTTCGAAGTTTAGTCCACCAGCAGGGGTGGGGCGGGGTGGGGGTGGGGACAGGGTTCTGGGAGCCTTCCGTGACACATGTATAAACACAGGCATACAGAAAACAGAGCTAACGGTCTCCAAATGTGGAGGTGACTCGATACAGTCGAGTACAGTGCTATACTACACCTCCCGATCAGTGTATTTGTTCTAGGTGTTGGCAGACGTACTACGTTTACAAGCAATCTTAGAACATAGAACGAGAAGTTATGTCATGATCGCATGGAGGGAACTGACATAAAACTGGTAGAGTTGCGAAAAATGATGCGGGGATAGGTGTAAATTCACCGAATATAAACCAAAATGCGGGGAAATTGAGTAAGTACTTGCATATCTTCTGGTTGGCGCAGAGCAATTTGTACATGGGTACAAGTATGCGGCACCAAGAGGAATCCGAGAAATCGTTGACATGGATGCGAAGGGAATCAGGGAAGCAGTCCATTGAGGTGCCAGTGATACATGCGAGTTGACTGCTGTATTTGACACTTCTAATGAAGACAGAGAAACATTCACTTCTAATCTTACATGCATCTGCCTTAAAGGATGACAGAGTGGACGTGGTGATCTATTGAGACGGAGCTGTAAAGAAGTACGATTTAATGGTAGACTGATGATGCATTCTAGAGAGTGAGAAGTTGCTGTAGGTTGCAGGATGCATCAGTCACATGACAAAGCCTGAGTATACAGCCGTGTGTTATGTATGTGATTTAAAGGACTGTCTACTTGCGACCGTTAATGGTAAACCTGTCGGTCATCAGAGGTCTTCCATCTCATGTATGATGAAACTTGACACATTCCTCTAAGTGAACTATGACTTATGTGATGTACTTCATCAACTTGTGGCATCTTGAGTGTAAAATCCAGACCTCAGCTTCATAACTAAGTTAGCGATAGGTGCTTGTGAGGCACTGCAATCCCCGTGTATACATTTGCCTGACAGATGTGCTGTTTACAGAGTTAGTGGCGGAATAACTTGTAATTTTCACTCATTTGACATTGTTTCAATGCACTTATTTGTTTCCTTGTAAGACGTATTCCCCGTTACTAACAATAACTTTTCATAGGGCTGATGAAGGCATAGTATAATTTCTGAAGCATCATATTCATTCATGAGGGGTGGAATGTAGCGGTCAGCTACTGGTCGATTGCAGATTAAGTCGGTAACGATGCTGCAGGTTGGGTTGGTCAATGACAGTGTGATGGGGGTCTTTCAGTCTCTAATTTTACCCTAAGACTACGAGAATGCTCTGTGACTTTCACCAGCATACAGATAGACCGTAAATGAAGTACAATCTCCAAAATGTTAGAAATATGTAGAGCACTGCCTGATGTACTTTCGTGATGGATGTGTTCGATAATTAACAATGCATGGAAGTACCGCACAGTCATCTATCCACATTCGCATTGATACTCGCAAAGTGGGGAGGGGGTGGTTTAACTATGATACTGAAATTGGGAAACATGCTGTCACATCACTGGTCGGTGTTGAAATTACTGTAAAATTTGGTAAAATTGTTCACACAATCAACTGGAATGCTTATTATTTCAGTACATAGGGGGCGTCTTTTCTATCCCATCCATCCACTGGCACGCTGTTTGTTACCATATAATGATTGACTGAGAACGATTGTTTGAGTTGGAGAAAGAGTTTCGTGGAGGGGTGACACCTTCTGGGGATGGGTAGCATCGAAACAGTGATCGCATACATGACTGCAATACTAAGAGCCAGTCGAAACATAATGCAGGGCAATCAGCTATTCTGTCAATGTGACAGATGAGTTTAAATGTAGTTTGGATATCCAAGCCAATGCAGCGAAACTCTTCCAATTTCCTTATGTTGTAAATGACTTTTATTTAAAATTATCCAGTGTGTGCCTTGTGTTATGATAACAGCAGTAACAATATGATTTACACTGTGCGATATCCCTCCAAAATTCCAACTCCCCCCCCCCCCCCTCCAAGGCGGGCTTGGCAGGAGGGTGTGGCACTTTCGAGCCAACTTGGGTAACGGTATTCGCGTCATCAGCCGACATCACAGCATTCATCTTGATGACACCAATTGCGTCACAATGCGACGTCTTTGGGGTGATGTCCTTGTTGCCTGCGAGAGGCCGTTGATCAGAAATGGTTGAAATGGCTTTGAGCACTATGGGACTTAACACCTGAGGTCATCAGTCCCCTAGAACTTAGAAATACTTAAACCTACCTTAACCTAAAAACATCACACACATCCATTCCGCGAGATACGATCATCCTCCTACGTACAGACGATGAAACTTTAAACTGGTCCGTGCAGTTGCTCATAACCTGAATATTTAATAGGATGGTCGCATGTGCTCCATGCGTGCATGCATGTCGTATTTTTTCGATAATGGAGGAGAGAGATGCAGTAAAAGTCATATCTAGTTATTTATTGGATGAAGTTCGTTGACCCTTTATAGTTCGTAACTTTTCTCTGATGGATGGTGAAGAATAACGAGGATAGCATGTTGGGAAGATAGATGTGAATGGACATGGATCTGTAGTACTTGTATGTAGTTTAGGGGTGCACCACAATACTGTAGCAAAAATCCTTGTGTGCACCTGTAGAACTAAGACCGTTTGTGATGGTAATATGGATAAGTTTTTTAACATCTGACTGTTTGTAAGGCTATTATGCCTCTCTTTCTAATACACAGTGCTACCACTCGCAAGAAAAATTTATGATACAAGCCCACCAATGGCTGATTTTCGGTCAGTGTTATTCCGTATCGCTGGCAATCAGTGATTGACGAGGTATTATACTTAGTAGTAGGGTATGTGTGATAGGTTTTCCCTGTGCATCAGGCTTATAAATTATATCTTTGTGTTCAGACATGTGCAAAAGTAGGTATGGAATTTGACGTGGAATACTGTGACAGCAAAGGGAAGAGTTTGTCAAGTCATAAGAATTCCCAGAGCCACAGCTGTCAGCATGGTGTATTTCTGATTATTCGCTCAAATGCGAATGCCATTCAGTTGACCCCATGATCGTAACATTTAACTGTGAGTACAACGATAAAACGTCTATGTGACCTTTTTCTAGGATAATTCTGCCTATGCGTGCTTGGCATGCAGCGCCGGTGACAGGAATGATTCATGTTTCCCATTAACCGTAGGAGCTGTCTGAATGTAAAGGCCTGATGGAGTGTAAGAACGTAGCTGACTTAACCATGTAGTCATGTAGATGGCTGAATAGCCAACTAATACATAGTAGTATGTGTTGGACAGCTTTCGTAATTGCGTGGAAGTTTGAGAATATTCGGTATGGACGTGTGTTTATGCTGGGGCCATTATTCCCACCCATGTAAATTGTTCGGCTGACTGCTTCTTCACATTTCGCATCTTTATTTTGTTCAGAGAACATCGATTGTGGTGTGTGCATCTATCAGGTGAAAGACACCTTCGCTATTTCTCTAGACATGAGAAACACGTTATTTGACTTTGTAAATTATAGGGATGATTTGGAATCTGTTACATCACTGACATTGGTATTAGCGAGTGGAAATGTCAGTTTACTCTATTTTCCTTTTGTGTGATTTTCTCACGTAAAGGTCTTCACAAATGGGACAAGATTCTAGTTACTCTATGGTTTACAGCACGATCAACCTACATAAATTTTCATGTTTCTACAGAAATAATTTACAGTCTATATCTTCGGAATTATATCGCATGAGTGATACCACTATGCAAGTGATACTGACATGTGTTTGATATCGAGAAGTACCGCGAAAATGATATGATAATTTAGCAAACTATTTGAAATTGGATATGTTCTTGTAATCACAGAATCTGAAGATGTGTGTTAGAAAACAAGCAAGCAAGCATGTATGGACCAGAAACCGTAACGCATTTGTGTCGCGGGGGAAACAAATCAATCTTTGCACAACAATTCTGAGTGTGACTTCAATCCAATGAGTGTGCTCTGGGCGCGCGTCGGGACTGGATGACCACCCGACCTCTCGGGAAATATCTAGTGCCGTGAATACAGCTACGGTGCATGTGCTTATACTGTCTTTCTTTGTGGTATATGTACAAATGATGTAAAAGGGGTGATTTTGTATGGCGCAGGATATGAATTGTATGTTTATTACATCGACACAGTATGCAGTCATACATTACTAGTTTGGAGATCGGTTTCACCCTCTAATATTCAAGATCCTTTCCTCTGTCGGATAGCAATGTCACTGAGCAAGGCTTTCTGTATTTGTCGATATGTAGGGCACTTTGCAAGGTTTAATTGTGGGTGCAATATGGCTGTCTGTATAAAATAGATTTTGTGGCTGAAAATCTCGTCTGCCCTTTCTTTCTCACCATTTTGTTAGGTTAGTGATGGTAGCCCAATTGCCCTATCTTCCCTCCAAAATTTGAACTTCCCACCAGGGGGGCATGGCAGATGGGCGTGACAAGACCAAATCGCATACAATACTTTTGTGCTAGCTGCTTATTTTTAACGACTCGCCAATGTCCTCTACATAAACATTTCAAAACAGATTGCTACGAAGATGTGAGAATCGTGACTAATGTTTTTACACTAGGAATATGCAATAAAATTACACCCTTCAGAAGAGAAATGCTGTTGCATTGAGTACGATATTTGTATAATAATGTATCTGAACTGATTTCTGATTTCAAGGCCAATCCATCCCAATGAAATTCTTGAGTCATTGTAGTAATTAATTAATTCGAAGACAAGAGATTGCTGATGCATCGAATTTTGTGTCGCTACTCATACGTAAGCATCACGGCTACCTGTGTTTGCATGATGTGAAATAAAGTGATAAGGAATTTCTTACTAGTGATTGGAATGGAGTGACCAACGTTGCAGCTTCTGTGCTGTACAATTAGACACATCTTTCGTCGAATGAAAAATGATCAGTATGCTTTACAAACATTCATTCATGAGAAAAAATTTTCTGTCACATATATATTGATGAAATACCCCAATGAAGGGTAACGCTCCCTTTCCGTCTGACTGTAGCTGTCTTGGGACTCGTTCAGCGCCTTAGACGCGAATGTCATGGGTCGTTCAGTGTTTCAAACTTTGAAAGATAAAAATGCCCCTATTCCAAGTGATGACGTATCATCTGTAGCACTACAAATTTCTGTGGATCGTGGTCCATAAGTTATGGGCGACTAAGCAATGATTTTTCAACTTTTCGAATGATTTTTCGTAATTTCCAGTCCAGTAGAAAGAAACATTTTTATGCTGGAGGCGGTGCAAAGGAGCAGCAATGAAATACGTAGGAATTACCTCTAGTTCCAGTGCGTCTTTAATGTAAAGTAATCTCAAAATGGCCTCTAAATGTTTGGCGAGAACGAGCGCCATGGGCGTCAATGAAATGTCACAAGTAATGTTGTTATTGAAAAATGAAGATTTTTGCGGATTGCACTTGAGTCCTCCGTCATTTAAAACTTAAAAAAATGATCCAAAATTTGTCTTACTGTTCCGGTGTTTGTCAGGAAATAATGATGTCATCCGAATAATTCGAACAAAACGGAACTTTAGATGCCACTTGTTCGAGAAAGCCTGAAAGAATGCAGGAGCAAATGCGCTTCCAAAGGAATGGAGCTGGCGTTGATACAAACCGGCTTGCGTTTTGATTTCCAATTTTTTTTGTGTGTGTTAAAAGAATCGTCCACCTGCTAGGGATCCATAAGTTCCTCAACATGTAGAAATAGGGAAGAATGATAAACTATTTCACCGTTAACGTAGCTTTAAAATCTGCTGAAAGTCTGATTTTCCTGTTCCATTTTCTAGTGATAACTAGACGGATGCCCTTGACTTGCAGAAATAGTTTCAAAATTCCGATTTGTTCCAATCTGTTGAGTTCAGAAGCAACTTCATAGCGAGAGGCGTGAGGTACCGGATGTGCACGCTAAACATTTCGTTGTGCATTGTCCTTGAGCGTAATGTGACTTGAATGTCCTTCGTCATTCCAAATGTGCCATCAAACAAATGTCCATATTTTTCACACAACTGATAAATGTTGGCAAGGGAAAATTGAGTATCGACAGCATGCACATTGTCTTGCATATCTGAGCCAAGCAAACAAAATGCATCCATGCCAAAAATAATGGGATTAGGCCTTGAGTAAACCGACGGTAATGGCACTAATGTAAACGTATTTTTATATTGTGTCTGGATAGTGTACGTCCCGAGAACAGAAATACTTTTGCTGTTGTAGGTAGTGAGACGTAGGTTTCTGTAGCTTGTAGACTCCTAATTTCTCATATGTATACTAATTAAATAAAGTGACTGAAGCACCTGTGACTAACTGAAATGGTACAGCCTGAGTGAAAATCTCTAAGGAGATGATCAGTTTACCGTTATTCCACTGAATGTGATTGTCAGGTCTAAGTTTCGGAAGACTGCATTCGTCTGATTTGTGAGCGACAGAGCGTTTTGATTTTCGTCTGTTTGACGAGAGCTGATTTGAATAAGCCAAATTTTGCACTGTGCGTATAGCTTCGCGATTGTTGCGCTTTCGTCTACCATTCCTGTGACTATTGCCAGGAGGAGCAGGTATGGAATTAGAACGTGAGATCGTGCTGACTTACGTTTCATAAATTTTAGATTTATGTGGAAATGAGTTTATTTTGCAAATCTTTTGCAGGCACGCACAAAGTATACTGTGAGTGTCACGACATACAGCAGTGTCGACATTTCGCTTGGCAATTGTTACTGTCGTACTTTACATAAATAAGAATTAGGAGTTCGAGAATTTGCAGGAAAACAGGCTGCCTTCGCCGCTGCTTGCGGTTTTGTCCATATAAACCACTCGGGGATGGGCTCGCTTACAACTAGCCACGACAGCGAAGCAATAACATGCCCTTTAAAGTCTAGTTCCGAGAGGTCTTGCTCTTCGTCAGATTGAATCACTTTAAATACATCATTGGAATCAGGATTGGAATGCTTTAAAATCTCAGTACGCATTCTATTGTCAGCGAGCTTCGGAATAACTGCACCGCGAAGCATTTCGTCTTGAAATGATGCTCCCCAGCGTAGTCAAAATTTATAGTTCCTAATCATACGCTCCAGTTCAGCGACCCATTCCTTGTAATAATGGCTACTATGACGATGTGTACGAAACAATCTGAAACGAGCGACAGCTACATGAAACTGAGTTTCGAAAACGTCGTCTACCATCCTAATGAGTTCCTCATAGAGTTTAGAGTTCTACTAGGGAGAACACATTTATAGATAAACGCAGTATTTGAACTCCTACCCATGAAAAATTGATAGAATGTCGTGAGTGACCTCAGCTTTTATAGGCTACGAAATGTTGCTCCAGCTGCAACTTCTACACTATCCAGTCCTCTTGCTTTGCACCAGAGGAATAGACAGGAGGGTGCTGCACCTGTCCGCCTGATTTCTGTATTTCAATCGTAGTTGGTTGCTAGGCTTTTGTGCATACAGCAGTCTTGCAATGCTCGACAGTAACATTTGAATTTGTTGGCTCTGAAACTGATTAAGTGCAGTGATTGATGGCTCGCCTATGGCTATCATTTCAAACAAAAGAAGTAATCTCACTTGAATATAATATGAATGCAGTAGAAAGACAAACAGTGAAGTTCAATAATACTGACGCAAAGAAAAATTTTGATTAATCTAATGACAGATGATGTTCCAAAATGTTCAAATGTGTGTGAATTCCTAAGGGACCAAACTGCTGAGGTCATCGGTCCCTAGACTTACACACTACTCAATCTAACTTATGCTAAGAACAACACACACCCATGTCCGAGGGAGGACTCGAAATTCCGGCGGGAGTGGGGTGATGTTCCATGGATCCACAGTGATCTCATCTTCGTCACCAGATATGTCCGTTGTGTCTATATATGACGAAATGATACGCAAAGGCGAACATGTCCACAAATTATAAAAATTAGATATGAAATGGAATGGTGCATATAGGACAAATAGGACAAGCAGAATCTAAATACTTCACGCAATTTAAGTGAAATCGAACTGTGCCATGGTACAAACCTGATAAAATACATGGTTCAGAGCAAACACGAGCCTGTCCACATATACATTTCGAGCAAAGAAGAACTTGTCCATTACGGCCAACAGGAGACACTTATTCTTGCCTCATGATTTCCCTTCCAGTCACGCCAGACGTTCCGGCACAGTTTCGTGCTTCTGTGCTCCCTCGTAATAATACTGCTTAGTACTTATATTAATAATGATTATTATGAGGACACAGTGACTTACCTGCTGACCGCATTTTCGGCAGAGTAGAGAAACTTTTATGAAAAAGGCCAGCAACTGTAAATAAGGGTAAATAATGTCTGTCAGCCAGTGGGTACGTTGGTGAAGACTGGAGAGTGACATACGGGAAAACTGTATCTAAAGGCCTACGAAATTTAGGTTACATAAGTGAAACACAGCTCCGAAGATATAGGAAACGCTCATATCGATAAGGAGGCAGTTGCATTCTAGAGGTCCGCGCAACACGTAGAAGAGGGAACACTCTTTATGAAACTCTTTCCTTATCAACGAGCCACCCAATCTCAAATGACAAGACAAAAGAAGTTGATGGTTTACTGTAAACTATTTTCAGAGAAGACTCACAAAATCGAGACGACTACAGTTAGGATATATTCATTATTGATGATATACCCATATTGTTCAACACAGATAAAGGAAACTCCTTGTGATTGTTTTGGAGATGCTTCTGGCTCGTATGTGTAAGTGTAACAGTTACCTCACAGTAAATTGGCAGTTTTGCATCAGAAAAAATACAACATGACTACCAGGAGAAGTTCCATACGTTGACAGTTGGTGTGTTACTCGCTAGTTGAGACGATGGCATAGAACCTTTGGTATTGAATAGTGACGCAATTTTGTGTTAAAGCGTCAATGTGAGTATGCAAGGTGACCGAGACGTTAACCAATGGCACCCCATACCATCACGCAAATATGGCGATGACGAACACACGCTTCTAATGTGCGTTCGCAGCGGATGTGACCATCATGATGCTGTAAACAGAACCTGGATGACGTTTCGCCATTCGTGCATCCAGGTTCGTCGTTAAATATACCATCGTAGGCGCTCCTATCTGTGATGCACCGTCGAGGGTAACCGTAGCCATGGTCTCCGAGTTGATAGTCCATGCTGCTGCAAACGTCGTCGAACTGTTCGTGCAGATGGTTGTTGTCTTGAAACGTCCCCATCTGTTGAGTCAGGGATCGAGACGTGGCTGCACGATCCGTTACAGCCATGCGGATAAGATGCTTGTCATCTCGACTGCTAGTGATACAAGGCTGTTAGAATCAAGCACGGCGTTCCGTATTACCGTCCTGAAACCACCGATTCTGTTAACAGTCGTTGGATCTCGACCAAGGCGAGCAGCAACGTCGTGATACGATAAACCGCAATCACGAAAAGCTACAATTTATTTTATTTTATTTATTTATTTATTGTTCTGTGGGACCAAATTAAGGAGAAGTTTCCATGGTCATGGAACAGGTCAATACATGGAATTATAACACGATAGTAGAAACAGATAAAATGAAATATAAAAAACATATTCAGGCGATAAGTCTTAAGTTTAAATAAAGAAAATCAACAATGTAACACTGGAATTTGCTTAATTTTTTAGCTCTTCCAGGAGCTCCTCGACAGAATAGAAGGAGCGAGCCATGAGGAAACTCTTCAGTTTAGACTTAAAAAGAGTTTGGACTACTGCTAAGATTTTTGAGTTCTTGTGGTAGCTCATTGAAAATGGATGCAGCAGAATACTGCACTCCTTTCTGCACAAGAGTCAAGGAAGTACATTCCACATCCAGATATGATTTCTGCCTAGTATTAACTGAGTGAAAGCTGCTAACTCTTGGGAATAGGCTAATATTGCTAACAGCAAACGACATTAAAGAAAATATATACTGTGAGGGCAATGCCAGAATTTCCAGACTATTGAATAGGGGTCGACAAGAGGTTCTCGAACTTACACCACATATAGCTCGAACAGCCCGTTTTTGAGCCAAAAATACCCATTTTGAATCAGAAGAATTACCCCAAAAAATAATACCATACGAGATAAGTGTATGAAAATATGCAAAGTAGACTACTTTTCGTGTTAAACTGTCACTTATTTCAGATACTGTTCTAATGGTAAATAAAGCAGCATTTAGTTTCTGAACAAGATTCTGGACGTGGGCTTTCCATAACAGCTTACTATCTATCCGAAAGCCTAGGAACTTGAACTGTTCCGTCTCGCTTATAATATGCCCATTCTGTCTGATCAAAATATCGGTTCTTGTTGAATTGTGAGTTAGAAGCTGTAAAAACTAAGTCTTACTGTGATTTAGCACCAAATTATTTTCCACACTCCACGAACTTATTTCATCAACTACATTATTTGATACTGTTTCAATATTACACACAAGATCCTTCACTACCAAGCTGGTGGCATCAGCAAACAGAATTATTTTTGAATCACCTGTAATACTAGAAGGCATAATAATTTATATAAATAAGAAACAGCAATGGCCCCAGCACCAATCCCTGGGGAACGCGCCACTTAATACTGCCCCATTGGTACTGAACATCACTACCACTCTCAATATTGCGGAGAATTACCTTCTGCTTTCTGTTCTTAAAGTAAGAGGGGAACCAATTGTAAGCTACTCCCCTTACTCCATAATGGTCCAACTTCTGCAGTGATATTTTGTGGTCAACACAGGCAAAAGCCTTCGTTAAATCAAAGAAAACACCTAGCGTTCGCAACCTTTTATTTAATCTGTCCAAAACCTCTCAGAGAAAAGAGAATATAGCATTTTCAGTTGTTAAAACGTTTCTAAAACCAAACTGTACATTTGACAGCAAATTGTGTGAATTTAAATGCTCCAGTAACCTTGTATCTACAACCTTCTCGATAACTTTAGCAAACACCAATGGCATAGAAATAGGTCTAAAATTGTCAACATTATCCCTGTCTCCCTTTTTATAAATTGGCTTCACTACCGAGTACTTTAATCGGTCAGGAAACCGACCACTCCTAAAGAAAAAGTTACAGATACGGATAAGTACTGGGCTAACATACATAGAACAATACTTCAGTATTCTGCTAGATATCCCGTCATATCCATAAGAGTTCTTGGTCTTTAGTGATTTAATTATTAACTCAATCTCCCTTTTGTCAGTATCATGGAGGAGCATGTCAGGTAACAGTCTCGGAACACTTTTTTCTAAGAGCGCTATGTGATTCCCTGTTGGGACTACTGTATTCAGAAAGTGATTATTAAATATTGTACATATACGCGACTTATCAGTAACATTGACATTCCCACTACGCACTGATTCTATATCCTCGGCCTGTCTCTGCAGACCAGCCGTTTTCTTTACGACTGACCATACGGTTTTAGCTATTCTATCGGTATACCACATACTTTTTGCCTTCCTAATAACATTTTTAAGCACCTTACAATACTGTTTGTAATTGGCTGCTGCATTTAAATTTTGCCTGTTTCTAACGTTTTGATATAATTGCCACTTTGTTCTACAAGATATTCTTATCCCTCTAGTCAGCCACCCAGGCTACCTGTTTGTGCTAGTACCCTGTTTTGAACGTTCTAACGGAAAGCAGCTTTCAAAGAGCACAGGAAAAGTCTTGAGAAAAGCATTATATTTATCATCTACTATATCAGCGCTATAAACATCTTGCCACTCTTGTTCCTTGATAAGGTTTACAAAGTTCTCTACAGCAACTGGATCAGCTTTCCTAAACAGTTGATAACTATATTTAACATGTGTTGCAGCACAAAAATCTTTTAGAGTTAAAATTTGTGCATCATGCTCTGAAAGGCCATTCACCTTTTTGCTAACAGAATGCCCTTCTAGTAATGAGGAATGAACAAAAATGTTGTCTATGGTTGTTCTACTGTTCCCTTGCACTCTCGTTGGAAAGAATACGGTTTGCATAAAATTATATGAATTTAGGAGGTCTAACAGCATCCTTTTCCTTGCACAATCACTTATACAATTAATGTTGAAGTCACCACATATAACTAACTTTTTGTATTTCCTATAAAGTGAACCAAGAACCTCCTCTAGCTTCAGCAAAAAGGTTGTGAAGTCGGAGTCTGGGGATCTATAAATAACAACAGTTAGAAGTTTAGCTTCATTAAATTTAACCACACCTGCACAACATTCAAACACCTTTTCTGTGCAATACTTTGTTATATCAATTGACTCAAATGGGATACCGTTTTTCACATACATGGCTACTCCTCCACACTGCAAAGAGCACCTAGAAGAGCTGCCAACCAACCTGTATCCTGGTAAAGGAAGCCTCTGAATTATCTCCTTATTTAAGAAGTGTTCAGATGTACCAATAATTTCAGAGTCAATATCTATAAGCAGTTCACTAACTTTATCTCTAATACCTTGTATATTTTGATGAAATATACTAATTCCCTCATTACTCGGATACCTAAGCTTTGTCAAAAGTGGTTCCTTTGCTAGATAGGCTTTCCTTAAGCAGGAATACCTATCAGCTGACTTCAATCTAAAAAAGGTGCAGCTCTAACACCCACTACTACAGGAATTTTCCCATGAATGATCCCACCACCCCCACCTATGCTGTTACCTATAAGCTTTACCAACCTCCCCTTCCCATACCTGTTGAGGTGCAGGCCATGTCTAGTGAAACCCGTCCTGCTGATAGACTCCACCGACACCACTGAAATTTGACTCATGCTTTCTGTCATCAGCGCACCCCCAAGTCTCATGTTATTACGCCTGACGGCTGTATTAAGATGAGGCCGATCGTGACGCTGAAACAGCTCCACGAAATGCACATTCGTGTTGCCAGTCTGAGTAGCTATCTTTTCCAGGTCACCATCTATGTCATACTCCCCATCCCTATCAGTACTATTACCAGCCCCACCCACAATCACTACCTGATCCTCTTTAGTAAAATCTCTACATAACCCCCCTATGTTAACAGTCACCTGAGGCATGATGCACCAATGCTGGTGACCTGGTACTCACTCCCCAATACTTCCTGCAACTGCTGGCCTACACCTCTACCATGAGAACTACCTAACAGCAGAACCCTCTTTTTTCTCTTCGACTTTGCAACTGTTCTAGCCACTGTAACTGCTGAGGTCTGCTGCATACTTCCTTCATCTACAGCTACTAGAGATTCCTCTCCACTAGACTCTAACAGTTCGTCATATCTATTGCAAACACCAATAGTAAAACTATCTGAAAATCTTCTTCTCATAGGAGATCTCTTGCCAACAGCCAGCTCCCATTCCCCAACCCCCTTCTCCCTCCTCATCCTATCTAGCTCCTCCTGTGCGTTTTTCAACTGCACCTGAAGGGCACAGATCTTACGCTCCTGCTCCTCTAGCAACTTACTCTTGCTACATAACCTGCAGTTCCAGGAGAGGATCTCACCAGAATGCCCACTGGCTTCCCCACTGCATTCCCCCCCAGTGAAAATACTTCGAACAAGTCTCACACCGCAATCCACTACTCACGAACCTACGGCAAAGCCCACACTTCTCACTCATGGTAAAATTTTACACTTATTGAAACAAGAAAACTACTTATCTAAGTTCCGCTACTACAATAAGAAGATGTTAAAAACCTGACTACAATAATCACAGACTTACTCTACAAGGGAAGTAACTATTATTATTAACAGTATTGAATAACAACAAATGAGAATATAACGAAAGCCTGATACAGAAAGAGATTCAAACGTCTAATGACACAGTAACGAAACTGAAAACAGTTCCCAAAAGTTTCTTATGAAATTATTTCACCAGAAAACACCAAGAACACCGGTTAAAGACTACTAAAGTTCCTAAATAAAACCAATATACACACACAATTAATTAGTACTTAGCTTTCGATGCGTCGCTACAACTGCAACTGGTCAGCGCGGAATGTAAACACAGGTAAGAGGTTAAGTTGCTCGATACGAGGCACTCACAAATATCAGGTCACAACACAAGAAAGGCAGAGATGAATGAAGAAACCACTAATAAGTCACTTATATAGTAAATAATATCACAAAACCGTTAAAATATGTATCTGAAACCTAAAAATATATAAAAACTTAGAGAGAAATGTCACACGCAGTCACTCGCTTATGACTCCACACCAAAGATGGGTTAGATTTAATCCAACCTTTATCAAAGTCGGAAACGTTATGGTACGCATTTCTTCTCCTTACACAAGGCATCACAACAACGTTTCCCCAGGCAACGCCGGCAACTGCTGTTTGTGTATGAGAAATCGGCTGGAAACTTCCCTCATGTCAGCACGCTGTAGGTGTTGCCACAGGCGCCAACCTTGTGTGAATGCTATGAAAAGCTAATCATTTGCATATCACAGCATCTCCTTCCTGTCGGTTAAATTTTGCGTGTGTAGAACGTCATCTTCGTGGTGTATAAATTTTAATGGCCAGTAGCGTATCTCAGAGAGATGTCGGCCTGGATCCTATAGTATTGAATTGCGACGCAATTTTGTATTAAATGTTCTATGTGAGAGTGTGAGGGGTACAGTAAACTGACAGTGGTGCATCGGGAAAAACATATATGACTCCCATTAGAAGTTCAATACGTTATAACCTGGCCTTGTTCCCCCCCCCCCTCCCCTCCCCAGGGCCCCCTTTTTTCCTCTTCCCTCCTTCTCCCAGAGAGGATTTTCCTCCTCCCCCCCCCCCCCTGATACCCTGCACCCCATACTTGCCTCTTTCCTTCCCACATCCCTCCCTACCTGGCCCTCTTCAGAGCACCCCCCCTCCCTCCGCTCATCTCCCCCATCTCTTCCCCTCCCTCCCTTCTTCCGGGGTCCCTCATCTCCTTGCACCTTGCAGATCCTCTGTTTTGATCATCGTCAGTGTGCCACATCAGTGTTGTGTTAAGTGCTGTTTCTCCTGTGCGTCAAGAAGTGTGATTTTAATTGTGTACTGCCTTGAGGTTCGCCGTCAGTGTTTATTATGTGCTACGCCATCTGTCGATGCCTTTTATGCTCCAGTCATACTGTGCCTTGTGTTTTTTTTAATTGTCACAGTGTTTGGCTTTTTGTGTGTGCTACTTTTAAACAGTTTTAACAGTTTTTTATCTCCACTTTACAGTCACCCCGTTTTTTGTGTATTGCCTTCCATGATGTTCCCCCCTTTTTTATATCTATGTTCACCATATTCTCTCCTTTGTTATTTTTAAATATCTTCTATTGTTTGTTCCATGTCTTTCGGCTGAAAAGCAGCGCATATGCTGCTGCCAGCCCACCCCGATGGGGAATTGAAATACAATAAAGAAAAAAAATTCAATACGTTGACCGAAGGGTGTTACTCACTCAAGGAGATGTCGGCATGGATCCTTTAGTATTGACTAGCGACGCAGTTTTTTGATCAGTCATCAATTTGAGTGTGCGAGGATTACAGTAATCTTTTAGTGGTGAATCCATAAGAAACTCACATGATTCCCAGGACAACTTCACACGTTGTCTGTAGGAGCGTTTCTCGTTTGGGGAGAAGTCGTCCTGGACCCTTTACTATTGAATAGCGACGAAATTTTGTGTTAACCCGTAAAGTGAGGGTGCGAGGAGTACAGTAGTCTCACAGTGGTGCATCGGAAAAAAGCTACACGACTCGCAGGAGAAATTTCATCAGTTGACAGTAGGTACGTTGCTTGCTCGAGGTGAAGTCGGCATGGATCCTATAGTATTGAATAGTGACTCAATTTCTGTGTTTGATCGTCACTGTGAGGTTTGCGAGGGTTACAGTAAACTGGCAGTGGTGCATCGGAAAAAAAGATGCATGACTCCCAGGAGAAGTTCAATACGTTGACCAAAGGATGTTACTCGCACGGGGAGATGTCGGCATGGATCTTTTAGTATTGACTAGTGACGCAGTTTCTGTGTTCCATTGTCAATGTGAGGGTGCGAGAGTTACAGTAACCTGGCATTGGTGAATCCAGAAAAACACCACATGACTCCCAGGTGAGCTTACATACGTTGACTGTAGGCGCGTTACTTGCTCAGTGAGGAGTCAAAACAGATCCTTTTGTATTGAATAGCAACGCAGTTCCGGTGTTTCATCTTCAATGTGAGGTTGCGAGGGTTACAGTAAACTGGCAGTGGTGCATTGGAAATTGCTACATGCCTCCCAGGACATGTTTTATACGGTGACCGTTGTCTCGTTACTCGTTCGGGGAGAAGTTGGCATGGATCCCTTAATATAGAATAGCGAACCATTTCGGTGTTAAATCGTAAGTGTGTGGGTGCGAGGGTTACTTTAAACTGGAAGTGGCGCATCGAAAAAAAATGCATGACTCTCAGGAGAAGTTCCATACGTTGCCCGTAGGCGCGTAACTCGTTCGGGGTAAAGTCGGTACCGATCCTTCAGTATTTAATAGCAACGCAATAACTGTGTTAAATCGTTATTGTAAATATGTGAGGGTTACAGTAATCCTTCAGTGGTGCAACGGAAAAAAACTACATGGCTCCCAGGAGAACTTCCATATGTTAACTATGGGCGCGTTTCTCGCTCGGTGAGAGGTCGGCATGGGTCCTTTAGTATTAAATAGAGACGTAATTTTATGTTAAATCGTCAGTGTAATGGTGCGAGGATTACAGAAAACTACCCGTGGTGCATCGGAAAATGCTGCATTATTCCCAGGAGAAGTTCTTTACGTTGACCGCAAGTGCCTTATTCTCTCGAGGTGAAGTCGGCATGGATATCTTATTATTGAATAGCGACGTTCAAAAAATGGTTCAATTGGCTCTGAGCACTATGGGACTTAACAGCTGAGGTCATCATTCCAGTAGAACTTAGAACTAGTTAAACCTAACTAACCTAAGGACATCACAGACATCCATGCCCGAGGCAGGATTTGAACCTGCGACCGCAACGGTCTCGCGGTTCCAGACTGACGCGCCTAGAACCGCAGGCCACACCGGCCGGCAAGAGCGACGTTAGTCTGTCTTAAATCGTCTATGTGAGGGTGTTAGGTTTACAGTAAACTGGAAGTAGTGCATCGGAAATAGGCTACATGACTCCCAGGAGAAGTTCCATACGTTGACCTTTGGCTCGTTTCTCGATCGGGGGTAAGTTGGCAAGGTCCTTTAGTATTGATAGCTACGTCTTTTCTGTGTTAAATTGTTAATGTGAGGATGCGAGGTTTTCAGTAAACTGGCAGTGGTGCAGCGGAAAAACGCTACATGACACACAGGAGAAGTTCCACACGTTGGCAGTAGGCGCGTTTCTCTCACAGGGTGGAGGTAGGTATTTATCCTTTAGTATCGAATAACGACGTCATTTCTGAGTTAGATCGTGAGGGAGCCGGGGATTGCAGTAAAACAGAAGTGTTGCAGCGTAAAAAGGTTTCGTGAGTCCCACGAGCAATTCCATACGTTTACAGAATTAAGGTTACTCGCTCAGGTAATAGTTAGCATGCATCTCTTAGAGCTAAATAGCGACGCAATTTCTATGTTAAACCGTCAATGTGAGGGTACGAGTTTTAGTGTACTGGCAGTGGTGCATCGGAAAATAGCTGCATGACTGTGATTATAAAATCCATACAGTGACAGTAGGGGCGTTAGTCGCTCGGGGAGAAGTGAGCACCGATCCTTTAGTATTGAATAGCGACGCAATTTCTACGCTAAATCTTCAATGTGAGGGTGTGAGGGTTACATAAACCAGCAGTTGTGCATCGGAAAAAAGCTACATGACGGCCAGCAGTAGTTCCAAACGTTGACAGTAGGGGCGATACTCGCTCGGCGAGAAGTCGGCAGGGATGCTTCATTATTGAATAGCGACGTAATATTCTGTTAAATAATAATGTGAGGGTGCGAACGTTAAAGTAAATTGCCAGTGTTGCATTCGAAAGAAGCTAGATTAATTCCAGGAGATGTTACATACGTTGACCGCAGGCACCTTACTCTTTTGGGGAAAAGTCGTGATGGATCCCTTGTCATTGAATTTCGGCGCAGTTTCTGTGTTAAATCTTCCATGTGAGGGTGCGAAGGTTACAGTAAACTGGCAGTGGTGCATTAGCAAAAAGATACATGACTCCCAGATGAAGTTCATACGTTGACATTAAACTCGTTACTAGCTCGAGGTGAAGTAGGCATGTATCATTTAGTATTGACTAGTGACCCAGTTTCTGTGTTCAATCGTCAATGTGAGAGTGCGAGGTTTACAGTAATCATTCAGTGGCGAATCCAGAAAAATGTCGTATGAGTCCCAGGAGAACTTCCATACGTTGACTGTAGGCAATTTACTCGCTCAGGGATCATTTAGTATTGAATAGCGAAGCAATTTCCTTGTTTCATTGTGAATATAAGGTTGCAAGGGTTACACTAAACTGGCAGTGGTGCATCGGAAAAGAGCTATATAACTCCCAGGAGTAGTTTCATACGTGGACTGTATTCGCGTAACTCGCTCGGGGACAAGTCGCGGATCCTTTCGTATTTAATAGTGACGCTATTGTGAGTTGAATCGTGAATGTGAGGGAGCAAAGGTTACAGTAACCTGGCGCTGGTGAATTCTGAAAAAATCTACCTGACTCCCAGCAGAATTTCCATACATTGACGGTATCCTCGTTACTCTCGCGGGGTAAAGTGGGTATGGATCCCTTGTTATTCACATGCGCTATAGTTTGAGTGTTAAATCGACAATGTGGTGGTGTGTGGTTTCAGTAATCAGGCCGTGGTGCATCGGAGATAAGAAACATTACTCCTAGGAGAGGCTCCATACATTGACCGAAGGGTGTTACTCGGGGAGAAGTCGGCATGGGTTTTTTAGTATTTAATAGAGTCGCCATTTTTGTGTTAAATCGTTAATGTGAGAGTACGAGGGATACAGTAAACTGGCAGTGGTGAATCGGAAGAAATAGCTGCATGATGCCCAGAAGAAGTTCCATTCGTTGACTGTAGCAAAAGTCGTCATGGATCCCTTGTCACTGCATTGCGACACAGTTTCTGTGTTGAATTGTCAATGTGAGTTATCGAGTGTTGCAGTAAATTGGAGATGGTCATTGGGAAAAAGCTACATGACTCCCAGATGAAGTTCATACGTTGAAGTTATACTCGTTACTAGCTCTTTTTCATTTAGTATTGAATAGCTACGGAATTTTGTTAAATCGCCATTGTGTGGGTGCGAGCGTTATAGTAAATTAGGAGTGGAGCATCGGAAGAAAGCTACATTACTCCCATTAGAAGTACCATAAGTTAACCGTCATCGCGTTACTTTCTCAGTGAGACGTCGGCATGTATCCTGTACTATTGAGTTGCGACGCAATTTTGTATTAAGTCTTGTATGTCAGGTTGCGTGAGTTATAGTACACTGGCAGTAGTGGATCGGAAAAGGGCTATATGACCCCAAGGAGAAGTTCCATACGTTGACTGTATTCGCGTTATTTCTTGGGAAGAAATCGGACTGGATCTTTTAGTATTCAACAGCGACGCAAATTTGTGTAAAATCGTGAATGTGAGGGTGGGAGTATTACAGTAAACTGGCAGTGGTGCATCGGAAAATAGCTACATGACTCTGAGGGGATATTCCATACATTGACCGTAGGCGCGTTATTCAATCAGGGTGAAGTCTGCATGGATCCTTTAGTATTGAATAGCGTATCAATTTCTGTGTTAAATCGGCAATGAGAAGGCACAATGCTGGCAATAAACTGGCAGTGTTGCATCAGAGGAAAGCTACATGACTCGACAGGAGAAGTTCATGCGTTGAAGGTAGGAGTGTTACTCGTGTTAAAAAATCAATGCACTGATGCGAGTGTACAGTTAATTGGTAGTGGTGCATCAGAAAAAAGCTACATGACTCACAGGAGAAATTTCATACGTTGACCGTAGGTGCGTTACTTGCTCAGTGAGAAGTCGGCTCGTATCCTTTGGTACTGAATAGCGACGCAGTTTCTGTGGTAAATCGACAATATGCGGGTGCGAGGGGTATAGGAAACTGGCAGACTTCTCCCCGAGCAAGTAACTCGCCTATGCTCAACTTGTGGCACTTTTCATGGGACTCATGTAGCTCTTTTCCAATGCATCACTACCAGTTTACTTAAACCTTGACGCTTAAATTGACGATTTAACAAAAGAATTGCATCGCTACTCGATAGTAAAGGATCCATTCTGACTTCTATCTGAGCGACTAACGGTACTACAGTCATAGTATGGAATTTCTCCTGGGAGTCGTGCAGCCTTTTTCCGATGCATCATTGCCAGTTTCTGTAACCCTCGCCCCATCACATTGACGATTTAACACAACAGTTGCGTGGTTATTATATACTAAAGGATCCATGCAGACTTCTCAGCGAGTCAGTAACTCGCCAATGGTTAACATATGAAACTTCTCCTGGGACTCATGTAGTTCTTTTATGAAGCACCACTGCCGGTTTCCTGTAACCCTAGTATCCTTAGATTGACGATTTAACACAGAATTTTCGTCGCTATTCAATACCAAAAAATCCATGCTGACTTCCCTTGAGCGAGTAACACGCTTCGATCAAAGAATGGAACATCTCATGGGAGTCATGTACCTTCTTTAGGATGTACCACTACCAGTTTACTGTATACTTCGTACCCTCCCATTGACGATTAAAACAGAAATAGCGTCGCTAATCAATACTAAAGGAGCCATGTTGACTTTTACCCGAACAAGTAACACCCTTCTGTGAAAGTATGGAACTTGTCCTAGAAGTAATGAAGATTTTTTCCGATGCACCACTACCTCTTTACTGTAACAGTAGCACAGAAACTGTGACGCTACTAGAGGATCAATCCTGACTTCTCCCTGAGCGAGTAGCGCTCCACGAGCAAATAAAGTCACCTACGTTCAACGTAAGGAACTTCTGCTGGGAGTTATGTTGCTTTTCCCCGATGCACTACTGCCAGTGTACAGTAACCCCCACATATTCACATCGACGATTTAACACAGAAACTGCGAAGCTAGTCAATACTATGTGATCAGCGCTGACTTCATCCCAAGGGAGTAACAAGTATAACAGTATCAAAATATTCCTGGGAGTAATGTGGATATTTTGCGATGCACCACCACCAGTTTACTGTAACCTTATCACCCTCAAATTGACGATTCAACACAGAAATTGCGTCGCTATTCAATAATAAAGGATTCATGCCGATTTCTCTTCCAGAGAATAAGGTACATGCAGACAACTTATGGATCTTCCCCATGGAGTCATGTAGCTTTTTTCCAATGACCCACTGTCAGTTTATTGTAACGCTCACACCCCCACATTGACGATTGAAAACAGAAACTCCGTCAGTAATCAATACTAAATGATCCATACCGACTTCTCCCCAACCGAGTAACGCGCCTACAGTCGACGTATGGAAGTTCCCCTGGTACACATGTAGAATTCATCCAGATTCACCACTACCAGTTCACAGTAACCCTCTCACCTTCATGTTGTCGATTTAACACAGAAATTGCGCTGCTAATCAATACCAAAGGACCCATGCCGACTTCTCCCAGACCCACTAACGCCCCTACAGTCTACGTATTGAAATTCATCTGGGAGTCATGTAGCTTTTTTCCGGACTCACCACAGCCAGTTTACTGTAACCCTCGCACCCTCACATTGACGATTAACACCGAAATTGCGTCGCTAATTAATACAAAGGGATCAATGCCGACTTCTCACCGTGCGAGTAACGAGCCTATGTCAAACGTTAGGAAGTTCTCCTTGGGCTCATATGGGTTTATTCCGATGCACCACTGCGAGTTTACTGTAACCCTCACGTCTTCACATTAATGATTTATGACAAAATTAGGTCACTAATCAATACTAAATAATCCATGCCGTCTTTACTCCGATCATGTAACTTATGGAACTCCTCCTAGGAGTCATTTATTTCTTTTCCCATGCACCACTACCAGTTTACTGTAAACCTCGCACCCTCACACTGGCGATTTAACACAGAAATTGCTTCGCTAGTCAATACTAAAGGGTCCATGCTGACTTCTCCCCAAGAGAATAGCACCCTTTGGTCACAGTATGGAACTTCTACTGATAGTAATGTAGATTTTTCTGAATTACCACTGTCAGTTTACTATAACCCTAGCACCCTCACAATGACGATTTAACACATGAATCTCGTCGCTACTCAATCAATACTAAAGGATATATGTAGACATGTCCTTGAGCGAGTAACGCCTCTACAGTCTACGTATGGAATTTCCCCTGGTAGTTACGTAGTTAATTTCCGATCCACAGCTGATAGCTTACTGGTGACCTCCCACCCTCACATTGACGATTTAACACAGAAATGGAGTCGCTATTCAATACTAAAGGATCCAAGCCGACTTCTCTCCGAGCGAGTAACCCGCCTACAGTCAACGTATGAAACTCCTCCTAGGAGTCATGTAGTTCTTTCATGATGCAGCAATGCCAGTTTACTGTAAGCCTCGCACCATCACACTGACCATTTAACACAGAAATTGCGTCGCTAGCCAATACTAAAGTACCCATGCTGACTTCTCCCCCTGAGAGTAACATCCTTCGAAAAAAGAATGGAACTTCTCCTGGGAATAATGTAGGTTTCTTCCGATGGACCACTGCCAGTTAAATGTAACCATCGGACTTTCACATCATCGATTTAACCCAGAAATATCGTCCCTAGTCACTACTAAAAGATCGATGCCGAATTCTCCCAGAGCAAGTAATGCCGCTAGGAATAACATATGCAACTTCTTCTGGGAGTCATGCAGCTGTTTTCAGTGCCAGTTTACTGTAACCCTCTCAACCTCACATTGCTGATGTAACACAGAAATTTCGGCGCTAATCAATACCAAAGGATCGATGCCGACATCTCCGCGTGGGAGTAATGCTCCTACGGTCAACGTGTCTAATTTCTCCGTGAAGTAATGTAAATGTTTTCCGATGCAACACTGCCTGATTACTGCATCCCTCGCACCCTGACATTGACGATTTAACACAGAAATCGAGTCGCTATTCAATATTGAAGGCTCCATGTCTACCTCTCACTGAGCGAGTAACGGGCCACCGGTCGACGTATGGAACTTCTCCTGGTAGTCATGTGGCTTTTTTGCGAAGCGCCACTACCAGTTTACTGTAACGGTTCCACCCCCGCATTGGCTATTTAACATAGAAATTGCGTCACTATTCAATACTAAAGGGTCCATGCCAGGACTGTGCGGCTGGTCCCGGCGGAGGTTCGAGTCCTCCTTCGGGCATAGGTGTGTGTGTTAGTCCTTACGATGATTTAGGATAAGTAGTGTGTAAGCTTAGGGACTGATGACCTTAGCAGTTATGTCCCATGATATTTCACACACATTTGAACATTTTGATTCATGCCAACTTCTCCCCGCACGAGTAACGCGCCTACGGTCAACCTATGGAACGTCTCCCGGGATTCATGTAGCTACTTTCCGATACACCACTACCAGTTTTGTATACACTCACACCCTCACATTGTCGATTTAAAACAGATATTGCGATGATATTCAATACCAAAGGATCCGTTCCAACTTGTCAGTGAGAGCGTAGCTCGTGTATGGCCAACGAAAGGAACTTATTCAGGGACTCTTGTTTGTGTTTTCCGATGCCCAAGAGCCATTTTTCTGTAGCCCACGCACCATCACATTTCTGATATAACACAGAAATTGTGTCGCTAATCAATACCAAAGTATCAAAGCCAACTTTTTACCGAGCGAGTAAGGCGCCTACGGTCATCGTATGGAACTTCTCCTAGGAATCATGTAGTTCTTTCCGATGCCCCGCTGGCAGTTTACTGTAACCATTGCACCCTCACACTAACTATTGAACACGGATATTGCGTCCTTATTCAAGTCTAAAGGATCCATGCTGACCCCTCCCAGAGCGACGAACACACCTAGAGTCAACGTATGGCACTTCCGCTGGGAGTAATGCAGCTTCTTTCCGGATTCGCCGAGGCCAGTTTACTGTAACCCTCGCACCTTCACGTTGTCGACTTAACACAGAAATTGCGTAGCTCTTGAATGCTAAGGGAGCTATGGCGATTTCTCCCCGAGGGAGTAACACACTTTCGGTTAACATATGGAACTTGTAGGAGATATGTAGCTTATTTAAGACGAACCTATACCAGTTTATTGTAACCGTCACACCTTCACAATGATGAAATAACACAGAAATTGCGTCATCTACATCTACATCTACATCCGTACTCCGCAAGCCACCTGACGGTGTGTGGCGGAGGGTACCCTGAGTACCTCTATCGGTTCTCCCTTCTATTCCAGTCTCGTATTGTACGTGGAAAGAAGGATTGTCGGTATGCTTCTGTGTGGGCTCTAATCTCTCTGATTTTATCCTCATGGTCTCTTCGCGAGATATACGTAGGAGGGAGCAATATACTGCTTGACTCTTCGGTGAAGGTATGTTCTCGAAACTTTAACAAAAGCCCGTACCGAGCTACTGAGCGTCTCTCCTGCAGAGTCTTCCACTGGAGTTTATCTATCATCTCCGTAACGCTTTCGCAATTACTAAATGATCCTGTAACGAAGCGCGCTGCTCTCCGTTGGATCTTCTCTATCTCTTCTATCAACCCTACCTGGTGCGGATCCCACACTGCTGAGCAGTATTCAAGCATTGGGCGAACAAGTGTACTGTAACCTACTTCCTTTGTTGTCGGATTGCATTTCCTTAGGATTCTTCCAATGAATCTCAGTCTGGCATCTGCTTTACCGACGATCAAATGGCTCTGAGCACTATGGGACTCAACTTCTGAGGTCATCAGTCCCCTAGAACTTAGAACTACTTAAACCTAACTAACCTAAGGACATCACACACATCCATGCCCGAGGCAGGATTCGAACCTGCGACCGTAGCAGTCGCACGGTTCCGGACTGCGCGCCTAGAACCGCGAGACCACCGCGGCCGGCTTTACCGACGATCAACTTTATATGATCATTCCATTTTAAATCACTCCTAATGCGTACTCCCAGATAATTTATGGAATTAACTGCTTCCAGTTGCTGACCTGCTATTTTGTAGCTAAATGATAAGGGACCTATCTTTCTATGTATTCGCATCACATTACACTTCGCTACATTGAGATTCAATTGCCATTCCGTGCACCATGCGTCAATTCGCTGCAGATCCTCCGGCATTTCAGTACAATTTTCCATTGTTGCAACCTCTCGATACAACACAGCATCATCTGCAAAAAGCCTCAGTGAACTTCCGATGTCATCCACCAGGTCATTTATGTATATTGTGAACAGCAACGGTCCTATGACACTCCCCTGCGGCACACCTGAAATCACTCTTACTTCGGAAGACTTCTCTCCATTGAGAATGACGTGCTGCGTTCTGTTATCTAGTAACTCCTCAATCCAATCACACAATTGATCTGATAGTCCGTATGCTCTTACTTTGACGACTGTGGGGAACTGTGTCAAACGCCTTGCGGAAGTCAAGAAACACGGCATCCACTTGTGAACCCGTGTCTAAGGCCCTCTGAGTCTCGTGGACGAATAGCGCGAGCTGGGTTTCACACGATCGTCTTTTTCGAAACCCATGCTGATTCCTACAGAGTAGATTTCTAGTCTCCAGAAAAGACATTATACTCGAACATAATACGTGTTCCAAAATTCTACAACTGATCGACGTTAGAGATATAGGTCTATAGTTCTGCACATCTGTTCGACGTCCCTTCTTGAGAACGGGGATGACCTGTGCCCTTTTCCAATCCTTTGGAACGCTTCGCTCTTCTAGAGACCTACGGTACACCGCTGCAAGAAGGGGGGCAAGTAAAATCGAACTGGTATCCCATCAGGACCAGCGGCCTTTCCTCTTTTGAGCGATTTTAATTGTTTCTCTATCCCTCTGTCGTCTACTTCGATATCTACCATTTTGTCAACTGTGCGACAATCTAGAGAAGGAAGCACAGTGCAGTCTTCCTCTGTGAAACAGCTTTGGAAGAAGACATTTAGTAATTCGGCCTTTAGTCTGTCATCCTCTGTTTCAGTACCATTTTGGTCAGAGAGTGTCTGGACATTTTGTTTTGATCCACCTACCGCTTTGACATAGGACCAAAATTTCTTAGGATTTTCTGCCAAGTCAGTACATAGAACTTTACTTTCGAATTCATTGAAAGCCTCTCGCATAGCCCTCCTCACACTACATTTCGCTTCGCGTAATTTTTGTTTGTCTGCAAGGCTTTGGCTATGTTTATGTTTGCTGTGAAGTTCCCTTTGCTTCCGCAGCAGTTTTCTAACTCGGTTGTTGTACCACGGTGGCTCTTTTCCATCTCTTACGATCTTGCTTGGCACATACTCATCTAACGCATATTGTACCATGGTTTTGAACTTTGTCCACTGATCCTCAACACTATCTGCACTTGAGACAAAACTTTTGTGTTGAGCCGTCAGGTACTCTGTAATCTGCTTTTTGTCACTTTTGCTAAACAGAAAAATCTTCCTACCTTTTTTAATATTTCTATTTACGGCTGAAATCATCGACGCAGTAACCGCTTTATGATCGCTGATTCCCTGTTCTGCATTAACTGATTCAAATAGTTCGGGTCTGTTTGTCACCAGAAGGTCTAATATATTATCGCCACGAGTCGGTTTTCTGTTTAACTGCTCAAGGTAGTTTTCAGATAAAGCACTTAAAAATATTTCACTGGATTCTTTGTCCCTGCCACCCGTTATGAACGTTTGAGTCTCCCAGTCTATATCCGGCAAATCAAAATCTCCACCCAGAACTATAACATGGTGGGGAAATCTACTCGAAATATTCTCCAAATTATTCTTCAGGTGCTGAGCCACAACAGCTGCTGAGCCCGGGGGCCTATAGAGACATCCAATTACCATGTCTGAGCCTGCTTTAACCGTGACCTTCACCCAAATCATTTCACAATTCGAATCTCCCTCAATTTCCTTCGATACTATTGCACTTCTTATCGCTACAAACACGCCTCCCCCTTCACTGTCCAGCCTATCTCTGCGGTATACATTCCAATCAGAGTTTAGGATTTCATTACTGTTTACGTCTGGTTTCAGCCAACTTTCTGTTCCTAGTACTATATGGGCGTTGTGACCGTTTATTAATGAGAGCAGTTCTGGGACCTTTCTATAGACGCTCCTGCAGTTTACTATTAGCACATTAATATTGTTATTCCTTGTTGCATTTTGCCTACTCCTGCCTTGTCGCGTCTCAGGAGGCGTCTTGTCGGGCCTAGGGAGGGAATTCTCTAACCTAAAAAAACCCCATGTGCACTCCACACGTACTCCGCTACCCTCGTAGCCGCTTCCGGCGTGTAGTGCACGCCTGACCTATTAAGGGGGACCCTACATTTCTCCACCCGATAGCGGAGGTCGAGAAATTTGCACCCCAGCTCTCCGCAGAATCGTCTGAGCCTCTGGTTTAAGCCTTCCACTCGGCTCCAAACCAGAGGACCGCGATCGGTTCTCGGAACGATACTACAAATAGTTAGCTCTGATTCCACCCCGCGAGCGAGGCTTTCCACCTTCACCAACTCCGCCAACCGCCTGTACGAACTGAGGATTACCTCTGAACCCAGACGGCAAGAGTCATTGGTGCCGACATGAGCAACAATTTGCAGTCGGGTGCACCCAGTGCTCTCTATCGCCGCCGGTAGGGCCTCCTCCACATCTCGGATGAGACCCCCCGGCAAGCAGACAGAGTGAACACTGGCCTTCTTTCCCGACCTTTCCGCTATTTCCCTAAGGGGCTCCATCACCCGCCTAACGTTGGAGCTCCCAATAACTAATAAACCCCTCCCCCCGTGTGCCTGCTCGGACCTTGCTGAAGGAGCAGCCACATGTCCACTCACAGGCAGAGCGGGCGATGCCACACGGCCAGCCTCCACATTGACCCTCCGCCTCGTGCGCCGCGAACGCCGCTGAACCCGCCACTCCCCTTGGGGAGAGGGTGGCCCAAACGCGCCCGGTACCCGCGAAGATGTCTCGACAGCAGGGACAGTGGGTGAAGAATGTAACACCTGGGGTGTACCTTGCGACGCACCAGACTCCCCACTGCCATTTGGTTTTCTGCAAGATCTTTTGATAAGGTATGACGGTGGTAGTGGTTGAATGCTTCGCTTATCGCTCTTTTTACAGCAGCACGAATCTGTACTAACTTTTGCCAGTCCTCATTGTCCCAATCTTTTTTGTACCGCGAGTGCAATTGCCTTTGCTTCCTGAGCATTCTCCGAATTACGCTGTTAAACCACGGTGGGCCTTTTCCGTCCGTAACACACTTTTTCGGCACATATTTGCCCAATGCGTGATTTACAATATGTTTAAAATTTGCCCATAATTCTTCCACGTCCATCTTACCGGAAGTAAATGAAGTCGATTCATTTACTAAGTGGGATGCTAACAACTGCTTATCTGCTCTTTCTAGTAAGAATACCCTCCTAGCCTTCTTGACCGACTTTTTAACTTTCGTAACCATAGTCGTAATGACAACATCATGATCACAAATCCCTGTCTCAACACTGACACCGTCGATGAGGTCTGGTATGTTCATGGCTACCAGATATAAAATATTCCCATTACGCGTTGGCTGTCGATTTAGTTGCTCAAGACAGTTTTCGGATAATGTGTTCAAAAGTAATTCACATGGCGACCTGTCTGTACCACCTGTAATGAATCCGTAGACATCCCAGTCCATACTAGGTAGGTTGAAGTCGCCTCCGACTAATATACACTCCTGGAAATTGAAATAAGAACACCGTGAATTCATTGTCTCAGGAAGGGGAAACTTTATTGACACATTCCTGGGGTCAGATACATCACATGATCACACTGACAGAACCACAGGCACATAGACACAGGCAACAGAGCATGCACAATGTCGGCACTAGTACAGTGTATATCCACCTTTCGCAGCAATGCAGACTGCTATTCTCCCATGGAGACGATCGTAGAGATGCTGGATGTAGTCTTGTGGAACGGCTTGCCATGCCATTTCCACCTGGCGCCTCAGTTAGACCAGCGTTCGTGCTGGACGTGCAGACCGCGTGAGACGACGCTTCATCCAGTCCCAAACATGCTCAATGGGGCACAGATCCGGAGATCTTGCTGGCCAGGGTAGTTGACTAACACCTTCTAGAGCACGTTGGGTGGCACGGGATACATGCGGACGTGCATTGTCCTGTTGGAACAGCAAGTTCCCTTGCAGGTCTAGGAATGTTAGAACGATGGGTTCGATGACGGTTTGGATGTACCGTGCACTATTCAGTGTCCCCTCGACGATCACCAGAGGTGTACGGCCAGTGTAGGAGATCGCTCTCCACACCATGATGCCGGGTGTTGCTCCTGTGTGCCTCGGTCGTATGCAGTCCTGATTGTGGCGCTCACCTGCACGGCGCCAAACACGCATACGACCATCATTGGCACCAAGGCAGAAGCGACTCTCATCGCTGAAGACGACACGTCTCCATTCGTCCCTCCATTCACGCCTGTCGCGACACCACTGGAGGCGGGCTGCACGATGTTGGGGCGTGAGCGGAAGACGGCCTAACGGTGTGCGGGACCGTAGCCCAGCTTCATGGAGACGGTTGCGAATGGTCCTCGCCGATACCCCAGGAGCAACAGTGTCCCTAATTTGCTGGGAAGTAGCGGTGCGGTCCCCAACGCACTGCGTAGGATCCTACGGTCTTGGCGTGCATCCATGAGTCGCTGCGGTCCGGTCCCAGGTCGACGGGCACGTGCACCTTCCGCCGACCACTGGCGACAACATCGATGTACTGTGGAGACCTCACGCCCCACGCGTTGAGCAATTCGGCGGTACGTCCACCCGGCCTCCCGCATGCCCACTATACGCCCTCGCTCAAAGTCCGTCAGCTGCACATACGGTTCACGTCCACGCTGTCGCGGCATGCTACCAGTGTTAAAGACTACGATGGAGCTCCGTATGCCACGGCAAACTGGCTGACACTGACGGCGGCGGTGCACAAATGCTGCGCAGCTAGCGCCATTCGACGGCCAACACCGCGGTTCCTGGTGTGTCCGCTGTGCCGTGCGTGTGATCATTGCTTGTACAGCCCTCTCGCAGTGTCCGGAGCAAGTATGGTGTGTCTGACACACCGGTGTCAATGTGTTCTTTTTTCCATTTCTAGGAGTGTATCATGAACCGGGTACTTTAGCGATACAGAATGTAGACTCCCTTTGAATGATTCTAGAACTGTCACGGTGGAACCTGCTGGCCAGTAATAACACCCAACAATTAACTTTATTTCCCCTAGCCATGTGAAACGTGTCCAGATAACTTTACAATCACACTCTACTTCGTCCTTAGTAGACACATTATTTTTGTCAACTGCAATGAAGACACCACCTTCTACTGTGTCTAATCTGTCTTTCCGATACATGTTCCAACCCTTACTAAATATTTCAGAACTTCCTATCTCAGGGCTCATCCAGGTCTCAGTCCCGAGAATAATTTGCGCGCCACACTCTTTCTGGAGGGCAGTAAATTCAGGAACTTTATTCCGAACACTCTGAAAATTTACTGCTAATATCTTGATAGCTGAAGTGTCTTTACTCTGAGCGCGTCCTGATTTCCCTGGCAGCATGTCGACTGGTGAGTGTTCTTCAGGACACCTCACACTACTGCCTAGCCTAAAAAGACCCATGTGCACGCTACAAGTACTCTGCTACCCAAGTAGCCACTTCCTTTATGTAGTGCACCCCTGACCTGTCTAGGGGCGTCCTACAATTCCCCGCCCAATAGCGCAAGTCTAGAAATCTGCAGCCAAGACCGTCGCAGAGTCGACGAAGTTTCTGGTTGAGACCCTCCACTCGGCTCCAAACCAAAGGACCCCGATCCACTCTGGGAACGATGCTGCAAATAGAAAGCTCTGCTTGCACCCCGTGTGCAATGCCAGCGGCCTTTAGCAAATCCGCGAGCCGCCCGTACGAACTGCGGATCGCCTCAGAAGCGACAGGAATCATTGGTGCTGCTGTGAGCAACTACTTGCAAAAGACTGCACCACGTACGCTTGATAGCCGCAGGCAAGGCCGCCTTCACATCTTGGATGAAGACCCCCGGCAGACAGCCGGCCGCGGTGGTCTCGTGGTTCTAGGCGCGCAGTCCGGAACCGTGCGACTGCTACGGTCGCAGGTTCGAATCCTGCCTCGGGCATGGATGTGTGTGATGTCCTTAGGTTAGTTAGGTTTAAGTAGTTCCAAGTTCTAGGGGACTAATGACCACAGCAGTTGAGTCCCATAGTACTCAGAGCCATTTGAACCATTTGAGCCCCCGGCAGACAAAGCGAGTGCACGCTGGAATTCATTCCAGCCCTGTACGCTATTTCCCTAAGGGGCTCCATCACCCGCCTAACGTTGGAGCTCCCAATCACCAGCAAGCCTTTGCCCCTGTGTGCCTGCTCGGGCCCTGCTGAAGGAGCAGCCACCTGCCCACTGACAGGACGAACGGACAGCCTCCACATTGACCCTCCACCTCGAGAGAAGCGAACGCGTTGCAGTCCGCCAGACACCCTGAGGTGAGGGTGGCCCCAACGCGCCGGGTACATTAGAAGGTGCCTCCGCTGCTGAGTCAGCGGACGCAGCAAGCGACACCTGCGGTATCTCAAGCGACGCGCCAGATCCTCCGCCGTCGCTGCACCTCGAGGCAGCAGCCTGAAGGCGGCTGACCGTGGCCAACAGCACGCTCAGCTGCTCGCGAACCGCGGCCAGTTCCTCCTGCGCCAGCACACAGCACGCACACACCATATCCATCCTACTGCTAATATCTAACGACTCCGCGAATTTATATTCTACAGCTATCAATGAGCAGCATTACTACTCTAAAATACCAGAATACGAAAGGATTTTATGTAATTAAATATGCAAGCGCACAAACACTCGGAAAGAAATTAAGAATCAAACAACAAAACAAATATGAAAGCTAAATATGCGACACGCTACTGCACTGCTGCTGCACTGATACTTCACCAGCGGCTGCTCAAGGCTGCTCCTGGGACTTATGTTTGTATTTCCTGATGCACAACTGTCATTTTACCGTAACCCTCTCACCCTCACATTCCTAATTTAACACAGAAATTGCGTCGCAAATCAATGCGAAAGGATCCATGTCGACTTCCCAACGAGCGAGTAATGTGCCTACGGTCAACGTATGGAGCCAATACTCGGAATCATGTAGCTTTCTCCCGATTCACCATTGCCAGTTTACTAAATCCCTCGCTGCTTCACACTGACGATTCAAATTCGTCCCTATACCATAGAAAAGGATCCATGCCGACTTCTGCCAGACTGTGTATGGCACCTATGGTCAACGAATGGAAGTAGTAACTGGGCCACTTGAACACAGTTGCAGGTTATTTAATAATGCTGCTCTTCATTGTCTTATAAACTGCTCGGCTGCGCACACTAGCTACTAAATTTTTTTATAAACGGCTGCAAGCCAATTAAAAATTTTCAACTAAAATCCTATGCTGTGAATCATATGTCAAATTCTTTTTGCCACACATTACTTCATACATAAGTGTATCTTTCGGAATTTTATCATTAAAATTTGCATACAGCTTTATTGTAGTTTTCTGTGTAGCTAACACATTCATTTTTCTAGACATATTTGATTTACTATTTTATTTTAATGTCAAGTTCTGTAGGACCAAATTGAGGAGCAAATTTCCAAGGTCATGGAACGTGTCAGTACATGAACCTACAACATAAAAAGTAATAACAGATAAAAATAAATGTTCATGAACCTGAAAGAAAATCAGTCCATAAGTTTAAGCAAACGCTATCAGCAATACAATGAGAATCATCTTAATTTTTCAAGGAACTTCTCGACAGAATAGAAGGAGTGAACCATGAGGAAACTTTTCAGTTTCGATTTGAAAGTGCGTGGATTACTGCTAAGGTTTTTGAATTCGAGTGGCAGCTTATTAAAAATGGATGCAGCAATTTACTGCACACCTTTTTGCACAAGAGTTAAGGAAGTCTGATCCAAGTGGAGGTTTGATTTCTGCTGAGTGTTAACCGAGTGAAAGCTGCTTATTGTTGGAAATAAACTAATATTGATAACAAGAAACGACAATAAGGAATATACATATTGAGAGGCCAATCTCAAAATACCCAGACTCGTGAAAAGAGGTCGACAAGAAGTTCGTGAACTCATAACACTTATTGCCCGAACCGCCCGTTTCTCAGCCAAAAATATCCTTCTACAATAGGAAGAGTTACCCCAGAACATAATATCATACGACATAAGTGAATGAAAATAAGCAAAGTAGACTAATGTACGTGTCGAAATATCACTCACTTTCGATACCGTTCGAATAGTGAAAATGGAAGAATTAAGTCTTTGAACAAGATCCTGAACGTGGGCTTTCCACGACAGCTTACTATCTATCTGAACACCTAGGAATTTGAACAGTTCAGTTTCACTAATCATATGCCGGTTCTGTGAGATTAAAACGTCAGGTTTTGTTGAATTGTGTGTTAGGAACTGTAAAAACTGTGTCTTACTCTGACTTAACGTTAGTTTATTTTCTACAAGCCATGAACTGAGGTCATGTACTGCTCTACTTGAAACCAAGTCAATGTTGCACACAACATCCTTTACTACCAAGCTAGTGTCATCAGCAAATAGATATATTTTAGAGTTACCCATAATACTAGAGGGCATATCATTTATATAAATAGGGAACAGGAGCGGCCCCAACACTGATCCCTGGGGCACCTCTCACTTGACAGTACCCCACTCAGATCCCACATCACAGCCGTTATCAACATTGTGAATAATGACCTTTTGCTGCCTGTTGCTAAAGTAAGAGTTGAACCAATTTTGAGCTTCTCCCCTTATTCCGTAATGGTCCAACTTCTGGAGCAATATTGTGTGATCAACACAGTCAAATGCCTTTGTAAAATCAAAAAATACGCCAAGCTTTCGAAACTTTTTGTTTAGCCCATCCAGTACATCACAGAGAAAAGAGAATATAGCATTTTCAGTTGTCAAACGACTTCTAAAGCCGAACTGTACATTTGATAGTAAATCGTGTGATATAAAATGATCAATTAACCTTACATACACAGCCTTTTCGATAACTTTTGCAAACCCTGATGGCATCGAAATAGGTCTAAAATTATCTACATTATCCCTTTCTCCCTTTTTATAAAGCGCCTTTACTACTGAGTACTTTAATCGCTCAGGAAACTGACCATTCCTAAAGAAAAAATTACAAATATGGCTAAACACAGGGCTAACATGTGCAGCACAGTACTTTAATATTCTACTAGACACTCTATCATAACCATGAGAGTCCTTAGTCTTCAGAGATTTGATTATTGTCTCAATCTCCTTCTTGTCTGTATCACAGAGGTGTATTTCAGACGTTAATCTTGGAAAGGCATTTGCTAAGAAATTTATATGATTTCCTGTAGATAATAAATTTTTATTTAATTCACCAGCAATGCTCAAAAAATGGTTGATAAATACTGTATATATAACTGATTTATTAGTAACAGAAATATTATTACTGCAAACTGACTTTATATTGTCAACCTTGTGCTGCTGGCCAGACACTTCCTTCACAACTGACCATATGGCTTTAACTTTATCCTGTCAATGAGCTATTCTATTTGCATACCACATACTTTTTGCCTTGCTGATAACATTTTTAAGTACCTTACAATACTGTTTGTAATGGGCTACTGTAGCTAGATTGTGACTACTTCTAACATTTTGATATAATTCCCGCCTCGTTCTACATGATATCCTTATCCCACTAGTCAGCCAACCAGGCAGTCCATTACTGCTAGTACCCCATTTAGAATGTTATAATGGAAAGCAACTCTCAAACAGCATGAGAAACGTGTTCTGGGAAGCATTGTATTTATCATCTATATTATCGGCACTATAAACATCTTGCCACTCTTGTTCCTTGACAAGTTTTGAAAAACTCTCTATTGCTGTTGGATTAAGTTTCCTACGTAGTTTGTAATTAAATACGACATTGGTTAGAGTACAAAAACCTTTTAGTGTTAAAATTTGTGCATCATGGTCTGAAAGGCCTTTAACTAAGAGAATGCCCATCTAGTAATGAAGAATGAATAAAAATTTTGTCTATGAGTGTGCTACTGTTCCCCTGCACCCTAGTTGGAAAAAACACAGTTCGTATCAGATCATATGAGTTTAGGAGATCTACCAATATCCTTTTTCTTGCACAATCATGTTCAAAATTAATATTGAAGTGACCACATAGAACTACTTTCTGGTACTTCCTACAAAGTGAGTCAAGAACCCTCTCTAGCTTAAGCAAAAATGCTCTGAAGTCGGAGTTAGGGGACCTATAAACAACAGCAATTACAAGTTTAGTTTCACTAAATTCTACTAATGCTGCACAACTTTCAAATATCTGTTCAGTGCAGTGTCGTGATATGTCTATGGACTCAAATGAAATACTGTTTTTTACATACAGAGCCACTCCCCCACCCGCAAGGAACTCCTCGAGAAACAGCCAGTTAATCTGTAGCCTGGTAAAGGAAGCCTCTGAATTATCAAATTATTTAAGTGGTGCTCTGATATACCAATAATTTCAGAGTTAACATCTATTAGCAGTTCACTAACTTTATCTCTAATACCTCTTATATTTTGATGAAATATGCTAATTCCTTCTCTACTTGGAAACATTACATCCTCTGGAGGTGTGCCCTTAGTTAGAGGCACTTCCTTTAAACAGGTATACCTATCAGCTGACTTCAGTCTAAAAAAGGTGCAGCTCTAACAACAACTACTATAGGATTTTTTCCATAAGTGATACCACTACCACCACCACCACACTGTCACCTATAAGCTTAGCCAGCCTCCCCTTCCCATACCTATTGAGTTGCAGGCCATACCTAGTGAAACCCCATCTACTGATAGACCCAACTGGCACCACTGAGATGTGATCCACGTCCTCCGCCATTAGTGCCCTCCCCAGCCCCACATTAATGCGCCTAACAGCTGCATTAAGGTGAGGCCGAACATGACGCTGAAACAGTTGCACGAAATGTATGTTAGTATCACCAGTTTGAGAAGCTTTCTTAAGCAAGTCACCATTGACATCATATTCCTGGTCCCTATCGAGACTGTTCCCTGCTCCACCCACTATCACTACCTGATCCTCTTTTGTATAATTCTTACATAACTACCCTATGCTTCCAGTCACCTGAGCCAACCCTGCAGTAGGCTTCACAATGCTGGTGACCTGGTACTCACTCCCCAACACTTCCTGCAACTGCTGGCCCACACCTCTACTGTGGGAACTACCTAGCAGCAGAACCTTCTTTCTGCTAGGCTTTGCAACTAACCTAGTCCTCCTAATTACTGAGGACTGCTGCAAGTTACCTACATCTACGGCCACACGAGGCTCCTGTCCACTCAACTCTGACAGTTGGTCGTATCTATTGCATGTATGCAGAGTAAAACTGTCTGAGTACCTCCACTTCCTAGCTACCTTCTCGCCAACTGCCAGTTCCCATTCCCCACCACCCTTCACCCTCCTCAACCTCTCTAGTTCGTCCTTTGCGCATTGTAACTGCATCTGAAGGGCACAGATCTTACGCTCGTGCTCCTTTATTAACTTGTTTCTACTACAGATTCTACAGTCCCAGAAGAGGATCTCCCTAAAATGACCACTGGCTTCCCCACTGCATTCCCCCCAATGAAAATACTTTGAACAAATCCCACACCGTAACCCATTACTCACAAACCTACTACAGAAACCACACTTTTCACTCATGGTAAATTTTACTGAAAAAAAACTATATGTCTACGTTACCAAAGTTCAGTTACACCAGTAGAACTATTTAAGAACTAACAATAATGGTCTCGAATTTCTCTGCCCACTAAGAAAGCAGCTACTTGTATTAATACTACTACAACACAGCCGATACCAATACCAGCAAAACTTCACAAAATTATTTGCTACAACCAAAAAATTAAAACTACTACTGTAACACTAAGCGAAGTTAGAACACTATATGAAAATTTTACTGAAATATTTCACTAGAAAGACTAATAAACGTCAGTTGAAAACTAAAGCACGAAAATTACTAACGACTTCAAGACACTGAAAACTCTCTAAAACACAACGAGCGAACGATTACAAAGGTTTATTAAGTTGTTATTTCGCCACAAATGGCACGCAACGACGCTGAAATCTATTAAATTTAATAACTGTATTACAGAGCTCAAATAAATTTGTCAGTACTTAGCTTATAACCGCTACAGATGCAGTGCACGCCGCAAAATGTAAACACATAGAAATAGACATTAAAGAAATAACTATAAAAATTACACAATAAACTCTAGATCATGCAATTTGTTATCATTATTTTTAGTTCTCTTCCATTCCTTTATATTTTAGTTTAATTTCATCATCTTTAAGAAGTTGGTAGCCCAGTTAGTTATTGTTTTATTAAACAGTTCTGGCAAAATAATTTTAAACTTATTATCGCACTCTAGACAAATTTTATCATCATATCTAGTTTTTTAAATGTTTACAATCAGCAATGTAATGCTGCTCATTTACATCAAGCACACTAATCTTTTTACAAAGATTAGAATTGCTTGCATTATTGAGCTTCTTCAGTTAAATGTCCATTTATATAGAATAAAATTTTAATAATCTTTTAAATTTTAATCTTTATAAATATGACTAATTTCTGGGATGAATTTCAATTTGACATATTTGTCAAAAGAAGTAATAATACAAGAGAGAAACAAGTTGAGTGTAATACTTGCAAAGAATATTTTAAACCATCATTAATTATAGAACACTTGAAAAGTCAGAAGCATATTAAATGTGTTAGCGCACTAAAGAGAATTTATGGAGAAGAATACGAAAAGTACATTGATAATTATGTGGAAACAGATATAGAAATATAGGAGGAAATAGAAAATTCTAATTCTCACTTTTCAATGACAGTAAAACAAATAGTAGGCTCTAATTTACCAATTAATAATTTACCTACAAAATTACAAAATGACATTAAAGCTTATTCGTTATTTTTGAAAGTTTATTACTCTATAACCAAAAAGTTAATCAATCTAGAATGCGACAAAATGCCACTAATTAATTTATTCTATTTGTATAAGGCATACAGTATGAACTTTTTCTTTCCATTAGAAGATATAAATAAATTTTATTATCCATAAGGCACTATATCATAGTAATCTAAAACGATTTTTTTTTCATAATGAAACGAAAATTCTTTCTTAACGTGTTTGTTTACTAGATTTTTAGTATCAACATCTCTTGTTATCTGATTGTATTCCAACTGTATTTTTTCTTTCATTTCACTCTCTACTAATCTTAGCATTGATTCACCATTCAACTTTTGAATATTCTTGTAATTTAATGTGATCCTTTTGCCTGAATTTCTATCTTTTTATCGTTTTTCTCGTAATAATTTTTTAGACCTGATAAAGACCATTCTGTAATCCAGTTATTTCCTAATTCATCTGTCCATTCACCTAACATACAACCTGTTTCCACAGTATTTTTTCCATCATCTACATGTACTACAGAATCAGTATCGAAATATATGATATTTTATCCTAGTTTATCTAACATATCATACAAACTAAGTCTTGCATTTGATGTAGTGAATGCAGCTATGAAAATATTCGTAGCTGCATTGGTTTCCACATAATAATCTTTGAAATTATACCTCATCTGAACCATTTCCTTCGTAATATAATTTACATCTAAGTTATCTAATCGGTCATATAGTAATATCTCATAAAAGCGTTATAAATTGGTCACATATTCTGTTTGACTCATACATTGTCTTTGTCCAAATTGGCTCCGTAATGAATTAAGACAAATTTTAGCAACAGATCGTCTTCCAGAATTTTCCTTTATTCTACCATGATCCATGTCAATATCCAACTTCTCTTTAACTGTTTTGATGTATTCTTTGTCACTTTCAAAATTATGTGAACTAGTTTCTAATTTTATTTTCATAAAGTCTTCCACATAATTTTTTAACAGCATATTGCTTTTATTTTTAAAGTCCCATACTTCACAAACTTCTAAACCTTTGTATATTTTTTCTACTGCTTTCTTAACTCTATCAGTCGTCCAAGTTCCAATAAAACTTCTTTTTTTATAACTGTGATTGCATTTACTTATTTGTTCTTCTGCACATTTGATGCACAAAGGAAACAATAGTTTTCATTTTTATCGATTTGCATATGTACAGGTAGAACAGGATGATATAAGCTTATAGGAACCAATACTTTACATTTTATTAAGCGATACCAATTTTTAGAATAATATCAAAGGGGTATATATTTTCCTTGGATGTTGTTTGGGATAATAATCATAATATTGCACAATATCGATACATTTTATTTTTGAGCTAATACCATCTGCTTTAGCTCTTAATTTTACTGTATTTGTTCATCCACCATAAAATGCATCTCTTGGATTCAATGGTTCAATAACTTCTGGTAACTGTTTAAGCTTTTTATGTTCTGTTGAGTTCACCCAATCACATTCGAACATTTCCACTAAAGTGTATCCAATATTTCGTATTTCTGCTATTCTTCTCAATGTCTTTTGATAAAGATCATCCATTGTTTCCTTATTATTGCTGTTAATTGTTTTACTTTTGAAACATTTTTTACATCCATGCCAATAACAACCATGGTATTGATAAACAGTATTAGTTTCTATATCAAATCCATCTACTTTTGCTCCAGCAATTCTGACTTCTGCACCATTAAGAGCATGTGAGATATTATTGCTGTTTAAACTATTCAGCCAAGCTATCGATTGTGTACTGTAATTTTTCTTCTGTTCTTTATCCAATCTATGAATTGTTTTCGGATGTATGTATTGCCATACAAACGCCAGCAATAGTCAAATAACAGAATGGATCATTGTTAGCAATTTCTAGAAACTGTTTTCTTAATTCCAAACATTCTCTTTTTAATATATCTACATCAGAATTACAGTATTCGTTAATTTCTTTCTTCATACTGAAGACATAATGTTCTTTAACTCTAGAGCTATGCCATTTGAGAAATGCTTCTCTATCTTTTGTCTTCATAATGTCAATACAGTAATATTCAGTATCACGAATTGGTACTATATAGTTTTCATTTTCTGGCATATTGAATAAATGTGGGAAGTAACCTTTCTTCCATTCTTATAAATCTAAAGATTTTGGTAAACTGCTAAGTGGACCTTGTACAAAGTTACTACTATGTATAATTTTTAATCCTAACTGTTGAATTTCCAACAACATTAGTTTAGTTCCTGTGTCAGTGTCATATAGCCTTATTGTATTTTCAACACAGTACCTCCAAATAAATAGGGAATCATAACCTTTTGCATAATGAGCTATGAATGTGTGATAACTGTTCTTTTCAGAAATCATCCACTTATAGAATTCATAATTTGTCTTAAATTTATACACAGTATCACCTTTAAAATTGTGAACAATTACGAGATTGGGACTATGTGTTCCTGTTTCTTGAGTTGCTTGATAATCAAACCACATGTATCTTTCAGTATAGGTACAATTCACTTTCTTTAGAAAGCCATTCTTACAGCATTTAAACTCTTTACCACCAAGTATGCTGGTCAGAGATCCAGCATATTTCCGTAGGGGACACTCGGTGACTGTGTGGTGTATTGTTTGTTGTTGGTGTCCTCAGTCACACTTGGCATCTTCCGTGCTTGGTGCGTATGCGATTTAGGGTGGTCCACAACCTCCTAGGTAAGTGGAATCCAGGAGGGACTCGTGTAGGATCAGCAATGAGACCTGCAGAATCCGCGGTGGTCTCGCGGTTCTAGGCGCGCAGTCCGGAACCGTGTGACTGCTACGGTCGCAGGTTCGAATCCTGCCTCGGGCATGGACGTGTGTGATGTCCTTAGGTTAGTTAGGTTTAAGTAGTTCTAAGTTCTAGGGGACTGATGACCACAGCAGTTGAGTCCCATAGTGCTCAGAGCCATTTGAACCATTTTTTTTGAACCTGCAGAATCGGGATTGGCTGCGAACCATTCTTCCCGCCATGCTGTTTCTGGTTGGAATCCTTCAGAAGTAAGCCTTTTTCCAAGTTTCCAGGAGTGTTTCCTGGACTTAAGACGTTGCCTTTGAGTGGAATCACGGTCCTGGTGTAGCGGTAACTCGGGATTCTTGGAGCATTTCTCCCATTCCCTTTGCAACGCTGCTTGACGTCGTAACTTCAGTGGTGCAATATTAGACAGAACAGGTAGCCATTCTGTGGGTGTGGATTTTATTGTCGCAGATACGCTTCTCATGGCTACATTCAGCTGCGTGTCTACCATGGCTGTGTGAGCGCTGTTCAGCCATACTGGGCTGCAATATTCCCCGACAGAGTATACAAGTGAGAGGGCAGTTGTTTTGAGTACTGATGCCTTCGCTTCCCAGCTTGTTCCGCAGAGTTTGTGTAATATATTGTTTCTGGTTCTCATTTTTAAAGCTGTTTCAGTTAGGTGTTTTCTATATGTTAGCAAACAATCCAAGGTCACGCCCAGATATTTTGGGAATGGGTTATATAACAGCAACTGATTTCTAAAGGAAATTTGCGGTTTATAGCGAGCATGCCTATTACTCAGATGGAAGGTGGAGGATTCAGTTTTATTTCTGTTTACTTTGAGTCGCCATCGATTAAAGAATTCATCTAGAATTCGCAGATCCTCAGTGAGAGTCATTTCTGAAGTTGTAAAATCTTTAGCCTGCGTCACCAAGGCTATTTCATCAGCATAGATAAATGTTCTTGTTTCGTTTCTGGCAAGTCAGCGACATATAAATTGAAAAGTAGGTCGGCCAATACTGATCCTTGTGGTAGTCCGTCATTTAAATTGTATCCCTTGCTTACTTGACCTTTTAGGTGAACTTGGAATTTTCTGTTGGACAGCATGTTATTGAGTAGTTGTGCAATTCTTTCACATGGAATTATTCTTAAGAACTTAAGAAGCATGCCTTTCCGCAACAGTGCTGATGTTAGGTCAATAAACACGGCCATTGTTTTCTTCAGGTCTTCGAAGCCCTTCTCTATGTATGTTGCCAACGCTAGCACTTGATCGCTACAACTGCGGTCTCGTCTGAAGCCAGCCTGTTCTACAGGAATGTGTTTCAGGATAGTTGGTGCAATTCTATTATAGAGTATTCTCTCCAGCAGTTTATAGCAGACACTTAAAAGTGCAATGGGTCTATAGTCTTCAGGATTGTTACCAGATTTTGACGGTTTCAGGATGGCAATTATTTTAGTTTTCTTAAAAAGATTTGGCAGTTTTCCTGTTGCGAGAATTTCATTAAACAGTGCAGTTATCCACTGCACTGCACCTTCGCCAGCATGTTTAAGGAACTCCGGGTATATACCATCACGACCAGCCGCTTTACCAGATTTCAGAGTATCTAGGGCTGAAACAACTTTGGCTGAAGAGATTAACTGTGCAAATTCGGAAGGAGAATCTCTTCAGCCGAAGTTGTTTCAGCCCTAGATACTCTGAAATCTGGTAAGGCGGCTGGTTGTGATGGTATATACCCGGAGTTCCTTAAACATGCAGGCCAAGGTGCAGTGCAGTGGCTAGCTGCACTGTTTAATGAAATTCTCGCAACAGGAAGACTGCCAAATCTTTTTAAGAAAACTAAAATAATTGCCATCCTGAAACCGTCAAAACCTGGTAACAATCCTGAAGACTATAGACCCATTGCACTTTTTCTCTTTTACATGTAACTCATCCTAGTGTTTTTATCCATATGAATATTATTGATTTATCGATCTAATCTAAGACTTTTATTATCATAAATGAATGTAATGTATATTATTTGTAGTATATGCATATTGTGTTATCTGTAACATCGTTGCTGTTCAATTCAAGTAATGTATCCTTGATGCCAAACGAAATAATAATAACCACCAAGTATTTTATTACACACAAAGCACTGGTAAATATAAAAATCTTGGATTTCTCCATTAACATAGCCACCTTCTTTATTATAATTTGGGCAACCTTGCACTATAAATTCATCACAAAATTTTCTTTTACAGATACCAACATTTGCAATACATGTTGCTTATAACATTGGTGATTTCCAATGTCCACTACCTGTTGACAATTTCTGTAAAGTTCAAGGCCACATTTATGTTCTTTTGATCTTAAACAAATCTTTTTCCATTCTTCACACTTGTAAGCTGTTTCACAAACTTCTTGGTGATACTTCAAGCCTTCTTAATTATAGCAGTTTCTATTGCATTTCTCACAATAAATCTTATTTTCTTCACTTTCATGTTCTGGACTTTTCATAATATGCATACTTTTCGCTCTGTTTTACATATGTGAGCATCCTTGTTGTGATATGGTTTCTTGCATTTGTCACAGAAATATGAAGATCGCAAGAAAGCAGTCTTACTGTTAATTACATCGAAATGGTTGTGATCTTTGTACAGATAAATCCATATTTCTTTCTCTCAACCACTTTAGATTACTGCATTGAAATTTACACAACATACAAGATTTATTTGAATATAGAACAACTCTTTTACATTTTTAATCATCTAAAGTAAAACCTGCTTCATTGTATTCACCCAAATAATTACATAATATATTACTTAACTCTTTCTGTAATTTGTATTTATCTCCTTCTCTGATTTCTTAATCTCGTTTGCAGTTAGTTCTCTTACTAAAATTTAATTTGTGTGATATTTCAGTTCTAGGACAACACAGATCATCATCATTTTTAATTCTTGTGATGCATCTCTTAGTCTTTTTGTCTTCAGCAAGATTTATTATTTGTAATATCCACTACCTCCAGGAATAGCTAACACCTGAATATTAAACGTTGTTTCTGCTACATCAACAGCTTCATCAGATGTTAAGATATCCCTCATTTTATTGAATGAGACTTTAACAGATTCTCAAGTATTATTTGATGCATTGTAACCAGTAGAAATCGGATAAAACATTTTTTGGTTAATCACCATTATATTCAGCTTATCTCCTTTTCTGAAATTAGTCCTCTTTGTAGCTACATCTAAGATGGAATTGAGTGCTTTGGTTGTATAATCTGTCTTCTTAGTAACAGAACCGAGTTTTGCTATATTAGCTTCATTAAAGACAGTTTTATAGTCAACAGACTGTGCTTGAAATTTTTCATTAAATTTAGATCCAATTTCTTTTATCTCAAATAAATGCTTGTCAGATGGCTCAGTTTCCTTTTCTTGATCAAATATTTTACTACTAAATCGGATAATTTGGTTTAACCTTACTATTTTTTCCTCTCTATAATATAATCATCAAATCTGTAAAAGTAATTTATATTTGGTAACTCTTTGGTCTTAATATAGGCTTTAGGAATACATCTTGATGAAATTTAAACTCTTGTAATACAATGGCATTAATTAACTTTAATTTCTTTAATGTATTGTATCCTTTAATACCAATATTTGTAGCTTTATCTTTGAGATCACTTACTTTCAAGTTTTCTAGAGTTCTTGTAGGCACTTGTAAATTATTTGAAATAATTAAGTTAATAAGACCACCCTTTCTAAGTGCACTATATCCTTCTAAATTATTCCTTCTGCAATAATCACGAAGTTGAGCAACTGTAAAATCTCTCAGAGGGACTTCAATTTTACTATCTTCTATTATAGAAAAATTTTCATTTGCTTTTGAAAAAAATTGGTAGTGATAGTGGTAAATTATTCAAAACAATTAAATTAATTAAAGCATCTTTTCTAAATCTCTTGTGTACATGTAAATTATTCCCTCTGCAATAATCATGAAGTTGAGCAACTAAAAACTTTCTCAGAGGGTTCCATTTACTAAGGATAAATTCAAATAGATTTGAAAAAATTAGAAATCAGCAGCAACGATGACTACTAATTTGTTTAAGATAAATTTTAATAGAATTGAAAAATTAGAAATCAGCAGCAAAGATAAATTTTTAATAGATTAAGTATGTGGTTCATTTTTATTGTGCATATTTCTCTGAAAATGTTTTTTGAGATTGCTTTTAACTATTTCTTTTCCACACTCACACACTATTTTTCTTCTTTATCTATATTCTATTTGACAAGTCTTACATCTACACTCCTGGAAATGGAAAAAAGAACACATTGACACCGGTGTGTCAGACACACCATACTTGCTCCGGACACTGCGAGAGGGCTGTACAAGCAATGATCACACGCACGGCACAGCAGACACACCAGGAACCGCGGTGTTGGCCGTCGAATGGCGCTAGCTGCGCAGCATTTGTGCACCGCCGCCGTCAGTGTCAGCCAGTTTGCCGTGGCATACGGAGCTCCATCGCAGTCTTTAACACTGGTAGCATGCCGCGACAGCGTGGACGTGAACCGTATGTGCAGTTGACGGACTTTGAGTGAGGGCGTATAGTGGGCATGCGGGAGGCCGGTTGGACGTACCGCCGAATTGCTCAACACGTGGGGCGTGAGGTCTCCACAGTACATCGATGTTGTCGCCAGTGGTCGGCGGAAGGTGCACGAGCCCGTCGACTTGGGACCGGACCGCAGCGACACACGGATGCACGCCAAGACCGTAGGATCCTACACAGTGCCGTAGGGGACCGCACCGCCACTTCCCAGCAAATTAGGGACACTGTTGCTCCTGGGGTATCGGCGAGGACCATTCGCAACCGTCTCCATGAAGCTGGGCTACGGTCCAGCACACTGTTAGGCCGTCTTCCCTTCACGCCCCAACATCGTGCAGCCCGCCTCCAGTGGTGTCGCGACAGGCGTGAATGGAGGGACGAATGGAGACGTGTCGTCTTCAGCGATGAGAGTCGCTTCTGCCTTGGTGCCAATGATGGTCGTATGCGTGTTTGGCGCCGTGCAGGTGAGCGCCACAATCAGGACTGCATACGACCGAGGCACAAAGGGCCAACACCCGGCATCATGGTGTGGGGAGCGATCTCCTACACTGGCCGCACACCTCTGGTGATCGTCGAGGGGACACTGAATAGTGCACGGTACATCCAAACCGTCATCGAACCCATCGTTCTACCATTCCTGGACCGGCAAGGGCACTTGCTGTTCCAACAGGACAATGCACGTCCGCATGTATCCCGTGCCACCCAACGTGCTCTAGAAGGTGTAAGTCAACTACCCTGGCCAGCAAGATCTCCGGATCTGTCTCCCATTGAGCATGTTTGGGACTGGATGAAGCGTCGTGTCACGCGGTCTGCACGTCCAGCACGAACGCTGGTCCAACTGAGGCGCCAGGTGGAAATGGCATGGCAAGCCGTTCCACAGGACTACATCCAGCATCTCTACGATCGTCTCCATGGGAGAATAGCAGCCTGCATTGCTGCGAAAGGTGGATATACACTGTAATAGTGTCGACATTGTGCATGCTCTGTTGCCTGTGTCTATGTGCTTGTGGTTCTGTCAGTGTGATCATGGGATATATCAGACCCCAGGAATGTGTCATCAAAGTTTCCCCTTCCTGGGACAATGAATTCACGGTGTTCTTATTTCAATTTCCAGGAGTGTATTTGCAAGCTTGTCCCTAGATGTATGGCTTAAGTAAAAACAGCCAAGGTCTTTAATTTCTTGACAGCCAATACATTTTTAAATGTTATAACCGATGTTGTTTTTTGTAAAAAGAAAGAAAATCTTTTATATCCTTAAACATTGCCAAAGGACACTTAAAATTAGATACAAACTGTTCAAAACATTCTTTTCTATTATTACGTGTATTTCTTTTAAAAATTTTATGACATGCTTTGGGTATATATGAAATCTTATCATTTGATTACTTGTGTGAATAAAAGTTATCAATTGATTTCTCTTCTTCACATTGTTACATGTCTTGAGCACTTCCATTTATTGAGATAAAATTTCATTAATAATTACAATTTTTCCTTAATAAATGAAACCTCTCTCATGTTGCTGTGGGCTTGATAGCTGTATAGATAAAGTATTTAGACTCTTAATTTTTCTTCTCTCCCTAGTATTTCTATTGCGTGTTTTTTTATTTCATTTATGAGTTTTTAGTACAATACACATTTCACGAAAGGAAATTTTTATCTTTAAGGACACACTTTTAAAGAAATTGCATATGTCTGAAAATTTTTAATTTACTAATGTATTTTTATTCTATATTAAATGGAAATCGAATCATCTATGCTTAATATTTTTGATCTCATTCAGAAAGGCAACAAGGTTGTTTAAGAATTTTTTTTATTCTTGATCAAGAAAATAATCCAAAGCTAAAGATGTTACTAATTTACTAATACTCAAAAAGCAATTCATGATCATGTTATCACAAATTTTAACCTGAAAGAATCGTTCACCTTAAGGGGCAACAAAAAATCTTCAAATTGTGCTAAACATTACCTTCTGTACAATTTTAATTTACTAATACATTTTCACACTATATAAATGGCAGTAGTCGCAAGTACATAAACGACCATGTTGATCATTTTCGAATTCCTTTGAGAAAGGAATTATGAAATAAGTTTAGGATATTGGTTCAATGACATTTTGATTCCTTTGTTTAATAAGAAGCATGTTTTGATTACAAACGAAATTTTATGCTTTATTCACTACGGAATTTCGGGTCCTACAATCTGAGGGCCAGAAATAAATAATAAAATTAAGTCAAATTTTATCAAATCTTTAAATAATTACAATCCTGAATACATAGAAATAAAACATAATGATCCACTAGCGCTAGAATATGAATACATTCAAAATGAATCAAAAACACTTGCTCCTCATAATTTAGTCCAAAAAACATGTATTTTACCCTGAGTTAGAAATTTAAAAAAACTTGTAATGAGTTTGAGAACTAAAGTAGCTACCGAAATTAAAGATTGCTGTATTACTCTTGTATTTCGCGATTATGCTGTCTATGTAAAAGAATATAAAGCAATGCAATCTCAAAAAATTATCGAACAGGAAGCAATAGAATGAAAACAGAAGGAAAAACAATGTCTACAATTAAAAGATGTAATATTAGATGTAGGGGAAAGGAAAAAATAACAAATTATATACATTCCCACATCTAAGCAGTATGCCAAGAAAAAATTATTTTAAAATTGGTGGCGTATTATCTGAAAATCATCTCTCAAAAAGATTATCAAGCTATAATAGGAAGACCTACAGACAATAAAATATTTTATGTCAGAAAATATAAATGTACTAATTATAAATTAATAGAGCAAATGCTTAACATTTATTTTGGTGTACACAGAGTAGATAAAAGAAAAGAAATATACAGTATACACTTCAACAGCCTATCTTACTTCGTTGAGAAATTATGTGACCAATCCAATGATATTGTTGATGAAGTAAATGAAGAGAGTAAATATATTTATGATGAAATTTTAACTGTGCCTGCTGTAGAATTTTAATTTTCTAATGTATTTTTATTCTATATAAATGGAGGCACTTAATGATCTAAAGAATAATAAGCTTACTTACAACAATGATCAAGTTTTAATGATTATTGATGAAGAAAATAATCCATGGTTTAAAACTAAAGATGTTGCTAAGATTTTAGAATACATTAATCCACAACAAGCTATTAGAGTACATGTTGATGTTGATGATCGAATTACATTAGAAAATTTATTAGAACAAAGGCTGTTATGACACAGGACACAAAAAATACAGTATTTATCAATGGATCTGGTCTGCATTCTTTAGTTTTGTCTTCTAAAAAAAAAGAAGCAAAAGAATTTAGAAAATGGGTTACTCATGAAGTTTTACCAGCAATTCGAAAATATGGTGAATATGAGATTAGAAAAGAGATGATTGATACTTCTAAATATCAAATAGAATCTTTACATGAAATATGTAAATTGCATAAAAAAGAAATCGAAAGACAGTTAATATGGGTTTTGATGTAATAAACACAAGAAACAGAGAAATAGATACACTATTACCTCATGTTGTTCCACAAACAAACAATAAAAATGTAAGACCAACTTTTCTAATTTTAAAGTTATTTAATGATGAATGTGATTATACTTACTATATCATTAGAATACAGCGGCATCCAAATTGTGAAGAAATGTTATGATTGAATTATAATCCTAACTCAACGAATGAAAGAAAATTTGAGAATTGCTATCTATCGAAATTATTTCAATACTTTGGATAACTATACACAAGATGAATTGGTTAATGATATCATGAATCTTGGCGCAGCCTAAGAATACTTTAGATTGAATTGATATAATTTTATTTTACTAATGTTGATAATGAAATAAAGTAAAATATGAAGATTTTTTAAGACCCGACTTGGAGATGGGTCTAACTTATAATGAAAAAAGAACTAAAACAATGGAAATGCAGTAAAGAACCGATTACACATAAAGAAATTAAAATTACAATTTCTTATTGATTTACAAAAGTCGATGGTCAGAAAATCATTTTCTGCCTTGTAAATTATTAGTAGGTAATACAAATTTCATTACCTTTCAAATTATACAAATAATTTACAGCCTCAACAGTATATTGATTTATGAAATTAGAGACTGTATCTTCATCATCAAGATAACACACATTTATAAAATATGAAATGGTTAATTGTCGCATTCGTACTGTACGATACATTTATATAGAAATAATTTTTAATAGAAGTTACACTTATTACCTGGTCTAACTTATAAAATAGTTTTATCTGTATTTACCCAACTATTGTGCGAATTATCAAAAGCTAACCATTTAACGTAAACTTTATTATCTTTCTTTTTCAAAACTTTTTCAACTAAGTATATATCTGGATGTTTTGTTTTCAGTAGCTCTTGTTCATAAATTTACCTTCGAATTCTTCTGATTTATATGTAATTGGATTTGAATGAATAACATCTTCAATTTCAAATATTTCTGTTGAGCAGTTTGCTGTATATCCTTTTTCAAAAACATTACTAATTCTGATTTTATCACCTTTTTTAAATTTAGCCTTATCTTTAGGCATAATGATGTCTTTCTTATTCTTCTTTTCATTAGCTTCTATTGGCTTCATTATTATAGTTCGATGATGTGTGTTAATGTATTCCTTGTAAAGCAAATTCCTTCCACATCTTTTCTTTAAGTGTTCTGTTAAATCGTTCACCAACAGATGCTGTTAATTTTGAAAAAGATCAATAATAATTAATGTTATATTTTTTCATTAATTCTTTAAATTTTCTTTATTTAGAATTCTTTACCATTATCTTTCTGCAGATTTTTTGGTCTCCTGGCTCTGAATATTTTATCAGACATATCAGCCACATTCTTACCTGTTTTGCCCTTAACTGGAACAGCCCAGGCAAATTTCGAAAATACAGTGATAACAGTCAATAATTATTTGTATCCTGTATTTGGCTTCGAAATTCTTTTCAACTTGCCCAAATCCATTTTGACTAAGTTGGCTTGCTATAAATCATCTAAACCATTAGAAATTACATTTATTCATGTAAATTTTTTCTCTTTATTTGTGTACCATTATTTGTTGATTATTATTATTTATTTGATATAGCTTATCAGCTACACTTACTCTAATATCAAAATAATCATAATTCAAGTTTCTATTTATATTCTTAACAACAATAATTCTTTTAAGCAAGAAATTGTATTCGAAATTGTACATTTTTATGTTTGCCTCCTGCCATAAAAGTAAATTCAATTAATTGCTTATCAGATACTTTATCTGTACGATTGCTTAACTGTTTTAAGTATAGAGTTAAATCGGTTTTTGAGAAATAATCGAAAAAAGCTTTTTCTATTTCCTTTTTTGAGAAATAATCTTAAAAACCTTTTAGTACTTTCATGAAATTCTTAATAGTTATGTTGTAAAGTTTCTTAATCTGATTCATTTTTTCATTAAAATGCGTATTGGTAATGTAGTTATTGAATTATGTTAAAATGCTTGTATATTCTGGGTTTGTAACAAAATCGTATAGTCCATTATCAAAATAATGTTTGTTAACTACATCTTTTGCATCAATTGGATTATTTACATTCGCAAGTATTCTACCTTTAAAGTCAATATAACCTTTAGTTACTTTTAAAGTAGTATTAAATTCTTTTTTAAATTTCTTAATTCCATTATTTATCTTTGTATCAAATTGTTTAACCATATTTTCAATCTATTCTAGATCAAATGTAGATTTATTAACTACTTGTTCATTTTTATGTATCTTATGTCCAAAAATGTCCTTTTATTAAGTGGAAACTATAATTAAATTCATAATTATCACAGAATAGGTTCAGAACAAACAGACACAAATGGCGACATATTACTTCATCGAAATTTTGTATTCTGTCGCTATTATAGTACAGATCAGTTTTTCCTAAATAGTTAACTAATTGTTTTGGTATATTGCCACCAAATGAATCAAAAACAATTTTCAAATGTTTAGCTTTATGATAACAAATCCAATGAGTACGAACATCATCAGAACTATCTATATTTACTATACCACATTCATATTCTCTTGGATGATTTGGTAATTCATCAATCATGTATACAGCACGAAAGTGTTTAATTTTTAATTGTTTAGTAAGTTCTTCTATATCAAAATACCTTAATGCATTAGGATTATTTAGCAATTACTTTTTAGAAATTTTTTGTTTTCTTTATTCCACTACCAAAGCTTTTTTCTCCATTTCCAAGATCTGTGTTTTTTGTTCTTCTAATTCTTTATCAGCTTTCTTCTTATTTATAATCTGCATTTGCAATTTCTGCAGATCTACCAGCTAAAGAAACAACTGATGCTAAATAATGCAGCTAATAATAATGGATGATATCTTCCTTCATGTTGTGTTAATCTTTGACCTTCTTTCTTTTTTGTTAGATATTCAATATTTTTTTAAAAAAGAGGAATGCCTAATGTAATAAGTAAATTTCCACCAGTTTTTTATCTGTCTTGCGTTTTCTTGGTTCAGTTAAAAATGGTTCAATTGCATTTAATTGTTCATTATTTAATTTTAATTTAATTCATTTTGGTTTAGTTTTGACACTATGTAGCAAAGTACAATCAATTGTAAAGTTATTGATTTATATAGATTAAAAATTTAATGAACCTTAAACTCCCCATCCATTGTCCATGATTCTTAAGCACATTCCTAATTTTCCTTTCCCATACATTATTCCTCTTACTGCTGGTGCTGCAATTTTTTCAACTAAAGAAGCATCGATTGCATGTATTTTCGAAGTTTTTTATCAGCTCTATGTCTATTTTCTAAATCCTTATTATCTCTGTATGCATTTCATGTTTTTTTGCAAGCTTCATCTAATTGATTTATACCTTTATCACATTTAGCTAATCATTCCTCAAGTTTAGTAAATGGCCCACTGTATGTAAATCCTGGTAGATGGATCTCAGGCACTAGAACATTATTAAAAACCCAATTGACTTATCCTTTACCATGTTTTTCGCTCTTCCAAAATGTATGAGGAACATTATTCAAAATTCTGATCAATTATGGAATTCCTTTTGGATTGTTGACAACGAAATCACTAAATTTATCAGTCAGCATTTGCATTATTTCAACTCTTTCATTGTAATAATTCTTATTTCCAGCTAATTCTTCACCATGAATTACAGCTAGTCTATCAATTCATTGCCTAACATCATTCATCCAGACATATTGAATTGGTTTTTCTGTATATTTTTTAACTAAGCCTTCACTACTTTTTTCAACTGAATCATTTTTTGGAAAAATAAAGTTCAATAATGTCTTTATCAAATGTTTATATTTATTACTTTTACTTAATTTTATTTTATTTGGATTATTGTCAGAATATAATGCTCCTGATTCAATCAATATATTGGCATAATTTGACAGATCAGAACTTGTGAATAGTGTGTAACATATGTTCCATAGTTATGTGTTTTTTAGTTAAGAGATTCAATAATCGATCAGTTCCTTCATATGTTCTATTACCAATTGTTAATTTATCGCCTTCAAATTTTACAAGCAATCTACCAACAAATTTAAATGTACCAACAGGCTTTAATCCAAAAACTCTATCTTCATTTGATTTTTCAGTCATGTCTATTGTGAAAAATCCACTCATCATCCCAACATTTACTACACTTTTTTTTAAATTATCAAACCTTGAATTTCGACCAACGATTTCGTGATAAATATGATTTAAATTTGTATCATCTTGTCTAAATATATTTGAAAAATTTATGTTATCTCTTACTAATTGTTTTGGTATTTTTGAGTATGTTGGAGCTAATTAAAAACAGTCTCTACCTTTGTCTCTGCCTCTAGTAAACTACTCTCTTACAATATCTTGATTTTCTTGAATGAAATCATCAAATACAACAACTGCATTATCTCACATTTATCTAATGCAATGATTTATTCATTATTTCCCATGAATGTAGATATTTTTTCATTATGCTTATCTTCAATTTTTTCACATCCTTTCATAATTTCCAAGTATTTTGGTTGATCTAAACTTTTTGAATGAATATGCAAATGATTAATTTTATTCCATTCAGCCATCCTGGAGCTAGAATATAATTATCAATCATTAATGTTGATATTCCACATCCACTTGGTCCAATTATTGCACATATAATAGATTTTGGTAAAAGTTCGCCATGTTTGTTTTTCAACTTCTTTTTTGGAAGTCTTATTTTTGGTTCCCAATCAGGTTTTATCATTTATTAATAAAAAATTTTAATAGTAAATGAGTAATTGACTCAGTCTAAAGACATCTTTGGCTGTCACCTGTTTCAGCTTAGTGACAAATCATCTTTTCTCCAAAAAAATCAACTCTTCCAAGACGGAACAGTTTTAGTAGTGTTTCATTAGTTGGTTTTTTATTCAACTTTCCTAACTCCAAATATTACATCAAGAAATAATAAACTTTATTGTGATGGAGAAACGGCAGAAATTCCTGTAGGTCAGTACAGTTTGAAAAAATTGAAAAAATTTTGTCATTCGAAGAAGCCAAATCTCCACATTAAAGCATATGAAATTTTAAACAGAATGGTTATTGAAAGTGATGTAAAAGTGTATGTGGATATAAAAGATAGTATTGGTAGTGAGCTTGGAATTAGTAATCGAGTTGTTCAAACTAAAGAAAAGGGTATACTAAGAATGTTCCTAAAATTATTCCATTTGAACTAATCAATATAAATTTCAATCCTGCTGATGGAACGTATGTAAGACATAGTGATCATTTTCTCAGAGAAACTAATATTATTGCTTCATTCAAGCCTAATGGAGAATTTGGTGGACCAATAATTCATGAACCGAATTATCCCATAAATATACCAATTTTTGACATCATACAAGACTTAGAAATTATTATAACTGACGAAAACGATAATTTAATTAACTTTAATCATGCTTGTGTAACAGTTATTTTAGAAATTTGCTGATGCTAATATTTTTTATTCTTAAATAAATCAGCAATAGCTAAAGCAGTCTTAGACTGTATCATGTACATAGTCGAAAGTTAACAGTATTATTCAATTCCTGTGAGTGAAAAGCATAAAAATATTTTGGATCTCCCCTACAAGAACACATTAATATGAATATTGATGATGGTTCATACTCAACTGTACATGAATTTTAGTATTATTGGAACTGATGGTACAGATTATCCAACTTATGTCAGTAAATCCAATAAAAAATTAATTGATAATTATGTAGCAAAACTTTTCGATGTTATCACACTAAGGAAAGGTAACAATATTTTGTCTAAAATGGAATTTCCATTTATTTTTTCATCGGCTCTTATTCGATTGACTTCGACTATAGCCAATGAATTAACCATGGAAGTGCATAATCTTAATAATGCAAAGATCAAAAGTAAGAAAAATGAAGTACTTTATCCACTGTAATTTTTTGGTGGATTTCTTAGAGATTATAAAGAAATGAAGTGGGAAGGAGATTAAATAGTTATTTTTACATGGTCATCTAGTGCTGGAGATTCAATTTTTCGTTGTTCAGATTGTAACGAAGCTGCAGTTGAAGCTGTAACTACACTTCCAAAAGAGGGAAAAACTGTTGTAGAATCAATGGAAATTCTCGTTCCTGTTGTTAAATTTGAACCAGAATATTCGCTTCTATTGGAATATCTTTCTTTGAACCACAGAGTGTAGAGATTGCTGGATTAGATGAAAAAAGAAATTTTGAGTTAGATATTAAAAAATTTCTATAACTCTACAGAATCTGATATGCCTTATTTCATCTTCGTTGTTTTCCATACAAAAAGGAAAAATAATCAGTTAGTTGACTCTTCCTTATTCGATCATGTTAAATTCCAGAATATCTATATTAAAAATGGAAGAAACAAGATATTTCCACAATAAATGAAGAATCTAGATCCACCAAATAATTATTTAGAAGCTTACGATACTTTCTTAGATTTTAAGAGAACTACACAATTGAATGGAGATATGATGTGAGTCGATTCAACTTTATCGAAATATTATCCTGTCTATGATATAAATATGTCTAGAAGAATTAATGTGTTAGCTACACAAAAAACTACAATGAAGCTTTGTGGAAATTTTAATGATAAAATTCCGAAAGATACGCTTATGTATGTGGTAATGTATGGTAAAAATAATTTGACATATGATTCACAGCATAAAATTTTAGTTGAAATTTTTGAATTGGCTTGCAGCCCATTATAAAAAATTTTAGTAGCTAGTGTGCACGGCCAAGCAGTTTATAAGACAATGAAGAACATAATTATTAAATAACCTGCAACTACACTCAAGTGGCCCAGTTACTACTAATGGAAATTCTGGCGGGACTCATTTAGCCCTTTCCCGATGCAATACTACAGTTTACTGTAACACTCGCACACTCACACTGACGATTCAACACAGTAATTTCGTCGCTATTAATTAGTAAAAAAACCATTCCGAATACTCCTCAGCGAGTAATGCACCTACAGTAGGGAGCTCCTCATGGGAGTCATGTAACTATTTTCCGATGCACCACTGCCAGTTTACTATATCCCTTGCACAATCACATTGAGGAATTATCACAGAAGTAGCGTCGCTACCTTACGATTCATGTCCACTTCACCCCGAGCGACTAATGTGTCTATTGTTAACGTATAGAGCTGCTCCTGGGTTTCAGATAGCTTTTCCGGTGAAGCGCTGCCACTTTAGTGTAACACTAACACCCTCACACTGACGATTTAAAACAGAAATGGTGTCGCTATTCAATAATAAAGGACTCATTCTGACTTCACCCGAATGAGGTGAAGTTCTTAACGTTGACAGCGGGTGCGTTACTCACTTGGGTAAAGTTAGCATGGATAAGTTACTACTGGCAAGCAACGCTATTTCTACAATGAAGCTGTGTGGAAATTTTAGTGATAAAATTTCGAAAGATACGCTAGGGCAGGTAGTAATGTAGGGCAAAAACAATTTGACATATGATTAACAGCACAGAATTTTTATTGAAAATTTATAATTGGCTTGCAGCCATGTATAAAAAGTTTTAGTGGGTAGTGTGCGCATATTGGCAGTTTCTAAGACAATGAAAAACATCAATATTAAATAGCCTGCAACAGCGCTGAAGTGGCCAAGTTACTACTCAATGCAGGTTTACTTTATCCCTTAGACGTCCACATTACCAATGAAACAGAAATTGCATTGGGATTAAATACAAGAGGCACAATGCCGGCTTCAGTAACGCTGCAAACAGACAGAGCTTCAAACCTCTCCTAAGAGACCAGTACTAAATTCCGATGCACCACGGCAGTTTCATTGTAACCCCTGGAACTTCACATTGACGATGAAACATAGATATTGCATCGGGATTGAATACAAAAGGCACAGTGACGACTTCTGTCAAGGGGAAGTAACGCTTCAAACAGCCCGTGTTGGAACATTTCCTGGAACAGGAGTAGTAAATTCCGATGCACCACCGCAGGTTTACTGTACGCCTTGGACCTTCAAATTGAAGATCAAACAAAGAAATTGCATCAGGGATTAAATACAAAAGGCACAATGCCGACTTCTTACAAGGGAGACTAACACTTCAAACATACTGAGATTTGAACCTTTCCTGGGAGACAAGCATTATATTCCGATGCACCCCGGCAGGTATATCGTACCACTTTGACCTTCAGATAGACGAGGAAACTTAAAAATTGCATCGGGATTGAATACAAAAGGCACAATGACGACTTCTCTACAGGGGAAGTAACGCATCAAACAGTATGTGTTGGAACATTTCCTGGGAGAGGAGTAGTAAATTCCGATGCACCACTGCAGCTCTACTGTACGCCTTGGACCTTCAAATTGAAGATCAAACATAAAAATTGCATCAGGGATTAAATTAAAAAGGCAAAACGCCGACTTCTGTCCAGGGGGAGTAACGCCTCAAAATGTGTATGTTTCAAACCTTTCCTGGGAGTCCAGTAGAACATTCCGATGCACCAATGCAGGTTTACTGTATCCCTTGACCATTAGGTTGAAGATGAAACACAGAAATTGCACCAGGGATTAAATACAAAACGCAGAGTGACGACTTCTGTCCAGGGGGAGTAACGCATCAAACAGTATGTGTTGGAACATTTCCTGGGAGTGGAATAGTAAATTCCGATGCACCACTTCAGCTTTACTGCACGCCTAGGACCTTCAAATTGAACATCAAACATAGAAATTGCATCAGGAATTAAAAACAAAAGGCAAAATGTCGACTTCTGTCCAGGGGGAGGAACGTTCCAACATACTAAGACTTATACCTTTCCTGGGAGACCAATATTAAATACCAATACACCACGGCATTTTTACTCTAACCTTTGGACCTTCATATTGACGATGAAACATAGAAATTGCATCGGGATTGAAAACAAAAGGCACAGTGACGACTGCTCTTCAGGGGGACAGTGTATGCTGCGACCCTTTACTGGGAGTCAAGTAGAACATTCCGATGCACTAAAGCAGGTTTACTGTAACCATTGGATCTTCACTTTGACAATGAATCACAGAAATTACAACGGGTTGAATACAAAAGACACAATGGCGACTGTTGTCTAGGAGGAGTAACGCTTAAAACGGTGTGTACTTTGAACCTCTCTTGGGAGTGCAGTAGTAAATACCGATGCACCAATGCAGGTTTACTGTAACCCTTGGACCTTCATATTGAAGATGAAACACAAATATTGCATCAGGGATTAAATACAAAAGGCACAATGCCGACTTCTGTCCAGGGGGAGTAATGTTTCAAACTTTCTGTGTCGGAACAGTTCCTCGGAGACGAGTAGTAGATTTAGATGGACCAACGAATGTTTACTGTAACCTTTGGAACTTCAAATTGACGATGAAACACAGAACTTGCATCGTGATTGAATACAAAAGGCACAATGTCGACTTCTGTCCAGGGGGAGTAATGTTTCAAACAGTCTGTGTTGGAACAGTTCCTGGGAGACGAGTAGTAGCCTTAGATGGACCGACGAATGTTTACTGTAGCCCTTGGAACTTCAAATTGACGATGAAACACAGAAGTTGCATCGGGATTGAAAACAAAAGGCACAATGGCGGCTAATGGCCAGGGGGAGTAACGCTTCAAACAGTCTGTGTTGGAACATTTCCTGCGAGACCAGTAGTAGATTCCGACGCACCGCTGCAGTGTTACTGTAACCCTTGGACCTTCATATTGAAGATGAAACACAGAAATTGTATTGGGAATGAATACAAAAGGCACAATGCCGCCTTCTGTCCAGGGGTAGTAACGCCACAAACTGACTGAGATTTGATCCATTCCTGAGACACCACTAATAAATTCCGATGCAGCAGTGCACGTTTACTGTAACACTTTGTCCTTCACATTGACGATGCAACACAGAAATTGCATCGGGATTGAATAAAAAAGGCACAATGCTGACTTCTGTCTACGGGCAGTCAGACCTCAAACAGTGTATGCTTTAAACGTTCCTGGGAGTTAATTAGAAGATTCCGATGGACCACTGCTGGTTTAATGTAACCCTAGAACCTTCACTATGACGATGAAACACAGAAATTGGATCGGGATTAAATACAAAAGGCACAATGCCGCTTTCTGTCCAGGGGCAGTTACGCTTGAAACGACGTGAGATTTGAGCCATTCGTGGGACACCAGTAACAAATTCCGGTGCACCACTGCAGGTTTTCTGTAACTGTTGGTACTTCATATTGACGATGAAACACAGAACTTCCATTGGGATTGAATAGAACACGCACAATGGCTACTTCTGTCCAGGGGAAGTAACTCTTCAAACAGTCTGTTTAAGTACATTTCCTGGGAGACACGTATTAGATTAAGATGCATCAAGGAAGGTTTACTGTAACAGTTGGACCTTCAAATTATAGATGAATCACAGAACTTGCATCAGGGATTAAATACAAAAAAGTACAAAGCCGACATCTGTCGAGGGTGAGTTACGCTTCTAACAGTCTGAGTGGGAACAGTTCCTGGGATACGAGCAGTAGGTTAAGATGGAACGACGAATGTGTACTGTAACCCTTGGACCTTACAATTGACGATGAAACACAGAAGTTGCATCGGGACTGAATACAAAATGCACAATGGCGGCTTATTTCCAGGGGGAGTAACGCTTCAAACAGTCTGTCTTGGAACATATCCTGTTAGACGAGTAGTAGATTCCGACGCACCACTGCAGTGTTACTGTAACCCTTGGACCTTCATATTAAACATGAAACACAGATATTCCACCAGGGATTAAATTGAAAAGGCACAATGCCAACTTCTGTCCAGGGGTAGTAACGCTACAAACAGACTGAGATTTGACCTATTCCTGGGAAATCAGTAATAAATTCCGATGCACCACTGCAGGTTTACTGTAAACCTTTGACCTTAACATAGACGATGAAACAAGGAAATCGCATCTGGAGTGAATACAAAACGCCGAATGCTGATTTCTGTCCATGGGGAATAACGCTTCCAACTGTCTGCGTTGGAAATTGTCCTGGGACATCAATATTAGATTCCGGTTCACCTAGGCAGGTTTACTATAACCCTCGGACTTCACTTCACAATAAAACACAGACTTTGAAACGGGTTGAATACAAAAGGCACAATGGCGACTTCTGTGCAAGAGGCGTAACGCTGCAAACAGTCTGTGTTGGACAGGTTCCTGGTAGATGAGTACTAGATTAAGATGCACCAAGGCAGGTTTACTGTAACGCTTGGACCTTCAAATTGATGATGGAATATAGACGTTGCATCGGGTTTGAATACAAAGGCACAATGGCGACTTACGTCCAGGTGGAGTAACGCTTCAAACACTTAGACTTGGAAACTATCCTGGTGGACTAGTTGTCGTTTCCGATGCACCAATGCTGATTTACTGTAACATTTGGACCTTTAGGTTGAAGATGAAATACAGAAATTGCATCAGCGATTACATACAAAAGACACGATGCCGACTTCTCTCCAGAGGGAGTAACGCTTCATACATCCTCTTTTGGAAACTTTCTTGGTAGGACACTAGTAGAATCCGATGCACCACTGCAGGTCTGGTGTAACCCTTGGACGTTCACATTGACGATCAAACACATTAGCTACATCGGGATTTAATACAAAAAGCACAATCCCAACGTCTGTCCAGGGGGAGTAACGCCTCAAACAGTCTGTGATTTGAACCTTTCCTGGGAGCCAAGAGGTTGATTCGGTTGCACCACTGCAGTTTTACTGTGTCTCTCGGACCTTCACATGGACGATGAAACACACAAATAGGATCAAAATTTAGTACAAAATGCACAATGCCGACTTCTGTCCAAGAGAAGTAACTTTCAAAAAGACTGACATTTGAACTATGCCTGGGAGACGAGTTGTAGAATCCGATGCGCCATTGCAGTTTTACTGTAACCCTTGGACCTGTACATTGAAGAAGAAACACAGACATTGCATCAGGGATTAAATACAAAAGGCACAATGCCGACTTCTGTCCAGGGGGAGTAATGTTTCAAACTTTCTGTGTCGGAACGGTTCCTCGGAGACGAGTAGTAGATTTAGATGGACCAACGAATGTTTACTGTAACCTTTGGAACTTCAAATTGACGATGAAACACAGAACTTGCATCGTGATTGAATACAAAAGGCACAATGCCGACTTCTGTCCAGGGGGAGTAATGTTTCAAACAGTCTGTGTTGGAACAGTTCCTGGGAGACGAGTAGTAGCCTTAGATGGACCGACGAATGTTTACTGTAACCCTTGGAACTTCAAATTGACGATGAAACACAGAAGTTGCATCGGGATTGAATACAAGAGGCACAATGGCGGCTAATGTCCAGGGGGAGTAACGCTTCAAACAGTCTGTGTTGGAACATTTCCTTCGAGACCAGTGGTAGATTCCGACGCACCACTGCTGGTTTACTGTGACCCTTGGACCTTCATATTGAAGATGAAACACAGAAATTGCATCAGGGATTAAATACCAAGGGAACATTGCCATATTCTGTCCAGGGGGAGTAATGTTTCAAACAGTCTGTGTTGGAACAGTTCCTGGGAGACGAGTAGTAGATTTAGATGGACCGACGAATGTTTACTGTAACCCTTGGAACTTCAAATTGACGATGAAACACAGAAGTTGCATTGGGATTGAATACAAAAGGCACAATGGCGACTAATGTCCAAGGGGAGTAACGCTTCAAACAATCTGTGTTGGAACATTTCCTGCGAAACCAGTAGTAGATTCCGACGCATCACTGCTGGTTTACTGTAACCCTTGGACCTGTACATTGAAGAAGAAACACAGACATTGCATCAGGGATTAAATACAAAATGTACAGTCACGACTTCTGTCCAGCGGAAGCAACGCTTCAAACACACTGAGATTTGATCCATTCCTGGGAGACCAGTAATAAATTCCGATGCACCACGGCATGTTTACTATAAACCTTTGACCTTAACGTGGACGAAGAAACAAAGAAATCGCATCAGGAGTGAATAGAAAACGCCGAATTCCGATTTCTGTCCATGGGGAATAATGCTTCGAACTGTCTGCGTTCGAAATTGTCCTGGGATATCAATATAAGATTCCGGTTCACCAAGGCTGGTTTACTATAACCCTCGGTCTTCACTTTCACAATAAAACACAGACTTCGCAACGGGTTGAATACAAAAGGCACAATGGCGACTACTGTCATGGAGGAGTAACGCTTAAAACGGTGCGTACTTTAAACCTCTCTAGGGAGTCCAGTAGTAGATACAGATGCACCAATGCAGGTTTACTGTAACCCTTGGACCTTCATATTGAAGATGAAACACAGAAATTGCATCAGGGATTAAATACAAAAGGCACAATGCCGACTTCTGTCCAGGGGGAGTAATGTTTCAAACTGTCTGTGTCGGAACAGTTCCTCGGAGACGAGTAGTAGATTTAGATGGACCAACGAATGTTTACTGTAACCTTTGGAACTTCAAATTGACGATGAAACACAGAACTTGCATCGTGATTGAATACAAAAGGCACAATGCCGACTTCTGTCCAGGGGGAGTAATGTTTCAAACAGTCTGTGTTGGAACAGTTCCTGGGGGACGAGTAGTAGATTTAGATGGACCAACGAATGTTTACTGTAACCCTTAGAACTTCAAATTGACGATGAAACACAGAAGTTGCATCGGGATTGAATACAAAAGGTACAATGGCGGCTAATGTCCAGGGGGAGTAACGCTTCAAACAGTCTGTGTTGGAACATTTCCTGCGAGACCAGTAGTAGATTCCGACGCACCACTGCTGGTTTACTGTAACCCTTGACCTTCATATTGAAGATGAAACACAGAAATTGCATCATGGATTAAATACAAAAGGCACAATGCCGACTTCTGTCCAGGGGGATTAATTTTTCAAACAGTCTGTGTTGGAACAGTTCCTGGGAGACGAGTAGTAGATTTAGATGGTGCGAGGAATGTTTACTGTAACCCTTGGAACTTAAAATTGACGATGAAACACAGAAGTTGCATCGGGATTGAATACTAAAGGCACAATGGCGGCTTATGTCCAGGGGGAGTAACGCTTCAAACAGTCTGTGTTGGAACATTTCCTGCGAGACCAGTAGTAGATTCCGACGCACCATTGCTGGTTTACTGTAACCCTTGGACCTTCATATTGAAGATGAAACACAGAAATTGCATCGGGGATAAAATACAAAAGGCACAATGCCGACTTCTCTCCAGGGGGAGTAATATTTCAAACAGTCTGTGTTGGAACAGTTCCTGGGAGACTAGTAGTAGATTTAGATGGACCGACGAATGTTTACTCTAACCCTTGGAACTTCAAATTGACGATGAAACACAGAAGTTGCATCGGGATTGAATACAAAAGGCACAATGGCGGCTAATGTCCAGGGGGAGTATTGCTTCAAACAGTCTGTGTTGGAACATTTAATGCGAGACCAGTAGTAGATTCCGACGCACCTCTGCTGGTTTACTGTAACCCTTGGACCTTCATATTGAAGATGAATCAGAGAAATTGCATCAGGGATTAAATACAAAGGGCACAATGCCGACTTCTGTCCAGGGGGAGTAATGTTTAGAACAGTCTGTGTTGGAACAGTTCCTGGGAGACGAGTAGTAGCCTTAGATGGACCGACAAATGTTTACTGTAACCCTTGGAACTTCAAATTGACGATGAAACACAGACGTTGCATCGGGATTGAATACAAGAGGCACAATGGCGGCTAATGTCCAGGGGGAGTAACGCTTCAAACAGTCTGTGTTGGAACATTTCCTACGAGACCAGTGGTAGATTCCGACGCTCCACTGCTGGTTTGCTGTAACCCTTGGACCTTCATATTGAAGATGCAACACAGAAATTGCATCAGGGATTAAATACCAAGGGAACATTGCCATATTCTGTCCAGGGGGAGTAATGTTTCAAACAGTCTGTGTTGGAACAGTTCCTGGGAGACGAGTAGTAGATTTAGATGGACCGACGAATGTTTACTGTAACCCTTGGAACTTCAAATTGACGATGAAACACAGAAGTTGCATTGGAATTGAATACAAAAGGCACAATGGCGACTAATGTCCAGGGGGAGTAACGCTTCAAACAATCTGTGTTGGAACATTTCCTGCGAAACCAGTAGTAGATTCCGACGCATCACTGCTGGTTTACTGTAACCCTTGGACCTTCATATTGAAGATGAAACACAGAAATAGCATCACGGATTAAATACAAAAGGCACAATGCCGACTTCTGTCCAGGGGGAGGAATGTTGCAGACAGTCTGTGTTGGAACAGTTCCTGGGAGACGAGTAGTAGATTTAGATGGACCGACGAATGTTTACTGTAACCCTTGAAACTTCAAATTGACGATGAAACACAGAAGTTGCATCGGGATTGAATACAAAAGGCACAATGGCGGCTAATGTCCCGGGGGTGTAACGCTTCAAACAGTCTGTGTTGGAACATTTCCTACGAGACCAGTACTAGATTCCGACGCACCACTGCTGGTTTACTGTAACCCTTGGACGTTCATATTGAAGATGATACACAGAAATTTCATCAGGGATTAAATACAAAAGGCACAATGCCGACTTCTGTCCAGGGGGAGTAATGTTTCAAACAGTCTGTGTTGGAACAGTTCCTGGGAGACGAGTAGTAGATTTAGATGGACCAACGAATGTTTACTGTAACCCTTGGAACTTCAAATTGACGATGAAACACAGAAGTTGCATAGGAATTGAATACAAAAGGCACAATGGCGGCTAAGTTCCAGGGGGAATAACGCTTCAAACAGTCTGTGTTGGATCATTTCCTGTGAGACCAGTAGTGGATTCTGACGCACCACTGCTTGTTTACTGTAAACCTTGGACCTTCATATTGAAGATGAAACACAGAAATGGCATCAGGGATTAAATACAAAAGGCACAATGCCGACTTCTGTCCAGGGGGATTAATTTTTCAAACAGTCTGTGTTGGAACAGTTCCTGGGAGACGAGTAGTAGATTTAGATGGTGCGAGGAATGTTTACTGTAACCCTTGGAACTTCAAATTGACGATGAAACACAGAAGTTGCATCGGGATTGAATACTAAAGGCACAATGGCGGCTTATGTCCAGGGGGAGTAACGCTTCAAACAGTCTGTGTTGGAACATTTCCTGCGAGACCAGTAGTAGATTCCGACGCACCACTGCTGGTTTACTGTAACCCTTGGACCTTCATATTGAAGATGAAACACAGAAATTGCATCAGGGATAAAATACAAAAGGCACAATTCCGACTTCTCTCCAGGGGGAGTAATATTTCAAACAGTCTGTGTTGGAACAGTTCCTGGGAGACTAGTAGTAGATTTAGATGGACCGACGAATGTTTACTCTCACCCTTGGAACTTCAAATTGACGATGAAACACAGAAGTTGCATCGGGATTGAATACTAAAGGCACAATGGCGGCTAATGTCCAGGGGGAGTATTGCTTCAAACAGTCTGTGTAGGAACATTTAATGCGAGACCAGTAGTAGATTCAGACGCACCACTGCTGGTTTACTGTAACCCTTGGACCTTCATATTGAAGATGAAACACAGAAATGGCATCAGGGATTAAATACAAAAGGCACAATGCCGACGTCTGTCCAGGGGGAGTAATGTTTCAAACAGTCTGTGTTGGAACATTTCCTGCGAGACCAGTAGAAGATTCCGACGCACCACTGCAGGTTTACTGTAACCCTTGGACCTTCATATTGAAGATGAAACACAGAAATTGCATCAGGGATTAAATACAAATGGCACAATGCCGACTTCTGTCCAGGGGGAGTAATGTTTCAAGCAGTCCGTGTTGGAACAATTCCTGGGAGACGAGTAGTAGATTAAGATGGACGGACAAATGTTTACTGTAACCCTTGGAACTTCATATTGACGATGAAACACAGAAGTTGCATCGAGAATGAATACTAAAGGCACAATGGCGGCTAATGTCCAGGGGGAGTAACGCTTCAAACAATCTGTGTTTGAACATTTCCTGCGAGACCAGTAGAAGATTCCGACGCACCACTGCTGGTTTACTGTAACCCTTGGACTTTCATATTGAAGATGAAACACAGAAATTGCATCAGGGATTAAATACAAAAGGCACAATGCCGACTTCTGTCCAGGGGGAGTAATGTTTCAAACAGTCTGTGTTGGAACATTTCCTGCGAGACCAGTAGAAGATTCCGACGCACCACTGCTGGTTTACTGTAACCCTTGGACCTTCATATTGAAGATGAAACACAGAAATAGCATCACGGATTAAATACAAAAGGCACAATGCCGACTTCTGTCCAGGGGGAGTAATGTTTCAAACAGTCTTTGTTGGAACAGTTTCTGGGAGACGAGTACAAGATTTAGATGGACTGACGAATGTTTACTGTAACCCTTGGAACTTCAAATTGACAATGAAACACAGAAGTTGCATCGGGATTGAAAACAAAAGGCACAATGGCGGCTAATGTCCAGGGGGAGTAACGCTTCAAACAGTCTGTATTGGAATATTTCCTGCGAGACCAGTAGAAGATTCCGACGCAGCACTGCTGGTTTACTGTAACCCTTGGACCTTCATAATGAAGATGAAACACAGAAATTGCATCAGGGATTAAATACAAAAGGCACAATGCCGACTTCTGTCCAGGGGGAGTAATGTTTCAAACAGTCTGTGTTGGAACAGTTCCTGGGAGACAAGTAGTAGATTTAGATGGACCGACGAATGTTTACTGTAACCCTTGCAACTTCAAATTGACGATGAAACACAGAAGTTGCATCGAGATTGAATACTAAAGGCACAATGGCGGCTAATGTCCAGGGGGAGTAACGCTTCAAACAGTCTGTGTTTGAACATTTCCTGCGAGACCAGTAGTAGACTCCAACGCACCACTGCTGGTTTACTGTAACCCTTGGACCTTCATATTGAAGATGAATCACAGAAATTGCATCAGGGATTAAATACAAAGGGCACAATGCCGACTTCTGTCCAGGGGGAGTAATGTTTCAAACAGTCTGTGTTGGAACAGTTCCTGGGAGACGAGTAGTAGATTTAGATGAACCGACGAATGTTTACTGTAACCCTTGGAACTTCAAATTGACGTTGAAACACAGAAGTTGCATCGGGATTGAACACAAAAGGCACAATGGCAGATAATGTCCAGGGGGAGTAACGCTTCAAACAGTCTGTGTTGGAACTTTTTCTGCGAGACCAGTAGTAGATTCCGACGCACCACTGCTGGTTTACTGTAACCCTTGGACCTTCATATTGAAGATGAAACACAGAAATTGCATCAGGGATTAAATACAAAAGGCACAATGCCGACTTCTGTCCAGGGGGAGTAATGTTTCAAACAGTCTGTGTTGGAACAGTTCCTGGGAGACAAGTAGTAGATTTAGATGGACCGACGAATGTTTACTGTAACCCTTGCAACTTCAAATTGACGATGAAACACAGAAGTTGCATCGGGATTGAATACTAAAGGCACAATGGCGGCTAATGTCCAGGGGGAGTAACGCTTCAAACAGTCTGTGTTTGAACATTTCCTGCGAGACCAGTAGTAGACTCCAACGCACCACTGCTGGTTTACTGTAACCCTTGGACCTTCATATTGAAGATGAATCACAGAAATTGCATCAGGGATTAAATACAAAGGGCACAATGCCGACTTCTGTCCAGGGGGAGTAATGTTTCAAACAGTCTGTGTTGGAACAGTTCCTGGGAGACGAGTAGTAGATTTAGATGAACCGACGAATGTTTACTGTAACCCTTGGAACTTCAAATTGACGATGAAACACAGAAGTTGCATTGGGATTGAATACAAAAGGCACAATGGCGACTAATGTCCAAGGGGAGTAACGCTTCAAACAATCTGTGTTGGAACATTTCCTGCGAAACCAGTAGTAGATTCCGACGCATCACTGCTGGTTTACTGTAACCCTTGGACCTGTACATTGAAGAAGAAACACAGACATTGCATCAGGGATTAAATACAAAATGTACAATCACGACTTCTGTCCAGCGGAAGCAACGCTTCAAACACACTGAGATTTGATCCATTCCTGGGAGACCAGTAATAAATTCCGATGCACCACGGCATGTTTACTATAAACCTTTGACCTTAACGTGGACGAAGAAACAAAGAAATCGCATCAGGAGTGAATAGAAAACGCCGAATTCCGATTTCTGTCCATGGGGAATAATGCTTCGAACTGTCTGCGTTCGAAATTGTCCTGGGATATCAATATAAGATTCCGGTTCACCAAGGCTGGTTTACTATAACCCTCGGTCTTCACTTTCACAATAAAACACAGACTTCGCAACGGGTTGAATACAAAAGGCACAATGGCGACTACTGTCATGGAGGAGTAACGCTTAAAACGGTGCGTACTTTAAACCTCTCTAGGGAGTCCAGTAGTAGATACAGATGCACCAATGCAGGTTTACTGTAACCCTTGGACCTTCATATTGAAGATGAAACACAGAAATTGCATCAGGGATTAAATACAAAAGGCACAATGCCGACTTCTGTCCAGGGGGAGTAATGTTTCAAACTTTCTGTGTCGGAACAGTTCCTCGGAGACGAGTAGTAGATTTAGATGGACCAACGAATGTTTACTGTAACCTTTGGAACTTCAAATTGACGATGAAACACAGAACTTGCATCGTGATTGAATACAAAAGGCACAATGCCGACTTCTGTCCAGGGGGAGTAATGTTTCAAACAGTCTGTGTTGGAACAGTTCCTGGGGGACGAGTAGTAGATTTAGATGGACCAACGAATGTTTACTGTAACCCTTAGAACTTCAAATTGACGATGAAACACAGAAGTTGCATCGGGATTGAATACAAAAGGTACAATGGCGGCTAATGTCCAGGGGGAGTAACGCTTCAAACAGTCTGTGTTGGAACATTTCCTGCGAGACCAGTAGTAGATTCCGACGCACCACTGCTGGTTTACTGTAACCCTTGACCTTCATATTGAAGATGAAACACAGAAATTGCATCATGGATTAAATACAAAAGGCACAATGCCGACTTCTGTCCAGGGGGATTAATTTTTCAAACAGTCTGTGTTGGAACAGTTCCTGGGAGACGAGTAGTAGATTTAGATGGTGCGAGGAATGTTTACTGTAACCCTTGGAACTTAAAATTGACGATGAAACACAGAAGTTGCATCGGGATTGAATACTAAAGGCACAATGGCGGCTTATGTCCAGGGGGAGTAACGCTTCAAACAGTCTGTGTTGGAACATTTCCTGCGAGACCAGTAGTAGATTCCGACGCACCATTGCTGGTTTACTGTAACCCTTGGACCTTCATATTGAAGATGAAACACAGAAATTGCATCGGGGATAAAATACAAAAGGCACAATGCCGACTTCTCTCCAGGGGGAGTAATATTTCAAACAGTCCGTGTTGGAACAGTTCCTGGGAGACTAGTAGTAGATTTAGATGGACCGACGAATGTTTACTCTAACCCTTGGAACTTCAAATTGACGATGAAACACAGAAGTTGCATCGGGATTGAATACAAAAGGCACAATGGCGGCTAATGTCCAGGGGGAGTATTGCTTCAAACAGTCTGTGTTGGAACATTTAATGCGAGACCAGTAGTAGATTCCGACGCACCTCTGCTGGTTTACTGTAACCCTTGGACCTTCATATTGAAGATGAATCAGAGAAATTGCATCAGGGATTAAATACAAAGGGCACAATGCCGACTTCTGTCCAGGGGGAGTAATGTTTAGAACAGTCTGTGTTGGAACAGTTCCTGGGAGACGAGTAGTAGCCTTAGATGGACCGACAAATGTTTACTGTAACCCTTGGAACTTCAAATTGACGATGAAACACAGACGTTGCATCGGGATTGAATACAAGAGGCACAATGGCGGCTAATGTCCAGGGGGAGTAACGCTTCAAACAGTCTGTGTTGGAACATTTCCTACGAGACCAGTGGTAGATTCCGACGCTCCACTGCTGGTTTGCTGTAACCCTTGGACCTTCATATTGAAGATGCAACACAGAAATTGCATCAGGGATTAAATACCAAGGGAACATTGCCATATTCTGTCCAGGGGGAGTAATGTTTCAAACAGTCTGTGTTGGAACAGTTCCTGGGAGACGAGTAGTAGATTTAGATGGACCGACGAATGTTTACTGTAACCCTTGGAACTTCAAATTGACGATGAAACACAGAAGTTGCATTGGAATTGAATACAAAAGGCACAATGGCGACTAATGTCCAGGGGGAGTAACGCTTCAAACAATCTGTGTTGGAACATTTCCTGCGAAACCAGTAGTAGATTCCGACGCATCACTGCTGGTTTACTGTAACCCTTGGACCTTCATATTGAAGATGAAACACAGAAATAGCATCACGGATTAAATACAAAAGGCACAATGCCGACTTCTGTCCAGGGGGAGGAATGTTGCAGACAGTCTGTGTTGGAACAGTTCCTGGGAGACGAGTAGTAGATTTAGATGGACCGACGAATGTTTACTGTAACCCTTGAAACTTCAAATTGACGATGAAACACAGAAGTTGCATCGGGATTGAATACAAAAGGCACAATGGCGGCTAATGTCCCGGGGGTGTAACGCTTCAAACAGTCTGTGTTGGATCATTTCCTGTGAGACCAGTAGTGGATTCTGACGCACCACTGCTTGTTTACTGTAAACCTTGGACCTTCATATTGAAGATGAAACACAGAAATGGCATCAGGGATTAAATACAAAAGGCACAATGCCGACTTCTGTCCAGGGGGATTAATTTTTCAAACAGTCTATGTTGGAACAGTTCCTGGGAGACGAGTAGTAGATTTAGATGGTGCGAGGAATGTTTACTGTAACCCTTGGAACTTCAAATTGACGATGAAACACAGAAGTTGCATCGGGATTGAATACTAAAGGCACAATGGCGGCTTATGTCCAGGGGGAGTAACGCTTCAAACAGTCTGTGTTGGAACATTTCCTGCGAGACCAGTAGTAGATTCCGACGCACCACTGCTGGTTTACTGTAACCCTTGGACCTTCATATTGAAGATGAAACACAGAAATTGCATCAGGGATAAAATACAAAAGGCACAATTCCGACTTCTCTCCAGGGGGAGTAATATTTCAAACAGTCTGTGTTGGAACAGTTCCTGGGAGACTAGTAGTAGATTTAGATGGACCGACGAATGTTTACTCTCACCCTTGGAACTTCAAATTGACGATGAAACACAGAAGTTGCATCGGGATTGAATACTAAAGGCACAATGGCGGCTAATGTCCAGGGGGAGTATTGCTTCAAACAGTCTGTGTTGGAACATTTAATGCGAGACCAGTAGTAGATTCAGACGCACCACTGCTGGTTTACTGTAACCCTTGGACCTTCATATTGAAGATGAAACACAGAAATGGCATCAGGGATTAAATACAAAAGGCACAATGCCGACGACTGTCCAGGGGGAGTAATGTTTCAAACAGTCTGTGTTGGAACATTTCCTGCGAGACCAGTAGAAGATTCCGACGCACCACTGCAGGTTTACTGTAACCCTTGGACCTTCATATTGAAGATGAAACACAGAAATTGCATCAGGGATTAAATACAAATGGCACAATGCCGACTTCTGTCCAGGGGGAGTAATGTTTCAAGCAGTCCGTGTTGGAACAATTCCTGGGAGACGAGTAGTAGATTAAGATGGACGGACAAATGTTTACTGTAACCCTTGGAACTTCATATTGACGATGAAACACAGAAGTTGCATCGAGAATGAATACTAAAGGCACAATGGCGGCTAATGTCCAGGGGGAGTAACGCTTCAAACAGTCTGTGTTTGAACATTTCCTGCGAGACCAGTAGAAGATTCCGACGCACCACTGCTGGTTTACTGTAACCCTTGGACCTTCATATTGAAGATGAAACACAGAAATAGCATCACGGATTAAATACAAAAGGCACAATGCCGACTTCTGTCCAGGGGGAGTAATGTTTCAAACAGTCTTTGTTGGAACAGTTTCTGGGAGACGAGTACAAGATTTAGATGGACTGACGAATGTTTACTGTAACCCTTGGAACTTCAAATTGACAATGAAACACAGAAGTTGCATCGGGATTGAAAACAAAAGGCACAATGGCGGCTAATGTCCAGGGGGAGTAACGCTTCAAACAGTCTGTATTGGAATATTTCCTGCGAGACCAGTAGAAGATTCCGACGCAGCACTGCTGGTTTACTGTAACCCTTGGACCTTCATATTGAAGATGAAACACAGAAATTGCATCAGGGATTAAATACAAAAGGCACAATGCCGACTTCTGTCCAGGGGGAGTAATGTTTCAAACAGTCTGTGTTGGAACAGTTCCTGGGAGACAAGTAGTAGATTTAGATGGACCGACGAATGTTTACTGTAACCCTTGCAACTTCAAATTGACGATGAAACACAGAAGTTGCATCGAGATTGAATACTAAAGGCACAATGGCGGCTAATGTCCAGGGGGAGTAACGCTTCAAACAGTCTGTGTTTGAACATTTCCTGCGAGACCAGTAGTAGACTCCAACGCACCACTGCTGGTTTACTGTAACCCTTGGACCTTCATATTGAAGATGAATCACAGAAATTGCATCAGGGATTAAATACAAAGGGCACAATGCCGACTTCTGTCCAGGGGGAGTAATGTTTCAAACAGTCTGTGTTGGAACAGTTCCTGGGAGACGAGTAGTAGATTTAGATGAACCGACGAATGTTTACTGTAACCCTTGGAACTTCAAATTGACGTTGAAACACAGAAGTTGCATCGGGATTGAACACAAAAGTCACAATGGCAGATAATGTCCAGGGGGAGTAACGCTTCAAACAGTCTGTGTTGGAACTTTTTCTGCGAGACCAGTAGTAGATTCCGACGCACCACTGCTGGTTTACTGTAACCCTTGGACCTTCATATTGAAGATGAAACACAGAAATTGCATCAGGGATTAAATACAAAAGGCACAATGCCGACTTCTGTCCAGGGGGAGTAATGTTTCAAACAGTCTGTGTTGGAACAGTTCCTGGGAGACAAGTAGTAGATTTAGATGGACCGACGAATGTTTACTGTAACCCTTGCAACTTCAAATTGACGATGAAACACAGAAGTTGCATCGGGATTGAATACTAAAGGCACAATGGCGGCTAATGTCCAGGGGGAGTAACGCTTCAAACAGTCTGTGTTGGAACATTTCCTGCGAGACCAGTAGTAGACTCCAACGCACCACTGCTGGTTTACTGTAACCCTTGGACCTTCATATTGAAGATGAATCACAGAAATTGCATCAGGGATTAAATACAAAGGGCACAATGCCGACTTCTGTCCAGGGGGAGTAATGTTTCAAACAGTCTGTGTTGGAACAGTTCCTGGGAGACGAGTAGTAGATTTAGATGAACCGACGAATGTTTACTGTAACCCTTGGAACTTCAAATTGACGTTGAAACACAGAAGTTGCATCGGGATTGAACACAAAAGGCACAATGGCAGATAATGTCCAGGGGGAGTAACGCTTCAAACAGTCTGTGTTTGAACATTTCCTGCGAGACCAGTAGATGATTCCGACGCACCACTGCTGGTTTACTGTAACCCTTGGACCTTCATATTGAAGATGAAACACAGAAATTGCATTAAGGATTTATATACAAAAGGCACAATGCCGACTTTTGTCCAGGGGGAGTAATGTTTCAAACAGTCTGTGTTGGAACAGTTCCTGGGAGACGAGTAGTAGATTTAGATGGACCAACGAATGATTACTGTAACCCTTGGAACTTCAAATTGACGATGCAACACAGACGTTGCATCGGGATTAAATACAAAAGGCACAATGGCGGCTAATGTCCAGGGGGAGTAACGCTTCAAACAGTCTGTGTTTGAACATTTCCTGCGAGACCAGTAGTAGACTCCAACGCACCACTGCTGGTTTACTGTAACCCTTGGACCTTCATATTGAAGATGAATCACAGAAATTGCATCAGGGATTAAATACAAAGGGCACAATGCCGACTTCTGTCCAGGGGGAGTAATGTTTCAAACAGTCTGTGTTGGAACAGTTCCTGGGAGACGAGTAGTAGATTTAGATGAACCGACGAATGTTTACTGTAACCCTTGGAACTTCAAATTGACGTTGAAACACAGAAGTTGCATCGGGATTGAACACAAAAGGCACAATGGCAGATAATGTCCAGGGGGAGTAACGCTTCAAACAGTCTGTGTTGGAACTTTTTCTGCGAGACCAGTAGTAGATTCCGACGCACCACTGCTGGTTAACTGTAACCCTTGGACCTTCATATTGAAGATGAAACACAGAAATTGCATCAGGGATTAAGTACAAAATGCACAATGCCGACTTCTGTCCAGGGGGAGTAATGTTTCAAACAGTCTGTGTTGGAACAGTTCCTGGGAGACAAGTAGTAGATTTAGATGGACCGACGAATGTTTACTGTAACCCTTGCAACTTCAAATTGACGATGAAACACAGAAGTTGCATCGGGATTGAATACTAAAGGCACAATGGCGGCTAATGTCCAGGGGGAGTAACGCTTCAAACAGTCTGTGTTTGAACATTTCCTGCGAGACCAGTAGTAGACTCCGACGCACCACTGCTGGTTTACTGTAACCCTTGGAACTTCAAATTGACGATGAAACACAGAAGTTGCATCGGGATTGAATACAAAAGGTACAATGGCGGCTAATGTCCAGGGGGAGTAACGCTTCAAACAGTCTGTGTTGGAACATTTCCTGCGAGACCAGTAGTAGATTCCGACGCACCACTGCTGGTTTATTGTAACCCTTGACCTTCATATTGAAGATGAAACACAGAAATTGCATCAGGCATTAAATACAAAAGGCACAATGCCGACTTCTGTCCAGGGGGATTAATTTTTCAAACAGTCTGTGTTGGAACAGTTCCTGGGAGACGAGTAGTAGATTTAGATGGTGCGAGGAATGTTTACTGTAACCCTTGGAACTTCAAATTGACGATGAAACACAGAAGTTGCATCGGGATTGAATACTAAAGGCACAATGGCGGCTTATGTCCAGGGGGAGTAACGCTTCAAACAATCTGTGTTGGTACATTTCCTGCGAGACCAGTAGTAGATTCCGACGCACCACTGCTGGTTTACTGTAACCCTTGGACCTTCATATTGAAGATGAAACACAGAAATTGCATCAGGGATAAAATACAAAAGGCACAATGCCGACTTCTGTCCAGGGGGAGTAATGTTTCAAACAGTCTGTGTTGGAACAGTTCCTGGGAGACTAGTAGTAGATTTAGATGGACCGACGAATGTTTACTCTAACCCTTGGAACTTCAAATTGACGATGAAACACAGAAGTTGCATCGGGATTGAATACAAAAGGCACAATGGCGGTTAATGTCCAGGGGGCGTATTGCTTCAAACAGTCTGTGTTGGAACATTTAATGCGAGACCAGTAGTAGATTCCGACGCACCACTGCTGGTTTACTGTAACCCTTGGACCTTCATATTGAAGATGAATCACAGAAATTGCATCAGGGATGAAATACAAAGGGCACAATGCCGACTTCTGTCCAGGGGGAGTAATTTTTCAAACAGTCTGTGTTGGAACATTTCCTGCGAGACCAGTAGTAGATTCGGACGCACCACTGCTTGTTTAATGTAACCCTTGGACCTTCATATTGAAGATGAAACACAGAAATTGCATCAGGGATTAAATACAAAAGGCACAATGCCGACTTCTGTCCAGGGGGAGTAATGTTTAGAACAGTCTGTGTTGGAACAGTTCCTGGGAGACGAGTAGTAGATTTAGATGGACCGACGAATGTTTACTGTAACCCTTGTAACTTCAAATTGACGATGAAACACAGAAGTTGTATCGGGATTGAATACAAAACGCACATTGGCGGCTAATGTCCAGGGGGAGTAACGCTTCAAACAGTCTGTGTTGGAACATTTCCTGCGAGACCAGTAGTAGATTCCGACGCACCACTGCTGGTTTACTGTAACACTTGGACCTTCATATTGAAGATGAAACACAGAAATTGCATCAGGGATAAAATACAAAAGGCACAATGCCGACTTCTCTCCAGGGGGAGTAATGTTTCAAACAGTCTGTGTTGGAACATTGCCTGCGAGACCAATATAAGATTTTGACGCACCACTGCTGGTTAACTGTAACCCTTGGACCTTCATATTGAAGATGAAACACAGAAATAGCATCACGGAGTAAATACAAAAGGCACAATGCCGACTTCTGTCCAGGGGGAGTAATGTTTCAAACAGTCTGTGTTGGAACAGTTCCTGGGAGACGAGTAGTAGATTTAGATGGACCGACGAATGTTTACTGTAACCCTTGGAACTTCAAATTGACGATGAAACACAGAAGTTGCATCGGGATTGAATACTAAAGGCACAATGGCGGCTAATGTCCAGGGGGAGTAACGCTTCAAACAGTCTGTGTTGGAACATTTCCTGCGAGACCAGTAGTAGACTCCGACGCACCACTGCTGGTTTGCTGTAACCCTTGGACCTTCATATTGAAGATGAATCACAGAAATTGCATCAGGGATTAAATACAAAGGGCACAATGCCGACTTCTGTCCAGGGGGAGTAATGTTTCAACCAGTCTGTGTTGGAACAGTTCCTGGGAGACGAGTAGTAGAGTTAGATGGACCGACGAATGTTTACTGTAACCCTTGGAACTTCAAATTGACGTTGAAACACAGAAGTTGCATCGGAATTGAATACAAAAGGCACAATGGCGGCTAATGTCCAGGGGGAGTAACGCTTCAAACAGTCTGTGTTGGAACATTTCCTGCGAGACCAGTAGTAGTTTCTGACGCACCACTGCTTGTTTACTGTAACCCTTGGACCTTCATATTGAAGATGAAACACAGAAATTGCATCAGGGATAAAATACAAAAGGCACAATGCCGACTTCTCTCCAGGGGGAGTAATGTTTCAAACAGTCTGTGTTGGAACATTGCCTGCGAGACCAATATAAGATTTTGACGCACCACTGCTGGTTAACTGTAACCCTTGGACCTTCATATTGAAGATGAAACACAGAAATAGCATCACGGAGTAAATACAAAAGGCACAATGCCGACTTCTGTCCAGGGGGAGTAATGTTTCAAACAGTCTGTGTTGGAACAGTTCCTGGGAGACGAGTAGTAGATTTAGATGGACCGACGAATGTTTACTGTAACCCTTGGAACTTCAAATTGACGATGAAACACAGAAGTTGCATCGGGATTGAATACAAATGGCACAATAGCGGCTAATGTCCAGGGGGAGTAACGCTTCAAACAGTCTGTGTTGGAACATTTCCTGCGAGACCAGTACTAGATTCCGACGCACTACTGCTGGTTTGCTGTAACCCTTGGACGTTCATATTGAAGATGAAACACAGAAATTGCATCAGGGATTAAATACAAAAGGCACAATGCCGACTTCTGTCCAGGGGGAGTAATGTTTCAAACAGTCTGTGTTGGAACAGTTCCTGGGAGACAAGTAGTAGATTTAGATGGACCGACGAATGTTTACTGTAACCCTTGGAACTTCAAATTGACGATGAAACACAGAAGTTGCATCGGGATTGAATACTAAAGGCACAATGGCGGCTAATGTCCAGGGGGAGTAACGCTTCAAACAGTCTGTGTTGGAACATTTCCTGCGAGACCAGTAGTAGACTCCGACGCACCACTGCTGGTTTGCTGTAACCCTTGGACCTTCATATTGAAGATGAATCACAGAAATTGCATCAGGGATTAAATACAAAGGGCACAATGCCGACTTCTGTCCAGGGGGAGTAATGTTTCAACCAGTCTGTGTTGGAACAGTTCCTGGGAGACGAGTAGTAGAGTTAGATGGACCGACGAATGTTTACTGTAACCCTTGGAACTTCAAATTGACGTTGAAACACAGAAGTTGCATCGGAATTGAATACAAAAGGCACAATGGCGGCTAATGTCCAGGGGGAGTAACGCTTCAAACAGTCTGTGTTGGAACATTTCCTGCGAGACCAGTAGTAGTTTCTGACGCACCACTGCTTGTTTACTGTAACCCTTGGACCTTCATATTGAAGATGAAACACAGAAATTGCATCAGGGATTAAATACAAAAGGCACAATGCCGACTTCTGTCCAGGGGAAGTAATGTTTCAAACAGACTGTGTTGGAACATTTCCTGCGAGACCAGTAGAAGATTCCGACTCACCACTGCAGGTTTACTGTAACGCTTGGACCTTCATATTGAAGATGAAACACAGAAATTTCATCAGGGATTAAATACAAAAGGCACAATGCCGACTTCTGTCCAGGGGGAGTAATGTTTCAAACAGTCTGTGTTGGAACAGTTCCTGGGAGACGAGTAGTAGATTAAGATGGACCGACAAATGTTTACTGTAACCCTTGGAACCTCAAATTGACGATGAAACACAGAAGTTACACCGGGATTGAATACAAAACGCACAATGGCGGCTAATGTCCAGGTGGAGTAACGCTTCAAACAGTCTGTGTTGGAACATTTCCTGCGAGACCAGTAGAAGATTCCGACGCACCACTGCTGGTTTACTGTAACCCTTGGACCTTCATATTGAAGATGAAACACAGAAATTGCATTAAGGATTTATATACAAAAGGCACAATGCCGACTTTTGTCCAGGGGGAGTAATGTTTCAAACAGTCTGTGTTGGAACAGTTCCTGGGAGACGAGTAGTAGATTTAGATGGGCCAACGAATGATTACTGTAACCCTTGGAACTTCAAATTGACGATGAAACACAGAAGTTGCATCGGGATTAAATACAAAAGGCACAATGGCGGCTAATGTCCACGGGAATAATGCTTCAAACAGTCTGTGTTGGAACATTTCCTGCGTGACCAGTAGTAGATTCCGACGCACCACTGCTGGTTTACTGTAACCCTTTTACCTTCATATTGAAGATGAAACACAGAAATTGCATCAGGGATTAAATACAAAAGACACAATGCCGACTTCTGTCCAGGGGGAGTAATGTTTCAAACAGTCTGTGTTGGAACAGTTCCTGGGAGACAAGTAGTAGATTTAGATGGACCGACGAATGTTTACTGTAACCCTTGGAACTTCAAATTGACGATGAAACACAGAAGTTGCATCGGGACGGAATACTAAAGGCACAATGGCGGCTAATGTAAAGGGGGAGTAACGCTTCAAACAGTCTGTGTTGGAACATTTCCTGCGAGACCAGTAGTAGACTCCGACGCACCACTGCTGGTTTACTGTAACCCTTGGACCTTCATATTGAAGATGAATCACAGAAATTGCATCAGGGATTAAATACAAAGGGCACAATGCCGACTTCTGTCCAGGGGGAGTAATGTTTCAAACAGTCTGTGTTGGAACAGTTCCTGGGAGACTAGTAGTAGATTTAGATGGACCGACGAATGTTTACTCTAACCCTTGGAACTTCAAATTGACGATGAAACACAGAAGTTGCATCGGGATTGAATACAAAAGGCACAATGGCGGCTAATGTCCAGGGGGAGTATTGCTTCAAACAGTCTGTGTTGGAACATTTAATGCCAGACCAGTAGTTGATTCCGACGCACCACTGCTGGTTTACTGTAACCCTTGGACCTTCATATTGATGATGAATCACAGAAATTGCATCAGGGATTAAATACAAAGGGAACAATGCCGACTTCTGTCCAGGGGGAGTAATGTTTAGAACAGTCTGTGTTGGAACAGTTCCTGGGACACGAGTAGTAGATTTAGATAGACCGATGAATGTTTACTGTAACCCTTGTAACTTCAAATTGACGATGAAACACAGAAGTTGTATCGGGATTGAATACAAAACGCAGATTGGCGGCTAATGTCCAGGGGGAGTAACGCTTCAAACAGTCTGTGTTGGAACATTTCCTGCGAGACCAGTAGTAGATTCCGACGCACCACTGCTGGTTTACTGTAACCCTTGGACCTTCATATTGAAGATGAAACACAGAAATTGCATCAGGGATAAAATACAATAGGCACAATGCCGACTTCTGTCCAGGGGGAGTAATGTTTCAAACAGTCTGTGTTGGAACAGTTCCTGGGAGACGAGTAGTAGATTTAGATGGACCGACGAATGTTTACTGTAACCCTTGGTTCTTCAAATGGACGATGAAACACAGAAGTTGCATCGGGATTGAATACAAAATGCACAATAGCGGCTAATGTCCAGGGCGAGTAACGCTTCAAACAGTCTGTGTTGGAACATTTCCTGCGAGACCAGTACTAGATTCCGACGCACTACTGCTGGTTTACTGTAACCCTTGGACGTTCATATTGAAGATGATACACAGAAATTGCATCAGGGATTAAATACAAAAGGCACAATGCCGACTTCTGTCCAGGGGGAGTAATGTTTCAAACAGTCTGTGTTGGAATATTTCCTGCGAGACCAGTAGAAGATTCCGACGCACCACTGCAGGTTTACTGTAACCCTTGGACCTTCATATTGAAGATGAAACACAGAAATTGCATCAGGGATTAAATACAAAAGGCACAATGCCGACTTCTGTCCAGGGGGAGTAATGTTTCAAACAGTCTGTGTTGGAACAGTTCCTGGGAGACAAGTAGTAGATTTAGATGGACCGACGAATGTTTACTGTAACCCTTGGAACTTCAAATTGACGATGAAACACAGAAGTTGCATCGGGACTGAATACTAAAGGCACAATGGCGGCTAATGTAAAGGGGGAGTAACGCTTCAAACAGTCTGTGTTGGAACATTTCCTGCGAGACCAGTAGTAGACTCCGACGCACCACTGCTGGTTTACTGTAACCCTTGGACCTTCATATTGAAGATGAATCACAGAAATTGCATCAGGGATTAAATACAAAGGGCACAATGCCGACTTCTGTCCAGGGGGAGTAATGTTTCAACCAGTCTGTGTTGGAACAGTTCCTGGGAGACGAGTAGTAGAGTTAGATGGACCGACGAATGTTTACTGTAACCCTTGGAACTTCAAATTGACGTTGAAACACAGAAGTTGCATCGGAATTGAATACAAAAGGCACAATGGCGGCTAATGTCCAGGGGGAGTAACGCTTCAAACAGTCTGTGTTGGAACATTTCCTGCGAGACCAGTAGTAGTTTCTGACGCACCACTGCTTGTTTACTGTAACCCTTGGACCTTCATATTGAAGATGAAACACAGAAATTGCATCAGGGATTAAATACAAAAGGCACAATGCCGACTTCTGTCCAGGGGGAGTAATGTTTCAAACAGTCTGTGTTGGAACATTTCCTGCGAGACCAGTAGAAGATTCCGACGCACCACTGCAGGTTTACTGTAACGCTTGGACCTTCATATTGAAGATGAAACACAGAAATTTCATCAGGGATTAAATACAAAAGGCACAATGCCGACTTCTGTCCAGGGGGAGTAATGTTTCAAACAGTCTGTGTTGGAACAGTTCCTGGGAGACGAGTAGTAGATTAAGATGGACCAACGAATGTTTACTGTAACCCTTGGAACCTCAAATTGACGATGAAACACAGAAGTTACACCGGGATTGAATACAAAACGCACAATGGCGGCTAATGTCCAGGGGGAGTAACGCTTCAAACAGTCTGTGTTGGAACATTTCCTGCGAGACCAGTAGAAGATTCCGACGCACCACTGCTGGTTTACTGTAACCCTTGGACCTTCATATTGAAGATGAAACACAGAAATTGCATTAAGGATTTATATACAAAAGGCACAATGCCGACTTTTGTCCAGGGGGAGTAATGTTTCAAACAGTCTGTGTTGGAACAGTTCCTGGGAGACGAGTAGTAGATTTAGATGGGCCAACGAATGATTACTGTAACCCTTGGAACTTCAAATTGACGATGAAACACAGAAGTTGCATCGGGATTGAATACAAAAGGCACAATGGCGCCTAATGTCCACGGGAATAATGCTTCAAACAGTCTGTGTTGGAACATTTCCTGCGTGACCAGTAGTAGATTCCGACGCACCACTGCTGGTTTACTGTAACCCTTTTACCTTCATATTGAAGATGAAACACAGAAATTGCATCAGGGATTAAATACAAAAGACACAATGCCGACTTCTGTCCAGGGGGAGTAATGTTTCAAACAGTCTGTGTTGGAACAGTTCCTGGGAGACGAGTAGTAGATTTAGATGGACCGACGAATGTTTACTCTAACCCTTGGAACTTCAAATTGACGATGAAACACAGAAGTTGCATCGGGATTGAATACTAAAGGCACAATGGCGGCTTATGTCCAGGGGGAGTAACGCTTCAAACAGTCTGTGTTGGAACATTTCCTGCGAGACCAGTAGTAGATTCCGACGCACCACTGCTGGTTTAATGTAACCCTTGGACCTTCATATTGAAGATGAAACACAGAAATTGCATCAGGGATAAAATACAAAAGGCACAATGCCGACTTCTGTCCAGGGGGAGTAATGTTTCAAACAGTCTGTGTTGGAACAGTTCCTGGGAGACTAGTAGTAGATTTAGATGGACCGACGAATGTTTACTCTAACCCTTGGAACTTCAAATTGACGATGAAACACAGAAGTTGCATCGGGATTGAATACAAAAGGCACAATGGCGGCTAATGTCCAGGGGGAGTATTGCTTCAAACAGTCTGTGTTGGAACATTTAATGCCAGACCAGTAGTTGATTCCGACGCACCACTGCTGGTTTACTGTAACCCTTGGACCTTCATATTGATGATGAATCACAGAAATTGCATCAGGGATTAAATACAAAGGGAACAATGCCGACTTCTGTCCAGGGGGAGTAATGTTTAGAACAGTCTGTGTTGGAACAGTTCCTGGGACACGAGTAGTAGATTTAGATAGACCGATGAATGTTTACTGTAACCCTTGTAACTTCAAATTGACGATGAAACACAGAAGTTGTATCGGGATTGAATACAAAACGCAGATTGGCGGCTAATGTCCAGGGGGAGTAACGCTTCAAACAGTCTGTGTTGGAACATTTCCTGCGAGACCAGTAGTAGATTCCGACGCACCACTGCTGGTTTACTGTAACCCTTGGACCTTCATATTGAAGATGAAACACAGAAATTGCATCAGGGATAAAATACAATAGGCACAATGCCGACTTCTGTCCAGGGGGAGTAATGTTTCAAACAGTCTGTGTTGGAACAGTTCCTGGGAGACGAGTAGTAGATTTAGATGGACCGACGAATGTTTACTGTAACCCTTGGTTCTTCAAATGGACGATGAAACACAGAAGTTGCATCGGGATTGAATACAAAATGCACAATAGCGGCTAATGTCCAGGGCGAGTAACGCTTCAAACAGTCTGTGTTGGAACATTTCCTGCGAGACCAGTACTAGATTCCGACGCACTACTGCTGGTTTACTGTAACCCTTGGACGTTCATATTGAAGATGATACACAGAAATTGCATCAGGGATTAAATACAAAAGGCACAATGCCGACTTCTGTCCAGGGGGAGTAATGTTTCAAACAGTCTGTGTTGGAATATTTCCTGCGAGACCAGTAGAAGATTCCGACGCACCACTGCAGGTTTACTGTAACCCTTGGACCTTCATATTGAAGATGAAACACAGAAATTGCATCAGGGATTAAATACAAAAGGCACAATGCGGACTTCTGTCCAGGGGGAGTAATGTTTCAAACAGTCTGTGTTGGAACAGTTCCTGGGAGACAAGTAGTAGATTTAGATGGACCGACGAATGTTTACTGTAACCCTTGGAACTTCAAATTGACGATGAAACACAGAAGTTGCATCGGGACTGAATACTAAAGGCACAATGGCGGCTAATGTAAAGGGGGAGTAACGCTTCAAACAGTCTGTGTTGGAACATATCCTGCGAGACCAGTAGTAGACTCCGACGCACCACTGCTGGTTTACTGTAACCCTTGGACCTTCATATTGAAGATGAATCACAGAAATTGCATCAGGGATTAAATACAAAGGGCACAATGCCGACTTCTGTCCAGGGGGAGTAATGTTTCAACCAGTCTGTGTTGGAACAGTTCCTGGGAGACGAGTAGTAGAGTTAGTTGGACCGACGAATGTTTACTGTAACCCTTGGAACTTCAAATTGACGTTGAAACACAGAAGTTGCATCGGAATTGAATACAAAAGGCACAATGGCGGCTAATGTCCAGGGGGAGTAACGCTTCAAACAGTCTGTGTTGGAACATTTCCTGCGAGACCAGTAGTAGTTTCTGACGCACCACTGCTTGTTTACTGTAACCCTTGGACCTTCATATTGAAGATGAAACACAAAAATTGCATCAGGGATTAAATACAAAAGGCACAATGCCGACTTCTGTCCAGGGGGAGTAATGTTTCAAACAGTCTGTGTTGGAACATTTCCTGCGAGACCAGTAGAAGATTCCGACGCACCACTGCAGGTTTACTGTAACGCTTGGACCTTCATATTGAAGATGAAACACAGAAATTTCATCAGGGATTAAATACAAAAGGCACAATGCCGACTTCTGTCCAGGGGGAGTAATGTTTCAAACAGTCTGTGTTGGAACAGTTCCTGGGAGACGAGTAGTAGATTTAGATGGGCCAACGAATGATTACTGTAACCCTTGGAACTTCAAATTGACGATGAAACACAGAAGTTGCATCGGGATTAAATACAAAAGGCACAATGGCGGCTAATGTCCACGGGAATAATGCTTCAAACAGTCTGTGTTGGAACATTTCCTGCGTGACCAGTAGTAGATTCCGACGCACCACTGCTGGTTTACTGTAACCCTTTTACCTTCATATTGAAGATGAAACACAGAAATTGCATCAGGGATTAAATACAAAAGACACAATGCCGACTTCTGTCCAGGGGGAGTAATGTTTCAAACAGTCTGTGTTGGAACATTTCCTGCGAGACCAGTAGTAGATTTCGACGCACCACTGCAGGTTTACTGTAACCCTTGGACCTTCATATTGAAGATGAAACACAGAAATTTCATCAGGGATTAAATACAAAAGGCACAATGCCGACTTCTGTCCAGGGGGAGTAATGTTTCAAACAGTCTGTGTTGGAACAGTTCCTGGGAGACGAGTAGTAGATTTAGATAGACCGATGAATGTTTACTGTAACCCTTGTAACTTCAAATTGACGATGAAACACAGAAGTTGTATCGGGATTGAATACAAAACGCAGATTGGCGGCTAATGTCCAGGGGGAGTAACGCTTCAAACAGTCTGTGTTGGAACATTTCCTGCGAGACCAGTAGTAGATTCCGACGCACCACTGCTGGTTTACTGTAACCCTTGGACCTTCATATTGAAGATGAAACACAGAAATTGCATCAGGGATAAAATACAATAGGCACAATGCCGACTTCTGTCCAGGGGGAGTAATGTTTCAAACAGTCTGTGTTGGAACAGTTCCTGGGAGACGAGTAGTAGATTTAGATGGACCGACGAATGTTTACTGTAACCCTTGGTTCTTCAAATGGACGATGAAACACAGAAGTTGCATCGGGATTGAATACAAAATGCACAATAGCGGCTAATGTCCAGGGCGAGTAACGCTTCAAACAGTCTGTGTTGGAACATTTCCTGCGAGACCAGTACTAGATTCCGACGCACTACTGCTGGTTTACTGTAACCCTTGGACGTTCATATTGAAGATGATACACAGAAATTGCATCAGGGATTAAATACAAAAGGCACAATGCCGACTTCTGTCCAGGGGGAGTAATGTTTCAAACTTCTGTGTTGGAATATTTCCTGCGAGACCAGTAGAAGATTCCGACGCACCACTGCAGGTTTACTGTAACCCTTGGACCTTCATATTGAAGATGAAACACAGAAATTGCATCAGGGATTAAATACAAAAGGCACAATGCCGACTTCTGTCCAGGGGGAGTAATGTTTCAAACAGTCTGTGTTGGAACAGTTCCTGGGAGACAAGTAGTAGATTTAGATGGACCGACGAATGTTTACTGTAACCCTTGGAACTTCAAATTGACGATGAAACACAGAAGTTGCATCGGGATTGAATACTAAAGGCACAATGGCGGCTAATGTAAAGGGGGAGTAACGCTTCAAACAGTCTGTGTTGGAACATTTCCTGCGAGACCAGTAGTAGACTCCGACGCACCACTGCTGGTTTACTGTAACCCTTGGACCTTCATATAGAAGATGAATCAGAGAAATTGCATCAGGGATTAAATACAAAGGGCACAATGCCGACTTCTGTCCAGGGGGAGTAATGTTTCAACCAGTCTGTGTTGGAACAGTTCCTGGGAGACGAGTAGTAGAGTTAGATGGACCGACGAATGTTTACTGTAACCCTTGGAACTTCAAATTGACGTTGAAACACAGAAGTTGCATCGGAATTGAATACAAAAGGCACAATGGCGGCTAATGTCCAGGGGGAGTAACGCTTCAAACAGTCTGTGTTGGAACATTTCCTGCGAGACCAGTAGTAGTTTCTGACGCACCACTGCTTGTTTACTGTAACCCTTGGACCTTCATATTGAAGATGAAACACAGAAATTGCATCAGGGATTAAATACAAAAGGCACAATGCCGACTTCTGTCTAGGGGGAGTAATGTTTCAAACAGTCTGTGTTGGAACATTTCCTGCGAGACCAGTAGAAGATTCCGACGCACCACTGCAGGTTTACTGTAACGCTTGGACCTTCATATTGAAGATGAAACACAGAAATTTCATCAGGGATTAAATACAAAAGGCACAATGCCGACTTCTGTCCAGGGGGAGTAATGTTTCAAACAGTCTGTGTTGGAACAGTTCCTGGGAGACGAGTAGTAGATTAAGATGGACCAACGAATGTTTACTGTAACCCTTGGAACCTCAAATTGACGATGAAACACAGAAGTTACACCGGGATTGAATACAAACGCACAATGGCGGCTAATGTCCAGGGGGAGTAACGCTTCAAACAGTCTGTGTTGGAACATTTCCTGCGAGACCAGTAGAAGATTCCGACGCACCACTGCTGGTTTACTGTAACCCTTGGACCTTCATATTGTAGATGAAACACAGAAATTGCATTAAGGATTTATATACAAAAGGCACGATGCCGACTTTTGTCCAGGGGGAGTAATGTTTCAAACAGTCTGTGTTGGAACAGTTCCTGGGAGACGAGTAGTAGATTTAGATGGGCCAACGAATGATTACTGTAACCCTTGGAACTTCAAATTGACGATGAAACACAGAAGTTGCATCGGGATTGAATACAAAAGGTACAATGGTGGGTAATGTCCAGGGGGAGTAACGCTTCAAACAGTCTGTGTTGGAACATTTCCTGCGGGACCAGTAGTAGATTCCGACGCACCACTGCTGGTTTACTGTAACACTTGGACCTTCATATTGAAGATGAAACACAGAAATTTCATCAGGGATTAAATACAAAAGGCACAATGCCGACTTCTGTCCAGGGGGTTTAATTTTTCAAACAGTCTGTGTTGGAACAGTTCCTGGGAGACGAGTAGTAGATTTAGATGGTGCGACGAATGTTTACTGTAACCCTTGGAACTTCAAATTGACGATGAAACACAGAAGTTGCATCGGGATTGAATACTAAAGGCACAATGGCGGCTAATGTCCAGGGGGAGTAACGCTTCAAACAGTCTGTGTTGGAACATTTCCTGCGAGACCAGTAGTAGATTCCGACGCACCACTGCTGGTTTACTGTAACCCTTGGACCTTCATATTGAAGATGAAACACAGAAATTGCATCAGGGATAAAATACAAAAGGCACAATGCCGACTTCTGTCCAGGGGGAGTAATGTTTCAAACAGTCTGTGTTGGAACAGTTCCTGGGAGACTAGTAGTAGATTTAGATGGTGCGACGAATGTTTACTGTAACCCTTGGAACTTCAAATTGACGATGAAACACAGAAGTTGTATCGGGATTGAATACAAAACGCACATTGGCGGCTAATGTCCAGGGGGAGTAACGCTTCAAACAGTCTGTGTCGGAACATTTCCTGCGAGACCAGTAGTACATTCCGACGCACCACTGCTGGTTTACTGTAACCCTTGGACCTTCATATTGAAGATGAAACACAGAAATTGCATCAGGGATTAAATACAAAAGGCACAATGCCGACTTCTGTCCAGGGGGAGTAATGTTTCAAACAGTCTGTGTTGGAACATTGCCTGCGAGACCAATAGAAGATTCTGACGCACCACTGCTGGTTTACTGTAACCCTTGGACCTTCATATTGAAGATGAAACACAGAAATAGCATCACGGATTAAATACAATAGGCACAATGCCGACTTCTGTCCAGGGGGAGTAATGTTTCAAACAGTCTGTGTTCGAACAGTTCCTGGGAGACGAGTAGTAGATTTAGATGGACCGACGAATGTTTACTGTAACCCTTGGAACTTCAAATTGACGATGAAACACAGAAGTTGCATCGGGATTGAATACTAAAGGCACAATGGCGGCTATTGTCCAGGGGGAGTAACGCTTCAAACAGTCTGTGTTGGAACATTTCCTGCGAGACCAGTAGTAGATTCCGACGCACCACAGCTGGTTTACTGTAACCCTTGGACCTTCATATTGAAGATGAATCACAGAAATTGCATCAGGGATTAAATACAAAGGGCACAATGCCGACGTCTGTCCAGGGGGAGTAATGTTTCAAACAGTCTGTGTTGGAACAGTTCCTGGGAGACGTGTAGTAGATTTAGATGGACCGACGAATGTTTACTGTAACCCTTGGAACTTCAAATTGACGTTGAAACACAGAAGTTGCATCGGAATTGAATACAAAAGGCACAATGGCGGCTAATGTCCAGGGGAGTAACGCTTCATACAGTCTGTGTTGGAACATTTCCTGCGAGACCAGTAGTAGTTTCTGACGCACCACTGCTTGTTTACTGTAAGCCTTGGACCTTCATATTGAAGATGAAACACAGAAATCGCATCAGGGATTAAATACAAAAGGCACAATGCCGACTTCTGTCCAGGGGGAGTAATGTTTCAAACAGTCTGTGTTGGAACATTTCCTGCGAGACCAGTAGTAGATTCCGACGCACCACTGCAGGTTTACTGTAACCCTTGGACATTCATATTGAAGATGAAACACAGAAATTTCATCAGGGATTAAATACAAAAGGCACAATGCCGACTTCTGTCCAGGGGGAGTAATGTTTCAAACAGTCTGTGTTGGAACAGTTCCTGGGAGACGAGTAGTAGATTCAGATGGACCGACAAATGTTTACTGTAACCATTGGAACCTCAAATTGACGATGAAACACAGGAGTTGCATCGGGATTGAATACAAAAGGCACAATGGCGGCTAATGTCCAGGGGAATAATGCTTCAAACAGTCTGTGTTGGAACATTTCCTGCGAGACCAGTAGTAGATTCCGACGCACCACTGCTGGTTTACTGTAACCCTTGGACCTTCATATTGAAGATGAAACACAGAAAATGCATCAGGGATTAAATACAAAAAGCACAATGCCGACTTCTGTCCAGGGGGAGTAATGTTTCAAACAGTCTGTGTTGGAACAGTTCCTGGGAGACTAGTAGTAGATTTAGATGGTCCGACGAATGTTTACTCTAACCCTTGGAACTTCAAATTGACGATGAAACACAGAAGTTGCATCGGGATTGAATACAAAAGGCACAATGGCGGCTAATGTCCAGGGGGAGTATTGCTTCAAACAGTCTGTGTTGGAACATTTAATGCGAGACCAGTAGAAGATTCCGACGCACCACTGATGGTTTACTGTAACCCTTGGACCTTCATATTGAAGATGAATCAGAGAAATTGCATCAGGGATTAAATACAAAGGGCACAATGCCGACTTCTGTCCAGGGGGAGTAATGTTTCAAACAGTCTGTGTTGGAACAGTTCCTGGGAGACGAGTAGTAGATTTAGATGGACAGACGAATGTTTACTGTAACCCTTGGAAATTCAAATTGAAGATGAAACACAGAAGTTGCATCGGGATTTAATACAAAAGGCACAATGGCGGCTAATGTCCAGGGGGAGTAACGCTTCAAACAGTCTGTGTTGGAACGTTTCCTGCGAGACCAGTAGTAGATTCCGACGCACCACTGCTTGTTTACTGTAACCCTTGGACCTTCATATTGAAGATGAAACACAGAAATTGCATCAGGCATTAAATACAAAAGGCACAATGCCGACTTCTGTCCAGGGGGAGTAATGTTTCAAACAGTCTGTGTTGGAACAGTTCCTGGGAGACCAGTAGTAGAATCCGACGCACCACTGCTGGTTTACTGTAACCCTTGGACCTTCATATTGAAGATGAAATACAGAAATTGCATCAGGGATTAAATACAAAAGGCACAATGCCGACTTCTGTCCAGGGGGAGTAATGTTTCAAACAGTCTGTGTTGGATCATTTCCTGCTAGACCAGTAGTAGATTCCGACGCACCACTGAAGGTTTACTGTAACCCTTGGACCTTCATATTGAAGATGAAACACAGAAATTTCATCAGGGATTAAATACAAAAGGCACAATGCCGACTTCTGTCCAGGGGGAGTAATGTTTCAAACAGTCTGTGTTGGAACAGTTCCTGGGAGACGAGTAGTAGATTAAGATGGACCGACAAATGTTTACTGTAACCATTGGAACCTCAAATTGACGATGAAACACAGAAGTTGCATCGGGATTGAATACAAAAGGCACAATGGCGGCAAATGTCCAGGGGGAGTAACGCTTCAAACAGTCTGTGTTGGAACATTTCCTGCGAGACCAGTAGTAGATTCCGACGCACCACTGCTGGGTTAGTGTAACCCTTGACCTTCATATTGAAGATTAAACACAGAAATTGCATCAGGGATTAAATACAAAAGGCACAATGCCAACTTCTGTCCAGGGGGATTAATTTTTCAAACAGTCTGTGTTGGAACAGTTCCTGGGAGACGAGTAGTAGATTTAGATGGTGCGACGAATGTTTACTGTAACCCTTGGAACTTCAAATTGACGATGAAACACAGAAGTTGCATCGGGATTAAATAAAAAGGCACAATGGCGTCTAATGTCCAGGGGAATAATGCTTCAAACAGTCTGTGTTGGAACATTTCCTGCGAGACCAGTAGTAGAATCCGACGCACCACTGCTGGTTTACTGTAACCCTTGGACCTTCATATTGAAGATGAAACACAGAAATTGCATCAGGGATTAAATACAATAGGCACAATGCCGACTTCTGTCCAGGGGGATTAATTTTTCAAACAGTCTGTGTTGGAACAGTTCCTGGGAGACGAGTAGTAGATTTATATGGTGCGACGAATGTTTACTGTAACCCTTGGAACTTCAAATTGACGATGAAACACAGAAGTTGCATCGGGATTGAATACTAAAGGCACAATGGCGGCTTATGTCCAGGGGGAGTGACGCTTCAAACAGTCTGTGTTGGAACATTTCCTGCGAGACCAGTAGTAGTTTGTGACGCACCACTGCTTGTTTACTGTAACCCTTGGAACTTCATATTGACGATGAAACACAGAAGTTACACCGGGATTGAATACAAAACGCACAATGGCGGCTAATGTCCAGGGGGAGTAACGCTTCAAACAGTCTGTGTTGGAACATTTCCTGCGAGACCAGTAGTAGATTCCGACGCACCACTGCTGGTTTATTGTAACCCTTGACCTTCATATTGAAGATGAAACACAGAAATTGCATCAGGCATTAAATACAAAAGGCACAATGCCGACTTCTGTCCAGGGGGATTAATTTTTCAAACAGTCTGTGTTGGAACAGTTCCTGGGAGACGAGTAGTAGATTTAGATGGTGCGAGGAATGTTTACTGTAACCCTTATAACTTCAAATTGACGTTGAAACACAGAAGTTGCATCGGGATTGAATACTAAAGGCACAATGGCGGCTTATGTCCAGGGGGAGTAACGCTTCAAACAATCTGTGTTGGAACATTTCCTGCGAGACCAGTAGTAGATTCCGACGCACCACTGCTGGTTTACTGTAACCCTTGGACCTTCATATTGAAGATGAAACACAGAAATTGCATCAGGGATAAAATACAAAAGGCACAATGCCGACTTCTCTCCAGGGGGAGTAATGTTTCAAACAGTCTGTGTTGGAACATTGCCTGCGAGACCAATATAAGATTTTGACGCACCACTGCTGGTTAACTGTAACCCTTGGACCTTCATATTGAAGATGAAACACAGAAATAGCATCACGGAGTAAATACAAAAGGCACAATGCCGACTTCTGTCCAGGGGGAGTAATGTTTCAAACAGTCTGTGTTGGAACAGTTCCTGGGAGACGAGTAGTAGATTTAGATGGACCGACGAATGTTTACTGTAACCCTTGGAACTTCAAATTGACGATGAAACACAGAAGTTGCATCGGGATTGAATACAAATGGCACAATAGCGGCTAATGTCCAGGGGGAGTAACGCTTCAAACAGTCTGTGTTGGAACATTTCCTGCGAGACCAGTACTAGATTCCGACGCACTACTGCTGGTTTGCTGTAACCCTTGGACGTTCATATTGAAGATGAAACACAGAAATTGCATCAGGGATTAAATACAAAAGGCACAATGCCGACTTCTGTCCAGGGGGAGTAATGTTTCAAACAGTCTGTGTTGGAACAGTTCCTGGGAGACAAGTAGTAGATTTAGATGGACCGACGAATGTTTACTGTAACCCTTGGAACTTCAAATTGACGATGAAACACAGAAGTTGCATCGGGATTGAATACTAAAGGCACAATGGCTGCTAATGTCCAGGGGGAGTAACGCTTCAAACAGTCTGTGTTGGAACATTTCCTGCGAGACCAGTAGTAGACTCCGACGCACCACTGCTGGTTTGCTGTAACCCTTGGACCTTCATATTGAAGATGAATCACAGAAATTGCATCAGGGATTAAATACAAAGGGCACAATGCCGACTTCTGTCCAGGGGGAGTAATGTTTCAACCAGTCTGTGTTGGAACAGTTCCTGGGAGACGAGTAGTAGAGTTAGATGGACCGACGAATGTTTACTGTAACCCTTGGAACTTCAAATTGACGTTGAAACACAGAAGTTGCATCGGAATTGAATACAAAAGGCACAATGGCGGCTAATGTCCAGGGGGAGTAACGCTTCAAACAGTCTGTGTTGGAACATTTCCTGCGAGACCAGTAGTAGTTTCTGACGCACGACTGCTTGTTTACTGTAACCCTTGGACCTTCATATTGAAGATGAAACACAGAAATTGCATCAGGGATTAAATACAAAAGGCACAATGCCGACTTGTGTCCAGGGGGAGCAATGTTTCAAACAGTCTGTGTTGGAACATTTCCTGCGAGACCAGTAGAAGATTCCGACGCACCACTACAGGTTTACTGTAACGCTTGGACCTTCATATTGAAGATGAAACACAGAAATTTCATCAGGGATTAAATACAAAAGGCCCAATGCCGACTTCTGTCCAGGGGGAGTAATGTTTCAAACAGTCTGTGTTGGAACAGATCCTGGGAGACGAGTAGTAGATTAAGATGGACCGACAAATGTTTACTGTAACCCTTGGAACCTCAAATTGACGATGAAACACAGAAGTTACACCGGGATTGAATACAAAACGCACAATGGCGGCTAATGTCCAGGTGGAGTAACGCTTCAAACAGTCTGTGTTGGAACATTTCCTGCGTGACCAGTAGTAGATTCCGACGCACCACTGCTGGTTTACTGTAACCCTTTTACCTTCATATTGAAGATGAAACACAGAAATTGCATCAGGGATTAAATACAAAAGACACAATGCCGACTTCTGTCCAGGAGGAGTAATGTTTCAAACAGTCTGTGTTGGAACAGTTCCTGGGGGACGAGTAGTAGATTTAGATGGTGCGACGAATGTTTACTCTAACCCTTGGAACTTCAAATTGACGATGAAACACAGAAGTTGCATCGGGATTGAATACAAAAGGCACAATGGCGGCTAATGTCCAGGGGGAGTATTGCTTCAAACAGTCTGTGTTGGAACATTTAATGCCAGACCAGTAGTTGATTCCGACGCACCACTGCTGGTTTACTGTAACCCTTGGACCTTCATATTGATGATGAATCACAGAAATTGCATCAGGGATTAAATACAAAGGGCACAATGCCGACTTCTGTCCAGGGGGAGTAATGTTTAGAACAGTCTGTGTTGGAACAGTTCCTGGGACACGAGTAGTAGATTTAGATAGACCGATGAATGTTTACTGTAACCCTTGTAACTTCAAATTGACGATGAAACACAGAAGTTGTATCGGGATTGAATACAAAACGCAGATTGGCGGCTAATGTCCAGGGGGAGTAACGCTTCAAACAGTCTGTGTTGGAACATTTCCTGCGAGACCAGTAGTAGATTCCGACGCACCACTGCTGGTTTACTGTAACCCTTGGACCTTCATATTGAAGATGAAACACAGAAATTGCATCAGGGATAAAATACAATAGGCACAATGCCGACTTCTGTCCAGGGGGAGTAATGTTTCAAACAGTCTGTGTTGGAACAGTTCCTGGGAGACGAGTAGTAGATTTAGATGGACCGACGAATGTTTACTGTAACCCTTGGTTCTTCAAATGGACGATGAAACACAGAAGTTGCATCGGGATTGAATACAAAATGCACAATAGCGGCTAATGTCCAGGGCGAGTAACGCTTCAAACAGTCTGTGTTGGAACATTTCCTGCGAGACCAGTACTAGATTCCGACGCACTACTGCTGGTTTACTGTAACCCTTGGACGTTCATATTGAAGATGATACACAGAAATTGCATCAGGGATTAAATACAAAAGGCACAATGCCGACTTCTGTCCAGGGGGAGTAATGTTTCAAACAGTCTGTGTTGGAATATTTCCTGCGAGACCAGTAGAAGATTCCGACGCACCACTGCAGGTTTACTGTAACCCTTGGACCTTCATATTGAAGATGAAACACAGAAATTGCATCAGGGATTAAATACAAAAGGCACAATGCCGACTTCTGTCCAGGGGGAGTAATGTTTCAAACAGTCTGTGTTGGAACAGTTCCTGCGAGACAAGTAGTAGATTTAGATGGACCGACGAATGTTTACTGTAACCCTTGGAACTTCAAATTGACGATGAAACACTGAAGTTGCATCGGGATTGAATACTAAAGGCACAATGGCGGCTAATGTAAAGGGGGAGTAACGCTTCAAACAGTCTGTGTTGGAACATTTCCTGCGAGACCAGTAGTAGACTCCGACGCACCACTGCTGGTTTACTGTAACCCTTGGACCTTCATATTGAAGATGAATCACAGAAATTGCATCAGGGATTAAATACAAAGGGCACAATGCCGACTTCTGTCCAGGGGGAGTAATGTTTCAACCAGTCTGTGTTGGAACAGTTCCTGGGAGACGAGTAGTAGAGTTAGATGGACCGACGAATGTTTACTGTAACCCTTGGAACTTCAAATTGACGTTGAAACACAGAAGTTGCATCGGAATTGAATACAAAAGGCACAATGGCGGCTAATGTCCAGGGGGAGTAACGCTTCAAACAGTCTGTGTTGGAACATTTCCTGCGAGACCAGTAGTAGTTTCTGACGCACCACTGCTTGTTTACTGTAACCCTTGGACCTTCATATTGAAGATGAAACACAGAAATTGCATCAGGGATTAAATACAAAAGGCACAATGCCGACTTCTGTCCAGGGGGATTAATGTTTCAAACAGTGTGTGTTGGAACATTTCCTGCGAGACCAGTAGAAGATTCCGACGCACCACTGCAGGTTTACTGTAACGCTTGGACCTTCATATTGAAGATGAAACACAGAAATTTCATCAGGGATTAAATACAAAAGGCACAATGCCGACTTCTGTCCAGGGGGAGTAATGTTTCAAACAGTCTGTGTTGGAACAGTTCCTGGGAGACGAGTAGTAGATTAAGATGGACCAACGAATGTTTAATGTAACCCTTGGAACCTCAAATTGACGATGAAACACAGAAGTTACACCGGGATTGAATACAAAACGCACAATGGCGGCTAATGTCCAGGGGGAGTAACGCTTCAAACAGTCTGTGTTGGAACATTTCCTGCGAGACCAGTAGAAGATTCCGACGCACCACTGCTGGTTTACTGTAACCCTTGGACCTTTATATTGTAGATGAAACACAGAAATTGCATTAAGGATTTATATACAAAAGGCACAATGCCGACTTTTGTCCAGGGGGAGTAATGTTTCAAACAGTCTGTGTTGGAACAGTTCCTGGGAGACGAGTAGTAGATTTAGATGGGCCAACGAATGATTACTGTAACCCTTGGAACTTCAAATTGACGATGAAACACAGAAGTTGCATCGGGATTGAATACAAAAGGTACAATGGTGGGTAATGTCCAGGGGGAGTAACGCTTCAAACAGTCTGTGTTGGAACATTTCCTGCGGGACCAGTAGTAGATTCCGACGCACCACTGCTGGTTTACTGTAACCCTTGGACCTTCATATTGAAGATGAAACACAGAAATTGCATCAGGGATAAAATACAAAAGGCACAATGCCGACTTCTGTCCAGGGGGAGTAATGTTTCAAACAGTCTGTGTTGGAACAGTTCCTGGGAGACTAGTAGTAGATTTAGATGGTGCGACGAATGTTTACTGTAACCCTTGGAACTTCAAATTGACGATGAAACACAGAAGTTGTATCGGGATTGAATACAAAACGCACATTGGCGGCTAATGTCCAGGGGGAGTAACGCTTCAAACTGTCTGTGTCGGAACATTTCCTGCGAGACCAGTAGTACATTCCGACGCACCACTGCTGGTTTACTGTAACCCTTGGACCTTCATATTGAAGATGAAGCACAGAAATTGCATCAGGGATTAAATACAAAAGGCACAATGCCGACTTCTGTCCAGGGGGAGTAATGTTTCAAACAGTCTGTGTTGGAACATTGCCTGCGAGACCAATAGAAGATTCTGACGCACCACTGCTGGTTTACTGTAACCCTTGGACCTTCATATTGAAGATGAAACACAGAAATAGCAACACGGATTAAATACAATAGGCACAATGCCGACTTCTGTCCAGGGGGAGTAATGTTTCAAACAGTCTGTGTTCGAACAGTTCCTGGGAGACGAGTAGTAGATTTAGATGGACCGACGAATGTTTACTGTAACCCTTGGAACTTCAAATTGACGATGAAACACAGAAGTTGCATCGGGATTGAATACTAAAGGCACAATGGCGGCTATTGTCCAGGGGGAGTAACGCTTCAAACAGTCTGTGTTGGAACATTTCCTGCGAGACCAGTAGTAGATTCCGACGCACCACAGCTGGTTTACTGTAACCCTTGGACCTTCATATTGAAGATGAATCACAGAAATTGCATCAGGGATTAAATACAATGGGCACAATGCCGACTTCTGTCCAGGGGGAGTAATGTTTCAAACAGTCTGTGTTGGAACAGTTCCTGGGAGACTAGTAGTAGATTTAGATGGTCCGACGAATGTTTACTCTAACCCTTGGAACTTCAAATTGACGATGAAACACAGAAGTTGCATCGGGATTGAATACAGAAGGCACAATGGCGGCTAATGTCCAGGGGGAGTATTGCTTCAAACAGTCTGTGTTGGAACATTTAATGCGAGACCAGTAGAAGATTCCGACGCACCACTGCTGGTTTACTGTAACCCTTGGACCTTCATATTGAAGATGAATCAGAGAAATTGCATCAGGGATTAAATACAAAGGGCACAATGCCGACTTCTGTCCAGGGGGAGTAATGTTTCAAACAGTCTGTGTTGGAACAGTTCCTGGGAGACCAGTAGTAGAATCCGACGCACCACTGCTGGTTTACTGTAACCCTTGGACCTTCATATTGAAGATGAAATACAGAAATTGCATCAGGGATTAAATACAAAAGGCACAATGCCGACTTCTGTCCAGGGGGAGTAATGTTTCAAACAGTCTGTGTTGGAACATTTCCTGCGAGACCAGTAGTAGATTCCGACGCACCACTGCAGGTTTACTGTAACCCTTGGACCTTCATATTGAAGATGAAACACAGAAATTTCATCAGGGATTAAATACAAAAGGCACAATGCCGACTTCTGTCCAGGGGGAGTAATGTTTCAAACAGTCTGTGTTGGAACAGTTCCTGGGAGACGAGTAGTAGATTAAGATGGACCGACAAATGTTTACTGTAACCATTGGAACCTCAAATTGACGATGAAACACAGAAGTTGCATCGGGATTGAATACAAAAGGCACAATGAGGGCAAATGTCCAGGGGGAGTAACGCTTCAAACAGTCTGTGTTGGAACATTTCCTGCGAGACCAGTAGTAGATTCCGACGCACCACTGCTGGGTTAGTGTAACCCTTGACCTTCATATTGAAGATGAAACACAGAAATTGCATCAGGGATTAAATACAAAAGGCACAATGCCAACTTCTGTCCAGGGGGATTAATTTTTCAAACAGTCTGTGTTGGAACAGTTCCTGGGAGACGAGTAGTAGATTTAGATGGTGCGACGAATGTTTACTGTAACCCTTGGAACTTCAAATTGACGATGAAACACAGAAGTTGCATCGGGATTAAATACAAAAGGCACAATGGCGTCTAATGTCCAGGGGAACAATGCTTCAAACAGTCTGTGTTGGAACATTTCCTGCGAGACCAGTAGTAGAATCCGACGCACTACTGCTGGTTTACTGTAACCCTTGGACCTTCATATTGAAGATGAAACACAGAAATTGCATCAGGGATTAAATACAAAAGGCACAATGCCGACTTCTGTCCAGGGGGATTAATTTTTCAAACAGTCTGTGTTGGAACAGTTCCTGGGAGACGAGTAGTAGATTTATATGGTGCGACGAATGTTTACTGTAACCCTTGGAACTTCAAATTGACGATGAAACACAGAAGTTGCATCGGGATTGAATACTAAAGGCACAATGGCGGCTTATGTCCAGGGGCAGTAACGCTTCAAACAGTCTGTGTTGGAACATTTCCTGCGAGACCAGTAGTAGATTCCGACGCACCACTGCTGGTTTACTGCAACCCTTGGACCTTCATATTAAAGATGAAACACAAATTGCATCAGGGATTAAATACAAAAGGCACAATGGCGACATCCGTCCAGGGGAAGTAATGTTTCAAACAGTCTGTGTTGGAACAGTTCCTGGGGGCGAGTAGTAGATCTAGATGAACCGACGAATGTTTACTGTAACCCTTGGAACTTCAAATTGACGATGAAACACAGAAGTTGCATCGGGAATGAATACAAAAGGCACAACGGCGGCTAATGTCCAGGGGGAGTAACGCTTCAAACAGTCTGTGTTGGAACATTTCCTGCGAGACCAGTAGTAGATTCCGACGCACCACTTCTTGATTACTGTAACCCTTGGACCTTCATATTGAAGATGAAACACAGAAAATGCATCAGGGATTAAATACAAAAGCACAATGCCGACTTCTGTCCAGGGGGAGTAATGTTTCAAACAGTCTGTGTTGAAACAGTTCCTGGGAGACTAGTAGTAGATTTAGATGGTCCGACGAATGTTTACTCTAACCCTTGGAACTTCAAATTGACGATGAAACACAGAAGTTGCATCGGGATTGAATACAAAAGGCACAATGGCGGCTAATGTCCAGGGGGAGTATTGCTTCAAACAGTCTGTGTTGGAACATTTAATGCGAGACCAGTAGAAGATTCCGACGCACCACTGCTGGTTTACTGTAACCCTTGGACCTTCATATTGAAGATGAAACACAGAAATTGCATCAGGGATAAAATACAAAAGGCACAATGCCGACTTCTGTCCAGGGGGAGTAATGTTTCAAACAGTCTGTGTTGGAACATTGCCTGCGAGACCAATAGAAGATTCTGAAGCACCACTGCTGGTTTACTGTAACCCTTGGACCTTCATATTGAAGATGAAACACAGAAATAGCATCACGGATTAAATACAAAAGGCACAATGCCGACTTCTGTCCAGGGGGAGTAATGTTTCAAACAGTCTGTGTTGGAACAGTTCCTGGGAGACGAGTAGTAGATTTAGATGGACCGACGAATGTTTACTGTAACCCTTGGAACTTCAAATTGACGATGAAACACAGAAGTTGCATCGGGATTGAATACAAAAGGCACAATAGCGGCTAATGTCCAGGGGGAGTAACGCTTCAAACAGTCTGTGTTGGAACATTTCCTGCGAGACCAGTACTAGATTCCGACGCACTACTGCTGGTTTACTGTAACAATTGGACGTTCATATTGAAGATGATACACAAAAATTGCATCAGGGATTAAATACAAAAGGCACAATGCCGACTTATGTCCAGGGGGAGTAATGTTTCAAACAGTCTGTGTTGGAACAGTTCCTGGGAGACGAGTAGTAGATTTAGATGGACCGACGAATGTTTACTGTAACCCTTGGAACTTCAAATTGACGATGAAACACAGAAGTTGCATCGGGATTGAATACAAAAGGCACAATAGCGGCTAATGTCCAGGGGGAGTAACGCTTCAAACAGTCTGTGTTGGAACATTTCCTGCGAGACCAGTAGTAGATTCCGACGCACCACTGCTTGTTTACTGTAACCCTTGGACCTTCATATTGAAGATGAAACACAGAAATTGCATCAGGGATTAAATACAAAAGGCACAATGCCGACTTTTGTCCAGGGGGAGTAATGTTTAGAACAGTCTGTGTTGGAACAGTTCCTGGGAGACGAGTAGTAGATTTAGATGGACCGACGAATGTTTACTGTAACCCTTGTAACTTCAAATTGACGATGAAACACACAAGTTGTATCGGGATTGAATACAAAACGCACATTGGCGGCTAATGTCCAGGGGGAGTAACGCTTCAAACAGTCTGTGTTGGAACATTTCCTGCGAGACCGGTAATAGATTCCGACGCACCACTGCTGGTTTACTGTAACCCTTGGACCTTCATATTGAAGATGAAACACAGAAATTGCATCAGGGATAAAATACAAAAGGCACAATGCCGACTTCTGTCCAGGGGGAGTAATGTTTCAAACAGTCTGTGTTGGAACATTGCCTGCGAGACCAATAGAAGATTCTGACTCACCACTGCTGGTTTACTGTAACCCTTGGACCTTCATATTGAAGATGAAACACAGAAATAGCATCACGGATTAAATACAAAAGGCACAATGCCGACTTCTGTCCAGGGGGAGTAATGTTTCAAACAGTCTGTGTTGGAACAGTTCCTGGGAGACGAGTAGTAGATTTAGATGGACCGCCGAATGTTTACTGTAACCCTTGTAACTTCAAATTGACGATGAAACACAGAAGTTGTATCGGGATTGAATACAAAACGCACATTGGCGTCTAATGTCCAGGGGGAGTAACGCTTCAAACAGTCTGTGTTGGAACATTTTTTGCGAGACCAGTAATAGATTCCGACGCACCACTGCTGGTTTACTGTAACCCTTGGACCTTCATATTGAAGATGAAACACAGAAATTGCATCAGGGATAAAATACAAAAGGCACAATGCCGACTTCTGTCCAGGGGGAGTAATGTTTCAAACAGTCTGTGTTGGAACATTGCCTGCGAGACCAATAGAAGATTCTGACGCACCACTGCTGGTTTACTGTAACCCTTGGACCTTCATATTGAAGATGAAACACAGAAATAGCATCACGGATTAAATACAAAAGGCACAATGCCGACTTCTGTCCAGGGGGAGTAATGTTTCAAACAGTCTGTGTTGGAACAGTTCCTGGGAGACGAGTAGTAGAATTAGATGGACCGACGAATGTTTACTGTAACCCTTGGAACTTCAAATTGACGATGAAACACAGAAGTTGCATCGGGATTGAATACAAAAGGCACAATAGCGGCTAATGTCCAGGGGGAGTAACGCTTCAAACAGTCTGTGTTGGAACATTTCCTGCGAGACCAGTACTAGATTCCGACGCACTACTGCTGGTTTACTGTAACCCTTGGACGTTCATATTGAAGATGATACACAAAAATTGCATCAGGGATTAAATACAAAAGGCACAATGCCGACTTCTGTCCAGGGGGAGTAATGTTTCAAACAGTCTGTGTTGGAACAGTTCCTGGGAGACGAGCAGTAGATTTAGATGGACCGACGAATGTTTACTGTAACCCTTGGAACTACAAATTGACGATGAAACACAGAAGTTGCATCGGGATTGAATACAAAAGGCACAATAGCGGCTAATGTCCAGGGGGAGTAACGCTTCAAACAGTCTGTGTTGGAACATTTCCTGCGAGACCAGTAGTAGATTCCGACGCACCACTGCTTGTTTACTGTAACCCTTGGACCTTCATATTGAAGATGAAACACAGAAATTGCATCAGGGATTAAATACAAAAGGCACAATGCCGACTTTTGTCCAGGGGGAGTAATGTTTAGAACAGTCTGTGTTGGAACAGTTCCTGGGAGACGAGTAGTAGATTTAGATGGACCGACGAATGTTTACTGTAACCCTTGTAACTTCAAATTGACGATGAAACACAGAAGTTGTATCGGGATTGAATACAAAACGCACATTGGCGGCTAATGTCCAGGGGGAGTAACGCTTCAAACAGTCTGTGTTGGAACATTTCCTGCGAGACCGGTAATAGTTTCCGACGCACCACTGCTGGTTTACTGTAACCCTTGGACCTTCATATTGAAGATGAAACACAGAAATTGCATCAGGGATAAAATACAAAAGGCACAATGCCGACTTCTGTCCAGGGGGAGTAATGTTTCAAACAGTCTGTGTTGGAACATTGCCTGCGAGACCAATAGAAGATTCTGACTCACCACTGCTGGTTTACTGTAACCCTTGGACCTTCATATTGAAGATGAAACACAGAAATAGCAACACGGATTAAATACAAAAGGCACAATGCCGACTTCTGTCCAGGGGGAGTAATGTTTCAAACAGTCTGTGTTGGAACAATGCCTGCGAGACCGGTAGTAGATTCCGACGCACCACTGCTGGTTTACTGTAACCCTTGGACCTTCATATTGAAGATGAAACACAGAAATTGCATCAGGGATAAAATACAAAAGGCACAATGCCGACTTCTGTCCAGGGGGAGTAATGTTTCAAACAGTCTGTGTTGGAACATTGCCTGCGAGACCAATAGAAGATTCTGACGCACCACTGCTGGTTTACTGTAACCCTTGGACCTTCATATTGAAGATGAAACACAGAAAATGCATCAGGGATTAAATACAAAAGCACAATGCCGACTTCTGTCCAGGGGGAGTAATGTTTCAAACAGTCTGTGTTGAAACAGTTCCTGGGAGACTAGTAGTAGATTTAGATGGTCCGACGAATGTTTACTCTAACCATTGGAACTTCAAATTGACGATGAAACACAGAAGTTGCATCGGGATTGAATACAAAAGGCACAATGGCGGCTAATGTCCAGGGGGAGTAACGCTTCAAACAGTCTGTGTTGGAACATTTCCTGCGAGACCAGTAGTAGATTCCGACGCACCACTGCTTGTTTACTGTAACCCTTGGACCTTCATATTGAAGATGAAACACAGAAATTGCATCAGGGATTAAATACAAAAGGCACAATGCCGACTTTTGTCCAGGGGGAGTAATGTTTAGAACAGTCTGTGTTGGAACAGTTCCTGGGAGACGAGTAGTAGATTTAGATGGACCGACGAATGTTTACTGTAACCCTTGTAACTTCAAATTGACGATGAAACACAGAAGTTGTATCGGGGTTGAATACAAAACGCACATTGGCGGCTAATGTCCAGGGGGAGTAACGCTTCAAACAGTCTGTGTTGGAACATTTTTTGCGAGACCAGTAATAGATTCCGACGCACCACTGCTGGTTTACTGTAACCCTTGGACCTTCATATTGAAGATGAAACACAGAAATAGCATCACGGATTAAATACAAAAGGCACAATGCCGACTTCTGTCCAGGGGGAGTAATGTTTCAAACAGTCTGTGTTGGAACAGTTCCTGGGAGACGAGTAGTAGATTTAGATGGACCGACGAATGTTTACTGTAACCCTTGGAACTTCAAATTGACGATGAAACACAGAAGTTGCATCGGGATTGAATACAAAAGGCACAATAGCGGCTAATGTCCAGGGGGAGTAACGCTTCAAACAGTCTGTGTTGGAACATTTCCTGCGAGACCGGTGATAGATTCCGACGCACCACTGCTGGTTTACTGTAACCCTTGGACCTTCATATTGAAGATGAATCACAGAAATTGCATCAAGGATTAAATACAATGGGCACAATGCCGACTTCTGTCCAGGGGGAGTAATGTTTCAAACAGTCTGTGTTGGAACAGTTCCTGGGAGACGAGTAGTAGATTTAGATGGACAGACGAATGTTTACTGTAACCCTTGGAAATTCAAATTGAAGATGAAACACAGAAGTTGCATCGGGATTGAATACAAAAGGCACAATAGCGGCTAATGTCCAGGGGGAGTAACGCTTCAAACAGTCTGTGTTGGAACATTTCCTGCGAGACCGGTGATAGATTCCGACGCACCACTGCTGGTTTACTGTAACCCTTGGACCTTCATATTGAAGATGAAACACAGAAATTGCATCAGGGATTAAATACAAAAGGCACAATGCCGACTTTTGTCCAGGGGGAGTAATGTTTAGAACAGTCTGTGTTGGAACAGTTCCTGGGAGACGAGTAGTAGATTTAGATGGACCGACGAATGTTTACTGTAACCCTTGTAACTTCAAATTGACGATGAAACACAGAAGTTGTATCGGGATTGAATACAAAACGCACATTGGCGGCTAATGTCCAGGGGGAGTAACGCTTCAAACAGTCTGTGTTGGAACATTTTTTGCGAGACCAGTAATAGATTCCGACGCACCACTGCTGGTTTACTGTAACCCTTGGACCTTCATATTGAAGATGAAACACAGAAATAGCATCACGGATAAAATACAAAAGGCACAATGCCGACTTCTGTCCAGGGGGAGTAATGTTTCAAACAGTCTGTGTTGGAACATTGCCTGCGAGACCAATAGAAGATTCTGACGCACCACTGCTGGTTTACTGTAACCCTTGGACCTTCATATTGAAGATGAAACACAGAAAATGCATCAGGGATTAAATACAAAAGCACAATGCCGACTTCTGTCCAGGGGGAGTAATGTTTCAAACAGTCTGTGTTGAAACAGTTCCTGGGAGACTAGTAGTAGATTTAGATGGTCCGACGAATGTTTACTCTAACCATTGGAACTTCAAATTGACGATGAAACACAGAAGTTGCATCGGGATTGAATACAAAAGGCACAATGGCGGCTAATGTCCAGGGGGAGTAACGCTTCAAACAGTCTGTGTTGGAACATTTCCTGCGAGACCAGTAGTAGATTCCGACGCACCACTGCTTGTTTACTGTAACCCTTGGACCTTCATATTGAAGATGAAACACAGAAATTGCATCAGGGATTAAATACAAAAGGCACAATGCCGACTTCTGTCCAGGGGGAGTAATGTTTAGAACAGTCTGTGTTGGAACAGTTCCTGGGAGACGAGTAGTAGATTTAGATGGACCGACGAATGTTTACTGTAACCCTTGTAACTTCAAATTGACGATGAAACACAGAAGTTGTATCGGGATTGAATACAAAACGCACATTGGCGGCTAATGTCCAGGGGGAGTAACGCTTCAAACAGTCTGTGTTGGAACATTTTTTGCGAGACCAGTAATAGATTCCGACGCACCACTGCTGGTTTACTGTAACCCTTGGACCTTCATATTGAAGATGAAACACAGAAATTGCATCAGGGATAAAATACAAAAGGCACAATGCCGACATCTTTCCAGGGGGAGTAATGTTTCAAACAGTCTGTGTTGGAACATTGCCTGCGAGACCAATAGAAGATTCTGACGCACCACTGCTGGTTTACTGTAACCCTTGGACCTTCATATTGAAGATGAAACACAGAAATTGCATCAGGGATAAAATACAAAAGGCACAATGCCGACATCTGTCCAGGGGGAGTAGTGTTTCAAACAGTCTGTGTTGGAACATTGCCTGCGAGACCGGTAGTAGATTCCGACGCACCACTGCTGGTTTACTGTAACCCTTGGACCTTCATATTGAAGATGAAACACAGAAATTGCATCAGGGATAAAATACAAAAGGCACAATGCCGACTTCTGTCCAGGGGGAGTAATGTTTCAAACAGTCTGTGTTGGAACATTGCCTGTGAGACCAATAGAAGATTCTGACGCACCACTGCTGGTTTACTGTAACCCTTGGACCTTCATATTGAAGATGAAACACAGAAAATGCATCAGGGATTAAATACAAAAGCACAATGCCGACTTCTGTCCAATGGGAGTAATGTTTCAAACAGTCTGTGTTGAAACAGTTCCTGGGAGACTAGTAGTAGATTTAGATGGTCCGACGAATGCTTACTCTAACCCTTGGAACTTCAAATTGACGATGAAACACAGAAGTTGCATCGGGATTGAATACAAAAGGCACAATGGCGGCTAATGTCCAGGGGGAGTAACGCTTCAAACAGTCTGTGTTGGAACATTTCCTGCGAGACCAGTAGTAGATTCCGACGCACCACTGCTTGTTTACTGTAACCCTTGGACCTTCATATTGAAGATGAAACACAGAAATTGCATCAGGGATTAAATACAAAAGGCACAATGCCGACTTTTGTCCAGGGGGAGTAATGTTTAGAACAGTCTGTGTTGGAACAGTTCCTGGGAGACGAGTAGTAGATTTAGATGGACCGACGAATGTTTACTGTAACCCTTGTAACTTCAAATTGACGATGAAGCACAGAAGTTGTATCGGGATTGAATACAAAACGCACATTGGCGGCTAATGTCCAGGGGGAGTAACGCTTCAAACAGTCTGTGTTGGAACATTTTTTGCGAGACCAGTAATAGATTCCGACGCACCACTGCTGGTTTACTGTAACCCTTGGACCTTCATATTGAAGATGAAACACAGAAATTGCATCAGGGATAAAATACAAAAGGCACAATGCCGACATCTTTCCAGGGGGAGTAATGTTTCAAACAGTCTGTGTTGGAACATTGCCTGCGAGACCAATAGAAGATTCTGACGCACCACTGCTGGTTTACTGTAACCCTTGGACCTTCATATTGAAGATGAAACACAGAAATTGCATCAGGGATAAAATACAAAAGGCACAATGCCGACATCTGTCCAGGGGGAGTAATGTTTCAAACAGTCTGTGTTGGAACATTGCCTGCGAGACCGGTAGTAGATTCCGACGCACCACTGCTGGTTTACTGTAACCCTTGGACCTTCATATTGAAGATGAAACACAGAAATTGCATCAGGGATAAAATACAAAAGGCACAATGCCGACTTCTGTCCAGGGGGAGTAATGTTTCAAACAGTCTGTGTTGGAACATTGCCTGCGAGACCAATAGAAGATTTTGACGCACCACTGCTGGTTTACTGTAACCCTTGGACCTTCATATTGAAGATGAAACACAGAAAATGCATCAGGGATTAAATACAAAAGCACAATGCCGACTTCTGTCCAGGGGGAGTAATGTTTCAAACAGTCTGTGTTGAAACAGTTCCTGGGAGACTAGTAGTAGATTTAGATGGTCCGACGAATGTTTACTCTAACCCTTGGAACTTCAAATTGACGATGAAACACAGAAGTTGCATCGGGATTGAATACAAAAGGCACAATGGCGGCTAATGTCCAGGGGGAGTAACGCTTCAAACAGTCTGTGTTGGAACATTTCCTGCGAGACCAGTAGTAGATTCCGACGCACCACTGCTTGTTTACTGTAACTCTTGGACCTTCATATTGAAGATGAAACACAGAAATTGCATCAGGGATTAAATACAAAAGGCACAATGCCGACTTTTGTCCAGGGGGAGTAATGTTTAGAACAGTCTGTGTTGGAACAGTTCCTGGGAGACGAGTAGTAGATTTAGATGGACCGACGAATGTTTACTGTAACCCTTGTAACTTCAAATTGACGATGAAACACAGAAGTTGTATCGGGATTGAATACAAAACGCACATTGGCGGCTAATGTCCAGGGGGAGTAACGCTTCAAACAGTCTGTGTTGGAACATTTTTTGCGAGACCAGTAATAGATTCCGACGCACCACTGCTGGTTTACTGTAACCCTTGGACCTTCATATTGAAGATGAAACACAGAAATAGCATCACGGATAAAATACAAAAGGCACAATGCCGACTTCTGTCCAGGGGGAGTAATGTTTCAAACAGTCTGTGTTGGAACATTGCCTGCGAGACCAATAGAAGATTCTGACGCACCACTGCTGGTTTACTGTAACCCTTGGACCTTCATATTGAAGATGAAACACAGAAAATGCATCAGGGATTAAATACAAAAGCACAATGCCGACTTCTGTCCAGGGGGAGTAATGTTTCAAACAGTCTGTGTTGAAACAGTTCCTGGGAGACTAGTAGTAGATTTAGATGGTCCGACGAATGTTTACTCTAACCATTGGAACTTCAAATTGACGATGAAACACAGAAGTTGCATCGGGATTGAATACAAAAGGCACAATGGCGGCTAATGTCCAGGGGGAGTAACGCTTCAAACAGTCTGTGTTGGAACATTTCCTGCGAGACCAGTAGTAGATTCCGACGCACCACTGCTTGTTTACTGTAACCCTTGGACCTTCATATTGAAGATGAAACACAGAAATTGCATCAGGGATTAAATACAAAAGGCACAATGCCGACTTCTGTCCAGGGGGAGTAATGTTTAGAACAGTCTGTGTTGGAACAGTTCCTGGGAGACGAGTAGTAGATTTAGATGGACCGACGAATGTTTACTGTAACCCTTGTAACTTCAAATTGACGATGAAACACAGAAGTTGTATCGGGATTGAATACAAAACGCACATTGGCGGCTAATGTCCAGGGGGAGTAACGCTTCAAACAGTCTGTGTTGGAACATTTTTTGCGAGACCAGTAATAGATTCCGACGCACCACTGCTGGTTTACTGTAACCCTTGGACCTTCATATTGAAGATGAAACACAGAAATTGCATCAGGGATAAAATACAAAAGGCACAATGCCGACATCTTTCCAGGGGGAGTAATGTTTCAAACAGTCTGTGTTGGAACATTGCCTGCGAGACCAATAGAAGATTCTGACGCACCACTGCTGGTTTACTGTAACCCTTGGACCTTCATATTGAAGATGAAACACAGAAATTGCATCAGGGATAAAATACAAAAGGCACAATGCCGACATCTGTCCAGGGGGAGTAGTGTTTCAAACAGTCTGTGTTGGAACATTGCCTGCGAGACCGGTAGTAGATTCCGACGCACCACTGCTGGTTTACTGTAACCCTTGGACCTTCATATTGAAGATGAAACACAGAAATTGCATCAGGGATAAAATACAAAAGGCACAATGCCGACTTCTGTCCAGGGGGAGTAATGTTTCAAACAGTCTGTGTTGGAACATTGCCTGTGAGACCAATAGAAGATTCTGACGCACCACTGCTGGTTTACTGTAACCCTTGGACCTTCATATTGAAGATGAAACACAGAAAATGCATCAGGGATTAAATACAAAAGCACAATGCCGACTTCTGTCCAATGGGAGTAATGTTTCAAACAGTCTGTGTTGAAACAGTTCCTGGGAGACTAGTAGTAGATTTAGATGGTCCGACGAATGCTTACTCTAACCCTTGGAACTTCAAATTGACGATGAAACACAGAAGTTGCATCGGGATTGAATACAAAAGGCACAATGGCGGCTAATGTCCAGGGGGAGTAACGCTTCAAACAGTCTGTGTTGGAACATTTCCTGCGAGACCAGTAGTAGATTCCGACGCACCACTGCTTGTTTACTGTAACCCTTGGACCTTCATATTGAAGATGAAACACAGAAATTGCATCAGGGATTAAATACAAAAGGCACAATGCCGACTTTTGTCCAGGGGGAGTAATGTTTAGAACAGTCTGTGTTGGAACAGTTCCTGGGAGACGAGTAGTAGATTTAGATGGACCGACGAATGTTTACTGTAACCCTTGTAACTTCAAATTGACGATGAAGCACAGAAGTTGTATCGGGATTGAATACAAAACGCACATTGGCGGCTAATGTCCAGGGGGAGTAACGCTTCAAACAGTCTGTGTTGGAACATTTTTTGCGAGACCAGTAATAGATTCCGACGCACCACTGCTGGTTTACTGTAACCCTTGGACCTTCATATTGAAGATGAAACACAGAAATTGCATCAGGGATAAAATACAAAAGGCACAATGCCGACATCTTTCCAGGGGGAGTAATGTTTCAAACAGTCTGTGTTGGAACATTGCCTGCGAGACCAATAGAAGATTCTGACGCACCACTGCTGGTTTACTGTAACCCTTGGACCTTCATATTGAAGATGAAACACAGAAATTGCATCAGGGATAAAATACAAAAGGCACAATGCCGACATCTGTCCAGGGGGAGTAATGTTTCAAACAGTCTGTGTTGGAACATTGCCTGCGAGACCGGTAGTAGATTCCGACGCACCACTGCTGGTTTACTGTAACCCTTGGACCTTCATATTGAAGATGAAACACAGAAATTGCATCAGGGATAAAATACAAAAGGCACAATGCCGACTTCTGTCCAGGGGGAGTAATGTTTCAAACAGTCTGTGTTGGAACATTGCCTGCGAGACCAATAGAAGATTTTGACGCACCACTGCTGGTTTACTGTAACCCTTGGACCTTCATATTGAAGATGAAACACAGAAAATGCATCAGGGATTAAATACAAAAGCACAATGCCGACTTCTGTCCAGGGGGAGTAATGTTTCAAACAGTCTGTGTTGAAACAGTTCCTGGGAGACTAGTAGTAGATTTAGATGGTCCGACGAATGTTTACTCTAACCCTTGGAACTTCAAATTGACGATGAAACACAGAAGTTGCATCGGGATTGAATACAAAAGGCACAATGGCGGCTAATGTCCAGGGGGAGTAACGCTTCAAACAGTCTGTGTTGGAACATTTCCTGCGAGACCAGTAGTAGATTCCGACGCACCACTGCTTGTTTACTGTAACTCTTGGACCTTCATATTGAAGATGAAACACAGAAATTGCATCAGGGATTAAATACAAAAGGCACAATGCCGACTTTTGTCCAGGGGGAGTAATGTTTAGAACAGTCTGTGTTGGAACAGTTCCTGGGAGACGAGTAGTAGATTTAGATGGACCGACGAATGTTTACTGTAACCCTTGTAACTTCAAATTGACGATGAAACACAGAAGTTGTATCGGGATTGAATACAAAACGCACATTGGCGGCTAATGTCCAGGGGGAGTAACGCTTCAAACAGTCTGTGTTGGAACATTTTTTGCGAGACCAGTAATAGATTCCGACGCACCACTGCTGGTTTACTGTAACCCTTGGACCTTCATATTGAAGATGAAACACAGAAATTGCATCAGGGATAAAATACAAAAGGCACAATGCCGACTTCTTTCCAGGGGGAGTAATGTTTCAAACAGTCTGTGTTGGAACATTGCCTGCGAGACCAATAGAAGATTCTGACTCACCACTGCTGGTTTACTGTAACCCTTGGACCTTCATATTGAAGATGAAACACAGAAATAGCATCACGGATTAAATACAAAAGGCACAATGCCGACTTCTGTCCAGGGGGAGTAATGTTTCAAACAGTCTGTGTTGGAACAGTTCCTGGGAGACGAGTAGTAGATTTAGATGGACCGACGAATGTTTACTGTAACCCTTGGAACTTCAAATTGACGAAGAAACACAGAAGTTGCATCGGGATTGAATACAAAAGGCACAATAGCGGCTAATGTCCAGGGGGAGTAACGCTTCAAACAGTCTGTGTTGGAACATTTCCTGCGAGACCGGTGATAGATTCCGACGCACCACTGCTGGTTTACTGTAACCCTTGGACCTTCATATTGAAGATGAATCACAGAAATTGCATCAAGGATTAAATACAATGGGCACAATGCCGACTTCTGTCCAGGGGGAGTAATGTTTCAAACAGTCTGTGTTGGAACAGTTCCTGGGAGACGAGTAGTAGATTTAGATGGACAGACGAATGTTTACTGTAACCCTTGGAAATTCAATTTGAAGATGAAACACAGACGTTGCATCGGGATTGAATACAAAAGGCACAATGGCGGCTAATGTCCAGGGGGAGTAACGCTTCAAACAGTCTGTGTTGGAACATTTCCTGCGAGACCAGTAGTAGATTCCGACGCACCACTGCTTGTTTACTGTAACCCTTGGACCTTCATATTGAAGATGAAACACAGAAATTGCATCAGGGATTAAATACAAAAGGCACAATGCCGACTTTTGTCCAGGGGGAGTAATGTTTAGAACAGTCTGTGTTGGAACAGTTCCTGGGAGACGAGTAGTAGATTTAGATGGACCGACGAATGTTTACTGCAACCCTTGTAACTTCAAATTGACGATGAAACACAGAAGTTGTATCGGGATTGAATACAAAACGCACATTGGCGGCTAATTTCCAGGGGGAGTAACGCTTCAAACAGTCTGTGTTGGAACATTTCCTGCGAGACCGGTAATAGATTCCGACGCACCACTGCTGGTTTACTGTAACCCTTGGACCTTCATATTGAAGATGAAACACAGAAATTGCATCAGGGATAAAATACAAAAGGCACAATGCCGACTTCTGTCCAGGGGGAGTAATGTTTCAAACAGTCTGTGTTGGAACATTGCCTGCGAGACCAATAGAAGATTCTGACTCACCACTGCTGGTTTACTGTAACCCTTGGACCTTCATATTGAAGATGAAACACAGAAATAGCATCACGGATTAAATACAAAAGGCACAATGCCGACTTCTGTCCAGGGGGAGTAATGTTTCAAACAGTCTGTGTTGGAACAGTTCCTGGGAGACGAGTAGTAGATTTAGATGGACCGACGAATGTTTACTGTAACCCTTGGAACTTCAAATTGACGATGAAACACAGAAGTTGCATCGGGATTGAATACAAAAGGCACAATAGCGGCTAATGTCCAGGGGGAGTAACGCTTCAAACAGTCTGTGTTGGAACATTTCCTGCGAGACCAGTACTAGATTCCGACGCACTACTGCTGGTTTACTGTAACCCTTGGACGTTCATATTGAAGATGATACACAGAAATTGCATCAGGGATTAAATACAAAAGGCACAATGCCGACTTCTGTCCAGAATGAGTAATGTTTCAAACAGTCTGTGTTGGAACAGTTCCTGGGAGACGAATAATAGATTTAGATGGACCGACGAATGTTTACTGTAACCCTTGGAACTTCAAATTGACGATGAAACACAGAAGTTGCATCGGAATTGAAAACAAAAGGCACAATGGCGGCTAATGTCCAGGGGGAGTAACGCTTCAAACAGTCTGTATTGGAATATTTCCTGCGAGACCAGTAGAAGATTCCGACGCAGCACTGCTGGTTTACTGTAACCCTTGGACCTTCATATTGAAGATGAATCACAGAAATTGCATCAGGGATTAAATACAAAAGGCACAATGCCGACTTCTGTCCAGGGGGAGTAATGTTTCAAACAGTCTGTGTTGGAACAGTTCATGGGAGACGAGTAGTAGATTTAGATGGACCGAAGAATGTTTACTGTAACGCTTGGAACTTCAAATTGACGTTGAAACACAGAAGTTGCATCGGAATTGAATACAAAATGCACAATGGCGGCTAATGTCCAGGGGGAGTAACGCTTCAAACAGTCTGTGTTGGAACATTTCCTGCGAGACCAGTAGTAGTTTCTGACGCACCACTGCTTGTTTACTGTAACCCTTGGACCTTCATATTAAAGATGAAACACAGAAATTGCATCAGGGATTAAATACAAAAGGCACAATGCCGACTTCTGTCCAGGGGGAGTAATGTTTCAAACAGTCTGTGTTGGAACAGTTCCTGGGAGACGAGTAGTAGATTTAGATGGACCGACGAATGTTTACTGTAACCCTTGGAACTTCAAATTGACGTTGAAACACAGAAGTTGCATCGGAATTGAATACAAAAGGCACAATGGCGGCTAATGTCCAGGGCGAGTAACGCTTCAAACAGTCTGTGTTGGAACATTTCCTGCGAGACCAGTAGTAGTTTCTGACGCACGACTGCTTGTTTACTGTAACCCTTGGACCTTCATATTGAAGATGAAACACAGAAATTGCATCAGGGATTAAATACAAAAGGCACAATGCCGACTTCTGTCCAGGGGGAGTAATGTTTCAAACAGTCTGTGTTGGAACATTTCCTGCGAGACCAGTAGAAGATTCCGACGCACCACTGCAGGTTTACTGTAACCCTTGGAACTTCATATTGAAGATGAAACACAGAAATTTCATCAGGGATTAAATACAAAGGGCACAATGCCGACTTCTGTCCAGGGGGAGTAATGTTTCAAACAGTCTGTGTTGGAACAGTTCCTGGGAGACGAGTAGTAGATTAAGATGGACCGACAAATGTTTACTGTAACCCTTGGAACCTCAAATTGAAGATGAAACACAGAAGTTACACCGGGATTAAATACAAAACGCACAATGGCGGCTAATGTCCAGGGGGAGTAACGCTTCAAACAGTCTGCGTTGGAACATTTCCTGCGAGACCAGTAGAAGATTCCGACGCACCACTGCTGGTTTACTGTAACCCTTGGACCTTCATATTGAAGATGAAACACAGAAATTGCATCAAGGATTTATATACTAAAGGCACAATGCCGACTTCTGTTCAGGGGGAGTAATGTTTCAAACAGTCTGTGTTGGAACAGTTCCTGGGAGACGAGTAGTAGATTTAGATGGTGCGACGAATGTTTACTGTAACCCTTGGAACTTCAAATTGACGATGAAACACAGAAGTTGCATCAGGATTGAATACTAAAGAAACAATGGCGGCTAATGTCCAGGGGGAGTAACGCTTCAAACAGTCTGTGTTGGAACATTTCCTGCGAGACCAGTAGTAGATTCCGACGCACCACTGCTGCTTTACTGCAACCCTTGGACCTTCATATTAAAGATGAAACACAGAAATTGCATCAGGGATTAAATAGAAAAGGCACAATGGCGACTTCCGTCCAGGGGAAGTAATGTTTCAAACAGTCTGTGTTGGAACAGTTCCTGGGGGCGAGTGGTAGATCCAGATGGACCGACGAATGTTTACTGTAACCCTTGGAACTTCAAATTGACGATGAAACACAGAAGTTGCATCGGGAATGAATACAAAACGCACAATGGCGGCTAATGTCCTGGGGGAGTAACGCTTCAAACAGTCTGTGTTGGAACATTTCCTGCGAGACCAGTAGTAGATTCCGACGCACCACTGCTTGATTACTGTAACTCTTGGACCTTCATATTGAAGATGAAACACAGAAATTGCATCAGGGATTAAATACAAAAAGCACAATGCCGACTTCTGTCCACGGGAGTAATGTTTCAAACAGTCTGTGTTGGAACAGTTCCTGGGAGACGAGTAGTAGATTAAGATGGACCGACAAATGTTTACTGTAACCCTTGGAACCTCAAATTGACGATGAAACACAGAAGTTACACCGGGATTGAATACAAAACGCACAATGGCGGCTAATGTCCAGGGGGAGTAACGCTTCAAACAGTCTGTGTTGGAACATTTCCTGCGAGACCGGTAATAGATTCCGACGCACCACTGCTGGTTTACTGTAACCCTTGGACCTTCATATTGAAGATGAATCACAGAAATTGCATCAAGGATTAAATACAATGGGCACAATGCCGACTTCTGTCCAGGGGGAGTAATGTTTCAAACTGTCTGTGTTGGAACAGTTCCTGGGAGACGAGTAGTAGATTTAGATGGACAGACGAATGTTTACTGTAACCCTTGGAAATTCAAATTGAAGATGAAACACAGAAGTTGCATCGGGATTGAATACAAAACGCACAATGGCGGCTAATGTCCAGGGGGAGTAACGCTTCAAACAGTCTGTGTTGGAACATTTCCTGCGAGACCAGTAGTAGATTCCGACGCACCACTGCTTGTTTACTGTAACCCTTGCACCTTCATATTGAAGATGAAACACAGAAATTGCATCAGGGATAAAATACAAAAGGCACAATGCCGACTTCTGTCCAGGGGGAGTAATGTTTCAAACAGTCTGTGTTGGAACATTGCCTGCGAGACCAATAGAAGATTCTGACGCACCACTGCTGGTTTACTGTAACCCTTGGACCTTCATATTGAAGATGAAACACAGAAATAGCATCACCCATTAAATACAAAAGGCACAATGCCGACTTCTGTCCAGGGGGAGTAATGTTTCAAACAGTCTGTGTTGGAACAGTTCCTGGGAGACGAGTAGTAGATTTAGATGGACAGACGAATGTTTACTGTAACCCTTGGAACTTCAAATTGACGATGAAACACAGAAGTTGCATCGGGATTGAATACAAAAGGCACAATAGCGGCTAATGTCCAGGGGGAGTTACGCTTCAAACAGTAAGTGTTGGAACATTTCCTGCGAGACCAGTACTAGATTCCGACGCACTACTGCTGGTTTACTGTAACCCTTGGACGTTCATATTGAAGATGATACACAAAAATTGCATCAGGGATTAAATACAAAAGGCACAATGCCGACTTCTGTCCAGGGGGAGTAATGTTTCAAACAGTCTGTGTTGGAACAGTTCCTGGGAGACGAGTAGTAGATTTAGATGGACAGACGAATGTTTACTGTAACCCTTGGAAATTCAAATTGAAGATGAAACACAGAAGTTGCATCGGGATTGAATACAAAAGGCACAATGGCGGCTAATGTCCAGGGGGAGTAACGCTTCAAACAGTCTGTGTTGGAACATTTCCTGCGAGACCAGTAGTAGATTCCGACGCACCACTGCTTGTTTACTGTAACCCTTGGACGTTCATATTGAAGATGAAACACAGAAATTGCATCAGGGATTAAATACAAAAGGCACAATGCCGACTTCTGTCCAGGGGGAGTAATGTTTCAAACAGTCTGTGTTGGAACAGTTCCTGGGGGACGAGTAGTAGATTTAGATGGAGCAACGAATGTTTACTGTAACCCTTGGAACTTCAAAATGACGATAAAACACAGAAGTTGCATCGGGATTGAATACAAAAGGTACAATGGCGGCTAATGTCCAGGGGGAGTAACGCTTCAAACAGTCTGTGTTGGAACAGTTCCTGGGAGACGAGTAGTAGATTTAGATGGTGCGACGAATGTTTACTGTAACTCTTGGAACTTCAAATTGACGATGAAACACAGAAGTTGCATCGGGATTGAATACTAAAGAAACAATGGCGGCTAATGTCCAGGGGGAGTAACGCTTCAAACAGTCTGTGTTGGAACATTTCCTGCGAGACCAGTAGTAGATTCCGACGCACCACTGCTGCTTTACTGCAACCCTTGGACCTTCATATTAAAGATGAAACACAGAAATTGCATCAGGGATTAAATAGAAAAGGCACAATGGCGACTTCCGTCCAGGGGAAGTAATGTTTCAAACAGTCTGTGTTGGAACAGTTCCTGGGGGCGAGTAGTAGATCCAGATGGACCGACGAATGTTTACTGTAACCCTTGGAACTTCAAATTAACGATGAAACACAGAAGTTGCATCGGGAATGAATACAAAATGCACAATGGCGGCTAATGTCCTGGGGGAGTAACGCTTCAAACAGTCTGTGTTGGAACATTTCCTGCGAGACCAGTAGAAGATTCCGACGCACCACTGCAGGTTTACTGTAACCCTTGGACGTTCATATTGAAGATGATACACAGAAATTGCATCAGGGATTAAATACAAAAGGCACAATGCCGACTTCTGTCCAGAATGAGTAATGTTTCAAACTGTCTGTGTTGGAACAGTTCCTGGGAGACGAATAATAGATTTAGATGGACCGACGAATGTTTACTGTAACCCTTGGAACTTCAAATTGACGATGAAACACAGACGTTGCATCGGGATTGAATACAAAAGGCACAATGCCGACTTCTGTCCAGGGGGAGTAATGTTTCAAACAGTCTGTGTTGGAACAGTTCCTGGGAGACGAGTAGTAGATTTAGATGGACCGACGAATGTTTACTGTAACCCTTGGAACTTCAAATTGACGTTGAAACACAGAAGTTGCATCGGAATTGAATACAAAAGGCACAATGGCGGCTAATGTCCAGGGCGAGTAACGCTTCAAACAGTCTGTGTTGGAACATTTCCTGCGAGACCAGTAGTAGTTTCTGACGCACGACTGCTTGTTTACTGTAACCCTTGGACCTTCATATTGAAGATGAAACACAGAAATTGCATCAGGGATTAAATACAAAAGGCACAATGCCGACTTCTGTCCAGGGGGAGTAATGTTTCAAACAGTCTGTGTTGGAACATTTCCTGCGAGACCAGTAGAAGATTCCGACGCACCACTGCAGGTTTACTGTAACCCTTGGAACTTCATATTGAAGATGAAACACAGAAATTTCATCAGGGATTAAATACAAAGGGCACAATGCCGACTTCTGTCCAGGGGGAGTAATGTTTCAAACAGTCTGTGTTGGAACAGTTCCTGGGAGACGAGTAGTAGATTAAGATGGACCGACAAATGTTTACTGTAACCCTTGGAACCTCAAATTGAAGATGAAACACAGAAGTTACACCGGGATTAAATACAAAACGCACAATGGCGGCTAATGTCCAGGGGGAGTAACGCTTCAAACAGTCTGCGTTGGAACATTTCCTGCGAGACCAGTAGAAGATTCCGACGCACCACTGCTGGTTTACTGTAACCCTTGGACCTTCATATTGAAGATGAAACACAGAAATTGCATCAAGGATTTATATACTAAAGGCACAATGCCGACTTCTGTTCAGGGGGAGTAATGTTTCAAACAGTCTGTGTTGGAACAGTTCCTGGGAGACGAGTAGTAGATTTAGATGGTGCGACGAATGTTTACTGTAACCCTTGGAACTTCAAATTGACGATGAAACACAGAAGTTGCATCAGGATTGAATACTAAAGAAACAATGGCGGCTAATGTCCAGGGGGAGTAACGCTTCAAACAGTCTGTGTTGGAACATTTCCTGCGAGACCAGTAGTAGATTCCGACGCACCACTGCTGCTTTACTGCAACCCTTGGACCTTCATATTAAAGATGAAACACAGAAATTGCATCAGGGATTAAATAGAAAAGGCACAATGGCGACTTCCGTCCAGGGGAAGTAATGTTTCAAACAGTCTGTGTTGGAACAGTTCCTGGGGGCGAGTGGTAGATCCAGATGGACCGACGAATGTTTACTGTAACCCTTGGAACTTCAAATTGACGATGAAACACAGAAGTTGCATCGGGAATGAATACAAAACGCACAATGGCGGCTAATGTCCTGGGGGAGTAACGCTTCAAACAGTCTGTGTTGGAACATTTCCTGCGAGACCAGTAGTAGATTCCGACGCACCACTGCTTGATTACTGTAACTCTTGGACCTTCATATTGAAGATGAAACACAGAAATTGCATCAGGGATTAAATACAAAAAGCACAATGCCGACTTCTGTCCACGGGAGTAATGTTTCAAACAGTCTGTGTTGGAACAGTTCCTGGGAGACGAGTAGTAGATTAAGATGGACCGACAAATGTTTACTGTAACCCTTGGAACCTCAAATTGACGATGAAACACAGAAGTTACACCGGGATTGAATACAAAACGCACAATGGCGGCTAATGTCCAGGGGGAGTAACGCTTCAAACAGTCTGTGTTGGAACATTTCCTGCGAGACCGGTAATAGATTCCGACGCACCACTGCTGGTTTACTGTAACCCTTGGACCTTCATATTGAAGATGAATCACAGAAATTGCATCAAGGATTAAATACAATGGGCACAATGCCGACTTCTGTCCAGGGGGAGTAATGTTTCAAACTGTCTGTGTTGGAACAGTTCCTGGGAGACGAGTAGTAGATTTAGATGGACAGACGAATGTTTACTGTAACCCTTGGAAATTCAAATTGAAGATGAAACACAGAAGTTGCATCGGGATTGAATACAAAAGGCACAATGGCGGCTAATGTCCAGGGGGAGTAACGCTTCAAACAGTCTGTGTTGGAACATTTCCTGCGAGACCAGTAGTAGATTCCGACGCACCACTGCTTGTTTACTGTAACCCTTGCACCTTCATATTGAAGATGAAACACAGAAATTGCATCAGGGATAAAATACAAAAGGCACAATGCCGACTTCTGTCCAGGGGGAGTAATGTTTCAAACAGTCTGTGTTGGAACATTGCCTGCGAGACCAATAGAAGATTCTGACGCACCACTGCTGGTTTACTGTAACCCTTGGACCTTCATATTGAAGATGAAACACAGAAATAGCATCACCCATTAAATACAAAAGGCACAATGCCGACTTCTGTCCAGGGGGAGTAATGTTTCAAACAGTCTGTGTTGGAACAGTTCCTGGGAGACGAGTAGTAGATTTAGATGGACAGACGAATGTTTACTGTAACCCTTGGAACTTCAAATTGACGATGAAACACCGAAGTTGCATCGGGATTGAATACAAAAGGCACAATAGCGGCTAATGTCCAGGGGGAGTTACGCTTCAAACAGTCTGTGTTGGAACATTTCCTGCGAGACCAGTACTAGATTCCGACGCACTACTGCTGGTTTACTGTAACCCTTGGACGTTCATATTGAAGATGATACACAAAAATTGCATCAGGGATTAAATACAAAAGGCACAATGCCGACTTCTGTCCAGGGGGAGTAATGTTTCAAACAGTCTGTGTTGGAACAGTTCCTGGGAGACGAGTAGTAGATTTAGATGGACAGACGAATGTTTACTGTAACCCTTGGAAATTCAAATTGAAGATGAAACACAGAAGTTGCATCGGGATTGAATACAAAAGGCACAATGGCGGCTAATGTCCAGGGGGAGTAACGCTTCAAACAGTCTGTGTTGGAACATTTCCTGCGAGACCAGTAGTAGATTCCGACGCACCACTGCTTGTTTACTGTAACCCTTGGACGTTCATATTGAAGATGAAACACAGAAATTGCATCAGGGATTAAATACAAAAGGCACAATGCCGACTTCTGTCCAGGGGGAGTAATGTTTCAAACAGTCTGTGTTGGAACAGTTCCTGGGGGACGAGTAGTAGATTTAGATGGAGCAACGAATGTTTACTGTAACCCTTGGAACTTCAAAATGACGATAAAACACAGAAGTTGCATCGGGATTGAATACAAAAGGTACAATGGCGGCTAATGTCCAGGGGGAGTAACGCTTCAAACAGTCTGTGTTGGAACAGTTCCTGGGAGACGAGTAGTAGATTTAGATGGTGCGACGAATGTTTACTGTAACTCTTGGAACTTCAAATTGACGATGAAACACAGAAGTTGCATCGGGATTGAATACTAAAGAAACAATGGCGGCTAATGTCCAGGGGGAGTAACGCTTCAAACAGTCTGTGTTGGAACATTTCCTGCGAGACCAGTAGTAGATTCCGACGCACCACTGCTGCTTTACTGCAACCCTTGGACCTTCATATTAAAGATGAAACACAGAAATTGCATCAGGGATTAAATAGAAAAGGCACAATGGCGACTTCCGTCCAGGGGAAGTAATGTTTCAAACAGTCTGTGTTGGAACAGTTCCTGGGGGCGAGTAGTAGATCCAGATGGACCGACGAATGTTTACTGTAACCCTTGGAACTTCAAATTAACGATGAAACACAGAAGTTGCATCGGGAATGAATACAAAATGCACAATGGCGGCTAATGTCCTGGGGGAGTAACGCTTCAAACAGTCTGTGTTGGAACATTTCCTGCGAGACCAGTAGAAGATTCCGACGCACCACTGCAGGTTTACTGTAACCCTTGGACGTTCATATTGAAGATGATACACAGAAATTGCATCAGGGATTAAATACAAAAGGCACAATGCCGACTTCTGTCCAGAATGAGTAATGTTTCAAACTGTCTGTGTTGGAACAGTTCCTGGGAGACGAATAATAGATTTAGATGGACCGACGAATGTTTACTGTAACCCTTGGAACTTCAAATTGACGATGAAACACAGACGTTGCATCGGGATTGAATACAAAAGGCACAATAGCGGCTAATGTCCAAAGGGAATAACGCTTCAAACAGTCTGTGTTGGAACATTTCCTGCGAGACCGGTAATAGATTCCGACGCACCACTGCTGGTTTACTGTAACCCTTGGACCATCATATTGAAGATGAAACACAGAAATTGCATCAGGGATTAAATACAAAAGGCACAATGCCGACTTTTGTCCAGGGGGAGTAATGTTTAGAACAGTCTGTGTTGGAACAGTTCCTGGGAGACGAGTAGTAGATTTAGATGGACCGACGAATGTTTACTGTAACCCTTGTAACTTCAAATTGACGATGAAACACAGAAGTTGTATCGGGATTGAATACAAAACGCACATTGGCGGCTAATGTCCAGGGGGAGTAACGCTTCAAACAGTCTGTGTTGGAACATTTCCTGCGAGACCGGTAATAGATTCCGACGCACCACTGCTGGTTTACTGTAACCCTTGGACCTTCATATTGAAGATGAAACACAGAAATTTCATCAGGGATAAAATACAAAAGGCACAATGCCAACTTCTGTCCAGGGGGAGTAATGTTTCAAACAGTCTGTGTTGGAACATTGCCTGCGACACCAATAGAAGATTCTGACTCACCACTGCTGGTTTACTGTAACCCTTGGACCTTCATATTGAAGATGAAACACAGAAATAGCATCACGGATTAAATACAAAAGGCACAATGCCGACTTCTGTCCAGGGGGAGTAATGTTTCAAACAGTCTGTGTTGGAACAGTTCCTGGGAGACGAGTAGTAGATTTAGATGGACCGACGAATGTTTACTGTAACCCTTGGAACTTCAAATTGACGATGAAACACAGAAGTTGCATCGGGATTGAATACAAAAGGCACAATAGCGGCTAATGTCCAGGGGGAGTAACGCTTCAAACAGTCTGTGTTGGAACATTTCCTGCGGGACCAGTACTAGATTCCGACGCACTACTGCTGGTTTACTGTAACCCTTGGACGTTCATATTGAAGATGATACACAGAAATTGCATCAGGGATTAAATACAAAAGGCACAATGCCGACTTCTGTCCAGAATGAGTAATGTTTCAAACAGTCTGTGTTGGAACAGTTCCTGGGAGACGAATAATACATTTAGATGGACCGACGAATGTTTACTGTAACCCTTGGAACTTCAAATTGACGATGAAACACAGAAGTTGCATCGGAGTTGAAAACAAAAGGCACAATGGCGGCTAATGTCCAGGGGGAGTAACGCTTCAAACAGTCTGTATTGAAATATTTCCTGCGAGACCAGTAGAAGATTCCGACGCAGCACTGCTGGTTTACTGTAACCCTTGGACCTTCATATTGAAGATGAAACACAGAAATTGCATCAGGGATTAAATACAAAAGGCACAATGCCGACTTCTGTCCAGGGGGAGTAATGTTTCAAACAGTCTGTGTTGGAACAGTTCCTGGGAGACGAGTAGTAGATTTAGATGGACAGACGAATGTTTACTGTAACCCTTGGAACTTCAAATTGACGATGAAACACAGAAGTTGCATCGGGATTGAATACAAAAGGCACAATAGCGGCTAATGTCCAAAGGGAATAACGCTTCAAACAGTCTGTGTTGGAACATTTCCTGCGAGACCGGTAATAGATTCCGACGCACCACTGCTGGTTTACTGTAACCCTTGGACCTTCATATTGAAGATGAATCACAGAAATTGCATCAAGGATTAAATACAATGGGCACAATGCCGACTTCTGTCCAGGGGGAGTAATGTTTCAAACAGTCAGTGTTGGAACAGTTCCTGGGAGACGAGTAGTAGATTTAGATGGACAGACGAATGTTTACTGTAACCCTTGGAAATTCAAATTGAAGATGAAACACAGAAGTTGCATCGGGATTGAATACAAAAGGCACAATGGCGGCTAATGTCCAGGGGGAGTAACGCTTCAAACAGTCTGTGTTGGAACATTTCCTGCGAGACCAGTAGTAGATTCCGACGCACCACTGCTTGTTTACTGTAACCCTTGGACCTTCATATTGAAGAAGAAACACAGAAATTGCATCAGGGATTAAATACAAAAGGCACAATGCCGACTTTTGTCCAGGGGGAGTAATGTTTAGAACAGTCTGTGTTGGAACAGTTCCTGGGAGACGAGTAGTAGATTTAGATGGACCGACGAATGTTTACTGTAACCCTTGTAACTTCAAATTGACGATGAAACACAGAAGTTGTATCGGGATTGAATACAAAACGCACATTGGCGGCTAATGTCCAGGGGGAGTAACGCTTCAAACAGTCTGTGTTGGAACATTTCCTGCGAGACCGGTAATAGATTCCGACGCACCACTGCTGGTTTACTGTAACCCTTGGACCTTCATATTGAAGATGAAACACAGAAATTGCATCAGGGATAAAATACAAAAGGCACAATTACGACTTCTGTCCAGGGGGAGTAATGTTTCAAACAGTCTGTGTTGGAACAGTTCCTGGGAGACGAGTAGTAGATTTAGATGGACCGACGAATGTTTACTGTAACCCTTGGAACTTCAAATTGACGATGAAACACAGAAGTTGCATCGGGATTGAATACAAAAGGCACAATAGCGGCTAATGTCCAGGGGGAGTAACGCTTCAAACAGTCTGTGTTGGAACATTTCCTGCGAGACCAGTACTAGATTCCGACGCACTACTGCTGGTTTACTGTAACCCTTGGACGTTCATATTGAAGATGATACACAGAAATTGCATCAGGGATTAAATACAAAAGGCACAATGCCGACTTCTGTCCAGAATGAGTAATGTTTCAAACAGTCTGTGTTGGAACAGTTCCTGGGAGACGAATAATAGATTTAGATGGACCGACGAATGTTTACTGTAACCCTTGGAACTTCAAATTGACGATGAAACACAGAAGTTGCATCGGAATTGAAAACAAAAGGCACAATGGCGGCTAATGTCCAGGGGGAGTAACGCTTCAAACAGTCTGTATTGGAATATTTCCTGCGAGACCAGTAGAAGATTCCGACGCAGCACTGCTGGTTTACTGTAACCCTTGGACCTTCATATTGAAGATGAATCACAGAAATTGCATCAGGGATTAAATACAAAAGGCACAATGCCGACTTCTGTCCAGGGGGAGTAATGTTTCAAACAGTCTGTGTTGGAACAGTTCCTGGGAGACGAGTAGTAGATTTAGATGGACAGACGAATGTTTACTGTAACCCTTGGAACTTCAAATTGACGATCAAACACAGAAGTTGCATCGGGATTGAATACAAAAGGCACAATAGCGGCTAATGTCCAAAAGGAATAACGCTTCAAACAGTCTGTGTTGGAACATTTCCTGCGAGACCGGTAATAGATTCCGACGCACCACTGCTGGTTTACTGTAACCCTTGGACCTTCATATTGAAGATGAATCACAGAAATTGCATCAAGGATTAAATACAATGGGCACAATGCCGACTTCTGTCCAGGGGGAGTAATGTTTCAAACAGTCTGTGTTGGAACAGTTCCTGGGAGACGAGTAGTAGATTTAGATGGTCCGACGAATGTTTACTGTAACCCTTGGAAATTCAAATTGAAGATGAAACACAGAAGTTGCATCGGGATTGAATACAAAAGGCACAATGGCGGCTAATGTCCAGGGGGAGTAACGCTTCAAACAGTCTGTGTTGGAACATTTCCTGCGAGACCAGTAGTAGATTCCGACGCACCACTGCTTGTTTACTGTAACCCTTGGACCTTCATATTGAAGATGAAACACAGAAATTGCATCAGGGATTAAATACAAAAGGCACAATGCCGACTTTTGTCCAGGGGGAGTAATGTTTAGAACAGTCTGTGTTGGAACAGTTCCTGGGAGACGAGTAGTAGATTTAGATGGACCGACGAATGTTTACTGTAACCCTTGTAACTTCAAATTGACGATGAAACACAGAAGTTGTATCGGGATTGAATACAAAACGCACACTGGCGGCTAATGTCCAGGGGGAGTAACGCTTCAAACAGTCTGTGTTGGAACATTTCCTGCGAGACCGGTAATAGATTCCGACGCACCACTGCTGGTTTACTGTAACCCTTGGACCTTCATATTGAAGATGAAACACAGAAATTGCATCAGGGATAAAATACAAAAGGCACAATGCCGACTTCTGTCCAGGGGGAGTAATGTTTCAAACAGTCTGTGTTGGAACATTGCCTGCGAGACCAATAGAAGATTTAGATGGACCGACGAATGTTTACTGTAACCCTTGGAACTTCAAATTGACGATGAAACACAGAAGTTGCATCGGGATTGAATACAAAAGGCACAATAGCGGCTAATATCCAGGGGGAGTAACGCTTCAAACAGTCTGTGTTGGAACATTTCCTGCGAGACCAGTAGAAGATTCCGACGCACCACTGCTGGTTTACTGTAACCCTTGGACCTTCATATTGAAGATGAAAAACAGAAATTGCATCAAGGATTTATATACAAAAGGCACAATGCCGACTTCTGTCCAGGGGGAGTAATGTTTCAAACAGTCTGTGTTGGAACAGTTCCTGGGTGACGAGTAGTAGATTTAGATGGACCAACGAATGTTTACTGTAACCCTTGGAACTTCAAATTGACGATGAAACACAGAAGTTGCATCGGGATTGAATACAAAAGGCACAATGGCGGCTTATTTCCAGTGGGAGTAACGCTTCAAACAGTCTGTGTTGGAACATTTCCTTCGAGACCAGTAGTAGAATCCGACGCACCACTGCTGCTTTACTGTAACCCTTGGACCTTCATATTGAAGATGAAACACAGAAATTGCATCAGGGATTAAATGCAAAAGGCACAATGCCGACTTCTGTCCAGGGGGAGTAATGTTTCAAACAGTCTGTGTTGGAACAGTTCCTGGGGGACGAGTAGTAGATTTAGATGGACCAACGAATGTTTAATGTAACCCTTGGAACTTCAAATTGACGATAAAACACAGAAGTTGCATCGGGATTGAATACAAAAGGTACAATGGCGGCTAATGTCCAGGGGGAGTAACGCTTCAAACAGTCTGTGTTGGAACATTTCCTGCGAGACCAGTAGTAGATTCCGACGCACCACTGCTGGGTTACTGTAACCCTTGACCTTCATATTGAAGATGAAACACAGAAATTGCATCAGGGATTAAATACAAAAGGCACAATGCCGACTTCTGTCCAGGGGGATTAATTTTTCAAACAGTCTGAGTTGGAACAGTTCCTGGGAGACGAGTAGTAGATTTAGATGGGGCGACGAATGTTTACTGTAACCCTTGGAACTTCAAATTGACGATGAAACACAGAAGTTGCATCGGGATTGAATACTAAAGAAACAATGGCGGCTAATGTCCAGGGGGAGTAACGCTTCAAACAGTCTGTGTTGGAACATTTCCTGCGAGACCAGTAGTAGTTTCTGACGCACGACTGCTTGTTTACTGTAACCCTTGGACGTTCATATTGAAGATGATACACAGAAATTGCATCAGGGATTAAATACAAAAGGCACAATGCCGACTTCTGTCCAGAATGAGTAATGTTTCAAACAGTCTGTGTTGGAACAGTTCCTGGGAGACGAATAATAGATTTAGATGGACCGACGAATGTTTACTGTAACCCTTGGAACTTCAAATTGACGATGAAACACAGAAGTTGCATCGGGATTGAATACAAAAGGCACAATAGCGGCTAATGTCCAAAGGGAATAACGCTTCAAACAGTCTGTGTTGGAACATTTCCTGCGAGACCGGTAATAGATTCCGACGCACCACTGCTGGTTTACTGTAACCCTTGGACCATCATATTGAAGATGAAACACAGAAATTGCATCAGGGATTAAATACAAAAGGCACAATGCCGACTTTTGTCCAGGGGGAGTAATGTTTAGAACAGTCTGTGTTGGAACAGTTCCTGGGAGACGAGTAGTAGATTTAGATGGACCGACGAATGTTTACTGTAACCCTTGTAACTTCAAATTGACGATGAAACACAGAAGTTGTATCGGGATTGAATACAAAACGCACATTGGCGGCTAATGTCCAGGGGGAGTAACGCTTCAAACAGTCTGTGTTGGAACATTTCCTGCGAGACCGGTAATAGATTCCGACGCACCACTGCTGGTTTACTGTAACCCTTGGACCTTCATATTGAAGATGAAACACAGAAATTGCATCAGGGATAAAATACAAAAGGCACAATGCCGACTTCTGTCCAGGGGGAGTAATGTTTCAAACAGTCTGTGTTGGAACATTGCCTGCGAGACCAATAGAAGATTCTGACTCACCACTGCTGGTTTACTGTAACCCTTGGACCTTCATATTGAAGATGAAACACAGAAATAGCATCACGGATTAAATACAAAAGGCACAATGCCGACTTCTGTCCAGGGGGAGTAATGTTTCAAACAGTCTGTGTTGGAACATTGCCTGCGAGACCAATAGAAGATTTAGATGGACCGACGAATGTTTACTGTAACCCTTGGAACTTCAAATTGACGATGAAACACAGAAGTTGCATCGGGATTGAATACAAAAGGCACAATAGCGGCTAATGTCCAAAGGGAATAACGCTTCAAACAGTCTGTGTTGGAACATTTCCTGCGAGACCGGTAATAGATTCCGACGCACCACTGCTGGTTTACTGTAACCCTTGGACCTTCATATTGAAGATGAATCACAGAAATTGCATCAAGGATTAAATACAATGGGCACAATGCCGACTTCTGTCCAGGGAGAGTAATGTTTCAAACAGTCAGTGTTGGAACAGTTCCTGGGAGACGAGTAGTAGATTTAGATGGACAGACGAATGTTTACTGTAACCCTTGGAAATTCAAATTGAAGATGAAACACAGAAGTTGCATCGGGATTGAATACAAAAGGCACAATGGCGGCTAATGTCCAGGGGGAGTAACGCTTCAAACAGTCTGTGTTGGAACATTTCCTGCGAGACCAGTAGTAGATTCCGACGCACCACTGCTTGTTTACTGTAACCCTTGGACCTTCATATTGAAGATGAAACACAGAAATTGCATCAGGGATTAAATACAAAAGGCACAATGCCGACTTTTGTCCAGGGGGAGTAATGTTTAGAACAGTCTGTGTTGGAACAGTTCCTGGGAGACGAGTAGTAGATTTAGATGGACCGACGAATGTTTACTGTAACCCTTGTAACTTCAAATTGACGATGAAACACAGAAGTTGTATCGGGATTGAATACAAAACGCACATTGGCGGCTAATGTCCAGGGGGAGTAACGCTTCAAACAGTCTGTGTTGGAACATTTCCTGCGAGACCGGTAATAGATTCCGACGCACCACTGCTGGTTTACTGTAACCCTTGGACCTTCATATTGAAGATGAAACACAGAAATTGCATCAGGGATAAAATACAAAAGGCACAATGCCGACTTCTGTCCAGGGGGAGTAATGTTTCAAACAGTCTGTGTTGGAACATTGCCTGCGAGACCAATAGAAGATTTAGATGGACCGACGAATGTTTACTGTAACCCTTGGAACTTCAAATTGACGATGAAACACAGAAGTTGCATCGGGATTGAATACAAAAGGCACAATAGCGGCTAATATCCAGGGGGAGTAACGCTTCAAACAGTCTGTGTTGGAACATTTCCTGCGAGACCAGTAGAAGATTCCGACGCACCACTGCTGGTTTATTGTAACCCTTGGACCTTCATATTGAAGATGAAAAACAGAAATTGCATCAAGGATTTATATACAAAAGGCACAATGCCGACTTCTGTCCAGGGGGAGTAATGTTTCAAACAGTCTGTGTTGGAACAGTTCCTGGGTGACGAGTAGTAGATTTAGATGGACCAACGAATGTTTACTGTAACCCTTGGAACTTCAAATTGACGATGAAACACAGAAGTTGCATCGGGATTGAATACAAAAGGCACAATGGCGGCTTATTTCCAGTGGGAGTAACGCTTCAAACAGTCTGTGTTGGAACATTTCCTTCGAGACCAGTAGTAGAATCCGACGCACCACTGCTGCTTTACTGTAACCCTTGGACCTTCATATTGAAGATGAAACACAGAAATTGCATCAGGGATTAAATGCAAAAGGCACAATGCCGACTTCTGTCCAGGGGGAGTAATGTTTCAAACAGTCTGTGTTGGAACAGTTCCTGGGGGACGAGTAGTAGATTTAGATGGACCAACGAATGTTTAATGTAACCCTTGGAACTTCAAATTGACGATAAAACACAGAAGTTGCATCGGGATTGAATACAAAAGGTACAATGGCGGCTAATGTCCAGGGGGAGTAACGCTTCAAACAGTCTGTGTTGGAACATTTCCTGCGAGACCAGTAGTAGATTCCGACGCACCACTGCTGGGTTACTGTAACCCTTGACCTTCATATTGAAGATGAAACACAGAAATTGCATCAGGGATTAAATACAAAAGGCACAATGCCGACTTCTGTCCAGGGGGATTAATTTTTCAAACAGTCTGAGTTGGAACAGTTCCTGGGAGACGAGTAGTAGATTTAGATGGGGCGACGAATGTTTACTGTAACCCTTGGAACTTCAAATTGACGATGAAACACAGAAGTTGCATCGGGATTGAATACTAAAGAAACAATGGCGGCTAATGTCCAGGGGGAGTAACGCTTCAAACAGTCTGTGTTGGAACGTTTCCTGCGAGACCAGTAGTAGTTTCTGACGCACGACTGCTTGTTTACTGTAACCCTTGGACGTTCATATTGAAGATGATACACAGAAATTGCATCAGGGATTAAATACAAAAGGCACAATGCCGACTTCTGTCCAGAATGAGTAATGTTTCAAACAGTCTGTGTTGGAACAGTTCCTGGGAGACGAATAATAGATTTAGATGGACCGACGAATGTTTACTGTAACCCTTGGAACTTCAAATTGACGATGAAACACAGAAGTTGCATCGGGATTGAATACAAAAGGCACAATAGCGGCTAATGTCCAAAGGGAATAACGCTTCAAACAGTCTGTGTTGGAACATTTCCTGCGAGACCGGTAATAGATTCCGACGCACAACTGCTGGTTTACTGTAACCCTTGGACCATCATATTGAAGATGAAACACAGAAATTGCATCAGGGATTAAATACAAAAGGCACAATGCCGACTTTTGTCCAGGGGGAGTAATGTTTAGAACAGTCTGTGTTGGAACAGTTCCTGGGAGACGAGTAGTAGATTTAGATGGACCGACGAATGTTTACTGTAACCCTTGTAACTTCAAATTGACGATGAAACACAGAAGTTGTATCGGGATTGAATACAAAACGCACATTGGCGGCTAATGTCCAGGGGGAGTAACGCTTCAAACAGTCTGTGTTGGAACATTTCCTGCGAGACCGCTAATAGATTCCGACGCACCACTGCTGGTTTACTGTAACCCTTGGACCTTCATATTGAAGATGAAACACAGAAATTGCATCAGGGATAAAATACAAAAGGCACAATGCCGACTTCTGTCCAGGGGGAGTAATGTTTCAAACAGTCTGTGTTGGAACATTGCCTGCGAGACCAATAGAAGATTCTGACTCACCACTGCTGGTTTACTGTAACCCTTGGACCTTCATATTGAAGATGAAACACAGAAATAGCATCACGGATTAAATACAAAAGGCACAATGCCGACTTCTGTCCAGGGGGAGTAATGTTTCAAACAGTCTGTGTTGGAACATTGCCTGCGAGACCAATAGAAGATTTAGATGGACCGACGAATGTTTACTGTAACCCTTGGAACTTCAAATTGACGATGAAACACAGAAGTTGCATCGGGATTGAATACAAAAGGCACAATAGCGGCTAATGTCCAGGGGGAGTAACGCTTCAAACAGTCTGTGTTGGAACATTTCCTGCGGGACCAGTACTAGATTCCGACGCACTACTGCTGGTTTACTGTAACCCTTGGACGTTCATATTGAAGATGATACACAGAAATTGCATCAGGGATTAAATACAAAAGGCACAATGCCGACTTCTGTCCAGAATGAGTAATGTTTCAAACAGTCTGTGTTGGAACAGTTCCTGGGAGACGAATAATAGATTTAGATGGACCGACGAATGTTTACTGTAACCCTTGGAACTTCAAATTGACGATGAAACACAGAAGTTGCATCGGAATTGAAAACAAAAGGCACAATGGCGGCTAATGTCCAGGGGGAGTAACGCTTCAAACAGTCTGTATTGGAATATTTCCTGCGAGACCAGTAGAAGATTCCGACGCAGCACTGCTGGTTTACTGTAACCCTTGGACCTTCATATTGAAGATGAATCACAGAAATTGCATCAGGGATTAAATACAAAAGGCACAATGCCGACTTCTGTCCAGGGGGAGTAATGTTTCAAACAGTCTGTGTTGGAACAGTTCCTGGGAGACGAGTAGTAGATTTAGATGGACAGACGAATGTTTACTGTAACCCTTGGAACTTCAAATTGACGATGAAACACAGAAGTTGCATCGGGATTGAATACAAAAGGCACAATAGCGGCTAATGTCCAAAGGGAATAACGCTTCAAACAGTCTGTGTTGGAACATTTCCTGCGAGACCGGTAATAGATTCCGACGCACCACTGCTGGTTTACTGTAACCCTTGGACCTTCATATTGAAGATGAATCACAGAAATTGCATCAAGGATTAAATACAATGGGCACAATGCCGACTTCTGTCCAGGGGGAGTAATGTTTCAAACAGTCTGTGTTGGAACAGTTCCTGGGAGACGAGTAGTAGATTTAGATGGACAGACGAATGTTTACTGTAACCCTTGGAAATTCAAATTGAAGATGAAACACAGAAGTTGCATCGGGATTGAATACAGAAGGCACAATGGCGGCTAATGTCCAGGGGGAATAACGCTTCAAACAGTCTGTGTTGGAACATTTCCTGCGAGACCAGTAGTAGATTCCGACGCACCACTGCTTGTTTACTGTAACCCTTGGACCTTCATATTGAAGATGAAACACAGAAATTGCATCAGGGATTAAATACAAAAGGCACAATGCCGACTTTTGTCCAGGGGGAGTAATGTTTAGAACAGTCTGTGTTGGAACAGTTCCTGGGAGACGAGTAGTAGATTTAGATGGACCGACGAATGTTTACTGTAACCCTTGTAACTTCAAATTGACGATGAAACACAGAAGTTGTATCGGGATTGAATACAGAAGGCACAATGGCGGCTAATGTCCAGGGGGAGTAACGCTTCAAACAGTCTGTGTTGGAACATTTCCTGCGAGACCGGTAATAGATTCCGACGCACCACTGCTGGTTTACTGTAACCCTTGGACCTTCATATTGAAGATGAAACACAGAAATTGCATCAGGGATAAAATACAAAAGGCACAATGCCGACTTCTGTCCAGGGGGAGTAATGTTTCAAACAGTCTGTGTTGGAACAGTTCCTGGGAGACGAGTAGTAGATTTAGATGGACCGACGAATGTTTACTGTAACACTTGGAACTTCAAATTGACGATGAAACACAGAAGTTGCATCGGGATTGAATACAAAAGGCACAATAGCGGCTAATGTCCAAAGGGAATAACGCTTCAAACAGTCTGTGTTGGAACATTTCCTGCGAGACCGGTAATAGATTCCGACGCACCACTGCTGGTTTACTGTAACCCTTGGACCTTCATATTGAAGATGAATCACAGAAATTGCATCAAGCATTAAATACAAAAGGCACAATGCCGACTTCTGTCCAGAATGAGTAATGTTTCAAACAGTCTGTGTTGGAACAGTTCCTGGGAGACGAATAATAGATTTAGATGGACCGACGAATGTTTACTGTAACCCTTGGAACTTCAAATTGACGATGAAACACAGAAGTTGCATCGGAATTGAAAACAAAAGGCACAATGGCGGCTAATGTCCAGGGGGAGTAACGCTTCAAACAGTCTGTATTGGAATATTTCCTGCGAGACCAGTAGAAGATTCCGACGCAGCACTGCTGGTTTACTGTAACCCTTGGACCTTCATATTGAAGATGAATCACAGAAAATGCATCAGGGATTAAATACAAAAGGCACAATGCCGACTTCTGTCCAGGGGGAGTAATGTTTCAAACAGTCTGTGTTGGAACAGTTCCTGGGAGACGAGTAGTAGATTTAGATGGACAGACGAATGTTTACTGTAACCCTTGGAAATTCAAATTGAAGATGAAACACAGAAGTTGCATCGGGATTGAATACAAAAGGCACAATGGCGGCTAATGTCCAGGGGGAGTAACGCTTCAAACAGTCTGTGTTGGAACATTTCCTGCGAGACCAGTAGTAGATTCCGACGCACCACTGCTTGTTTACTGTAACCCTTGGACCTTCATATTGAAGATGAAACACAGAAATTGCATCAGGGATTAAATACAAAAGGCACAATGCCGACTTTTGTCCAGGGGGAGTAATGTTTAGAACAGTCTGTGTTGGAACAGTTCCTGGGAGACGAGTAGTAGATTTAGATGGACCGACGAATGTTTACTGTAACCCTTGTAACTTCAAATTGACGATGAAACACAGAAGTTGTATCGGGATTGAATACAAGACGCACATTGGCGGCTAATGTCCAGGGGGAGTAACGCTTCAAACAGTCTGTATTGGAACATTTCCTGCGAGACCGGTAATAGATTCCGACGCACCACTGCTGGTTTACTGTAACCCTTGGACCTTCATATTGAAGATGAAACACAGAAATTGCATCAGGGATAAAATACAAAAGGCACAATGCCGACTTCTGTCCAGGGGGAGTAATGTTTCAAACAGTCTGTGTTGGAACAGTTCCTGGGAGACGAGTAGTAGATTTAGATGGACCGACGAATGTTTACTGTAACCCTTGGAACTTCAAATTGACGATGAAACACAGAAGTTGCATCGAGATTGAATACAAAAGGCACAATAGCGGCTAATGTCCAGGGGGAGTAACGCTTCAAACAGTCTGTGTTGGAACATTTCCTGCGAGACCAGTAGTAGATTCCGACGCACTACTGCTGGTTTACTGTAACCCTTGGACGTTCATATTGAAGATGATACACAGAAATTGCATCAGGGATTAAATACAAAAGGCACAATGCCGACTTCTGTCCAGAATGAGTAATGTTTCAAACAGTCTGTGTTGGAACAGTTCCTGGGAGACGAATAATAGATTTAGATGGACCGACGAATGTTTACTGTAACCCTTGGAACTTCAAATTGACGATGAAACACAGAAGTTGCATCGGAATTGAAAACAAAAGGCACAATGGCGGCTAATGTCCAGGGGGAGTAACGCTTCAAACAGTCTGTATTGGAATATTTCCTGCGAGACCAGTAGAAGATTCCGACGCAGCACTGCTGGTTTACTGTAACCCTTGGACCTTCATATTGAAGATGAATCACAGAAATTGCATCAGGGATTAAATACAAAAGGCACAATGCCGACTTCTGTCCAGGGGGAGTAATGTTTCAAACAGTCTGTGTTGGAACAGTTCCTGGGAGACGAGTAGTAGATTTAGATGGACAGACGAATGTTTACTGTAACCCTTGGAACTTCAAATTGACGATGAAACACAGAAGTTGCATCGGGATTGAATACAAAAGGCACAATAGCGGCTAATGTCCAAAGGGAATAACGCTTCAAACAGTCTGTGTTGGAACATTTCCTGCGAGACCGGTAATAGATTCCGACGCACCACTGCTGGTTTACTGTAACCCTTGGACCTTCATATTGAAGATGAATCACAGAAATTGCATCAAGGATTAAATACAATGGGCACAATGCCGACTTCTGTCCAGGGGGAGTAATGTTTAAAACAGTCTGTGTTGGAACAGTTCCTGGGAGACGAGTAGTAGATTTAGATGGACAGACGAATGTTTACTGTAACCCTTGGAAATTCAAATTGAAGATGAAACACAGAAGTTGCATCGGGATTGAATACAAAAGGCACAATGGCGGCTAATGTCCAGGGGGAGTAACGCTTCAAACAGTCTGTGTTGGAACATTTCCTGCGAGACCAGTAGTAGATTCCGACGCACCACTGCTTGTTTACTGTAACCCTTGGACCTTCATATTGAAGATGAAACACAGAAATTGCATCAGGGATTAAATACAAAAGGCACAATGCCGACTTTTGTCCAGGGGGAGTAATGTTTAGAACAGTCTGTGTTGGAACAGTTCCTGGGAGACGAGTAGTAGATTTAGATGGACCGACGAATGTTTACTGTAACCCTTGTAACTTCAAATTGACGATGAAACACAGAAGTTGTATCGGGATTGAATACAAAACGCACATTGGCGGCTAATGTCCAGGGGGAGTAACGCTTCAAACAGTCTGTGTTGGAACATTTCCTGCGAGACCGGTAATAGATTCCGACGCACCACTGCTGGTTTACTGTAACCCTTGGACCTTCATATTGAAGATGAAACACAGAAATTGCATCAGGGATAAAATACAAAAGGCACAATGCCGACTTCTGTCCAGGGGGAGTAATGTTTCAAACAGTCTGTGTTGGAACATTGCCTGCGAGACCAATAGAAGATTTAGATGGACCGACGAATGTTTACTGTAACCCTTGGAACTTCAAATTGACGATGAAACACAGAAGTTGCATCGGGATTGAATACAAAAGGCACAATAGCGGCTAATGTCCAGGGGGAGTAACGCTTCAAACAGTCTGTGTTGGAACATTTCCTGCGAGACCAGTAGAAGATTCCGACGCACCACTGCTGGTTTACTGTAACCCTTGGACCTTCATATTGAAGATGAAACACAGAAATTGCATCAGGGCTAAAATACAAAAGGCACAATGCCGACTTCTGTCCAGGGGGAGTAATGTTTCAAACAGTCTGTGTTGGAACAGTTCCTGGGAGACGAGTAGTAGATTTAGATGGACCAACGAATGTTTACTGTAACCCTTGGAACTTCAAATTGACGATGAAACACAGAAGTTGCATCGGGATTGAATACAAAAGGCACAATGGCGGCTTATTTCCAGTGGGAGTAACGCTTCAAACAGTCTGTGTTGGAACATTTCCTTCGAGACCAGTAGTAGAATCCGACGCACCACTGCTGCTTTACTGTAACCCTTGGACCTTCATATTGAAGATGAAACACAGAAATTGCATCAGGGATTAAATGCAAAAGGCACAATGCCGACTTCTGTCCAGGGGGAGTAATGTTTCAAACAGTCTGTGTTGGAACAGTTCCTGGGGGACGAGTAGTAGATTTAGATGGACCAACGAATGTTTACTGTAACCCTTGGAACTTCAAATTGACGATAAAACACAGAAGTTGCATCGGGATTGAATACAAAAGGTACAATGGCGGCTAATGTCCAGGGGGAGTAACGCTTCAAACAGTCTGTGTTGGAACATTTCCTGCGAGACCAGTAGTAGATTCCGACGCACCACTGCTGGGTTACTGTAACCCTTGACCTTCATATTGAAGATGAAACACAGAAATTGCATCAGGGATTAAATACAAAAGGCACAATGCCGGCTTCTGTCCAGGGGGATTAATTTTTCAAACAGTCTGAGTTGGAACAGTTCCTGGGAGACGAGTAGTAGATTTAGATGGTGCGACGAATGTTTACTGTAACCCTTGGAACTTCAAATTGACGATCAAACACAGAAGTTGCATCGGGATTGAATACTAAAGAAACAATGGCGGCTAATGTCCAGGGGGAGTAACGCTTCAAACAGTCTGTGTTGGAACATTTCCTGCGAGACCAGTAGTAGATTCCGACGCACCACTGCTTGATTACTGTAACTCTTGGACCTTCATATTGAAGATGAAACACAGAAATTGCATCAGGGATTAAATACAAAAAGCACAATGCCGACTTCTGTCCACGGGAGTAATGTTTCAAACAGTCTGTGTTGGAACAGTTCCTGGGAGACGAGTAGTAGATTTAGATGTACCGACGAATGTTTACTGTAACCCTTGGAACTTCAAATTGACGTTGAAACACAGAAGTTGCATCGGAATTGAATACAAAAGGCACAATGGCGGCTAATGTCCAGGGGGAGTAACGCTTCAAACAGTCTGTGTTGGAACATCTCCTGCGAGACCAGTAATAGTTTCTGACGCACCACTGCTTGTTTACTGTAACCCTTGGACCTTCATATTGAAGATGAAACACAGAAATTGCATCAGGGATAAAATACAAAAGACACAATGCCGACTTCTGTCCAGGGGGAGTAATGTTTCAAACAGTCTGTGTTGGAACATTTCCTGCGAGACCAGTAGAAGATTCCGACGCACCACTGCAGGTTTACTGTAACCCTTGGACCTTCATATTGAAGATGAATCAGAGAAATTGCATCAGGGATTAAATACAAAGGGCACAATGCCGACTTCTGTCCAGGGGGAGTAATGTTTCAAACAGTCTGTGTTGGAACATTTCCTGGGAGACGAGTAGTAGATTTAGATGGACAGACGAATGTTTACTGTAACCCTTGGAAATTCAAATTGAAGATGAAACACAGAAGTTGCATCGGGATTGAATACAAAAGGCACAATGGCGGCTAATGTCCAGGGGGAGTAACGCTTCAAACAGTCTGTGTTGGAACATTTCCTGCGAGACCAGTAGTAGATTCCGACGCACCACTGCTTGTTTACTGTAACCCTTGGACCTTCATATTGAAGATGAAACACAGAAATTGCATCAGGCATTAAATACAAAAGGCACAATGCCGACTTCTGTCCAGGGGGAGTAATGTTTAGAACAGTCTGTGTTGGAACAGTTCCTGGGAGACGAGTAGTAGATTTAGATGGACCGACGAATGTTTACTGTAACCCTTGGAACTTCAAATTGACGATGAAACACAGAAGTTGCATCGGAATTGAAAACAAAAGGCACAATGGCGGCTAATGTCCAGGGGGAGTAACGCTTCAAACAGTCTGTATTGGAATATTTCCTGCGAGACCAGTAGAAGATTCCGACGCAGCACTGCTGGTTTACTGTAACCCTTGGACCTTCATATTGAAGATGAAACACAGAAATTGCATCAGGGATTAAATACAAAAGGCACAATGTCGACTTCTGTCCAGGGGGAGTAATGTTTCAAACAGTCTGTGTTGGAACAGTTCCTGGGAGACGAGTAGTAGATTTAGATGGACCGACGAATGTTTACTGTAACCCTTGGAACTTCAAATTGACGATGAAACACAGAAGTTGCATCGGTATTGAATATAAAAGGCACAATAGCGGCTAATGTCCAGGGGGAGTAACGCTTCAAACAGTCTGTGTTGGAACATTTCCTGCGAGACCAGTAGGATATTCCGACGCACCACTGCTGGTTTACTGTAACCCTTGGACCTTCATATTGAAGATGAATCACAGAAATTGAATCAGGGATTAAATACAAAGGACACAATGCCGACTTCTGTCCAGGGGGAGTAATGTTTCAAACAGTCTGTGTTGGAATAGTTCCTGGGAGATGAGTTGTAGATTTAGATGGACCGACGAATGTTTACTGTAACCCTTGGAACTTCAAATTGACGTTGAAACACAGAAGTTGTATCGGGATTGAATACAAAACGCACATTGGCGGCTAATGTCCAGGGGGAGTAACGCTTCAAACAGTCTGTGTTGGAACATTTTTTGCGAGACCAGTAATAGATTCCGACGCACCACTGCTGGTTTACTGTAACCCTTGGACCTTCATATTGAAGATGAAACACAGAAATAGCATCACGGATTAAATACAAAAGGCACAATGCCGACTTCTGTCCAGGGGGAGTAATGTTTCAAACAGTCTGTGTTGGAACAGTTCCTGGGAGACGAGTAGTAGATTTAGATGGACCGACGAATGTTTACTGTAACCCTTGGAACTTCAAATTGACGATGAAACACAGAAGTTGCATCGGTATTGAATATAAAAGGCACAATAGCGGCTAATGTCCAGGGGGAGTAACGCTTCAAACAGTCTGTGTTGGAACATTTCCTGCGAGACCAGTACTAGATTCCGACGCTTTACTGCTGGTGTACTGTAACCCTTGGACTTTCATATTGAAGATGATACACAAAAATTGAATCAGGGATTAAATACAAAAGGCACAATGCCGACTTCTGTCCAGGGGGAGTAATGTTTCAAACAGTCTGTGTTGGAACAGTTCCTGGGAGACGAGTAGTAGATTTAGATGGACCGACGAATGTTTACTGTAACCCTTGGAACTTCAAATTGACGATGAAACACAGAAGTTGCATCGGAATTGAAAACAAAAAGCACAATGGCGGCTAATGTCCAGGGGGAGTAACGCTTCAAACAGTCTGTATTGGAATATTTCCTGCGAGACCAGTAGAAGATTCCGACGCAGCACTGCTGGTTTACTGTAACCCTTGGACCTTCATATTGAAGATGAAACACAGAAATTGCATCAGGGATTAAATACAAAAGGCACAATGTCGACTTCTGTCCAGGGGGAGTAATGTTTCAAACAGTCTGTGTTGGAACAGTTCCTGGGAGACGAGTAGTAGATTTAGATGGACCGACGAATGTTTACTGTAACCCTTGGACCTTCAAATTGACGATGAAACACAGAAGTTGCATCGGTATTGAATATAAAAGGCACAATAGCGGCTAATGTCCAGGGGGAGTAACGCTTCAAACAGTCTGTGTTAGAACATTTCCTGCGAGACCAGTAGTATATTCCGACGCACCACTGCTGGTTTACTGTAACCCTTGGACCTTCATATTGAAGATGAATCACAGAAATTGAATCAGGGATTAAATACAAAGGACACAATGCCGACTTCTGTCCAGGGGGAGTAATGTTTCAAACAGTCTGTGTTGGAACATTGCCTGCGAGACCAATAGAAGATTCTGACGCACCACTGCTGGTTTACTGTAACCCTTGGACCTTCATATTGAAGATGAAACACAGAAATAGCATCACGGATTAAATACAAAAGGCACAATGCCGACTTCTGTCCAGGGGGAGTAATGTTTCAAACAGTCTGTGTTGGAACAGTTCCTGGGAGACGAGTAGTAGATTTAGATGGACCGACGAATGTTTACTGTAACCCTTGGAACTTCAAATTGACGATGAAACACAGAAGTTGCATCGGTATTGAATATAAAAGGCACAATAGCGGCTAATGTCCAGGGGGAGTAACGCTTCAAACAGTCTGTGTTGGAACATTTCCTGCGAGACCAGTACTAGATTCCGACGCACTATTGCTGGTTTACTGTAACCCTTGGACGTTCATATTGAAGATGATACACAAAAATTGCATCAGGGATTAAATACAAAAGGCACAATGCCGACTTCTGTCCAGGGGGAGTAATGTTTCAAACAGTCTGTGTTGGAACAGTTCCTGGGAGACGAGTAATAGATTTAGATGGACCGACGAATGTTTACTGTAACCCTTGGAACTTCAAATTGACGATGAAACACAGAAGTTGCATCGGAATTGAAAAAAAAAGGCACAATGGCGGCTAATGTCCAGGGGTAGTAACGCTTCAAACAGTCTGTATTGGAATATTTCCTGCGAGACCAGTAGAAGATTCCGACGCAGCACTGCTGGTTTACTGTAACCCTTGGACCTTCATATTGAAGATGAAACACAGAAATTGCATCAGGGATTAAATACAAAAGGCACAATGTCGACTTCTGTCCAGGGGGAGTAATGTTTCAAACAGTCTGTGTTGGAACAGTTCCTGGGAGACGAGTAGTAGATTTAGATGGACCGACGAATGTTTACTGTAACCCTTGGAAATTCAAATTGAAGATGAAACACAGAAGTTGCATCGGGATTGAATACAAAAGGCACAATGGCGGCTAATGTCCAGGGGGAGTAACGCTTCAAACAGTCTGTGTTGGAACATTTCCTGCGAGACCAGTAGTAGATTCCGACGCACCACTGCTTGTTTACTGTAACCCTTGGACCTTCATATTGAAGATGAAACACAGAAATTGCATCAGGGATTAAATACAAAAGGCACAATGCCGACTTTTGTCCAGGGGGAGTAATGTTTAGAACAGTCTGTGTTGGAACAGTTCCTGGGAGACGAGTAGTAGATTTAGATGGACCGACGAATGTTTACTGCAACCCTTGTAACTTCAAATTGACGATGAAACACAGAAGTTGTATCGGGATTGAATACAAAACGCACATTGGCGGCTAATTTCCAGGGGGAGTAACGCTTCAAACAGTCTGTGTTGGAACATTTCCTGCGAGACCGGTAATAGATTCCGACGCACCACTGCTGGTTTACTGTAACCCTTGGACCTTCATATTGAAGATGAAACACAGAAATTGCATCAGGGATAAAATACAAAAGGCACAATGCCGACTTCTGTCCAGGGGGAGTAATGTTTCAAACAGTCTGTGTTGGAACATTGCCTGCGAGACCAATAGAAGATTCTGACTCACCACTGCTGGTTTACTGTAACCCTTGGACCTTCATATTGAAGATGAAACACAGAAATAGCATCACGGATTAAATACAAAAGGCACAATGCCGACTTCTGTCCAGGGGGAGTAATGTTTCAAACAGTCTGTGTTGGAACAGTTCCTGGGAGACGAGTAGTAGATTTAGATGGACCGACGAATGTTTACTGTAACCCTTGGAACTTCAAATTGACGATGAAACACAGAAGTTGCATCGGGATTGAATACAAAAGGCACAATAGCGGCTAATGTCCAGGGGGAGTAACGCTTCAAACAGTCTGTGTTGGAACATTTCCTGCGAGACCAGTACTAGATTCCGACGCACTACTGCTGGTTTACTGTAACCCTTGGACGTTCATATTGAAGATGATACACAGAAATTGCATCAGGGATTAAATACAAAAGGCACAATGCCGACTTCTGTCCAGAATGAGTAATGTTTCAAACAGTCTGTGTTGGAACAGTTCCTGGGAGACGAATAATAGATTTAGATGGACCGACGAATGTTTACTGTAACCCTTGGAACTTCAAATTGACGATGAAACACAGAAGTTGCATCGGAATTGAAAACAAAAGGCACAATGGCGGCTAATGTCCAGGGGGAGTAACGCTTCAAACAGTCTGTATTGGAATATTTCCTGCGAGACCAGTAGAAGATTCCGACGCAGCACTGCTGGTTTACTGTAACCCTTGGACCTTCATATTGAAGATGAATCACAGAAATTGCATCAGGGATTAAATACAAAAGGCACAATGCCGACTTCTGTCCAGGGGGAGTAATGTTTCAAACAGTCTGTGTTGGAACAGTTCATGGGAGACGAGTAGTAGATTTAGATGGACCGAAGAATGTTTACTGTAACGCTTGGAACTTCAAATTGACGTTGAAACACAGAAGTTGCATCGGAATTGAATACAAAATGCACAATGGCGGCTAATGTCCAGGGGGAGTAACGCTTCAAACAGTCTGTGTTGGAACATTTCCTGCGAGACCAGTAGTAGTTTCTGACGCACCACTGCTTGTTTACTGTAACCCTTGGACCTTCATATTAAAGATGAAACACAGAAATTGCATCAGGGATTAAATACAAAAGGCACAATGCCGACTTCTGTCCAGGGGGAGTAATGTTTCAAACAGTCTGTGTTGGAACAGTTCCTGGGAGACGAGTAGTAGATTTAGATGGACCGACGAATGTTTACTGTAACCCTTGGAACTTCAAATTGACGTTTAAACACAGAAGTTGCATCGGAATTGAATACAAAAGGCACAATGGCGGCTAATGTCCAGGGCGAGTAACGCTTCAAACAGTCTGTGTTGGAACATTTCCTGCGAGACCAGTAGTAGTTTCTGACGCACGACTGCTTGTTTACTGTAACCCTTGGACCTTCATATTGAAGATGAAACACAGAAATTGCATCAGGGATTAAATACAAAAGGCACAATGCCGACTTCTGTCCAGGGGGAGTAATGTTTCAAACAGTCTGTGTTGGAACATTTCCTGCGAGACCAGTAGAAGATTCCGACGCACCACTGTAGGTTTACTGTAACCCTTGGAACTTCATATTGAAGATGAAACACAGAAATTTCATCAGGGATTAAATACAAAGGGCACAATGCCGACTTCTGTCCAGGGGGAGTAATGTTTCAAACAGTCTGTGTTGGAACAGTTCCTGGGAGACGAGTAGTAGATTAAGATGGACCGACAAATGTTTACTGTAACCCTTGGAACCTCAAATTGAAGATGAAACACAGAAGTTACACCGGGATTGAATACAAAACGCACAATGGCGGCTAATGTCCAGGGGGAGTAACGCTTCAAACAGTCTGCGTTGGAACATTTCCTGCGAGACCAGTAGAAGATTCCGACGCACCACTGCTGGTTTACTGTAACCCTTGGACCTTCATATTGAAGATGAAACACAGAAATTGCATCAAGGATTTATATACTAAAGGCACAATGCCGACTTCTGTTCAGGGGGAGTAATGTTTCAAACAGTCTGTGTTGGAACAGTTCCTGGGAGACGAGTAGTAGATTTAGATGGTGCGACGAATGTTTACTGTAACCCTTGGAACTTCAAATTGACGATGAAACACAGAAGTTGCATCAGGATTGAATACTAAAGAAACAATGGCGGCTAATGTCCAGGGGGAGTAACGCTTCAAACAGTCTGTGTTGGAACATTTCCTGCGAGACCAGTAGTAGATTCCGACGCACCACTGCTGCTTTACTGCAACCCTTGGACCTTCATATTAAAGATGAAACACAGAAATTGCATCAGGGATTAAATAGAAAAGGCACAATGGCGACTTCCGTCCAGGGGAAGTAATGTTTCAAACAGTCTGTGTTGGAACAGTTCCTGGGGGCGAGTGGTAGATCCAGATGGACCGACGAATGTTTACTGTAACCCTTGGAACTTCAAATTGACGATGAAACACAGAAGTTGCATCGGGAATGAATACAAAACGCACAATGGCGGCTAATGTCCTGGGGGAGTAACGCTTCAAACAGTCTGTGTTGGAACATTTCCTGCGAGACCAGTAGTAGATTCCGACGCACCACTGCTTGATTACTGTAACTCTTGGACCTTCATATTGAAGATGAAACACAGAAATTGCATCAGGGATTAAATACAAAAAGCACAATGCCGACTTCTGTCCACGGGAGTAATGTTTCAAACAGTCTGTGTTGGAACAGTTCCTGGGAGACGAGTAGTAGATTAAGATGGACCGACAAATGTTTACTGTAACCCTTGGAACCTCAAATTGACGATGAAACACAGAAGTTACACCGGGATTGAATACAAAACGCACAATGGCGGCTAATGTCCAGGGGGAGTAACGCTTCAAACAGTCTGTGTTGGAACATTTCCTGCGAGACCGGTAATAGATTCCGACGCACCACTGCTGGTTTACTGTAACCCTTGGACCTTCATATTGAAGATGAATCACAGAAATTGCATCAAGGATTAAATACAATGGGCACAATGCCGACTTCTGTCCAGGGGGAGTAATGTTTCAAACTGTCTGTGTTGGAACAGTTCCTGGGAGACGAGTAGTAGATTTAGATGGACAGACGAATGTTTACTGTAACCCTTGGAAATTCAAATTGAAGATGAAACACAGAAGTTGCATCGGGATTGAATACAAAAGGCACAATGGCGGCTAATGTCCAGGGGGAGTAACGCTTCAAACAGTCTGTGTTGGAACATTTCCTGCGAGACCAGTAGTAGATTCCGACGCACCACTGCTTGTTTACTGTAACCCTTGCACCTTCATATTGAAGATGAAACACAGAAATTGCATCAGGGATAAAATACAAAAGGCACAATGCCGACTTCTGTCCAGGGGGAGTAATGTTTCAAACAGTCTGTGTTGGAACATTGCCTGCGAGACCAATAGAAGATTCTGACGCACCACTGCTGGTTTACTGTAACCCTTGGACCTTCATATTGAAGATGAAACACAGAAATAGCATCACCCATTAAATACAAAAGGCACAATGCCGACTTCTGTCCAGGGGGAGTAATGTTTCAAACAGTCTGTGTTGGAACAGTTCCTGGGAGACGAGTAGTAGATTTAGATGGACCGACGAATGTTTACTGTAACCCTTGGAACTTCAAATTGACGATGAAACACAGAAGTTGCATCGGGATTGAATACAAAAGGCACAATAGCGGCTAATGTCCAGGGGGAGTTACGCTTCAAACAGTCTGTGTTGGAACATTTCCTGCGAGACCAGTACTAGATTCCGACGCACTACTGCTGGTTTACTGTAACCCTTGGACGTTCATATTGAAGATGATACACAAAAATTGCATCAGGGATTAAATACAAAAGGCACAATGCCGACTTCTGTCCAGGGGGAGTAATGTTTCAAACAGTCTGTGTTGGAACAGTTCCTGGGAGACGAGTAGTAGATTTAGATGGACAGACGAATGTTTACTGTAACCCTTGGAAATTCAAATTGAAGATGAAACACAGAAGTTGCATCGGGATTGAATACAAAAGGCACAATGGCGGCTAATGTCCAGGGGGAGTAACGCTTCAAACAGTCTGTGTTGGAACATTTCCTGCGAGACCAGTAGTAGATTCCGACGCACCACTGCTTGTTTACTGTAACCCTTGGACGTTCATATTGAAGATGAAACACAGAAATTGCATCAGGGATTAAATACAAAAGGCACAATGCCGACTTCTGTCCAGGGGGAGTAATGTTTCAAACAGTCTGTGTTGGAACAGTTCCTGGGGGACGAGTAGTAGATTTAGATGGAGCAACGAATGTTTACTGTAACCCTTGGAACTTCAAAATGACGATAAAACACAGAAGTTGCATCGGGATTGAATACAAAAGGTACAATGGCGGCTAATGTCCAGGGGGAGTAACGCTTCAAACAGTCTGTGTTGGAACAGTTCCTGGGAGACGAGTAGTAGATTTAGATGGTGCGACGAATGTTTACTGTAACTCTTGGAACTTCAAATTGACGATGAAACACAGAAGTTGCATCGGGATTGAATACTAAAGAAACAATGGCGGCTAATGTCCAGGGGGAGTAACGCTTCAAACAGTCTGTGTTGGAACATTTCCTGCGAGACCAGTAGTAGATTCCGACGCACCACTGCTGCTTTACTGCAACCCTTGGACCTTCATATTAAAGATGAAACACAGAAATTGCATCAGGGATTAAATAGAAAAGGCACAATGGCGACTTCCGTCCAGGGGAAGTAATGTTTCAAACAGTCTGTGTTGGAACAGTTCCTGGGGGCGAGTAGTAGATCCAGATGGACCGACGAATGTTTACTGTAACCCTTGGAACTTCAAATTAACGATGAAACACAGAAGTTGCATCGGGAATGAATACAAAATGCACAATGGCGGCTAATGTCCTGGGGGAGTAACGCTTCAAACAGTCTGTGTTGGAACATTTCCTGCGAGACCAGTAGAAGATTCCGACGCACCACTGCAGGTTTACTGTAACCCTTGGACGTTCATATTGAAGATGATACACAGAAATTGCATCAGGGATTAAATACAAAAGGCACAATGCCGACTTCTGTCCAGAATGAGTAATGTTTCAAACTGTCTGTGTTGGAACAGTTCCTGGGAGACGAATAATAGATTTAGATGGACCGACGAATGTTTACTGTAACCCTTGGAACTTCAAATTGACGATGAAACACAGACGTTGCATCGGGATTGAATACAAAAGGCACAATAGCGGCTAATGTCCAAAGGGAATAACGCTTCAAACAGTCTGTGTTGGAACATTTCCTGCGAGACCGGTAATAGATTCCGACGCACCACTGCTGGTTTACTGTAACCCTTGGACCATCATATTGAAGATGAAACACAGAAATTGCATCAGGGATTAAATACAAAAGGCACAATGCCGACTTTTGTCCAGGGGGAGTAATGTTTAGAACAGTCTGTGTTGGAACAGTTCCTGGGAGACGAGTAGTAGATTTAGATGGACCGACGAATGTTTACTGTAACCCTTGTAACTTCAAATTGACGATGAAACACAGAAGTTGTATCGGGATTGAATACAAAACGCACATTGGCGGCTAATGTCCAGGGGGAGTAACGCTTCAAACAGTCTGTGTTGGAACATTTCCTGCGAGACCGGTAATAGATTCCGACGCACCACTGCTGGTTTACTGTAACCCTTGGACCTTCATATTGAAGATGAAACACAGAAATTTCATCAGGGATAAAATACAAAAGGCACAATGCCAACTTCTGTCCAGGGGGAGTAATGTTTCAAACAGTCTGTGTTGGAACATTGCCTGCGACACCAATAGAAGATTCTGACTCACCACTGCTGGTTTACTGTAACCCTTGGACCTTCATATTGAAGATGAAACACAGAAATAGCATCACGGATTAAATACAAAAGGCACAATGCCGACTTCTGTCCAGGGGGAGTAATGTTTCAAACAGTCTGTGTTGGAACAGTTCCTGGGAGACGAGTAGTAGATTTAGATGGACCGACGAATGTTTACTGTAACCCTTGGAACTTCAAATTGACGATGAAACACAGAAGTTGCATCGGGATTGAATACAAAAGGCACAATAGCGGCTAATGTCCAGGGGGAGTAACGCTTCAAACAGTCTGTGTTGGAACATTTCCTGCGGGACCAGTACTAGATTCCGACGCACTACTGCTGGTTTACTGTAACCCTTGGACGTTCATATTGAAGATGATACACAGAAATTGCATCAGGGATTAAATACAAAAGGCACAATGCCGACTTCTGTCCAGAATGAGTAATGTTTCAAACAGTCTGTGTTGGAACAGTTCCTGGGAGACGAATAATACATTTAGATGGACCGACGAATGTTTACTGTAACCCTTGGAACTTCAAATTGACGATGAAACACAGAAGTTGCATCGGAGTTGAAAACAAAAGGCACAATGGCGGCTAATGTCCAGGGGGAGTAACGCTTCAAACAGTCTGTATTGGAATATTTCCTGCGAGACCAGTAGAAGATTCCGACGCAGCACTGCTGGTTTACTGTAACCCTTGGACCTTCATATTGAAGATGAAACACAGAAATTGCATCAGGGATTAAATACAAAAGGCACAATGCCGACTTCTGTCCAGGGGGAGTAATGTTTCAAACAGTCTGTGTTGGAACAGTTCCTGGGAGACGAGTAGTAGATTTAGATGGACAGACGAATGTTTACTGTAACCCTTGGAACTTCAAATTGACGATGAAACACAGAAGTTGCATCGGGATTGAATACAAAAGGCACAATAGCGGCTAATGTCCAAAGGGAATAACGCTTCAAACAGTCTGTGTTGGAACATTTCCTGCGAGACCGGTAATAGATTCCGACGCACCACTGCTGGTTTACTGTAACCCTTGGACCTTCATATTGAAGATGAATCACAGAAATTGCATCAAGGATTAAATACAATGGGCACAATGCCGACTTCTGTCCAGGGGGAGTAATGTTTCAAACAGTCTGTGTTGGAACAGTTCCTGGGAGACGAGTAGTAGATTTAGATGGTCCGACGAATGTTTACTGTAACCCTTGGAAATTCAAATTGAAGATGAAACACAGAAGTTGCATCGGGATTGAATACAAAAGGCACAATGGCGGCTAATGTCCAGGGGGAGTAACGCTTCAAACAGTCTGTGTTGGAACATTTCCTGCGAGACCAGTAGTAGATTCCGACGCACCACTGCTTGTTTACTGTAACCCTTGGACCTTCATATTGAAGATGAAACACAGAAATTGCATCAGGGATTAAATACAAAAGGCACAATGCCGACTTTTGTCCAGGGGGAGTAATGTTTAGAACAGTCTGTGTTGGAACAGTTCCTGGGAGACGAGTAGTAGATTTAGATGGACCGACGAATGTTTACTGTAACCCTTGTAACTTCAAATTGACGATGAAACACAGAAGTTGTATCGGGATTGAATACAAAACGCACACTGGCGGCTAATGTCCAGGGGGAGTAACGCTTCAAACAGTCTGTGTTGGAACATTTCCTGCGAGACCGGTAATAGATTCCGACGCACCACTGCTGGTTTACTGTAACCCTTGGACCTTCATATTGAAGATGAAACACAGAAATTGCATCAGGGATAAAATACAAAAGGCACAATGCCGACTTCTGTCCAGGGGGAGTAATGTTTCAAACAGTCTGTGTTGGAACATTGCCTGCGAGACCAATAGAAGATTTAGATGGACCGACGAATGTTTACTGTAACCCTTGGAACTTCAAATTGACGATGAAACACAGAAGTTGCATCGGGATTGAATACAAAAGGCACAATAGCGGCTAATATCCAGGGGGAGTAACGCTTCAAACAGTCTGTGTTGGAACATTTCCTGCGAGACCAGTAGAAGATTCCGACGCAGCACTGCTGGTTTACTGTAACCCTTGGACCTTCATATTGAAGATGAAACACAGAAATTGCATCAGGGATTAAATGCAAAAGGCACAATGCCGACTTCTGTCCAGGGGGAGTAATGTTTCAAACAGTCTGTGTTGGAACAGTTCCTGGGTGACGAGTAGTAGATTTAGATGGACCAACGAATGTTTACTGTAACCCTTGGAACTTCAAATTGACGATGAAACACAGAAGTTGCATCGGGATTGAATACAAAAGGCACAATGGCGGCTTATTTCCAGTGGGAGTAACGCTTCAAACAGTCTGTGTTGGAACATTTCCTTCGAGACCAGTAGTAGAATCCGACGCACCACTGCTGCTTTACTGTAACCCTTGGACCTTCATATTGAAGATGAAACACAGAAATTGCATCAGGGATTAAATACAAAAGGCACAATGCCGACTTTTGTCCAGGGGGAGTAATGTTTAGAACAGTCTGTGTTGGAACAGTTCCTGGGAGACGAGTAGTAGATTTAGATGGACCGACGAATGTTTACTGTAACCCTTGTAACTTCAAATTGACGATGAAACACAGAAGTTGTATCGGGATTGAATACAAAACGCACATTGGCGGCTAATGTCCAGGGGGAGTAACGCTTCAAACAGTCTGTGTTGGAACATTTCCTGCGAGACCGGTAATAGATTCCGACGCACCACTGCTGGTTTACTGTAACCCTTGGACCTTCATATTGAAGATGAAACACAGAAATTGCATCAGGGATAAAATACAAAAGGCACAATTACGACTTCTGTCCAGGGGGAGTAATGTTTCAAACAGTCTGTGTTGGAACAGTTCCTGGGAGACGAGTAGTAGATTTAGATGGACCGACGAATGTTTACTGTAACCCTTGGAACTTCAAATTGACGATGAAACACAGAAGTTGCATCGGGATTGAATACAAAAGGCACAATAGCGGCTAATGTCCAGGGGGAGTAACGCTTCAAACAGTCTGTGTTGGAACATTTCCTGCGAGACCAGTACTAGATTCCGACGCACTACTGCTGGTTTACTGTAACCCTTGGACGTTCATATTGAAGATGATACACAGAAATTGCATCAGGGATTAAATACAAAAGGCACAATGCCGACTTCTGTCCAGAATGAGTAATGTTTCAAACAGTCTGTGTTGGAACAGTTCCTGGGAGACGAATAATAGATTTAGATGGACCGACGAATGTTTACTGTAACCCTTGGAACTTCAAATTGACGATGAAACACAGAAGTTGCATCGGAATTGAAAACAAAAGGCACAATGGCGGCTAATGTCCAGGGGGAGTAACGCTTCAAACAGTCTGTATTGGAATATTTCCTGCGAGACCAGTAGAAGATTCCGACGCAGCACTGCTGGTTTACTGTAACCCTTGGACCTTCATATTGAAGATGAATCACAGAAATTGCATCAGGGATTAAATACAAAAGGCACAATGCCGACTTCTGTCCAGGGGGAGTAATGTTTCAAACAGTCTGTGTTGGAACAGTTCCTGGGAGACGAGTAGTAGATTTAGATGGACAGACGAATGTTTACTGTAACCCTTGGAACTTCAAATTGACGATCAAACACAGAAGTTGCATCGGGATTGAATACAAAAGGCACAATAGCGGCTAATGTCCAAAAGGAATAACGCTTCAAACAGTCTGTGTTGGAACATTTCCTGCGAGACCGGTAATAGATTCCGACGCACCACTGCTGGTTTACTGTAACCCTTGGACCTTCATATTGAAGATGAATCACAGAAATTGCATCAAGGATTAAATACAATGGGCACAATGCCGACTTCTGTCCAGGGGGAGTAATGTTTCAAACAGTCTGTGTTGGAACAGTTCCTGGGAGACGAGTAGTAGATTTAGATGGTCCGACGAATGTTTACTGTAACCCTTGGAAATTCAAATTGAAGATGAAACACAGAAGTTGCATCGGGATTGAATACAAAAGGCACAATGGCGGCTAATGTCCAGGGGGAGTAACGCTTCAAACAGTCTGTGTTGGAACATTTCCTGCGAGACCAGTAGTAGATTCCGACGCACCACTGCTTGTTTACTGTAACCCTTGGACCTTCATATTGAAGATGAAACACAGAAATTGCATCAGGGATTAAATACAAAAGGCACAATGCCGACTTTTGTCCAGGGGGAGTAATGTTTAGAACAGTCTGTGTTGGAACAGTTCCTGGGAGACGAGTAGTAGATTTAGATGGACCGACGAATGTTTACTGTAACCCTTGTAACTTCAAATTGACGATGAAACACAGAAGTTGTATCGGGATTGAATACAAAACGCACACTGGCGGCTAATGTCCAGGGGGAGTAACGCTTCAAACAGTCTGTGTTGGAACATTTCCTGCGAGACCGGTAATAGATTCCGACGCACCACTGCTGGTTTACTGTAACCCTTGGACCTTCATATTGAAGATGAAACACAGAAATTGCATCAGGGATAAAATACAAAAGGCACAATGCCGACTTCTGTCCAGGGGGAGTAATGTTTCAAACAGTCTGTGTTGGAACATTGCCTGCGAGACCAATAGAAGATTTAGATGGACCGACGAATGTTTACTGTAACCCTTGGAACTTCAAATTGACGATGAAACACAGAAGTTGCATCGGGATTGAATACAAAAGGCACAATAGCGGCTAATATCCAGGGGGAGTAACGCTTCAAACAGTCTGTGTTGGAACATTTCCTGCGAGACCAGTAGAAGATTCCGACGCACCACTGCTGGTTTACTGTAACCCTTGGACCTTCATATTGAAGATGAAAAACAGAAATTGCATCAAGGATTTATATACAAAAGGCACAATGCCGACTTCTGTCCAGGGGGAGTAATGTTTCAAACAGTCTGTGTTGGAACAGTTCCTGGGTGACGAGTAGTAGATTTAGATGGACCAACGAATGTTTACTGTAACCCTTGGAACTTCAAATTGACGATGAAACACAGAAGTTGCATCGGGATTGAATACAAAAGGCACAATGGCGGCTTATTTCCAGTGGGAGTAACGCTTCAAACAGTCTGTGTTGGAACATTTCCTTCGAGACCAGTAGTAGAATCCGACGCACCACTGCTGCTTTACTGTAACCCTTGGACCTTCATATTGAAGATGAAACACAGAAATTGCATCAGGGATTAAATGCAAAAGGCACAATGCCGACTTCTGTCCAGGGGGAGTAATGTTTCAAACAGTCTGTGTTGGAACAGTTCCTGGGGGACGAGTAGTAGATTTAGATGGACCAACGAATGTTTAATGTAACCCTTGGAACTTCAAATTGACGATAAAACACAGAAGTTGCATCGGGATTGAATACAAAAGGTACAATGGCGGCTAATGTCCAGGGGGAGTAACGCTTCAAACAGTCTGTGTTGGAACATTTCCTGCGAGACCAGTAGTAGATTCCGACGCACCACTGCTGGGTTACTGTAACCCTTGACCTTCATATTGAAGATGAAACACAGAAATTGCATCAGGGATTAAATACAAAAGGCACAATGCCGACTTCTGTCCAGGGGGATTAATTTTTCAAACAGTCTGAGTTGGAACAGTTCCTGGGAGACGAGTAGTAGATTTAGATGGGGCGACGAATGTTTACTGTAACCCTTGGAACTTCAAATTGACGATGAAACACAGAAGTTGCATCGGGATTGAATACTAAAGAAACAATGGCGGCTAATGTCCAGGGGGAGTAACGCTTCAAACAGTCTGTGTTGGAACATTTCCTGCGAGACCAGTAGTAGTTTCTGACGCACGACTGCTTGTTTACTGTAACCCTTGGACGTTCATATTGAAGATGATACACAGAAATTGCATCAGGGATTAAATACAAAAGGCACAATGCCGACTTCTGTCCAGAATGAGTAATGTTTCAAACAGTCTGTGTTGGAACAGTTCCTGGGAGACGAATAATAGATTTAGATGGACCGACGAATGTTTACTGTAACCCTTGGAACTTCAAATTGACGATGAAACACAGAAGTTGCATCGGGATTGAATACAAAAGGCACAATAGCGGCTAATGTCCAAAGGGAATAACGCTTCAAACAGTCTGTGTTGGAACATTTCCTGCGAGACCGGTAATAGATTCCGACGCACCACTGCTGGTTTACTGTAACCCTTGGACCATCATATTGAAGATGAAACACAGAAATTGCATCAGGGATTAAATACAAAAGGCACAATGCCGACTTTTGTCCAGGGGGAGTAATGTTTAGAACAGTCTGTGTTGGAACAGTTCCTGGGAGACGAGTAGTAGATTTAGATGGACCGACGAATGTTTACTGTAACCCTTGTAACTTCAAATTGACGATGAAACACAGAAGTTGTATCGGGATTGAATACAAAACGCACATTGGCGGCTAATGTCCAGGGGGAGTAACGCTTCAAACAGTCTGTGTTGGAACATTTCCTGCGAGACCGGTAATAGATTCCGACGCACCACTGCTGGTTTACTGTAACCCTTGGACCTTCATATTGAAGATGAAACACAGAAATTGCAACAGGGATAAAATACAAAAGGCACAATGCCGACTTCTGTCCAGGGGGAGTAATGTTTCAAACAGTCTGTGTTGGAACATTGCCTGCGAGACCAATAGAAGATTCTGACTCACCACTGCTGGTTTACTGTAACCCTTGGACCTTCATATTGAAGATGAAACACAGAAATAGCATCACGGATTAAATACAAAAGGCACAATGCCGACTTCTGTCCAGGGGGAGTAATGTTTCAAACAGTCTGTGTTGGAACATTGCCTGCGAGACCAATAGAAGATTTAGATGGACCGACGAATGTTTACTGTAACCCTTGGAACTTCAAATTGACGATGAAACACAGAAGTTGCATCGGGATTGAATACAAAAGGCACAATAGCGGCTAATGTCCAAAGGGAATAACGCTTCAAACAGTCTGTGTTGGAACATTTCCTGCGAGACCGGTAATAGATTCCGACGCACCACTGCTGGTTTACTGTAACCCTTGGACCTTCATATTGAAGATGAATCACAGAAATTGCATCAAGGATTAAATACAATGGGCACAATGCCGACTTCTGTCCAGGGGGAGTAATGTTTCAAACAGTCAGTGTTGGAACAGTTCCTGGGAGACGAGTAGTAGATTTAGATGGACAGACGAATGTTTACTGTAACCCTTGGAAATTCAAATTGAAGATGAAACACAGAAGTTGCATCGGGATTGAATACAAAAGGCACAATGGCGGCTAATGTCCAGGGGGAGTAACGCTTCAAACAGTCTGTGTTGGAACATTTCCTGCGAGACCAGTAGTAGATTCCGACGCACCACTGCTTGTTTACTGTAACCCTTGGACCTTCATATTGAAGATGAAACACAGAAATTGCATCAGGGATTAAATACAAAAGGCACAATGCCGACTTTTGTCCAGGGGGAGTAATGTTTAGAACAGTCTGTGTTGGAACAGTTCCTGGGAGACGAGTAGTAGATTTAGATGGACCGACGAATGTTTACTGTAACCCTTGTAACTTCAAATTGACGATGAAACACAGAAGTTGTATCGGGATTGAATACAAAACGCACATTGGCGGCTAATGTCCAGGGGGAGTAACGCTTCAAACAGTCTGTGTTGGAACATTTCCTGCGAGACCGGTAATAGATTCCGACGCACCACTGCTGGTTTACTGTAACCCTTGGACCTTCATATTGAAGATGAAACACAGAAATTGCATCAGGGATAAAATACAAAAGGCACAATGCCGACTTCTGTCCAGGGGGAGTAATGTTTCAAACAGTCTGTGTTGGAACATTGCCTGCGAGACCAATAGAAGATTTAGATGGACCGACGAATGTTTACTGTAACCCTTGGAACTTCAAATTGACGATGAAACACAGAAGTTGCATCGGGATTGAATACAAAAGGCACAATAGCGGCTAATATCCAGGGGGAGTAACGCTTCAAACAGTCTGTGTTGGAACATTTCCTGCGAGACCAGTAGAAGATTCCGACGCACCACTGCTGGTTTACTGTAACCCTTGGACCTTCATATTGAAGATGAAAAACAGAAATTGCATCAAGGATTTATATACAAAAGGCACAATGCCGACTTCTGTCCAGGGGGAGTAATGTTTCAAACAGTCTGTGTTGGAACAGTTCCTGGGTGACGAGTAGTAGATTTAGATGGACCAACGAATGTTTACTGTAACCCTTGGAACTTCAAATTGACGATGAAACACAGAAGTTGCGTCGGGATTGAATACAAAAGGCACAATGGCGGCTTATTTCCAGTGGGAGTAACGCTTCAAACAGTCTGTGTTGGAACATTTCCTTCGAGACCAGTAGTAGAATCCGACGCACCACTGCTGCTTTACTGTAACCCTTGGACCTTCATATTGAAGATGAAACACAGAAATTGCATCAGGGATTAAATGCAAAAGGCACAATGCCGACTTCTGTCCAGGGGGAGTAATGTTTCAAACAGTCTGTGTTGGAACAGTTCCTGGGGGACGAGTAGTAGATTTAGATGGACCAACGAATGTTTAATGTAACCCTTGGAACTTCAAATTGACGATAAAACACAGAAGTTGCATCGGGATTGAATACAAAAGGTACAATGGCGGCTAATGTCCAGGGGGAGTAACGCTTCAAACAGTCTGTGTTGGAACATTTCCTGCGAGACCAGTAGTAGATTCCGACGCACCACTGCTGGGTTACTGTAACCCTTGACCTTCATATTGAAGATGAAACACAGAAATTGCATCAGGGATTAAATACAAAAGGCACAATGCCGACTTCTGTCCAGGGGGATTAATTTTTCAAACAGTCTGAGTTGGAACAGTTCCTGGGAGACGAGTAGTAGATTTAGATGGGGCGACGAATGTTTACTGTAACCCTTGGAACTTCAAATTGACGATGAAACACAGAAGTTGCATCGGGATTGAATACTAAAGAAACAATGGCGGCTAATGTCCAGGGGGAGTAACGCTTCAAACAGTCTGTGTTGGAACGTTTCCTGCGAGACCAGTAGTAGTTTCTGACGCACGACTGCTTGTTTACTGTAACCCTTGGACCTTCATATTGAAGATGATACACAGAAATTGCATCAGGGATTAAATACAAAAGGCACAATGCCGACTTCTGTCCAGAATGAGTAATGTTTCAAACAGTCTGTGTTGGAACAGTTCCTGGGAGACGAATAATAGATTTAGATGGACCGACGAATGTTTACTGTAACCCTTGGAACTTCAAATTGACGATGAAACACAGAAGTTGCATCGGGATTGAATACAAAAGGCACAATAGCGGCTAATGTCCAAAGGGAATAACGCTTCAAACAGTCTGTGTTGGAACATTTCCTGCGAGACCGGTAATAGATTCCGACGCACAACTGCTGGTTTACTGTAACCCTTGGACCATCATATTGAAGATGAAACACAGAAATTGCATCAGGGATTAAATACAAAAGGCACAATGCCGACTTTTGTCCAGGGGGAGTAATGTTTAGAACAGTCTGTGTTGGAACAGTTCCTGGGAGACGAGTAGTAGATTTAGATGGACCGACGAATGTTTACTGTAACCCTTGTAACTTCAAATTGACGATGAAACACAGAAGTTGTATCGGGATTGAATACAAAACGCACATTGGCGGCTAATGTCCAGGGGGAGTAACGCTTCAAACAGTCTGTGTTGGAACATTTCCTGCGAGACCGCTAATAGATTCCGACGCACCACTGCTGGTTTACTGTAACCCTTGGACCTTCATATTGAAGATGAAACACAGAAATTGCATCAGGGATAAAATACAAAAGGCACAATGCCGACTTCTGTCCAGGGGGAGTAATGTTTCAAACAGTCTGTGTTGGAACATTGCCTGCGAGACCAATAGAAGATTCTGACTCACCACTGCTGGTTTACTGTAACCCTTGGACCTTCATATTGAAGATGAAACACAGAAATAGCATCACGGATTAAATACAAAAGGCACAATGCCGACTTCTGTCCAGGGGGAGTAATGTTTCAAACAGTCTGTGTTGGAACATTGCCTGCGAGACCAATAGAAGATTTAGATGGACCGACGAATGTTTACTGTAACCCTTGGAACTTCAAATTGACGATGAAACACAGAAGTTGCATCGGGATTGAATACAAAAGGCACAATAGCGGCTAATGTCCAGGGGGAGTAACGCTTCAAACAGTCTGTGTTGGAACATTTCCTGCGGGACCAGTACTAGATTCCGACGCACTACTGCTGGTTTACTGTAACCCTTGGACGTTCATATTGAAGATGATACACAGAAATTGCATCAGGGATTAAATACAAAAGGCACAATGCCGACTTCTGTCCAGAATGAGTAATGTTTCAAACAGTCTGTGTTGGAACAGTTCCTGGGAGACGAATAATAGATTTAGATGGACCGACGAATGTTTACTGTAACCCTTGGAACTTCAAATTGACGATGAAACACAGAAGTTGCATCGGAATTGAAAACAAAAGGCACAATGGCGGCTAATGTCCAGGGGGAGTAACGCTTCAAACAGTCTGTATTGGAATATTTCCTGCGAGACCAGTAGAAGATTCCGACGCAGCACTGCTGGTTTACTGTAACCCTTGGACCTTCATATTGAAGATGAATCACAGAAATTGCATCAGGGATTAAATACAAAAGGCACAATGCCGACTTCTGTCCAGGGGGAGTAATGTTTCAAACAGTCTGTGTTGGAACAGTTCCTGGGAGACGAGTAGTAGATTTAGATGGACAGACGAATGTTTACTGTAACCCTTGGAACTTCAAATTGACGATGAAACACAGAAGTTGCATCGGGATTGAATACAAAAGGCACAATAGCGGCTAATGTCCAAAGGGAATAACGCTTCAAACAGTCTGTGTTGGAACATTTCCTGCGAGACCGGTAATAGATTCCGACGCACCACTGCTGGTTTACTGTAACCCTTGGACCTTCATATTGAAGATGAATCACAGAAATTGCATCAAGGATTAAATACAATGGGCACAATGCCGACTTCTGTCCAGGGGGAGTAATGTTTCAAACAGTCTGTGTTGGAACAGTTCCTGGGAGACGAGTAGTAGATTTAGATGGACAGACGAATGTTTACTGTAACCCTTGGAAATTCAAATTGAAGATGAAACACAGAAGTTGCATCGGGATTGAATACAGAAGGCACAATGGCGGCTAATGTCCAGGGGGAGTAACGCTTCAAACAGTCTGTGTTGGAACATTTCCTGCGAGACCAGTAGTAGATTCCGACGCACCACTGCTTGTTTACTGTAACCCTTGGACCTTCATATTGAAGATGAAACACAGAAATTGCATCAGGGATTAAATACAAAAGGCACAATGCCGACTTTTGTCCAGGGGGAGTAATGTTTAGAACAGTCTGTGTTGGAACAGTTCCTGGGAGACGAGTAGTAGATTTAGATGGACCGACGAATGTTTACTGTAACCCTTGTAACTTCAAATTGACGATGAAACACAGAAGTTGTATCGGGATTGAATACAGAAGGCACAATGGCGGCTAATGTCCAGGGGGAGTAACGCTTCAAACAGTCTGTGTTGGAACATTTCCTGCGAGACCGGTAATAGATTCCGACGCACCACTGCTGGTTTACTGTAACCCTTGGACCTTCATATTGAAGATGAAACACAGAAATTGCATCAGGGATAAAATACAAAAGGCACAATGCCGACTTCTGTCCAGGGGGAGTAATGTTTCAAACAGTCTGTGTTGGAACAGTTCCTGGGAGACGAGTAGTAGATTTAGATGGACCGACGAATGTTTACTGTAACACTTGGAACTTCAAATTGACGATGAAACACAGAAGTTGCATCGGGATTGAATACAAAAGGCACAATAGCGGCTAATGTCCAAAGGGAATAACGCTTCAAACAGTCTGTGTTGGAACATTTCCTGCGAGACCGGTAATAGATTCCGACGCACCACTGCTGGTTTACTGTAACCCTTGGACCTTCATATTGAAGATGAATCACAGAAATTGCATCAAGCATTAAATACAAAAGGCACAATGCCGACTTCTGTCCAGAATGAGTAATGTTTCAAACAGTCTGTGTTGGAACAGTTCCTGGGAGACGAATAATAGATTTAGATGGACCGACGAATGTTTACTGTAACCCTTGGAACTTCAAATTGACGATGAAACACAGAAGTTGCATCGGAATTGAAAACAAAAGGCACAATGGCGGCTAATGTCCAGGGGGAGTAACGCTTCAAACAGTCTGTATTGGAATATTTCCTGCGAGACCAGTAGAAGATTCCGACGCAGCACTGCTGGTTTACTGTAACCCTTGGACCTTCATATTGAAGATGAATCACAGAAAATGCATCAGGGATTAAATACAAAAGGCACAATGCCGACTTCTGTCCAGGGGGAGTAATGTTTCAAACAGTCTGTGTTGGAACAGTTCCTGGGAGACGAGTAGTAGATTTAGATGGACAGACGAATGTTTACTGTAACCCTTGGAAATTCAAATTGAAGATGAAACACAGAAGTTGCATCGGGATTGAATACAAAAGGCACAATGGCGGCTAATGTCCAGGGGGAGTAACGCTTCAAACAGTCTGTGTTGGAACATTTCCTGCGAGACCAGTAGTAGATTCCGACGCACCACTGCTTGTTTACTGTAACCCTTGGACCTTCATATTGAAGATGAAACACAGAAATTGCATCAGGGATTAAATACAAAAGGCACAATGCCGACTTTTGTCCAGGGGGAGTAATGTTTAGAACAGTCTGTGTTGGAACAGTTCCTGGGAGACGAGTAGTAGATTTAGATGGACCGACGAATGTTTACTGTAACCCTTGTAACTTCAAATTGACGATGAAACACAGAAGTTGTATCGGGATTGAATACAAGACGCACATTGGCGGCTAATGTCCAGGGGGAGTAACGCTTCAAACAGTCTGTATTGGAACATTTCCTGCGAGACCGGTAATAGATTCCGACGCACCACTGCTGGTTTACTGTAACCCTTGGACCTTCATATTGAAGATGAAACACAGAAATTGCATCAGGGATAAAATACAAAAGGCACAATGCCGACTTCTGTCCAGGGGGAGTAATGTTTCAAACAGTCTGTGTTGGAACAGTTCCTGGGAGACGAGTAGTAGATTTAGATGGACCGACGAATGTTTACTGTAACCCTTGGAACTTCAAATTGACGATGAAACACAGAAGTTGCATCGAGATTGAATACAAAAGGCACAATAGCGGCTAATGTCCAGGGGGAGTAACGCTTCAAACAGTCTGTGTTGGAACATTTCCTGCGAGACCAGTAGTAGATTCCGACGCACTACTGCTGGTTTACTGTAACCCTTGGACGTTCATATTGAAGATGATACACAGAAATTGCATCAGGGATTAAATACAAAAGGCACAATGCCGACTTCTGTCCAGAATGAGTAATGTTTCAAACAGTCTGTGTTGGAACAGTTCCTGGGAGACGAATAATAGATTTAGATGGACCGACGAATGTTTACTGTAACCCTTGGAACTTCAAATTGACGATGAAACACAGAAGTTGCATCGGAATTGAAAACAAAAGGCACAATGGCGGCTAATGTCCAGGGGGAGTAACGCTTCAAACAGTCTGTATTGGAATATTTCCTGCGAGACCAGTAGAAGATTCCGACGCAGCACTGCTGGTTTACTGTAACCCTTGGACCTTCATATTGAAGATGAATCACAGAAATTGCATCAGGGATTAAATACAAAAGGCACAATGCCGACTTCTGTCCAGGGGGAGTAATGTTTCAAACAGTCTGTGTTGGAACAGTTCCTGGGAGACGAGTAGTAGATTTAGATGGACAGACGAATGTTTACTGTAACCCTTGTAACTTCAAATTGACGATGAAACACAGAAGTTGTATCGGGATTGAATACAAGACGCACATTGGCGGCTAATGTCCAGGGGGAGTAACGCTTCAAACAGTCTGTGTTGGAACATTTCCTGCGAGACCAGTAGTAGATTCCGACGCACCACTGCTTGTTTACTGTAACCCTTGGACCTTCATATTGAAGATGAAACACAGAAATTGCATCAGGGATTAAATACAAAAGGCACAATGCCGACTTTTGTCCAGGGGGAGTAATGTTTAGAACAGTCTGTGTTGGAACAGTTCCTGGGAGACGAGTAGTAGATTTAGATGGACCGACGAATGTTTACTGTAACCCTTGTAACTTCAAATTGACGATGAAACACAGAAGTTGTATCGGGATTGAATACAAGACGCACATTGGCGGCTAATGTCCAGGGGGAGTAACGCTTCAAACAGTCTGTATTGGAACATTTCCTGCGAGACCGGTAATAGATTCCGACGCACCACTGCTGGTTTACTGTAACCCTTGGACCTTCATATTGAAGATGAAACACAGAAATTGCATCAGGGATAAAATACAAAAGGCACAATGCCGACTTCTGTCCAGGGGGAGTAATGTTTCAAACAGTCTGTGTTGGAACAGTTCCTGGGAGACGAGTAGTAGATTTAGATGGACCGACGAATGTTTACTGTAACCCTTGGAACTTCAAATTGACGATGAAACACAGAAGTTGCATCGAGATTGAATACAAAAGGCACAATAGCGGCTAATGTCCAGGGGGAGTAACGCTTCAAACAGTCTGTGTTGGAACATTTCCTGCGAGACCAGTAGTAGATTCCGACGCACTACTGCTGGTTTACTGTAACCCTTGGACGTTCATATTGAAGATGATACACAGAAATTGCATCAGGGATTAAATACAAAAGGCACAATGCCGACTTCTGTCCAGAATGAGTAATGTTTCAAACAGTCTGTGTTGGAACAGTTCCTGGGAGACGAATAATAGATTTAGATGGACCGACGAATGTTTACTGTAACCCTTGGAACTTCAAATTGACGATGAAACACAGAAGTTGCATCGGAATTGAAAACAAAAGGCACAATGGCGGCTAATGTCCAGGGGGAGTAACGCTTCAAACAGTCTGTATTGGAATATTTCCTGCGAGACCAGTAGAAGATTCCGACGCAGCACTGCTGGTTTACTGTAACCCTTGGACCTTCATATTGAAGATGAATCACAGAAATTGCATCAGGGATTAAATACAAAAGGCACAATGCCGACTTCTGTCCAGGGGGAGTAATGTTTCAAACAGTCTGTGTTGGAACAGTTCCTGGGAGACGAGTAGTAGATTTAGATGGACAGACGAATGTTTACTGTAACCCTTGGAACTTCAAATTGACGATGAAACACAGAAGTTGCATCGGGATTGAATACAAAAGGCACAATAGCGGCTAATGTCCAAAGGGAATAACGCTTCAAACAGTCTGTGTTGGAACATTTCCTGCGAGACCGGTAATAGATTCCGACGCACCACTGCTGGTTTACTGTAACCCTTGGACCTTCATATTGAAGATGAATCACAGAAATTGCATCAAGGATTAAATACAATGGGCACAATGCCGACTTCTGTCCAGGGGGAGTAATGTTTAAAACAGTCTGTGTTGGAACAGTTCCTGGGAGACGAGTAGTAGATTTAGATGGACAGACGAATGTTTACTGTAACCCTTGGAAATTCAAATTGAAGATGAAACACAGAAGTTGCATCGGGATTGAATACAAAAGGCACAATGGCGGCTAATGTCCAGGGGGAGTAACGCTTCAAACAGTCTGTGTTGGAACATTTCCTGCGAGACCAGTAGTAGATTCCGACGCACCACTGCTTGTTTACTGTAACCCTTGGACCTTCATATTGAAGATGAAACACAGAAATTGCATCAGGGATTAAATACAAAAGGCACAATGCCGACTTTTGTCCAGGGGGAGTAATGTTTAGAACAGTCTGTGTTGGAACAGTTCCTGGGAGACGAGTAGTAGATTTAGATGGACCGACGAATGTTTACTGTAACCCTTGTAACTTCAAATTGACGATGAAACACAGAAGTTGTATCGGGATTGAATACAAAACGCACATTGGCGGCTAATGTCCAGGGGGAGTAACGCTTCAAACAGTCTGTGTTGGAACATTTCCTGCGAGACCGGTAATAGATTCCGACGCACCACTGCTGGTTTACTGTAACCCTTGGACCTTCATATTGAAGATGAAACACAGAAATTGCATCAGGGATAAAATACAAAAGGCACAATGCCGACTTCTGTCCAGGGGGAGTAATGTTTCAAACAGTCTGTGTTGGAACATTGCCTGCGAGACCAATAGAAGATTTAGATGGACCGACGAATGTTTACTGTAACCCTTGGAACTTCAAATTGACGATGAAACACAGAAGTTGCATCGGGATTGAATACAAAAGGCACAATAGCGGCTAATGTCCAGGGGGAGTAACGCTTCAAACAGTCTGTGTTGGAACATTTCCTGCGAGACCAGTAGTAGATTCCGACGCACTACTGCTGGTTTACTGTAACCCTTGGACGTTCATATTGAAGATGATACACAGAAATTGCATCAGGGATTAAATACAAAAGGCACAATGCCGACTTCTGTCCAGAATGAGTAATGTTTCAAACAGTCTGTGTTGGAACAGTTCCTGGGAGACGAATAATAGATTTAGATGGACCGACGAATGTTTACTGTAACCCTTGGAACTTCAAATTGACGATGAAACACAGAAGTTGCATCGGAATTGAAAACAAAAGGCACAATGGCGGCTAATGTCCAGGGGGAGTAACGCTTCAAACAGTCTGTATTGGAATATTTCCTGCGAGACCAGTAGAAGATTCCGACGCAGCACTGCTGGTTTACTGTAACCCTTGGACCTTCATATTGAAGATGAATCACAGAAATTGCATCAGGGATTAAATACAAAAGGCACAATGCCGACTTCTGTCCAGGGGGAGTAATGTTTCAAACAGTCTGTGTTGGAACAGTTCCTGGGAGACGAGTAGTAGATTTAGATGGACAGACGAATGTTTACTGTAACCCTTGGAACTTCAAATTGACGATGAAACACAGAAGTTGCATCGGGATTGAATACAAAAGGCACAATAGCGGCTAATGTCCAAAGGGAATAACGCTTCAAACAGTCTGTGTTGGAACATTTCCTGCGAGACCGGTAATAGATTCCGACGCACCACTGCTGGTTTACTGTAACCCTTGGACCTTCATATTGAAGATGAATCACAGAAATTGCATCAAGGATTAAATACAATGGGCACAATGCCGACTTCTGTCCAGGGGGAGTAATGTTTAAAACAGTCTGTGTTGGAACAGTTCCTGGGAGACGAGTAGTAGATTTAGATGGACAGACGAATGTTTACTGTAACCCTTGGAAATTCAAATTGAAGATGAAACACAGAAGTTGCATCGGGATTGAATACAAAAGGCACAATGGCGGCTAATGTCCAGGGGGAGTAACGCTTCAAACAGTCTGTGTTGGAACATTTCCTGCGAGACCAGTAGTAGATTCCGACGCACCACTGCTTGTTTACTGTAACCCTTGGACCTTCATATTGAAGATGAAACACAGAAATTGCATCAGGGATTAAATACAAAAGGCACAATGCCGACTTTTGTCCAGGGGGAGTAATGTTTAGAACAGTCTGTGTTGGAACAGTTCCTGGGAGACGAGTAGTAGATTTAGATGGACCGACGAATGTTTACTGTAACCCTTGTAACTTCAAATTGACGATGAAACACAGAAGTTGTATCGGGATTGAATACAAAACGCACATTGGCGGCTAATGTCCAGGGGGAGTAACGCTTCAAACAGTCTGTGTTGGAACATTTCCTGCGAGACCGGTAATAGATTCCGACGCACCACTGCTGGTTTACTGTAACCCTTGGACCTTCATATTGAAGATGAAACACAGAAATTGCATCAGGGATAAAATACAAAAGGCACAATGCCGACTTCTGTCCAGGGGGAGTAATGTTTCAAACAGTCTGTGTTGGAACATTGCCTGCGAGACCAATAGAAGATTTAGATGGACCGACGAATGTTTACTGTAACCCTTGGAACTTCAAATTGACGATGAAACACAGAAGTTGCATCGGGATTGAATACAAAAGGCACAATAGCGGCTAATGTCCAGGGGGAGTAACGCTTCAAACAGTCTGTGTTGGAACATTTCCTGCGAGACCAGTAGAAGATTCCGACGCACCACTGCTGGTTTACTGTAACCCTTGGACCTTCATATTGAAGATGAAACACAGAAATTGCATCAGGGCTAAAATACAAAAGGCACAATGCCGACTTCTGTCCAGGGGGAGTAATGTTTCAAACAGTCTGTGTTGGAACAGTTCCTGGGAGACGAGTAGTAGATTTAGATGGACCAACGAATGTTTACTGTAACCCTTGGAACTTCAAATTGACGATGAAACACAGAAGTTGCATCGGGATTGAATACAAAAGGCACAATGGCGGCTTATTTCCAGTGGGAGTAACGCTTCAAACAGTCTGTGTTGGAACATTTCCTTCGAGACCAGTAGTAGAATCCGACGCACCACTGCTGCTTTACTGTAACCCTTGGACCTTCATATTGAAGATGAAACACAGAAATTGCATCAGGGATTAAATGCAAAAGGCACAATGCCGACTTCTGTCCAGGGGGAGTAATGTTTCAAACAGTCTGTGTTGGAACAGTTCCTGGGGGACGAGTAGTAGATTTAGATGGACCAACGAATGTTTACTGTAACCCTTGGAACTTCAAATTGACGATAAAACACAGAAGTTGCATCGGGATTGAATACAAAAGGTACAATGGCGGCTAATGTCCAGGGGGAGTAACGCTTCAAACAGTCTGTGTTGGAACATTTCCTGCGAGACCAGTAGTAGATTCCGACGCACCACTGCTGGGTTACTGTAACCCTTGACCTTCATATTGAAGATGAAACACAGAAATTGCATCAGGGATTAAATACAAAAGGCACAATGCCGGCTTCTGTCCAGGGGGATTAATTTTTCAAACAGTCTGAGTTGGAACAGTTCCTGGGAGACGAGTAGTAGATTTAGATGGTGCGACGAATGTTTACTGTAACCCTTGGAACTTCAAATTGACGATCAAACACAGAAGTTGCATCGGGATTGAATACTAAAGAAACAATGGCGGCTAATGTCCAGGGGGAGTAACGCTTCAAACAGTCTGTGTTGGAACATTTCCTGCGAGACCAGTAGTAGATTCCGACGCACCACTGCTTGATTACTGTAACTCTTGGACCTTCATATTGAAGATGAAACACAGAAATTGCATCAGGGATTAAATACAAAAAGCACAATGCCGACTTCTGTCCACGGGAGTAATGTTTCAAACAGTCTGTGTTGGAACAGTTCCTGGGAGACGAGTAGTAGATTTAGATGTACCGACGAATGTTTACTGTAACCCTTGGAACTTCAAATTGACGTTGAAACACAGAAGTTGCATCGGAATTGAATACAAAAGGCACAATGGCGGCTAATGTCCAGGGGGAGTAACGCTTCAAACAGTCTGTGTTGGAACATCTCCTGCGAGACCAGTAATAGTTTCTGACGCACCACTGCTTGTTTACTGTAACCCTTGGACCTTCATATTGAAGATGAAACACAGAAATTGCATCAGGGATAAAATACAAAAGACACAATGCCGACTTCTGTCCAGGGGGAGTAATGTTTCAAACAGTCTGTGTTGGAACATTTCCTGCGAGACCAGTAGAAGATTCCGACGCACCACTGCAGGTTTACTGTAACCCTTGGACCTTCATATTGAAGATGAATCAGAGAAATTGCATCAGGGATTAAATACAAAGGGCACAATGCCGACTTCTGTCCAGGGGGAGTAATGTTTCAAACAGTCTGTGTTGGAACATTTCCTGGGAGACGAGTAGTAGATTTAGATGGACAGACGAATGTTTACTGTAACCCTTGGAAATTCAAATTGAAGATGAAACACAGAAGTTGCATCGGGATTGAATACAAAAGGCACAATGGCGGCTAATGTCCAGGGGGAGTAACGCTTCAAACAGTCTGTGTTGGAACATTTCCTGCGAGACCAGTAGTAGATTCCGACGCACCACTGCTTGTTTACTGTAACCCTTGGACCTTCATATTGAAGATGAAACACAGAAATTGCATCAGGCATTAAATACAAAAGGCACAATGCCGACTTCTGTCCAGGGGGAGTAATGTTTAGAACAGTCTGTGTTGGAACAGTTCCTGGGAGACGAGTAGTAGATTTAGATGGACCGACGAATGTTTACTGTAACCCTTGGAACTTCAAATTGACGATGAAACACAGAAGTTGCATCGGAATTGAAAACAAAAGGCACAATGGCGGCTAATGTCCAGGGGGAGTAACGCTTCAAACAGTCTGTATTGGAATATTTCCTGCGAGACCAGTAGAAGATTCCGACGCAGCACTGCTGGTTTACTGTAACCCTTGGACCTTCATATTGAAGATGAAACACAGAAATTGCATCAGGGATTAAATACAAAAGGCACAATGTCGACTTCTGTCCAGGGGGAGTAATGTTTCAAACAGTCTGTGTTGGAACAGTTCCTGGGAGACGAGTAGTAGATTTAGATGGACCGACGAATGTTTACTGTAACCCTTGGAACTTCAAATTGACGATGAAACACAGAAGTTGCATCGGTATTGAATATAAAAGGCACAATAGCGGCTAATGTCCAGGGGGAGTAACGCTTCAAACAGTCTGTGTTGGAACATTTCCTGCGAGACCAGTAGGATATTCCGACGCACCACTGCTGGTTTACTGTAACCCTTGGACCTTCATATTGAAGATGAATCACAGAAATTGAATCAGGGATTAAATACAAAGGACACAATGCCGACTTCTGTCCAGGGGGAGTAATGTTTCAAACAGTCTGTGTTGGAATAGTTCCTGGGAGATGAGTTGTAGATTTAGATGGACCGACGAATGTTTACTGTAACCCTTGGAACTTCAAATTGACGTTGAAACACAGAAGTTGTATCGGGATTGAATACAAAACGCACATTGGCGGCTAATGTCCAGGGGGAGTAACGCTTCAAACAGTCTGTGTTGGAACATTTTTTGCGAGACCAGTAATAGATTCCGACGCACCACTGCTGGTTTACTGTAACCCTTGGACCTTCATATTGAAGATGAAACACAGAAATAGCATCACGGATTAAATACAAAAGGCACAATGCCGACTTCTGTCCAGGGGGAGTAATGTTTCAAACAGTCTGTGTTGGAACAGTTCCTGGGAGACGAGTAGTAGATTTAGATGGACCGACGAATGTTTACTGTAACCCTTGGAACTTCAAATTGACGATGAAACACAGAAGTTGCATCGGTATTGAATATAAAAGGCACAATAGCGGCTAATGTCCAGGGGGAGTAACGCTTCAAACAGTCTGTGTTGGAACATTTCCTGCGAGACCAGTACTAGATTCCGACGCTTTACTGCTGGTGTACTGTAACCCTTGGACTTTCATATTGAAGATGATACACAAAAATTGAATCAGGGATTAAATACAAAAGGCACAATGCCGACTTCTGTCCAGGGGGAGTAATGTTTCAAACAGTCTGTGTTGGAACAGTTCCTGGGAGACGAGTAGTAGATTTAGATGGACCGACGAATGTTTACTGTAACCCTTGGAACTTCAAATTGACGATGAAACACAGAAGTTGCATCGGAATTGAAAACAAAAAGCACAATGGCGGCTAATGTCCAGGGGGAGTAACGCTTCAAACAGTCTGTATTGGAATATTTCCTGCGAGACCAGTAGAAGATTCCGACGCAGCACTGCTGGTTTACTGTAACCCTTGGACCTTCATATTGAAGATGAAACACAGAAATTGCATCAGGGATTAAATACAAAAGGCACAATGTCGACTTCTGTCCAGGGGGAGTAATGTTTCAAACAGTCTGTGTTGGAACAGTTCCTGGGAGACGAGTAGTAGATTTAGATGGACCGACGAATGTTTACTGTAACCCTTGGACCTTCAAATTGACGATGAAACACAGAAGTTGCATCGGTATTGAATATAAAAGGCACAATAGCGGCTAATGTCCAGGGGGAGTAACGCTTCAAACAGTCTGTGTTAGAACATTTCCTGCGAGACCAGTAGTATATTCCGACGCACCACTGCTGGTTTACTGTAACCCTTGGACCTTCATATTGAAGATGAATCACAGAAATTGAATCAGGGATTAAATACAAAGGACACAATGCCGACTTCTGTCCAGGGGGAGTAATGTTTCAAACAGTCTGTGTTGGAACATTGCCTGCGAGACCAATAGAAGATTCTGACGCACCACTGCTGGTTTACTGTAACCCTTGGACCTTCATATTGAAGATGAAACACAGAAATAGCATCACGGATTAAATACAAAAGGCACAATGCCGACTTCTGTCCAGGGGGAGTAATGTTTCAAACAGTCTGTGTTGGAACAGTTCCTGGGAGACGAGTAGTAGATTTAGATGGACCGACGAATGTTTACTGTAACCCTTGGAACTTCAAATTGACGATGAAACACAGAAGTTGCATCGGTATTGAATATAAAAGGCACAATAGCGGCTAATGTCCAGGGGGAGTAACGCTTCAAACAGTCTGTGTTGGAACATTTCCTGCGAGACCAGTACTAGATTCCGACGCACTATTGCTGGTTTACTGTAACCCTTGGACGTTCATATTGAAGATGATACACAAAAATTGCATCAGGGATTAAATACAAAAGGCACAATGCCGACTTCTGTCCAGGGGGAGTAATGTTTCAAACAGTCTGTGTTGGAACAGTTCCTGGGAGACGAGTAATAGATTTAGATGGACCGACGAATGTTTACTGTAACCCTTGGAACTTCAAATTGACGATGAAACACAGAAGTTGCATCGGAATTGAAAAAAAAAGGCACAATGGCGGCTAATGTCCAGGGGTAGTAACGCTTCAAACAGTCTGTATTGGAATATTTCCTGCGAGACCAGTAGAAGATTCCGACGCAGCACTGCTGGTTTACTGTAACCCTTGGACCTTCATATTGAAGATGAAACACAGAAATTGCATCAGGGATTAAATACAAAAGGCACAATGTCGACTTCTGTCCAGGGGGAGTAATGTTTCAAACAGTCTGTGTTGGAACAGTTCCTGGGAGACGAGTAGTAGATTTAGATGGACCGACGAATGTTTACTGTAACCCTTGGAAATTCAAATTGAAGATGAAACACAGAAGTTGCATCGGGATTGAATACAAAAGGCACAATGGCGGCTAATGTCCAGGGGGAGTAACGCTTCAAACAGTCTGTGTTGGAACATTTCCTGCGAGACCAGTAGTAGATTCCGACGCACCACTGCTTGTTTACTGTAACCCTTGGACCTTCATATTGAAGATGAAACACAGAAATTGCATCAGGCATTAAATACAAAAGGCACAATGCCGACTTCTGTCCAGGGGGAGTAATGTTTAGAACAGTGTGTGTTGGAACCGTTCCTGGGAGACGAGTAGTAGATTTAGATGGACCGACGAATGTTTACTGTAACCCTTGTAACTTCAAATTGACGATGAAACACAGAAGTTGTATCGGGATTGAATACAAAACGCACATTGGCGGCTAATGTCCAGGGGGAGTAACGCTTCAAACAGTCTGTGTTGGAACATTTTTTGCGAGACCAGTAATAGATTCCGACGCACCACTGCTGGTTTACTGTAACCCTTGGACCTTCATATTGAAGATGAAACACAGAAATTGCATCAGGGATAAAATACAAAAGGCACAATGCCGACATCTGTCCAGGGGGAGTAATGTTTCAAACAGTCTGTGTTGGAACATTGCCTGCGAGACCAATAGAAGATTCTGACGCACCACTGCTGGTTTACTGTAACCCTTGGACCTTCATATTGAAGATGAAACACAGAAATAGCATCACGGATTAAATACAAAAGGCACAATGCCGACTTCTGTCCAGGGGGAGTAATGTTTCAAACAGTCTGTGTTGGAACAGTTCCTGGGAGACGAGTAGTAGATTTAGATGGACCGACGAATGTTTACTGTAACCCTTGGAACTTCAAATTGACGATGAAACACAGAAGTTGCATCGGAATTGAAAACAAAAGGCACAATGGCGGCTAATGTCCAGGGGGAGTAACGCTTCAAACAGTCTGTATTGGAATATTTCCTGCGAGACCAGTAGAAGATTCCGACGCAGCACTGCTGGTTTACTGTAACCCTTGGACCTTCATATTGAAGATGAAACACAGAAATTGCATCAGGGATTAAATACAAAAGGCACAATGTCGACTTCTGTCCAGGGGGAGTAATGTTTCAAACAGTCTGTGTTGGAACAGTTCCTGGGAGACGAGTAGTAGATTTAGATGGACCGACGAATGTTTACTGTAACCCTTGGAACTTCAAATTGACGATGAAACACAGAAGTTGCATCGGTATTGAATATAAAAGGCACAATAGCGGCTAATGTCCAGGGGGAGTAACGCTTCAAACAGTCTGTGTTGGAACATTTCCTGCGAGACCAGTAGTATATTCCGACGCACCACTGCTGGTTTACTGTAACCCTTGGACCTTCATATTGAAGATGAATCACAGAAATTGAATCAGGGATTAAATACAAAGGACACAATGCCGACTTCTGTCCAGGGGGAGTAATGTTTCAAACAGTCTGTGTTGGAATAGTTCCTGGGAGATGAGTTGTAGATTTAGATGGACCGACGAATGTTTACTGTAACCCTTGGAACTTCAAATTGACGTTGAAACACAGAAGTTGTATCGGGATTGAATACAAAACGCACATTGGCGGCTAATGTCCAGGGGGAGTAACGCTTCAAACACTCTGTGTTGGAACATTTTTTGCGAGACCAGTAATAGATTCCGACGCACCACTGCTGGTTTACTGTAACCCTTGGACCTTCATATTGAAGATGAAACACAGAAATAGCATCACGGATTAAATACAAAAGGCACAATGCCGACTTCTGTCCAGGGGGAGTAATGTTTCAAACAGTCTGTGTTGGAACAGTTCCTGGGAGACGAGTAGTAGATTTAGATGCACCGACGAATGTTTACTGTAACCCTTGGAACTTCAAATTGACGATGAAACACAGAAGTTGCATCGGTATTGAATATAAAAGGCACAATAGCGGCTAATGTCCAGGGGGAGTAACGCTTCAAACAGTCTGTGTTGGAACATTTCCTGCGAGACCAGTACTAGATTCCGACGCACTATTGCTGGTTTACTGTAACCCTTGGACGTTCATATTGAAGATGATACACAAAAATTGCATCAGGGATTAAATACAAAAGGCACAATTCCGACTTCTGTCCAGGGGGAGTAATGTTTCAAACAGTCTGTGTTGGAACAGTTCCTGGGAGACGAGTAATAGATTTAGATGGACCGACGAATGTTTACTGTAACCCTTGGAACTTCAAATTGACGATGAAACACAGAAGTTGCATCGGAATTGAAAAAAAAAGGCACAATGGCGGCTAATGTCCAGGGGTAGTAACGCTTCAAACAGTCTGTATTGGAATATTTCCTGCGAGACCAGTAGAAGATTCCGACGCAGCACTGCTGGTTTACTGTAACCCTTGGACCTTCATATTGAAGATGAAACACAGAAATTGCATCAGGGATTAAATACAAAAGGCACAATGTCGACTTCTGTCCAGGGGGAGTAATGTTTCAAACAGTCTGTGTTGGAACAGTTCCTGGGAGACGAGTAGTAGATTTAGATGGACCGACGAATGTTTACTGTAACCCTTCGAACTTCAAACTGACGTTGAAACACAGAAGTTGCATCGGAATTGAATACAAAAGGCACAATGGCGGCTAATGTCCAGGGGGAGTAATGCTTCAAACAGTCTGTGTTGGAACATTTCCTGCGAGACCAGTAGTATATACCGACGCACCACTGCTGGTTTACTGTAACCCTTGGACCTTCATATTGAAGATGAATCACAGAAATTGCATCAGGGATTAAATACAAAGGGCACAATGCCGACTTCTGTCCAGGGGGAGTAATGTTTCAAACAGTCTGTGTTGGAACAGTTCCTGGGAGACGAGTAGTAGATTTAGATGGACCGACGAATGTTTACTGTAACCCTTGGAACTTCAAATTGACGTTGAAACACAGAAGTTGCATCGGTATTGAATATAAAAGGCACAATAGCGGCTAATGTCCAGGGGGAGTAACGCTTCAAACAGTCTGTGTTGGAACATTTAATGCGAGACCAGTAGTAGATTCCGACGCACCACTGCTGGTTTACTGTAACCTTTGGACCTTCATATTGAAGATGAATCACAGAAATTGCATCAAGGATTAAATACAATGGGCACAATGCCGACTTCTGTCCAGGGGGAGTAATGTTTCAAACAGTCTGTGTTGGAACAGTTCCTGGGAGACGAGTAGTAGATTTAGATGGACAGACGAATGTTTACTGTAACCCTTGGAAATTCAAATTGAAGATGAAACACAGAAGTTGCATCGGGATTGAATACAAAAGGCACAATGGCGGCTAATGTCCAGGGGGAGTAACGCTTCAAACAGTCTGTGTTGGAACATTTCCTGCGAGACCAGTAGTAGATTCCGACGCACCACTGCTTGTTTACTGTAACCCTTGGACCTTCATATTGAAGATGAAACACAGAAATTGCATCAGGGATTAAATACAAAAGGCACAATGCCGACTTTTGTCCAGGGGGAGTAATGTTTAGAACAGTCTGTGTTGGAACAGTTCCTGGGAGACGAGTAGTAGATTTAGATGGACCGACGAATGTTTACTGTAACCCTTCGAACTTCAAATTGACGTTGAAACACAGAAGTTGCATCGGAATTGAATACAAAAGGCACAATGGCGGCTAATGTCCAGGGGGAGTAATGCTTCAAACAGTCTGTGTTGGAACATTTCCTGCGAGACCGGTAATAGATTCCGACGCACCACTGCTGGTTTACTGTAACCCTTGGACCTTCATATTGAAGATGAAACACAGAAATTGCATCAGGGATAAAATACAAAAGGCACAATGCCGACTTCTGTCCAGGGGGAGTAATGTTTCAAACAGTCTGTGTTGGAACATTTCCTGCGAGACCAGTAGAAGATTCCGACGCACCACTGCAGGTTTACTGTAACCCTTGGACCTTCATATTGAAGATGAAACACAGAAATTTCATCAGGGATTAAATACAAAAGGCACAATGCCGACTTCTGTTCAGGGGGAGTAATGTTTCAAACAGTCTGTGTTGGAACAGTTCCTGGGAGACGAGTAGTAGATTTAGATGGACCGACGAATGTTTACTGTAACCCTTGGAACTTCAAATTGACGATGAAACACAGAAGTTGCATCGGGATTGAATACTAAAGGCACAATGGCGGCTAATGTCCAGGGGGAGTAACGCTTCAAACAATCTGTGTTGGAACATTTCCTGCGAGACCAGTAGTATATTCCGACGCACCACTGCTGGTTTACTGTAACCCTTGGATCTTCATATTGAAGATGAATCACAAAAATTGCATCAGGGATTAAATACAAAGGGCACAATGCCGACTTCTGTCCAGGGGGAGTAATGTTTCAACCAGTCTGTGTTGGAACAGTTCCTGGGAGACGAGTAGTAGATTTAGATGGACCGACGAATGTTTACTGTAACCCTTCGAACTTCAAACTGACGTTGAAACACAGAAGTTGCATCGGAATTGAATACAAAAGGCACAATGGCGGCTAATGTCCAGGGGGAGTAATGCTTCAAACAGTCTGTGTTGGAACATTTCCTGCGAGACCAGTAGTATATACCGACGCACCACTGCTGGTTTACTGTAACCCTTGGACCTTCATATTGAAGATAAATCACAGAAATTGCATCAGGGATTAAATACAAAGGGCACAATGCCGACTTCTGTCCAGGGGGAGTAATGTTTCAAACAGTCTGTGTTGGAACAGTTCCTGGGAGACGAGTAGTAGATTTAGATGAACCGACGAATGTTTACTGTAACCCTTGGAACTTCAAATTGACGTTGAAACACAGAAGTTGCATCGGAATTGAATACAAAAGGCACAATGGCGGCTAATGTCCAGGGGGAGTAACGCTTCAAACAGTCTGTGTTGGAACATTTCCTGCGAGACCAGTAGTAGTTTCTGACGCACCACTGCTTGTTTACTGTAACCCTTGGACCTTGATATTGAAGATGAAACACAGAAATTGCATCAGGGATAAAATACAAAAGGCACAATGCCGACTTCTGTCCAGGGGGAGTAATGTTTCAAACAGTCTGTGTTGGAACATTTCCTGCGAGACCAGTAGAAGATTCCGACGCACCACTGCAGGTTTACTGTAACCCTTGGACCTTCATATTGAAGATGAAACACAGAAATTTCATCAGGGATTAAATACAAAAGGCACAATGCCGACTTATGCCAGGGGGAGTAATGTTTCAAACAGTCTGTGTTGGAACAGTTCCTGGGAGACGAGTAGTAGATTAAGATGGACCGACAAATGTTTACTGTAACCCTTGGAACTTCAAATTGACGATGAAACACAGAAGTTGCATCGGGATTGAATACAAAAGGCACAATGGCGGCTAATGTCCAGGGGGAGTAACGCTTCAAACAGTCTGCGTTGGAACTTTTCCTGCGAGACCAGTAGAAGATTCCGACGTACCACTGCTGGTTTACTGTAACCCTTGGACCTTCATATTGAAGATGAAACACAGAAATTGCATCAAGGATTTATATACAAAAGGCACAATGCCGACTTCTGTCCAGGGGGAGTAATGTTTCAAACAGTCTGTGTTGGAACAGTTCCTGGGAGACGAGTAGTAGATTTAGATGGACCAACGAATGTTTACTGTAACCCTTGGAACTTCAAATTGACGATGAAACACAGAAGTTGCATCGGGATTGAATACAAAAGGCACAATGGCGGCTTATTTCCAGGGGGAGTAACGCTTCATACAGTCTGTGTTGGAACATTTCCTGCGAGACCAGTAGTAGAATCCGACGCACCACTGCTGCTTTACTGTAACCCTTGGACCTTCATATTGAAGATGAAACACAGAAATTGCATCAGGGATTAAATACAAAAGGCACAATGCCGACTTCTGTCCAGGGGGAGTAATGTTTCAAACAGTCTGTGTTGGAACAGTTCCTGGGAGACGAATAATAGATTTAGATGGACCGACGAATGTTTACTGTAACCCTTGGAACTTCAAATTGACGATGAAACACAGAAGTTGCATCGGAATTGAAAACAAAAGGCACAATGGCGGCTAATCTCCAGGGGGAGTAACGCTTCAAACAGTCTGTATTGCAATATTTCCTGCGAGACCAGTAGAAGATTCCGACGCACCACTGCTGGGTTACTGTAACCCTTGACCTTCATATTGAAGATGAAACACAGAAATTGCATCAGGGATTAAATACAAAAGGCACAATGCCGACTTCTGTCCAGGGGGATTAATTTTTCAAACAGTCTGTGTTGGAACAGTTCCTGGGAGACGAGTAGTAGATTTAGATGGTGCGACGAATGTTTACTGTAACCCTTGGAACTTCAAATTGACGATGAAACACAGAAGTTGCATCGGGATTGAATACTAAAGAAACAATGGCGGCTAATGTCCAGGGGGAGTAACGCTTCAAACAGTCTGTGTTGGAACATTTCCTGCGACACCAGTAGTAGATTCCGACGCAGCACTGCTGCTTTACTGCAACCCTTGGACCTTCATATTAAAGATGAAACACAGAAATTGCATCAGGGATTAAATAGAAAAGGCACAATGGCGACTTCCGTCCAGGGGAAGTAATGTTTCAAACAGTCTGTGTTGGAACAGTTCCTGGGGGCGAGTAGTAGATCCAGATGGACCGACGAATGTTTACTGTAACCCTTGGAACTTCAAATTGACGATGAAACACAGAAGTTGCATCGGGAATGAATACAAAACGCACAATGGCGGCTAATGTCCTGGGGGAGTAACGCTTCAAACAGTCTGTGTTGGAACATTTCCTGCGAGACCAGTAGTAGATTCCGACGCACCACTGCTTGATTACTGTAACTCTTGGACCTTCATATTGAAGATGAAACACAGAAATTGCATCAGGGATTAAATACAAAAAGCACAATGCCGACTTCTGTCCACGGGAGTAATGTTTCAAACAGTCTGTGTTGGAACAGTTCCTGGGAGACGAGTAGTAGATTTAGATGGACCGACGAATGTTTACTGTAAGCCTTGGAACTTCAAATTGACGTTGAAACACAGAAGTTGCATCGGAATTGAATACAAAAGGCACAATGGCGGCTAATGTCCAGGGGAGTAACGCTTCAAACAGTCTGTGTTGGAACATCTCCTGCGAGTCCAGTAATAGTTTCTGACGCACCACTGCTTGTTTACTGTAACCCTTGGACCTTCATATTGAAGATGAAACACAGAAATTGCATCAGGGATAAAATACAAAAGACACAATGCCGACTTCTGTCCAGGGGGAGTAATGTTTCAAACAGTCTGTGTTGGAACATTTCCTGCGAGACCAGTAGAAGATTCCGACGCACCACTGCAGGTTTACTGTAACCCTTGGACCTTCATATTGAAGATGAAACACAGAAATTTCATCAGGGATTAAATACAAAAGGCACAATGCCGACTTCTGTTCAGGGGGAGTAATGTTTCAAACAGTCTGTGTTGGAACAGTTCCTGGGAGACGAGTAGTGGATTTAGATGGACCGACGAATGTTTACTGTAACCCTTGGAACTTCAAATTGACGATGAAACACAGAAGTTGCATCGGGATTGAATACTAAAGGCACAATGGCGGCTAATGTCCAGGGGGAGTAACGCTTCAAACAATCTGTGTTGGAACATTTCCTGCGAGACCAGTAGTATATTCCGACGCACCACTGCTGGTTTACTGTAACCCTTGGACCTTCATATTGAAGATGAATCACAAAAATTGCATCAGGGATTAAATACAAAGGGCACAATGCCGACTTCTGTCCAGGGGGAGTAATGTTTCAAACAGTCTGTGTTGGAACAGTTCCTGGGAGACGAGTAGTAGATTTAGATGAACCGACGAATGTTTACTGTAACCCTTGGAACTACAAATTGACGTTGAAACACAGAAGTTGCATCGGAATTGAATACAAAAGGCACAATGGCGGCTAATGTCCAGGGAGAGTAACGCTTCAAACAGTCTGTGTTGGAACATTTCCTGCGAGATCAGTAGTAGTTTCTGACGCACCACTGCTTGTTTACTGTAACCCTTGGACCTTGATATTGAAGATGAAACACAGAAATTGCATCAGGGATAAAATACAAAAGGCACAATGCCGACTTCTGTCCAGGGGGAGTAATGTTTCAAACAGTCTGTGTTGGAACATTTCCTGCGAGACCAGTAGAAGATTCCGACGCACCACTGCAGGTTTACTGTAACCCTTGGACCTTCATATTGAAGATGAAACACAGAAATTTCATCAGGGATTAAATACAAAAGGCACAATGCCGACTTCTGCCAGGGGGAGTAATGTTTCAAACAGTCTGTGTTGGAACAGTTCCTGGGAGACGAGTAGTAGATTAAGATGGACCGACAAATGTTTACTGTAACCCTTGGAACCTCAAATTGACGATGAAACACAGAAGTTACACCGGGATTGAATACTAAACGCACAATGGCGGCTAATGTCCAGGGGGAGTAACGCTTCAAACAGTCTGCGTTGGAACTTTTCCTGCGAGACCAGTAGAAGATTCCGTCGTACCACTGCTGGTTTACTGTAACCCTTGGACCTTCATATTGAAGATGAAACACAGAAATTGCACCAAGGATTTATATACAAAAGGCCCAATGCCGACTTCTGTCCAGGGGGAGTAATGTTTCAAACAGTCTGTGTTGGAACAGTTCCTGGGAGACGAGTAGTAGATTTAGATGGACCAACGAATGTTTACTGTAACCCTTGGAACTTCAAATTGACGATGAAACACAGAAGTTGCATCGGGATTGAATACAAAAGGCACAATGGCGGCTTATTTCCAAGGGGAGTAACGCTTCAAACAGTCTGTGTTGGAACATTTCCTGCGAGACCAGTAGTAGAATCCGACGCACCACTGCTGCTTTACTGTAACCCTTGGACCTTCATATTGAAGATGAAACACAGAAATTGCATCAGGGATTAAATACAAAAGGCACAATGCCGACTTCTGTCCAGGGGGAGTAATGTTTCAAACAGTCTGTGTTGGAACAGTTCCTGGGGGACGAGTAGTAGATTTAGATGGACCAACGAATGTTTACTGTAACCCTTGGAACTTCAAATTGACGATAAAACACAGAAGTTGCATCGGGATTGAATACAAAAGGTACAATGGCGGCTAATGTCCAGGGGGAGTAACGCTTCAAACAGTCTGTGTTGGAACATTTCCTGCGAGACCAGTAGGAGATTCCGACGCACCACTGCTGGGTTACTGTAACCCTTGACCTTCATATTGAAGATGAAACACAGAAATTGCATCAGGGATTAAATACAAAAGGCACAATGCCGACTTCTGTCCAGGGGGATTAATTTTTCAAACAGTCTGTGTTGGAACAGTTCCTGGGAGACGAGTAGTAGATTTAGATGGTGCGACGAATGTTTACTGTAACCATTGGAACTTCAAATTGACGATGAAACACAGAAGTTGCATCGGGAATGAATACAAAAGGCACAATGGCGGCTAATGTCCTGGGGGAGTAACGCTTGAAACAGTCTGTGTTGGAACATTTCCTGCGAGACCAGTAGTAGATTCCGACGCACCACTGCTTGATTACTGTAACCCTTGGACCTTCATATTGAAGTTGAAACACAGAAATTGCATCAGGGATTAAATACAAAAAGCACAATGCCGACTTCTGTCCACGGGAGTAATGTTTCAAACAGTCTGTGTTGGAACAGTTCCTGGGAGACGAGTAGTAGATTTAGATGGACCGACGAATGTTTACTGTAACCCTTGGAACTTCAAATTGACGATAAAACACAGAAGTTGCATCGGGATTGAATACTAAAGAAACAATGGCGGCTAATGTCCAGGGGGAGTAACGCTTCAAACAGTCTGTGTTGGAACATTTCCTGCGAGACCAGTAGTAGATTCCGACGCACCACTGCTGCTTTACTGCAACCCTTGGACCTTCATATTAAAGATGAAACACAGAAATTGCATCAGGGATTAAATAGAAAAGCGAACAATGGCGACTTCCGTCCAGGGGAAGTAATGTTTCAAACAGTCTGTGTTGGAACAGTTCCTGGGGGCGAGTAGTAGATCCAGATGGACCGACGAATGTTTACTGTAACCCTTGGAACTTCAAATTGACGATGAAACACAGAAGTTGCATCGGGAATGAATACAAAACGCACAATGGCGGCTAATGTCCTGTGGGAGTAACGCTTCAAACAGTCTGTGTTGGAACATTTCCTGCGAGACCAGTAGTAGATTCCGACGCACCACTGCTTGATTACTGTAACCCTTGGACCTTCATATTGAAGATGAAACACAGAAATTGCATCAGGGATTAAATACAAAAAGCACAATGCCGACTTCTGTTCAGGGGGAGTAATGTTTCAAACAGTCTGTGTTGGAACAGTTCCTGGGAGACGAGTAGTAGATTTAGATGGACCGACGAATGTTTACTGTAACCCTTGGAACTTCAAATTGACGATGAAACACAGAAGTTGCATCGGGATTGAATACTAAAGGCACAATGGCGGCTAATGTCCAGGGGGAGTAACGCTTCAAACAATCTGTGTTGGAACATTTCCTGCGAGACCAGTAGTATATTCCGACGCACCACTGCTGGTTTACTGTAACCCTTGGATCTTCATATTGAAGATGAATCACAAAAATTGCATCAGGGATTAAATACAAAGGACACAATGCCGACTTCTGTCCAGGGGGAGTAATGTTTCAACCAGTCTGTGTTGGAACAGTTCCTGGGAGACGAGTAGTAGATTTAGATGGACCGACGAATGTTTACTGTAACCCTTCGAACTTCAAACTGACGTTGAAACACAGAAGTTGCATCGGAATTGAATACAAAAGGCACAATGGCGGCTAATGTCCAGGGGGAGTAATGCTTCAAACAGTCTGTGTTGGAACATTTCCTGCGAGACCAGTAGTATATACCGACGCACCACTGCTGGTTTACTGTAACCCTTGGACCTTCATATTGAAGATGAATCACAGAAATTGCATCAGGGATTAAATACAAAGGGCACAATGCCGACTTCTGTCCAGGGGGAGTAATGTTTCAAACAGTCTGTGTTGGAACAGTTCCTGGGAGACGAGTAGTAGATTTAGATGAACCGACGAATGTTTACTGTAACCCTTGGAACTTCAAATTGACGTTGAAACACAGAAGTTGCATCGGAATTGAATACAAAAGGCACAATGGCGGCTAATGTCCAGGGGGAGTAACGCTTCAAACAGTCTGTGTTGGAACATTTCCTGCGAGACCAGTAGTAGTTTCTGACGCACCACTGCTTGTTTACTGTAACCCTTGGACCTTGATATTGAAGATGAAACACAGAAATTGCATCAGGGATAAAATACAAAAGGCACAATGCCGACTTCTGTCCAGGGGGAGTAATGTTTCAAACAGTCTGTGTTGGAACATTTCCTGCGAGACCAGTAGAAGATTCCGACGCACCACTGCAGGTTTACTGTAACCCTTGGACCTTCATATTGAAGATGAAACACAGAAATTTCATCAGGGATTAAATACAAAAGGCACAATGCCGACTTATGCCAGGGGGAGTAATGTTTCAAACAGTCTGTGTTGGAACAGTTCCTGGGAGACGAGTAGTAGATTAAGATGGACCGACAAATGTTTACTGTAACCCTTGGAACCTCAAATTGACGATGAAACACAGAAGTTACACCGGGATTGAATACTAAACGCACAATGGCGGCTAATGTCCAGGGGGAGTAACACTTCAAACAGTCTGCGTTGGAACTTTTCCTGCGAGACCAGTAGAAGATTCCGACGTACCACTGCTGGTTTACTGTAACCCTTGGACCTTCATATTGAAGATGAAACACAGAAGTTGCATCGGGATTGAATACTAAAGAAACAATGGCGGCTAATGTCCAGGGGGAGTAACGCTTCAAACAGTCTGTGTTGGAACATTTCCTGCGACACCAGTAGTAGATTCCGACGCAGCACTGCTGCTTTACTGCAACGCTTGGACCTTCATATTAAAGATGAAACACAGAAATTGCATCAGGGATTAAATAGAAAAGGCACAATGGCGACTTCCGTCCAGGGGAAGTAATGTTTCAAACAGTCTGTGTTGGAACAGTTCCTGGGGGCGAGTAGTAGATCCAGATGGACCGACGAATGTTTACTGTAACCCTTGGAACTTCAAATTGACGATGAAACACAGAAGTTGCATCGGGAATGAATACAAAACGCACAATGGCGGCTAATGTCCTGGGGGAGTAACGCTTCAAACAGTCTGTGTTGGAACATTTCCTGCGAGACCAGTAGTAGATTCCGACGCACCACTGCTTGATTACTGTAACTCTTGGACCTTCATATTGAAGATGAAACACAGAAATTGCATCAGGGATTAAATACAAAAAGCACAATGCCGACTTCTGTCCACGGGAGTAATGTTTCAAACAGTCTGTGTTGGAACAGTTCCTGGGAGACGAGTAGTAGATTTAGATGGACCGACGAATGTTTACTGTAAGCCTTGGAACTTCAAATTGACGTTGAAACACAGAAGTTGCATCGGAATTGAATACAAAAGGCACAATGGCGGCTAATGTCCAGGGGGAGTAACGCTTCAAACAGTCTGTGTTGGAACATCTCCTGCGAGTCCAGTAATAGTTTCTGACGCACAACTGCTTGTTTACTGTAACCCTTGGACCTTCATATTGAAGATGAAACACAGAAATTGCATCAGGGATAAAATACAAAAGACACAATGCCGACTTCTGTCCAGGGGGAGTAATGTTTCAAACAGTCTGTGTTGGAACATTTCCTGCGAGACCAGTAGAAGATTCCGACGCACCACTGCAGGTTTACTGTAACCCTTGGACCTTCATATTGAAGATGAAACACAGAAATTTCATCAGGGATTAAATACAAAAGGCACAATGCCGACTTCTGTTCAGGGGGAGTAATGTTTCAAACAGTCTGTGTTGGAACAGTTCCTGGGAGACGAGTAGTAGATTTAGATGGACCGACGAATGTTTACTGTAACCCTTGGAACTTCAAATTGACGATGAAACACAGAAGTTGCATCGGGATTGAATACTAAAGGCACAATGGCGGCTAATGTCCAGGGGGAGTAACGCTTCAAACAATCTGTGTTGGAACATTTCCTGCGAGACCAGTAGTATATTCCGACGCACCACTGCTGGTTTACTGTAACCCTTGGACCTTCATATTGAAGATGAATCACAAAAATTGCATCAGGGATTAAATACAAAGGGCACAATGCCGACTTCTGTCCAGGGGGAGTAATGTTTCAAACAGTCTGTGTTGGAACAGTTCCTGGGAGACGAGTAGTAGATTTAGATGAACTGACGAATGTTTACTGTAACCCTTGGAACTTCAAATTGACGTTGAAACACAGAAGTTGCATCGGAATTGAATACAAAAGGCACAATGGCGGCTAATGTCCAGGGAGAGTAACGCTTCAAACAGTCTGTGTTGGAACATTTCCTGCGAGATCAGTAGTAGTTTCTGACGCACCACTGCTTGTTTACTGTAACCCTTGGACCTTGATATTGAAGATGAAACACAGAAATTGCATCAGGGATAAAATACAAAAGGCACAATGCCGACTTCTGTCCATGGGGAGTAATGTTTCAAACAGTCTGTGTTGGAACATTTCCTGCGAGACCAGTAGAAGATTCCGACGCACCACTGCAGGTTTACTGTAACCCTTGGACCTTCATATTGAAGATGAAACACAGAAATTTCATCAGGGATTAAATACAAAAGGCACAATGCCGACTTCTGCCAGGGGGAGTAATGTTTCAAACAGTCTGTGTTGGAACAGTTCCTGGGAGACGAGTAGTAGATTAAGATGGACCGACAAATGTTTACTGTAACCCTTGGAACCTCAAATTGACGATGAAACACAGAAGTTACACCGGGATTGAATACTAAACGCACAATGGCGGCTAATGTCCAGGGGGAGTAACGCTTCAAACAGTCTGCGTTGGAACTTTTCCTGCGAGACCAGTAGAAGATTCCGTCGTACCACTGCTGGTTTACTGTAACCCTTGGACCTTCATATTGAAGATGAAACACAGAAATTGCACCAAGGATTTATATACAAAAGGCCCAATGCCGACTTCTGTCCAGGGGGAGTAATGTTTCAAACAGTCTGTGTTGGAACAGTTCCTGGGAGACGAGTAGTAGATTTAGATGGACCAACGAATGTTTACTGTAACCCTTGGAACTTCAAATTGATGATGAAACACAGAAGTTGCATCGGGATTGAATACAAAAGGCACAATGGCGGCTTATTTCCAGGGGGAGTAACGCTTCAAACAGTCTGTGTTGGAACATTTCCTGCGAGACCAGTAGTAGAATCCGACGCACCACTGCTGCTTTACTGTAACCCTTGGACCTTCATATTGAAGATGAAACACAGAAATTGCATCAGGGATTAAATACAGAAGGCACAATGCCGACTTCTGTCCAGGGGGAGTAATGTTTCAAACAGTCTGTGTTGGAACAGTTCCTGGGGGACGAGTAGTAGATTTAGATGGACCAACGAGTGTTTACTGTAACCCTTGGAACTTCAAATTGACGATAAAACACAGAAGTTGCATCGGGATTGAATACAAAAGGTACAATGGCGGCTAATGTCCAGGGGGAGTAACGCTTCAAACAGTCTGTGTTGGAACATTTCCTGCGAGACCAGTAGGAGATTCCGACGCACCACTGCTGGGTTACTGTAACCCTTGACCTTCATATTGAAGATGAAACACAGAAATTGCATCAGGGATTAAATACAAAAGGCACAATGCCGACTTCTGTCCAGGGGGATTAATTTTTCAAACAGTCTGTGTTGGAACAGTTCCTGGGAGACGAGTAGTAGATTTAGATGGTGCGACGAATGTTTACTGTAACCATTGGAACTTCAAATTGACGATGAAACACAGAAGTTGCATCGGGAATGAATACAAAAGGCACAATGGCGGCTAATGTCCTGGGGGAGTAACGCTTGAAACAGTCTGTGTTGGAACATTTCCTGCGAGACCAGTAGTAGATTCCGACGCACCACTGCTTGATTACTGTAACCCTTGGACCTTCATATTGAAGATGAAACACAGAAATTGCATCAGGGATTAAATACAAAAAGCACAATGCCGACTTCTGTCCACGGGAGTAATGTTTCAAACAGTCTGTGTTGGAACAGTTCCTGGGAGACGAGTAGTAGATTTAGATGGACCGACGAATGTTTACTGTAACCCTTGGAACTTCAAATTGACGATAAAACACAGAAGTTGCATCGGGATTGAATACTAAAGAAACAATGGCGGCTAATGTCCAGGGGGAGTAACGCTTCAAACAGTCTGTGTTGGAACATTTCCTGCGAGACCAGTAGTAGATTCCGACGCACCACTGCTGCTTTACTGCAACCCTTGGACCTTCATATTAAAGATGAAACACAGAAATTGCATCAGGGATTAAATAGAAAAGCGAACAATGGCGACTTCCGTCCAGGGGAAGTAATGTTTCAAACAGTCTGTGTTGGAACAGTTCCTGGGGGCGAGTAGTAGATCCAGATGGACCGACGAATGTTTACTGTAACCCTTGGAACTTCAAATTGACGATGAAACACAGAAGTTGCATCGGGAATGAATACAAAACGCACAATGGCGGCTAATGTCCTGTGGGAGTAACGCTTCAAACAGTCTGTGTTGGAACATTTCCTGCGAGACCAGTAGTAGATTCCGACGCACCACTGCTTGATTACTGTAACCCTTGGACCTTCATATTGAAGATGAAACACAGAAATTGCATCAGGGATTAAATACAAAAAGCACAATGCTGACTTCTGTCCACGGGAGTAATGTTTCAAACAGTCTGTGTTGGAACAGTTCCTGGGAGACGAGTAGTAGATTTAGATGGACCGACGAATGTTTACTGTAACCCTTGGAACTTCAAATTGACGATGAAACACAGAAGTTGCATCGGGATTGAAAACAAAAGGCACAATGGCGGCTAATGTCCAGGGGGAGTAACGCTTCAAACAGTCTGTATTGGAATATTTCCTGCGAGACCAGTAGAAGATTCCGACGCAGCACTGCTGGTTTACTGTAACCCTTGGACCTTCATATTGAAGATGAAACACAGAAATTGCATCAGGGATTAAATGCAAAAGGCACAATGCCGACTTCTGTCCAGGGGGAGTAATGTTTCAAACAGTCTGTGTTGGAACAGTTCCTGGGAGACGAGTAGTAGATTTAGATGGACCGACGAATGTTTACTGTAACCCTTGGAACTTCAAATTGACGATGAAACACAGAAGTTGCATCGGGATTGAATACTAAAGGCACAATGGCGGCTAATGTCCAGGAGGAGTAACGCTTCAAACAGTCTGTGTTGGAACATTTCCTGCGAGACCAGTAGTAGATTCCGACGCACCACTGCTGGTTTACTGTAACCCTTATACCTTCATATCGAAGATGAATCACAGAAATTGCATCAGGGATTAAATACAAAGGGCACAATGCCGACTTCTGTCCAGGGGGAGTAATGTTTCAAACAGTCTGTGTTGGAACAGTTCCTGGGAGACGAGTAGTAGATTTAGATGGACCGACGAATGTTTACTGTAACCCTTGGAACTTCAAATTGACGATGAAACACAGAAGTTGCATCGGGATTGAATACAAAAGGCACAATGGCAGCTTATTTGCAGGGGGAGTAACGCTTCAAACAGTCTGTGTTGGAACATTTCCTGCGAGACCAGTAGTAGAATCCGACGCACCACTGCTTGTTTACTGTAACCCTTGGACCTTCATATTGAAGATGAAACACAGAAATTGCATCAGGGATTAAATACAAAAGGCACAATGCCGACTTCTGTCCAGGGGGAGTAATGTTTCAAACAGTCTGTGTTGGAACAGTTCCTGTGGGACGAGTAGTAGATTTAGATGGACCAACGAATGTTTACTGTAACCCTTGGAACTTCAAATTGACGATAAAACACAGAAGTTGCATCGGGATTGAATAAAAAAGGTACAATGGCGGCTAATGTCCAGGGGGAGTAACGCTTCAAACAGTCTGTGTTGGAACATTTCCTGCGAGACCAGTATTAGATTCCGACGCACCACTGCTTGATTACTGTAACCCTTGGACCTTCATATTGAAGATGAAACACAGAAATTGCATCAGGGATTAAATACCAAAAGCACAATGCCGACTTCTGTCCACGGGAGTAATGTTTCAAACAGTCTGTGTTGGAACAGTTCCTGGGAGACTAGTAGTAGATTTAGATGGACCGACGAATGTTTACTCTAACCCTTGGAACTTCAAATTGACGATGAAACACAGAAGTTGCATCGGGATTGCATACAAAAGGCAAAATGGCGACTAATGTCCAGGGGGAGTATTGCTTCAAACAGTCTGTGTTGGAACATTTAATGCGAGACCAGTAGTAGATTCCGACGCACCACTGATGGTTTACTGTAACCCTTGGACCTTCATATTGAAGATGAATCACAGAAATTGCATCAGGGATTAAATACAAAGGGCACAATGCCAACTTCTGTCCAGGGGGAGTAATGTTTCAAACAGTCTGTGTTGGAACAGTTCCTGGGAGACGAGTAGTAGATTTAGATGGACCGACGAATGTTTACTGTAACCCTTGGAACTTCAAATTGACGATGAAACACAGAAGTTGCATCGGGATTGAATACAAAAGGTAGAATGGCGGCTAATGTCCAGGGGGAGTAACGCTTCAAACAGTCTGTGTTGGATCATTTCCTGCGAGACCAGTAGTAGATTCCGACGCACCACTGCTTGATTACTGTAACCCTTGGACCTTCATATTGAAGATGAAACACAGAAATTGCATCAGGGATTAAATACAAAAAGCACAATGCCGACTTCTGTCCACGGGAGTAATGTTTCAAACAGTCTGTGTTGGAACAGTTCCTGGGAGACTAGTAGTAGATTTAGATGGACCGACGAATGTTTACTGTAACCCTTGGAACTTCAAATTGACGATGAAACACAGAAGTTGCATCGGGATTGAATACAAAAGGCACAATGGCGGCTAATGTCCAGGGGGAGTAACGCTTCAAACAGTCTGTGTTGGAACATTTCCTGCGAGACCAGTAGTAGATTCCGACGCACCACTGCTGGTTTACTGTAACCCTTGGACCTTCATATTGAAGATGAAACACAGAAATTGCATCAGGGATAAAATACAAAAGGCACAATGCCGACTTCTGTCCAGGGGGAGTAATGTTTCAAACAGTCTGTGTTGGAACATTGCCTGCGAGACCAGTAAAAGATTCCGACGCACCACTGCTGGTTTACTGTAACCCTTGGACCTTCATATTGAAGGTGAAACACAGAAATTGCATCAGGGATTAAATACAAAAGGCACAATGCCGACTTCTGTCCATGGGGAGTAATGTTTCAAACAGTCTGTGTTGGAACAGTTCCTGGAAGACGAGTAGTAGATTTAGATGGACCGACGTATATTTACTGTAACCCTTGGAATTTTAAATTGACGATGAAACACAGAATTTGCATCGGGATTGAATACAAAAGGCACAATGGCGGCTAATGTCCAGGGGAGTAACGCTTCAAACAGTCTGTGTTGGAACATTTCCTGCGAGACCAGTAGTAGATTCCGACGCACCACTGCTTGATTACTGTAACCCTAGGACCTTCATATTGAAGATGAAACACAGAAATTGCATCAGGGATTAAATACAAAAAGCACAATGCCGACTTCTGTCCACGGGAGAAATGTTTCAAACAGTCTGTGTTGGAACAGTTCCTGGGAGACTAGTAGTAGATTTAGATGGACCGACGAATGTTTACTGTAACCCTTGGAATTTTAAATTGACGATGAAACACAGAAGTGTCATCGGGATTGAATACAAAAGGCACAATGGCGGCTAATGTCCAGGGGGAGTAACGCTCCAAACAGTCTGTGTTGGAACATTTCCTGCGAGACCAGTAGTAGATTCCGACGCACCACTGCTTGATTACTGTAACCCTAGGACCTTCATATTGAAGATGAAACACAGAAATTGCATCAGGGATTAAATACAAAAAGCACAATGCCGACTTCTGTCCACGGGAGTAATGTTTCAAACAGTCTGTGTTGGAACAGTTCCTGGGAGACTAGTAGTAGATTTAGATGGACCGACGAATGTTTACTGTAACCCTTGGAACTTCAAATTGACGATGAAACACAGAAGTTGCATCGGGATTGAATACAAAAGGCACAATGGCGGCTAATGTCCAGGGGGAGTAACGCTTCAAACAGTCTGTGTTGGAACATTTCCTGCGAGACCAGTAGTAGATTCCGACGCACCACTGCTTGTTAACTGTAACCCTTGGACCTTGATATTGAAGATGAAACACAGAAATTGCATCAGGGATTAAATACAAAAGGCACAATGTCGACTTCTGTCCAGGGGGAGTAATGTTTCAAACAGTCTGTGTTGGAACAGTTCCTGGGAGACGAGCAGTAGATTTAGATGGACCGACGAATGTTTACTGTAACCCTTGGAATTTTAAATTGACGATGAAACACAGAAGTGTCATCGGGATTGAATACAAAAGGCACAATGGCGGCTAATGTCCAGGGGGAGTAACGCTCCAAACAGTCTGTGTTGGAACATTTCCTGCGAGACCAGTAGTAGATTCCGACGCACACTGCTTGTTTACTGTAACCCTTGACCTTCATATTGAAGATGAAACACAGAAATTGCATCACGGATTAAATACAAAAGGCACAATGCCGACATCTGTCCAGGGGGAGTAATTTTTCAAACAGTCTGTGTTGGAACAGTTCCTGGGAGACGAGTAGTAGATTTAGATGGACCGACGAATGTTTACTGTAACCCTTGGAACTTCAAATTGACGATGAAACACAGAAGTTGCATCGGGATTGAATAAAAAAGGCACAATGGCGGCTAATGTCCAGGGGAAGTAACGCTTCAAACAGTCTGTGTTGGAACATTTCCTGCGAGACCAGTAGTAGATTCCGACGCACCACTGCTGGTTTACTGTAACCCTTGGACCTTCATATTGAAGATGAAACACAGAAATTGCATCAGGGATTAAATACAAAAAGCACAATGCCGACTTCTGTCCAGGGGGAGTAATGTTTCAAACAGTCTGTGTTGGAACAGTTCCTGGGAGACGAGTAGTAGATCTAGATGGACCGACGAATGTTTACTGTAACCCTTGGAACTTCAAATTGACGATGAAACACAGAAGTTGCATCGGGAATGAATACAAAAGACACAATGGCGGCTAATGTCCAGGGGGAGTAACGCTTCAAACAGTCTATGTTGGAACATTTCCTGCGAGACCAGTAGTAGGTTCCGACGCACCACTGCTGGTTTACTGTAACCCTTGGACCTTCATATTGAAGATGAATCACAGAAATTGCATCAGGGATTAAATACAAAAGGCACAATGCCGACTTCTGTCCAGGGGGAGTAATGTTTCAAACAGTCTGTGTTGGAACAGTTCCTGGGAGACGAGTAGTAGATTTAGACGTACCGACGAATGTTTACTCTAACCCTTGGTACTTCAAATTGACAATGAAACACAGAAGTTGCATCGGGTTTGAATACAAAAAGCACAATGGCCTATAATGTCCAGGGGAGAATTGCTTCAAACAGTCTGTGTTGGAACATTTCCTGCGATACCAGTAGTAGATTCCGACGCACCACTGCTGGTTTACTGTAACCCTTGGACCTTCATATTGAAGATGAATCACAGAAATTGCATCAGGGATTAAATACAAAGGGCACAATGCCGACTTCTGTCCAGGGGGAGTAATGTTTCAAACAGTCTGTGTTGGAACAGTTCCTGGGAGACGAGTAGTAGATCTAGATGGACCGACGAATGTTTACTGTAACCCTTGGAACTTCAAATTGACGATGAAACACAGAAGTTGCATCGGGAATGAATACAAAAGACACAATGGCGGCTAATGTCCAGGGGGAGTAACGCTTCAAACAGTCTATGTTGGAACACTTCCTGCGAGACCAGTAGTAGGTTCCGACGCACCACTGCTGGTTTACTGTAACCCTTGGACCTTCATATTGAAGATGAAACACAGAAATTGCATCAGGGATTAAATACAAAAGGCACAATGCCGACTTCTGTCCAGGGGGAGTAATGTTTCAAACAGTCTGTGTTGGAACAGTTCCTGGGAGACGAGTAGTAGATTTAGACGTACCGACGAATGTTTACTCTAACCCTTGGTACTTCAAATTGACAATGAAACACAGAAGTTGCATCGGGTTTGAATACAAAAAGCACAATGGCCTATAATGTCCAGGGGAGAATTGCTTCAAACAGTCTGTGTTGGAACATTTCCTGCGATACCAGTAGTAGATTCCGACGCACCACTGCTGGTTTACTGTAACCCTTGGACCTTCATATTGAAGATGAATCACAGAAATTGCATCAGGGATTAAATACAAAGGGCACAATGCCGACTTCTGTCCAGGGGGAGTAATGTTTCAAACAGTCTGTGTTGGAACAGTTCCTGGGAGACGAGTAGTAGATTTAAATGGACCGCAGAATGTTTACAGTAACCCCTGGAACTTCAAATTGACGATGAAACACAGAAGTTGCATCGGGATTGAATACAAAACGCACATTGGCGGCTAATGTCCAGGGGAAGTAACGCTTCAAACAGTCGGTGTTGGAACATTTCCTGCGAGACCAGTAGTAGATTCCGACGCACCACTGCTTGTTTACTGTAACCCCTGGACCTTCATATTGAAGATGAAACACCGAAATTGCATCAGGCATTAAATACAAAGGGCAAAATGCCGACTTCTGTCCAGGGGGAGTAATGTTTCAAACAGTCTGTGTTGGAACACTTCCTGGGAGACGAGTAGTAGATTTAGATGGACCGACGAATGTTTACTGTAACCCTTGGAACTTCAAATTGACGATGAAACACAGAAGTTGCATCGGGATTGAAAACAAAAGGCACAATGGCGGCTAATGTCCAGGGGGAGTAACGCTTCAAACAGTCTATGTTGGAACATTTCCTGCGAGACCAGTAGAAGATTCCGACGCAGCACTGCTGGTTTACTGTAACCCTTGGACCTTCATATTGAAGATGAAACACAGAAATTGCATCAGGGATTAAATACAAAAGGCACAATACCGATTTCTGTCCAGGGGGAGTAATGTTTCAAACAGTCTGTGTTGGAACAGTTCCTGGGAGACGAGTAGTAGATTTAGATGGACCGACGAATGTTTACTGTACCTTTGGAACTTCAAATTGACGATGAAACACAGAAGTTGCATCGGGAATGAATACAAAAGGTACAATGGCGGCTAATGTCCAGGGGGAGTAACGCTTCAAACAGTCTGTGTTGGAACATTTCCTGCGAGAATAGCAGTAGATTTCGACGCACCACTGCTGGTTTACTGTAACCCTTGGACCTTGATATTGAAGATGAAACACAGAAATTGCATCACAGATTAAATACAAAAGGCACAATACCGACTTCTGTCCAGGGGGAGTAATGTTTCAAACAGTCTGTGTTGGGACAGTTCCTGGGAGACGAGTAGTAGATCTAGATGGACCAACGAATGTTTACTGTAACCCTTGGAACTTCAAATTAACGATGAAACACAGAAGTTGCATCGGGATTGAATACTAAAGGCACAATGGCGGCTAATGTCCAGGGGGAGTAACGCTTCAAACAGTCTGTGTTGGAACATTTCCTGCGATGCCAGTAGTAGATTCCGACGCACCACTGCTGGTTTACTGTAACCCTTGGACCTTCATATTGAAGATGAAACACAGAAATTGCATCAGGGATTAAATACAAAAGGCACAATGCCGACTTCTGTCCAGGGGGAGTAATTTTTCAAACAGTCTGTGTTGGAGCAGTTCCTGGGAGACGAGTAGTAGATCTAGATGGACCGACGAATGTTTACTGTAACCCTTGGAACTTCAAATTGACGATGAAGCACAGAAGTTGCATCGGGAATGAATACAAAAGACACAATGGCGGCTAATGTCCAGGGGGAGTAACGCTTCAAACAGTCTATGTTGGAACATTTCCTGCGAGACCAGTAGTAGGTTCCGACGCACCACTGCTGGTTTACTGTAACCCTTGGACCTTCATATTGAAGATGAAACACAGAAATTGCATCAGGAATTAAATACAAAAGGCACAATGCCGACTTCTGTCCAGGGGGAGTAATGTTTCAAACAGTCTGTGTTGGAACAGTTCCTGGGAGACGAGTAGTAGATTTAGATGTACCGACGAATGTTTACTCTAACCCTTGGTACTTCAAATTGACAATGAAACACAGAAGTTGCATCGGGTTTGAATACAAAAGCACAATGGCCTATAATGTCCAGGGGAGAATTGCTTCAAACAGTCTGTGTTGGAACATTTCCTGCGAGACCAGTAGTAGATACCGACGCACCACCGCTGGTTTACTGTAACCCTTGGACCTTCATATTGAAGATGAATCACAGAAATTGCATCAGGGATTAAATACAAAGGGCACAATGCCGACTTCTGTCCAGGGGGAGTAATGTTTCAAACAGTCTGTGTTGGAACAGTTCCTGGGAGACGAGTAGTAGATTTAAATGGACCGAAGAATGTTTACAGTAACCCCTGGAACTTCAAATTGACGATGAAACACAGAAGTTGCATCGGGATTGAATACAAAACGCACATGGGCGGCTAATGTCCAGGGGGAGTAACGCTTCAAACAGTCTGTGTTGGAACATTTCCTGCGAGACCAGTAGTAGATTCCGACGCACCACTGCTTGTTTACTGTAACCCCTGGACCTTCATATTGAAGATGAAACACCGAAATTGCATCAGGCATTAAATACAAAGGGCAAAATGCCGACTTCTGTCCAGGGGGACTAATGTTTCAAACAGTCTGTGTTGGAACACTTCCTGGGAGACGAGTAGTAGATTTAGATGGACCGACGAATGTTTACTGTAACCCTTGGAACTTCAAATTGACTATGAAACACAGAAGTTGCATCGGGATTGAATACAAAACCCACAATGGCAGCTAAGGTCCAGGGGGAGTAACGCTTCAAACAGTCTGTGTTGGAACATTTCCTGCGAGACCAGTAGCAGATTCCGACGCACCACTGCTTGTTTACTGTAACCCCTGGACCTTCATATTGAAGATGAAACACCGAAATTGCATCAGGCATTGAATACAAAGGGCAAAATGCCGACTTCTGTCCAGGGGGAGTAATGTTTCAAACAGTCTCTATTGGAACAGTTCCTGGGAGACGAGTAGTAGATTTAGATTGACCGACGAATGTTTACTGCAACCCTTGGAACTTCAAATTGACGATGAAACACAGAAGTTGCATCGGGATTGAATACAAAAGGCACAATGGCGGCTAATGTCCAGGGGGAGTAACGCTTCAAACAGTCTGTGTTGGAACATTTCATGCGAGACCAGCAGTAGATTCCGACGCACCACTGCTGATTTACTGTAACCCTTGGACCTTCATATTGAAGATGAAACACAGAAATTGCATCAGGGATTAAACACAAAAGGCACAATGCCGACTTCTGTCCAGGGGGAGTAATGTTTCAAACAGTCTGTGTTGGAACATTTCCTGTGAGACCAGTAGAAGATTCCGATGCACCACTGCTGGTTTACTGTAACCCTGGGACCTTCATATTGAAGATGAAACTCAGAAATTGCATCATGGATTCAATACAAAAGGCACAATGCCGACTTCTGTCCAGGGGGAGTAATGTTTCAAACAGTCTGTGTTGGAACAGTTCCTGGGAGACGAGTAGTAGATTTAGATGGACCGACGAATGTTTACTGTACCTTTGGAACTTCAAATTGACGATGAAACACAGAAGTTGCATCGGGATTGAATACAAAAGGTACAATGGCGGCTAATGTCCAGGGGGAGTAACGCTTCAAACAGTCTGTGTCGGAACATTTCCTGCGAGACCAGCAGTAGATTCCGACGCACAACTGCTGGTTTACTGTAACCCTTGGACCTTGATATTGAAGATGAAACACAGAAATTGCATCACAGATTAAATACAAAAGGCACAATGCCGACTTCTGTCCAGGGGGAGTAATGTTTCAAACAGTATGTGTTGGAACAGTTCCTGGGAGACGAGTAGTAGATTTAGATGGACCGACGAATGTTTACTGTAACCCTTGGAACTTCAAATTAACGATGAAACACAGAAGTTGCATCGGGATTGAATACTAAAGGCACAATGGCGGCTAATGTCCAGGGGGAGTAACGCTTCAAACAGTCTGTGTTGGAACATTTCCTGCGATACCAGTAGTAGATTCCGACGCACCACTGCTGGTTTGCTGTAACCCTTGGACCTTCATATTGAAGATGAAACACAGAAATTGCATCAGGGATTAAATACAAAAGGCACAATGCCGACTCCTGTCCAGGGGGAGTAATGTTTCAAACAGTCTGTGTTGGAACAGTTCCTGGGAGACGAGTAGTAGATCTAGATGGACCGACGAATGTTTACTGTAACCCTTGGAACTTCAAATTGACGATGAAACACAGAAGTTGCATCGGGATTGAATACAAAAGGCACAACGGCGGCTAATGTCCTGGGGGAGTAACGCTTCAAACAGTCTGTGTTGGAACATTTCCTGCGAGACCAGTAGTAGATTCCGACGCACCACTGCTGGTTTACTGTAACCCTGGGACCTTCATATTGAAGATGAAACACAGAAATTGCATCAGGGATTAAATACAAAAGGCACAATGCCGACTTCAGTCCAGGGGGAGTAAGTTTTCAAACAGTCTGTGTTGGAACAATTCATGGGAGACGAATAGTAGATTTAGATGGACCAACGAATGTTTACTGTAACCCTTGGAACTTCAAATTGACGATGAAACACAGAAGTTGCATCGGGATTGAATACAAAAGTTACAATGGCGGCTAATGTCCAGGGGGAGTAACGCTTCAAACAGTTTGTGTTGGAATATTTCCTGCGAGACCAGTAGTAGATTCCGACGCACCACTGCTGGTTTACTGTAACCCTTGAACCTTCATATTGAAGATGAAACACAGAAATTGCATCAGGGATTAAATACAAAAGGCACAATGCCGACTTCTATCCAGGAGAGTAATGTTTCAAGCAGTCTGTGTTGGAACAGTTCCTGGGAGACGAGTAGTAGATTTAGATATACCGACGAATGTTTACTGTAACCCTTGGAACTTCAAATTGGCGATGAAACACAGAAGTTGCATCGGGATTGAATACAAAAGGCACAATGGCGGCTAATGTCCAGGGGGAGTAACGCTTCAAACAGTCTGTGTTGGAACATTTCCTGCGAGACCAGTAGTAGATTCCGACGCACCACTGCTGGTTTACTGTAACCCTTGACCTTCATATTGAAGATGAAACACAGAAATTGCATCAGGGATTAAATACAAAAGACACAATGCCGACTTCTGTCCAGGGGGAGTAATGTTTCAAACAGTCTGTGTTGGAACAGTTCCTGGGAGACGAGTTGTAGATTTAGATGGACCAACGAATGTTTACTGTAACCCTTGGAACTTCAAATTGACGATGAAACACAGAAGTTGCATCGGGATTGAATACAAAAGGCACAATGGCGGCTAATGTCCAGGGGGAGTAACGCTTCAAACAGTCTGTGTTGGAACATTTCCTGCGAGACCAGTAGTAGATTCTGACGCACCACGGCTTGTTTACTGTAACCCTTGGACCTTCATATTGAAGATGAAACACAGAAATTGCATCAGGGATAAAATACAAAAGGCACAATGCCGACTTCTGTCCAGGGGGAGTAATGTTTCAAACAGTCTGTGTTGGAACATTGCCTGCGAGACCAATAGAAGATTCTGACGCACCACTGCTGGTTTACTGTAACCCTTGGACCTTCATATTGAAGATGAAACACAGAAATAGCATCACGGATTAAATACAAAAGGCACAATGCCGACTTCTGTCCAGGGGGAGTAATGTTTCAAACAGTCTGTGTTGGAACAGTTCCTGGGAGACGAGTAGTAGATTTAGATGGACCGACGAATGTTTACTGTAACCCTTGGAACTTCAAATTAACGATGAAACACAGAAGATGCATCGGGATTGAATACTAAAGGCACAATGGCGGCTAATGTCCAGGGGGAGTAACGCTTCAAACAGTCTGTGTTGGAACATTTCCTGCGATACCAGTAGTAGATTCCGACGCACCACTGCTGGTTTGCTGTAACCCTTGGACCTTCATATTGAAGATGAAACACAGAAATTGCATCAGGGATTAAATAGAAAAGGCACAATGCCGACTTCTGTCCAGGGGGAGTAATGTTTCAAACAGTCTGTGTTGGAACAGTTCCTGGGAGACGAGTAGTAGATCTAGATGGACCGACGAATGTTTACTGTAACCCTTGGAACTTCAAATTGACGATGAAACACAGAAGTTGCATCGGGATTGAATACAAAAGGCACAACGGCGGCTAATGTCCTGGGGGAGTAACGCTTCAAACAGTCTGTGTTGGAACATTTCCTGCGAGACCAGTAGTAGATTCCGACGCACCACTGCTGGTTTACTGTAACCCTGGGACCTTCATATTGAAGATGAAACACAGAAATTGCATCAGGGATTAAATACAAAAGGCACAATGCCGACTTCAGTCCAGGGCGAGTAAGTTTTCAAACAGTCTGTGTTGGAACAATTCATGGGAGACGAATAGTAGATTTAGATGGACCAACGAATGTTTACTGTAACCCTTGGAACTTCAAATTGACGATGAAACACAGAAGTTGCATCGGGATTGAATACAAAAGGTACAATGGCGGCTAATGTCCAGGGGGAGTAACGCTTCAAACAGTTTGTGTTGGAATATTTCCTGCGAGACCAGTAGTAGATTCCGACGCACCACTGCTGGTTTACTGTAACCCTTGAACCTTCATATTGAAGATGAAACACAGAAATTGCATCAGGGATTAAATACAAAAGGCACAATGCCGACTTCTATCCAGGGGAGTAATGTTTCAAGCAGTCTGTGTTGGAACAGTTCCTGGGAGACGAGTAGTAGATTTAGATATACCGACGAATGTTTACTGTAACCCTTGGGACTTCAAATTGGCGATGAAACACAGAAGTTGCATCGGGATTGAATACTAAAGGCACAATGGCGGCTAATGTCCAGGGGGAGTAACGCTTCAAACAGTCTGTGTTGGAAAATTTCCTGCGAGACCAGTAGAAGATTCCGACGCAGCACTGCTGGTTTACTGTAACCCTTGGACCTTCATATTGAAGATGAAACACAGAAATTGCATCATTGATTAAATAAAAAGGCACAATGCCGATTTCTTTCCAGGGGGAGAAATGTTTCAAACAGTCTGTGTTGGAACAGTTCCTGGGAGACGAGTAGTAGATTTAGATGGACCGACGAATGTTTACTGTAACCCTTGGAACTTGAAATTGACGATGAAACACAGAAGTTGCATCGGGATTGAATACAAAAGGTAGAATGGCGGCTAATGTCCAGGGGGAGTAACGCTTCAAACAGTCTGTGTTGGAACATTTTCTGCGAGACCAGTAGTAGATTCCGACGCACCACTGCTTGATTACTGTAACCCTTGGACCTTCATATTGAAGATGAAACACAGAAAATGCGTCAGGGATTAAATACAAAAGGCACAATGCCGACTTCTGTCCAGGGGGAGTAATGTTTCAAACAGTCTGTGTTGGAACAGTTCCTGGGAGACAGTAGTAGATTTAGATGGACCGACGAATGTTTACTCTAACCCTTGGAACTTCAAATTGACGATGAAACACAGAAGTTGCATCGGGATTGCATACAAAAGGCAAAATGGCGACTAATGTCCAGGGGGAGTATTGCTTCAAACAGTCTGTGTTGGAACATTTAATGCGAGACCAGTAGTAGATTCCGACGCACCACTGCTGGTTTACTGTAACCCTTGGACCTTCATATTGAAGATGAATCACAGAAATTGCATCAGGGATTAAATACAAAGGGCACAATGCCAACTTCTGTCCAGGGGGAGTAATGTTTCAAACAGTCTGTGTTGGAACACTTCCTGGGAGACGAGTAGTAGATTTAGATGGACCGACGAATGTTTACTGTAACCCTTGGAACTTCAAATTGACGATGAAACACAGAAGTTGCATCGGGATTGAATACAAAAGGTAGAATGGCGGCTAATGTCCAGGGGGAGTAACGCTTCAAACAGTCTGTGTTGGATCATTTCCTGCGAGACCAGTAGTAGATTCCGACGCACCACTGCTTGATTACTGTAACCCTTGGACCTTCATATTGAAGATGAAACACAGAAATTGCATCAGGGATTAAATACAAAAAGCACAATGCCGACTTCTGTCCACGGGAGTAATGTTTCAAACAGTCTGTGTTGGAACAGTTCCTGGGAGACTAGTAGTAGATTTAGATGGACCGACGAATGTTTACTGTAACCCTTGGAACTTCAAATTGACGATGAAACACAGAAGTTGCATCGGGATTGAATACAAAAGGCACAATGGCGGCTAATGTCCAGGGGGAGTAACGCTTCAAACAGTCTGTGTTGGAACATTTCCTGCGAGACCAGTAGTAGATTCCGACGCACCACTGCTGGTTTACTGTAACCCTTGGACCTTCATATTGAAGATGAAACACAGAAATTGCATCAGGGATAAAATACAAAAGGCACAATGCCGACTTCTGTCCAGGGGGAGTAATGTTTCAAACAGTCTGTGTTGGAACATTGCCTGCGAGACCAGTAAAAGATTCCGACGCACCACTGCTGGTTTACTGTAACCCTGGGACCTTCATATTGAAGATGAAACACAGAAATTGCATCAGGGATTAAATACAAAAGGCACAATGCCGACTTCAGTCCAGGGCGAGTAAGTTTTCAAACAGTCTGTGTTGGAACAATTCATGGGAGACGAATAGTAGATTTAGATGGACCAACGAATGTTTACTGTAACCCTTGGAACTTCAAATTGACGATGAAACACAGAAGTTGCATCGGGATTGAATACAAAAGGTACAATGGCGGCTAATGTCCAGGGGGAGTAACGCTTCAAACAGTTTGTGTTGGAATATTTCCTGCGAGACCAGTAGTAGATTCCGACGCACCACTGCTGGTTTACTGTAACCCTTGAACCTTCATATTGAAGATGAAACACAGAAATTGCATCAGGGATTAAATACAAAAGGCACAATGCCGACTTCTATCCAGGGGAGTAATGTTTCAAGCAGTCTGTGTTGGAACAGTTCCTGGGAGACGAGTAGTAGATTTAGATATACCGACGAATGTTTACTGTAACCCTTGGGACTTCAAATTGGCGATGAAACACAGAAGTTGCATCGGGATTGAATACTAAAGGCACAATGGCGGCTAATGTCCAGGGGGAGTAACGCTTCAAACAGTCTGTGTTGGAAAATTTCCTGCGAGACCAGTAGAAGATTCCGACGCAGCACTGCTGGTTTACTGTAACCCTTGGACCTTCATATTGAAGATGAAACACAGAAATTGCATCATTGATTAAATAAAAAGGCACAATGCCGATTTCTTTCCAGGGGGAGAAATGTTTCAAACAGTCTGTGTTGGAACAGTTCCTGGGAGACGAGTAGTAGATTTAGATGGACCGACGAATGTTTACTGTAACCCTTGGAACTTGAAATTGACGATGAAACACAGAAGTTGCATCGGGATTGAATACAAAAGGTAGAATGGCGGCTAATGTCCAGGGGGAGTAACGCTTCAAACAGTCTGTGTTGGAACATTTTCTGCGAGACCAGTAGTAGATTCCGACGCACCACTGCTTGATTACTGTAACCCTTGGACCTTCATATTGAAGATGAAACACAGAAAATGCGTCAGGGATTAAATACAAAAGGCACAATGCCGACTTCTGTCCAGGGGGAGTAATGTTTCAAACAGTCTGTGTTGGAACAGTTCCTGGGAGACAGTAGTAGATTTAGATGGACCGACGAATGTTTACTCTAACCCTTGGAACTTCAAATTGACGATGAAACACAGAAGTTGCATCGGGATTGCATACAAAAGGCAAAATGGCGACTAATGTCCAGGGGGAGTATTGCTTCAAACAGTCTGTGTTGGAACATTTAATGCGAGACCAGTAGTAGATTCCGACGCACCACTGCTGGTTTACTGTAACCCTTGGACCTTCATATTGAAGATGAATCACAGAAATTGCATCAGGGATTAAATACAAAGGGCACAATGCCAACTTCTGTCCAGGGGGAGTAATGTTTCAAACAGTCTGTGTTGGAACACTTCCTGGGAGACGAGTAGTAGATTTAGATGGACCGACGAATGTTTACTGTAACCCTTGGAACTTCAAATTGACGATGAAACACAGAAGTTGCATCGGGATTGAATACAAAAGGTAGAATGGCGGCTAATGTCCAGGGGGAGTAACGCTTCAAACAGTCTGTGTTGGATCATTTCCTGCGAGACCAGTAGTAGATTCCGACGCACCACTGCTTGATTACTGTAACCCTTGGACCTTCATATTGAAGATGAAACACAGAAATTGCATCAGGGATTAAATACAAAAAGCACAATGCCGACTTCTGTCCACGGGAGTAATGTTTCAAACAGTCTGTGTTGGAACAGTTCCTGGGAGACTAGTAGTAGATTTAGATGGACCGACGAATGTTTACTGTAACCCTTGGAACTTCAAATTGACGATGAAACACAGAAGTTGCATCGGGATTGAATACAAAAGGCACAATGGCGGCTAATGTCCAGGGGGAGTAACGCTTCAAACAGTCTGTGTTGGAACATTTCCTGCGAGACCAGTAGTAGATTCCGACGCACCACTGCTGGTTTACTGTAACCCTTGGACCTTCATATTGAAGATGAAACACAGAAATTGCATCAGGGATAAAATACAAAAGGCACAATGCCGACTTCTGTCCAGGGGGAGTAATGTTTCAAACAGTCTGTGTTGGAACATTGCCTGCGAGACCAGTAAAAGATTCCGACGCACCACTGCTGGTTTACTGTAACCCTTGGACCTTCATATTGAAGGTGAAACACAGAAATTGCATCAGGGATTAAATACAAAAGGCACAATGCCGACTTCTGTCCAGGGGGAGTAATGTTTCAAACAGTCTGTGTTGGAACAGTTCCTGGAAGACGAGTAGTAGATTTAGATGGACCGACGTATATTTACTGTAACCCTTGGAATTTTAAATTGACGATGAAACACAGAATTTGCATCGGGATTGAATACAAAAGGCACAATGGCGGCTAATGTCCGGGGGAGTAACGCTTCAAACAGTCTGTGTTGGAACATTTCCTGCGAGACCAGTAGTAGATTCCGACGCACCACTGCTTGATTACTGTAACCCTAGGACCTTCATATTGAAGATGAAACACAGAAATTGCATCAGGGATTAAATACAAAAAGCACAATGCCGACTTCTGTCCACGGGAGAAATGTTTCAAACAGTCTGTGTTGGAACAGTTCCTGGGAGACTAGTAGTAGATTTAGATGGACCGACGAATGTTTACTGTAACCCTTGGAATTTTAAATTGACGATGAAACACAGAAGTGTCATCGGGATTGAATACAAAAGGCACAATGGCGGCTAATGTCCAGGGGGAGTAACGCTCCAAACAGTCTGTGTTGGAACATTTCCTGCGAGACCAGTAGTAGATTCCGACGCACCACTGCTTGATTACTGTAACCCTAGGACCTTCATATTGAAGATGAAACACAGAAATTGCATCAGGGATTAAATACAAAAAGCACAATGCCGACTTCTGTCCACGGGAGTAATGTTTCAAACAGTCTGTGTTGGAACAGTTCCTGGGAGACTAGTAGTAGATTTAGATGGACCGACGAATGTTTACTGCAACCCTTGGAACTTCAAATTGACGATGAAACACAGAAGTTGCATCGGGATTGAATACAAAAGGCACAATGGCGGCTAATGTCCAGGGGGAGTAACGCTTCAAACAGTCTGTGTTGGAACATTTCCTGCGAGACCAGTAGTAGATTCCGACGCACCACTGCTTGATTACTGTAACCCTAGGACCTTCATATTGAAGATGAAACACAGAAATTGCATCAGGGATTAAATACAAAAAGCACAATGCCGACTTCTGTCCACGGGAGTAATGTTTCAAACAGTCTGTGTTGGAACAGTTCCTGGGAGACTAGTAGTAGATTTAGATGGACCGACGAATGTTTACTGTAACCCTTGGAACTTCAAATTGACGATGAAACACAGAAGTTGCATCGGGATTGAATACAAAAGGCACAATGGCGGCTAATGTCCAGGGGGAGTAACGCTTCAAACAGTCTGTGTTGGAACATTTCCTGCGAGACCAGTAGTAGATTCCGACGCACCACTGCTTGTTAACTGTAACCCTTGGACCTTCATATTGAAGATGAAACACAGAAATTGCATCAGGGATTAAATACAAAAGGCACAATGTCGACTTCTGTCCAGGGGGAGTAATGTTTCAAACAGTCTGTGTTGGAACAGTTCCTGGGAGACGAGTAGTAGATTTAGATGGACCGACGAATGTTTACTGTAACCCTTGGAATTTTAAATTGACGATGAAACACAGAAGTGTCATCGGGATTGAATACTAAAGGCACAATGGCGGCTAATGTCCAGGGGGAGTAACGCTCCAATCAGTCTGTGTTGGAACATTTCCTGCGAGACCAGTAGTAGATTCCGACGCACACTGCTTGTTTACTGTAACCCTTGACCTTCATATTGAAGATGAAACACAGAAATTGCATCACGGATTAAATACAAAAGGCACAATGCCGACATCTGTCCAGGGGGAGTAATTTTTCAAACAGTCTGTGTTGGAACAGTTCCTGGGAGACGAGTAGTAGATTTAGATGGACCGACGAATGTTTACTGTAACCCTTGGAACTTCAAATTGACGATGAAACACAGAAGTTGCATCGGGATTGAATACAAAAGGCACAATGGCGGCTAATGTCCAGGGGAAGTAACGCTTCAAACAGTCTGTGTTGGAACATTTCCTGCGAGACCAGTAGTAGATTCCGACGCACCACTGCTGGTTTACTGTAACCCTTGGACCTTCATATTGAAGATGAAACACAGAAATTGCATCAGGGATTAAATACAAAAAGCACAATGCCGACTTCTGTCCAGGGGGAGTAATGTTTCAAACAGTCTGTGTTGGAACAGTTCCTGGGAGACGAGTAGTAGATCTAGATGGACCGACGAATGTTTACTGTAACCCTTGGAACTTCAAATTGACGATGAAACACAGAAGTTGCATCGGGAATGAATACAAAAGACACAATGGCGGCTAATGTCCAGGGGGAGTAACGCTTCAAACAGTCTATGTTGGAACATTTCCTGCGAGACCAGTAGTAGGTTCCGACGCACCACTGCTGGTTTACTGTAACCCTTGGACCTTCATATTGAAGATGAAACACAGAAATTGCATCAGGGATTAAATACAAAAGGCACAATGCCGACTTCTGTCCAGGGGGAGTAATGTTTCAAACAGTCTGTGTTGGAACAGTTCCTGGGAGACGAGTAGTAGATTTAGACGTACCGACGAATGTTTACTCTAACCCTTGGTACTTCAAATTGACAATGAAACACAGAAGTTGCATCGGGTTTGAATACAAAAAGCACAATGGCCTACAATGTCCAGGGGAGAATTGCTTCAAACAGTCTGTGTTGGAACATTTCCTGCGATACCAGTAGTAGATTCCGACGCACCACTGCTGGTTTACTGTAACCCTTGGACCTTCATATTGAAGATGAATCACAGAAATTGCATCAGGGATTAAATACAAAGGGCACAATGCCGACTTCTGTCCAGGGGGAGTAATGTTTCAAACAGTCTGTGTTGGAACAGTTCCTGGGAGACGAGTAGTAGATTTAAATGGACCGAAGAATGTTTACAGTAACCCCTGGAACTTCAAATTGACGATGAAACACAGAAGTTGCATCGGGATTGAATACAAAAAGCACATTGGCGGCTAATGTCCAGGGGAAGTAACGCTTCAAACAGTCGGTGTTGGAACATTTCCTGCGAGACCAGTAGTAGATTCCGACGCACCACTGCTTGTTTACTGTAACCCCTGGACCTTCATATTGAAGATGAAACACCGAAATTGCATCAGGCATTAAATACAAAGGGCAAAATGCCGACTTCTGTCCAGGGGGAGTAATGTTTCAAACAGTCTGTGTTGGAACACTTCCTGGGAGACGAGTAGTAGATTTAGATGGACCGACGAATGTTTACTGTAACCCTTGGAACTTCAAATTGACGATGAAACACAGAAGTTGCATCGGGATTGAATACAAAACCCACAAGGCAGCTAATGTCCAGGGGGAGTAACGCTTCAAACAGTCTGTGTTGGAACATTTCCTGCGAGACCAGTAGCAGATTCCGACGCACCACTGCTTGTTTACTGTAACCCCTGGACCTTCATATTGAAGATGAAACACAGAAATTGCATCAGGCATTAAATACAAAGGGCAAAATGCCGACTTCTGTCCAGGGGGAGTAATGTTTCAAACAGTCTCTATTGGAACAGTTCCTGGGAGACGAGTAGTAGATTTAGATTGACCGACGAATGTTTACTGCAACCCTTGGAACTTCAAATTGACGATGAAACACAGAAGTTGCATCGGGATTGAATACAAAAGGCACAATGGCGGCTAATGTCCAGGGGGAGTAACGCTTCAAACAGTCTGTGTTGGAACATTTCATGCGAGACCAGCAGTAGATTCCGACGCACCACTGCTGATTTACTGTAACCCTTGACCTTCATATTGAAGATGAAACACAGAAATTGCATCATGGATTAAATACAAAAGGCACAATGCCGACTTCTGTCCAGGGGGAGTAATGTTTCAAACAGTCTGTGTTGGAACAGTTCCTGGGAGACGAGTAGTAGATTTAAATGGACCGACGAATGTTTACTGTAACCCTTGGAACTTCAAATTGACGATGAAACACAGAAGTTGCATCGGGATTGAAAACAAAAGGCACAATGGCGGCTAATGTCCAGGGGGAGTAACGCTTCAAACAGTCTATGTTGGAACATTTCCTGCGAGACCAGTAGAAGATTCCGACGCAGCACTGCTGGTTTACTGTAACCCTTGGACCTTCATATTGAAGATGAAACACAGAAATTGCATCAGGGATTAAATACAAAAGGCACAATACCGATTTCTGTCCAGGGGGAGTAATGTTTCAAACAGTCTGTGTTGGAACAGTTCCTGGGAGACGAGTAGTAGATTTAGATGGACCGACGAATGTTTACTATACCTTTGGAACTTCAAATTGACGATGAAACACAGAAGTTGCATCGGGAATGAATACAAAAGGTACAATGGCGGCTAATGTCCAGGGGGAGTAACGCTTCAAACAGTCTGTGTTGGAACATTTCCTGCGAGACCAGCAGTAGATTCCGACGCACCACTGCTGGTTTACTGTAACCCTTGGACCTTGATATTGAAGATGAAACACAGAAATTGCATCACAGATTAAATACAAAAGGCACAATGCCGACTTCTGTCCAGGGGGAGTAATGTTTCAAACAGTCTGTGTTGGAACAGTTCCTGGGAGACGAGTAGTAGATCTAGATGGACCAACGAATGTTTACTGTAACCCTTGGAACTTCAAATTAACGATGAAACACAGAAGTTGCATCGGGATTGAATACTAAAGGCACAATGGCGGCTAATGTCCAGGGGGAGTAACGCTTCAAACAGTCTGTGTTGGAACATTTCCTGCGATGCCAGTAGTAGATTCCGACGCACCACTGCTGGTTTACTGTAACCCTTGGACCTTCATATTGAAGATGAAACACAGAAATTGCATCAGGGATTAAATACAAAAGGCACAATGCCGACTTCTGTCCAGGGGGAGTAATTTTTCAAACAGTCTGTGTTGGAGCAGTTCCTGGGAGACGAGTAGTAGATCTAGATGGACCGACGAATGTTTACTGTAACCCTTGGAACTTCAAATTGACGATGAAACACAGAAGTTGCATCGGGAATGAATACAAAAGACACAATGGCGGCTAATGTCCAGGGGGAGTAACGCTTCAAACAGTCTATGTTGGAACATTTCCTGCGAGACCAGTAGTAGGTTCCGACGCACCACTGCTGGTTTACTGTAACCCTTGGACCTTCATATTGAAGATGAAACACCGAAATTGCATCAGGCATTGAATACAAAGGGCAAAATGCCGACTTCTGTCCAGGGGGAGTAATGTTTCAAACAGTCTCTATTGGAACAGTTCCTGGGAGACGAGTAGTAGATTTAGATTGACCGACGAATGTTTACTGCAACCCTTGGAACTTCAAATTGACGATGAAACACAGAAGTTGCATCGGGATTGAATACAAAAGGCACAATGGCGGCTAATGTCCAGGGGGAGTAACGCTTCAAACAGTCTGTGTTGGAACATTTCATGCGAGACCAGCAGTAGATTCCGACGCACCACTGCTGATTTACTGTAACCCTTGGACCTTCATATTGAAGATGAAACACAGAAATTGCATCAGGGATTAAACACAAAAGGCACAATGCCGACTTCTGTCCAGGGGGAGTAATGTTTCAAACAGTCTGTGTTGGAACATTTCCTGTGAGACCAGTAGAAGATTCCGATGCACCACTGCTGGTTTACTGTAACCCTGGGACCTTCATATTGAAGATGAAACACAGAAATTGCATCATGGATTCAATACAAAAGGCACAATGCCGACTTCTGTCCAGGGGGAGTAATGTTTCAAACAGTCTGTGTTGGAACAGTTCCTGGGAGACGAGTAGTAGATTTAGATGGACCGACGAATGTTTACTGTACCTTTGGAACTTCAAATTGACGATGAAACACAGAAGTTGCATCGGGATTGAATACAAAAGGTACAATGGCGGCTAATGTCCAGGGGGAGTAACGCTTCAAACAGTCTGTGTTGGAACATTTCCTGCGAGACCAGCAGTAGATTCCGACGCACCACTGCTGGTTTACTGTAACCCTTGGACCTTGATATTGAAGATGAAACACAGAAATTGCATCAGGAATTAAATACAAAAGGCACAATGCCGACTTCTGTCCAGGGGGAGTAATGTTTCAAACAGTATGTGTTGGAACAGTTCCTGGGAGACGAGTAGTAGATTTAGATGGACCGACGAATGTTTACTGTAACCCTTGGAACTTCAAATTAACGATGAAACACAGAAGTTGCATCGGGATTGAATACTAAAGGCACAATGGCGGCTAATGTCCAGGGGGAGTAACGCTTCAAACAGTCTGTGTTGGAACATTTCCTGCGATACCAGTAGTAGATTCCGACGCACCACTGCTGGTTTGCTGTAACCCTTGGACCTTCATATTGAAGATGAAACACAGAAATTGCATCAGGGATTAAATACAAAAGGCACAATGCCGACTTCTGTCCAGGGGGAGTAATGTTTCAAACAGTCTGTGTTGGAACAGTTCCTGGGAGACGAGTAGTAGATCTAGATGGACCGACGAATGTTTACTGTAACCCTTGGAACTTCAAATTGACGATGAAACACAGAAGTTGCATCGGGATTGAATACAAAAGGCACAACGGCGGCTAATGTCCTGGGGGAGTAACGCTTCAAACAGTCTGTGTTGGAACATTTCCTGCGAGACCAGTAGTAGATTCCGACGCACCACTGCTGGTTTACTGTAACCCTTGGACCTTCATATTGAAGATGAAACACAGAAATTGCATCAGGGATTAAATACAAAAGGCACAATGCCGACTTCAGTCCAGGGGGAGTAAGTTTTCAAACAGTCTGTGTTGGAACAATTCATGGGAGACGAATAGTAGATTTAGATGGACCAACGAATGTTTACTGTAACCCTTGGAACTTCAAATTGACGATGAAACACAGAAGTTGCATCGGGATTGAATACAAAAGGTACAATGGCGGCTAATGTCCAGGGCTAGTAACGCTTCAAACAGTTTGTGTTGGAATATTTCCTGCGAGACCAGTAGTAGATTCCGACGCACCACTGCTGGTTTACTGTAACCCTTGAACCTTCATATTGAAGATGAAACACAGAAATTGCATCAGGGATTAAATACAAAAGGCACAATGCCGACTTCTATCCAGGGGAGTAATGTTTCAAGCAGTCTGTGTTGGAACAGTTCCTGGGAGACGAGTAGTAGATTTAGATATACCGACGAATGTTTACTGTAACCCTTGGAACTTCAAATTGGCGATGAAACACAGAAGTTGCATCGGGATTGAATACTAAAGGCACAATGGCGGCTAATGTCCGGGGGGAGTAACGCTTCAAACAGTCTGTGTTGGAAAATTTCCTGCGAGACCAGTAGAAGATTCCGACGCAGCACTGCTGGTTTACTGTAACCCTTGGACCTTCATATTGAAGATGAAACACAGAAATTGCATCATTGATTAAATAAAAAGGCACAATGCCGATTTCTTTCCAGGGGGAGAAATGTTTCAAACAGTCTGTGTTGGAACAGTTCCTGGGAGACGAGTAGTAGATTTAGATGGACCGACGAATGTTTACAGTAACCCTTGGAACTTCAAATTGACGATGAAACACAGAAGTAGCATCGGGATTGAATACAAAACGCACATTGGCGACTAATGTCCAGGGGGAGTAACGCTTCAAACAGTCTGTGTTGGAACATTTCCTGCGAGACCAGTAGTAGATTCCGACGCACCACTGCTGGTTTACTGTAACCCTTGGACCTTCATATTGAAGATGAAACACAGAAATTGCATCAGGGATTAAATACAAAAGGCACAATGCCGACTTCTGTCCAGGGGGTGTAATGTTTCAAGCAGTCAGTCTTGGAACATTTCCTGCGAGACCAGTAGATGATTCCTACGCACCACTGCTGGTTTACTGTAACCCTTGGACCTTCATATTGAAGTTGAAACACAGAAATTGCATCAGGGATTAAATACAAAAGGCACAATAGCGACTTCTGTCCAGGGGGAGTAATGTTTCAAACTGTCTGTGTTGGAATAGTTCCTGGGAGATGAGTAGTAGATTTAGATGGACCGACGAATGTTTACTGTAACCCTTGGATCTTCAAATTGACGATGAAACACAGAAGTTGCATCGGGATTGAAAACATCTACATCTACATCTACATCCGTACTCCGCAAGCCACCTGACGGTGTGTGGCGGAGGGTACCCTGAGTACCTCTATCGGTTCTCCCTTCTATTCCAGTCTCGTATTGTACGTGGAAAGAAGGATTGTCGGTATGCTTCTGTGTGGGCTCTAATCTCTCTGATTTTATCCTCATGGTCTCTTCGCGAGATATACGTAGGAGGGAGCAATATACTGCTTGACTCTTCGGTGAAGGTATGTTCTCGAAACTTCAACAAAAGCCCGTACCGAGCTACTGAGCGTCTCTCTTGCAGAGTCTTCCACTGGAGTTTATCTACCATCTCCGTAACGCTTTCGCAATTACTAAATGATCCTGTAACGAAGCGCGCTGCTCTCCGTTGGATCTTCTCTATCTCTTCTATCAACCCTACCTGGTGCGGATCCCACACTGCTGAGCAGTATTCAAGCATTGGGCGAACAAGCGTACTGTAACCTACTTCCTTTGTTGTCGGATTGCATTTCCTTAGGATTCTTCCAATGAATCTCAGTCTGGCATCTGCTTTACCGACGATCAACTTTATATGATCATTCCATTTTAAATCACTCCTAATGCGTACTCCCAGATAATTTATGGAATTAACTGCTTCCAGTTGCTGACCTGCTATTTTGTAGCTAAATGATAAGGGACCTATCTTTCTATGTATTCGCATCACATTACACTTCGCTACATTGAGATTCAATTGCCATTCCGTGCACCATGCGTCAATTCGCTGCAGATCCTCCTGCATTTCAGTACAATTTTCCATTGTTGCAACCTCTCGATACACCACAGCATCATCTGCAAAAAGCCTCAGTGAACTTCCGATGTCATCCACCAGGTCATTTATGTATATTGTGAATAGCAACGGTCCTATGACACTCCCCTGCGGCACACCTGAAATCACTCTTACTTCGGAAGACTTCTCTCCATTGAGAATAACGTGCTGCGTTCTGTTATCTAGGAACTCCTCAATCCAATCACACAATTGATCTGATAGTCCGTATGCTCTTACTTTGTTCATTAAACGACTATGGGGAACTGTGTCAAACGCCTTGCGGAAGTCAAGAAACACGGCATCTACCTGTGAACCCGTGTCTAAGGCCCTCTGAGTCTCGTGGACGAATAGCGCGAGCTGGGTTTCACACGATCGTCTTTTTCGAAACCCATGCTGATTCCTACAGAGTAGATTTCTAGTCTCCAGAAAAGACATTATACTCGAACATAATACGTGTTCCAAAATTCTACAACTGATCGACGTTAGAGATATAGGTCTATAGTTCTGCACATCTGTTCGACGTCCCTTCTTGAGAACGGGGATGACCTGTGCCCTTTTCCAATCCTTTGGAACGCTTCGCTCTTCTAGAGACCTACGGTACACCGCTGCAAGAAGGGGGGCAAGTTCCTTCGCGTACTCTGTGTAAAATCGAACTGGTATCCCATCAGGACCAGCGGCCTTTCCTCTTTTGAGCGATTTTAATTGTTTCTCTATCCCTCTGTCGTCTACTTCGATATCTACCATTTTGTCAACTGTGCGACAATCTAGAGAAGGAAGCACAGTGCAGTCTTCCTCTGTGAAACAGCTTTGGAAGAAGACATTTAGTAATTCGGCCTTTAGTCTGTCATCCTCTGTTTCAGTACCATTTTGGTCAGAGAGTGTCTGGACATTTTGTTTTGATCCACCTACCGCTTTGACATAGGACCAAAATTTCTTAGGATTTTCTGCCAAGTCAGTACATAGAACTTTACTTTCGAATTCATTGAAAGCCTCTCGCATAGCCCTCCTCACACTACATTTCGCTTCGCGTAATTTTTGTTTGTCTGCAAGGCTTTGGCTATGTTTATGTTTGCTGTGAAGTTCCCTTTGCTTCCGCAGCAGTTTTCTAACTCGGTTGTTGTACCACGGTGGCTCTTTTCCATCTCTTACGATCTTGCTTGGCACATACTCATCTAACGCATATTGTACCATGGTTTTGAACTTTGTCCACTGATCCTCAACACTATCTGCACTTGAGACAAAACTTTTGTGTTGAGCCGTCAGGTACTCTGTAATCTGCTTTTTGTCACTTTTGCTAAACAGAAAAATCTTCCTACCTTTTTTAATATTTCTATTTACGGCTGAAATCATCGACGCAGTAACCGCTTTATGATCGCTGATTCCCTGTTCTGCATTAACTGATTCAAATAGTTCGGGTCTGTTTGTCACCAGAAGGTCTAATATATTATCGCCACGAGTCGGTTTTCTGTTTAACTGCTCAAGGTAGTTTTCAGATAAAGCACTTAAAAATATTTCACTGGATTCTTTGTCCCTGCCACCCGTTATGAACGTTTGAGTCTCCCAGTCTATATCCGGCAAATTAAAATCTCCACCCAGAACTATAACATGGTGGGGAAATCTACTCGAAATAAAAGGCACAATGGCGGCTAATGTCCAGGGGGAGTAACGCTTCAAACAGTCTGTGTTGGAAAAATTTCCTGCGAGACCAGTAGAAGATTCCGACGCAGCACTGCTGGTTTACTGTAACCCTTGGACATTCATATTGAAGATGAAACACAGAAATTGCATCAGGGATTAAATACAAAAGGCACAATGCCGACTTCTGTCCAGGGGGAGTAATGTTTCAAACAGTCTGTGTTGGAACAGTTCCTGGGAGACGAGTAGTAGATCTAGATGGACCGACGAATGTTTACTGTAACCCTTGGAACTTCAAATTGACGATGAAACACAGAAGTTGCATCGGGATTGAATACAAAAGCCACAACGGCGGCTAATGTCCAGGGGGAGTAACGCTTCAAACAGTCTGTGTTGGAACATTTCCTGCGAGACCAGTAGTAGATTCCGACGCACCACTAGTGGTTTACTGTAACCCTTGGACCTTCATATTGAAGATGAAACACAGAAATTGCATCAGGGATTAAATACAAAAGGCACAATGCCGACTTCTGTCCAGGGGGAGTAAGTTTTCAAACAGTCTGTGTTGGAACAGTTCCTGGGAGACGAGTAGTAGATTTAGAGGGACCAACGAATGTTTACTGTAACCCTTGGAACTTCAAATTGACGATGAAACACAGAAGTTGCATCGGGATTGAATACAAAAGGTACAATGGCGGCTAATGTCCAGGGGGAGTAACGCTTCAAACAGTTTGTGTTGGAACATTTCCTGCGAGACCAGTAGTAGATTCCGACGCACCACTGCTGGTTTACTGTAACCCTTGAATCTTCATATTGAAGATGAAACACAGAAATTGCAGCAGGGATTAAATACAAAAGGCACAATGCCGACTTCTATCCAGGGGAGTAATGTTTCAAGCAGTCTGTGTTGGAACAGTTCCTGGGAGACGAGTAGTAGATTTAGATGGACCGACGAATGTTTACTGTAACCCTTGGAACTTCAAATTGACGATGAAACACAGAAGTTGCATCGGGATTGAATACCAAAGGCACAATGGCGGCTAATGTCCAGAGGGAGTAACGCTTCAAACAGTCTGTGTTGGAACATTTCCTGCGAGACTAGTAGTAGATTCCGACGCACCACTGTTGGTTTACTGTAACCCTTGGACCTTCATATTGAAGATGAAACACAGAAATTGCATCAGGGATTAAATACAAAAGGCACAGTGCCGACTTCTGTCCAGGGGAGTAATGTTTCAAGCAGTCTGTGTTGGAACAGTTCCTGGGAGACGAGTAGTAGATTTAGATGGACGGACGAATGATTACTGTAACCCTTGGAACTTCAAATTGACGATGAAACACAGAAGTTGCATCGGGATTGAATACTAAAGGCACAATGGCGGCTAATGTCCAGGGGGAGTAACGCTTCAAACAGTCTGTGTTGGAACATTTCCTGCGAGACCATTAGTAGATTCCGACGCACCACTGCTTGTTTACTGTAACCCTTGGACCTTCATATTGAAGATGAAACACAGAAATTGCATCAGGGATTAAATACAAAAGGCACAATGCCGACTTCTGTCCAGGGGGAGTAATGTTTCAAACAGTCTGTGTTTGAACAGTTCCTGGGAGACGAGTAGTAGATTTAGATGGACCGACGAATGTTTACTGTAACCCTTGGAACTTCAAATTGACGATGAAACACAGAAGTTGCATCGGGATTGAATACAATACGCACATTGGCGGCTAATGTCCAGGGGGAGTAACGCTTCAAACAGTCTGTGTTGGAACATTTCCTGCGAGACCAGTAGTAGATTCCGACGCACCACTGGTGGTTTACTGTACCCCTGGAACCTTCATATTGAAGATGAAACACAGAAATTGCATCAGGGATTAAATACAAAAGGCACAATGCCGACTTCTGTCCACGGGGAGTAATGTTTCAAACAGTCTGTGTTGGAACAGTTCCTGGGAGACGAGTAGTAGATTTAGATGGACCGACGAATGTTTACTGTAACCCTTGGAACTTCAAATTGACGATGAAACACAGAAGTTGCATCGGGATTGAATACAATACGCACATTGGCGGCTAATGTCCAGGGGGAGTAACGCTTCAAACAGTCTGTGTTGGAACATTTCCTGCGAGACCAGTAGTAGATTCCGACGCACCACTGCTGGTTTACTGTAACCCTTGGACCTTCATATTGAAGATGAAACACAGAAATTGCATCAGGGATTAAATACAAAAGGCACAATGCCGACTTCTGTCCAGGGGGAGTAATGTTTCAAACAGTCTGTGTTTGAACAGTTCCTGGGAGACGAGTAGTAGATTTAGATGGACCGACGAATGTTTACTGTAACCCTTGGAACTTCAAATTGACGATGAAACACAGAAGTTGCATCGGGATTGAATACAAAAGGCACAATGGCGGCTAATGTCCAGGGGGAGTAACGCTTCAAACAGTCTGTGTTGGAACATTTCCAGCGAGACCAGTAGTAGATTCCGACGCACCACTGCTGGTTTACTGTAACACTTGGACCTTCATATTGAAGATGAAACACAGAAATTGCATCAGGGATTAAATACAAAAGGCACAATGCCGACTTATGTCCAGGGGGAGTAATGTTTCAAACAGTCTGTGTTGGAACAGTTCCTGGGAGACGAGTAGTAGATCTAGATGGACCGACGAATGTTTACTGTAACCCTTGGAACTTCAAATTGACGATGAAACACAGAAGTGGCATCGGGATTGAATACAAAAGGCACAATGGCGGCTAATGTCCAGGGGGAGTAACGCTTCAAACAGTCTGTGTTGGAACATTTCCTGCGAGACCAGTAGTAGATTCCGACGCACCACTGCTGGTTTACTGTAACCCTTGGACCTTCATATTGAAGATGAATCACAGAAATTGCATCAGGGATTAAATACAAAGGACACAATGCCGACTTCTGTCCAGGGGGAGTAATGTTTCAAACAGTCTGTGTTGGAACAGTTCCTGGGAGACGAGTAGTAGATTTAGATGGACCGACGAATGTTTACTGTAACCCTTGGAACTTCAAATTGACGATGAACCACAGAAGTTGCATCGGGATTGAATACAAAAGGCACAATAGCGGCTAATGTCCAGAGGGAGTAACGCTTCAAACAGTCTGTGTTGGAACATTTCCTGCGAGACCAGTAGTAGATACCGACGCACCACTGCTTGTTTACTGTAACCCTTGGACCTTCATATTGAAGATGAAACACAGAAATTGCATCAGGGATTAAATACAAAAGGCACAATGCCGACTTCTGTCCAGGGGGAGTAATGTTTCAAACAGTCTGTGTTGGAACAGTTCCTGGGAGACGAGTAGTAGATTTAGATGGACCGACGAATGTTTACTGTAACCCTTGGAACTTCAAATTGACGATGAAACACAGAAGTTGCATCGGGATTGAATACAAAAGGCACAATGGCGGCTAATGTCCAGGGGGAGTAACGCTTCAAACAGTCTGTGTTGGAACATTTCCTGCGAGACCAGTAGTAGATACCGACGCACCACTGTTGGTTTACTGTAACCCTTGGACCTTCATATTGAAGATGAAACACAGAAATTGCATCAGGGATTAAATACAAAAGGCACAATGCCGACTTCTGTCCAGGGGGAGTAATGTTTCAAACAGTCTGTGTTGGAACAGTTCCTGGGAGACGAGTAGTAGATCTAGATGTACCAACGAATGTTTACTGTAATCCTTGGAAATTCAAATTGACGATGAAACACAGACGTTGCATCGGGATTGAATACAAAAGGCACAATGGCGGCTAATGTCCAGGGGGAGTAACGCTTCAAACAGTCTGTGTTGGAACATTTCCTGCGAGACCAGTAGTTGATTCCGACGCACCACTGCTGGTTTACTGTAACCCTTGGACCTTCATATTGAAGATGAATCTCAGAAATTGCATCAGGGATTAAATACAAAGGGCACAATGCCGACTTCTGTCCAGAGGGAGTAATGTTTCAAACAGTCTGTGTTGGAACAGTTCCTGGGAGACGAGTAGTAGATTTAGATGGACCGACGAATGTTTACTGTAACCCTTGGAACTTCAAATTGACGATGAAACACAGAAGTTGCATCGGGATTGAATACAAAAGGCACAATAGCGGCTAATGTCCAGAGGGAGTAACGCTTCAAACAGTCTGTGTTGGAACATTTCCTGCGAGACCAGTAGTAGATACCGACGCACCACTGCTTGTTTACTGTAACCCTTGGACCTTCATATTGAAGATGAAACACAGAAATTGCATCAGGGATTAAATACAAAAGGCACAATGCCGACTTCTGTCCAGGGGGAGTAATGTTTCAAACAGTCTGTGTTGGAACAGTTCCTGGGAGACGAGTAGTAGATTTAGATGGACCGACGAATGTTTACTGTAACCCTTGGAACTTCAAATTGACGATGAAACACAGAAGTTGCATCGGGATTGAATACAAAAGCCACAATGGCGGCTAATGTCCAGGGGGAGTAACGCTTCAAACAGTCTGTGTTGGAACATTTCCTGCGAGACCAGTAGTAGATACCGACGCACCACTGTTGGTTTACTGTAACCCTTGGACCTTCATATTGAAGATGAAACACAGAAATTGCATCAGGGATTAAATACAAAAGGCACAATGCCGACTTCTGTCCAGGGGGAGTAATGTTTCAAACAGTCTGTGTTGGAACAGTTCCTGGGAGACGAGTAGTAGATCTAGATGTACCAACGAATGTATACTGTAATCCTTGGAAATTCAAATTGACGATGAAACACAGACGTTGCATCGGGATTGAATACAAAAGGCACAATGGCGGCTAATGTCCAGGGGGAGTAACGCTTCAAACAGTCTGTGTTGGAACATTTCCTGCGAGACCAGTAGTAGATACCGACGCACCACTGTTGGTTTACTGTAACCCTTGGACCTTCATATTGAAGATGAAACACAGAAATTGCATCAGGGATTAAATACAAAAGGCACAATGCCGACTTCTGTCCAGGGGGAGTAATGTTTCAAACAGTCTGTGTTGGAACAGTTCCTGGGAGACGAGTAGTAGATCTAGATGTACCAACGAATGTTTACTGTAATCCTTGGAAATTCAAATTGACGATGAAACACAGACGTTGCATCGGGATTGAATACAAAAGGCACAATGGCGGCTAATGTCCAGGGGGAGTAACGCTTCAAACAGTCTGTGTTGGAACATTTCCTGCGAGACCAGTAGTAGATTCCGACGCACCACTGCTGGTTTACTGTAACCCTTGGACCTTCATATTGAAGATGAATCTCAGAAATTGCATCAGGGATTAAATACAAAGGGCACAATGCCGACTTCTGTCCAGAGGGAGTAATGTTTCAAACAGTCTGTGTTGGAACAGTTCCTGGGAGACGAGTAGTAGATTTAGATGGACCGACGAATGTTTACTGTAACCCTTGGAACTTCAAATTGACGATGAAACACAGAAGTTGCATCGGGATTGAATACAAAAGGCACAATAGCGGCTAATGTCCAGAGGGAGTAACGCTTCAAACAGTCTGTGTTGGAACATTTCCTGCGAGACCAGTAGTAGATACCGACGCACCACTGCTTGTTTACTGTAACCCTTGGACCTTCATATTGAAGATGAAACACAGAAATTGCATCAGGGATTAAATACAAAAGGCACAATGCCGACTTCTGTCCAGGGGGAGTAATGTTTCAAACAGTCTGTGTTGGAACAGTTCCTGGGAGACGAGTAGTAGATTTAGATGGACCGACGAATGTTTACTGTAACCCTTGGAACTTCAAATTGACGATGAAACACAGAAGTTGCATCGGGATTGAATACAAAAGCCACAATGGCGGCTAATGTCCAGGGGGAGTAACGCTTCAAACAGTCTGTGTTGGAACATTTCCTGCGAGACCAGTAGTAGATACCGACGCACCACTGTTGGTTTACTGTAACCCTTGGACCTTCATATTGAAGATGAAACACAGAAATTGCATCAGGGATTAAATACAAAAGGCACAATGCCGACTTCTGTCCAGGGGGAGTAATGTTTCAAACAGTCTGTGTTGGAACAGTTCCTGGGAGACGAGTAGTAGATCTAGATGTACCAACGAATGTTTACTGTAATCCTTGGAAATTCAAATTGACGATGAAACACAGACGTTGCATCGGGATTGAATACAAAAGGCACAATGGCGGCTAATGTCCAGGGGGAGTAACGCTTCAAACAGTCTGTGTTGGAACATTTCCTGCGAGACCAGTAGTAGATTCCGACGCACCACTAGTGGTTTACTGTAACCCTTGGACCTTCATATCGAAGATGAAACACAGAAATTGCATCAGGGATTAAATACAAAAGGCACAATGCCGACTTCTGTCCAGGGGGAGTAAGTTTTCAAACAGTCTGTGTTGGAACAGTTCCTGGGAGACGAGTAGTAGAGTTAGAGGGACCAACGAATGTTTACTGTAACCCTTGGAACTTCAAATTGACGATGAAACACAGAAGTTGCATCGGGATTGAATACAAAAGGTACAATGGCGGCTAATGTCCAGGGGGAGTAACGCTTCAAACAGTTTGTGTTGGAACATTTCCTGCGAGACCAGTAGTAGATTCCGACGCACCACTGCTGGTTTACTGTAACCCTTGAACCTTCATATTGAAGATGAAACACAGAAATTGCAGCAGGGATTAAATACAAAAGGCACAATGCCGACTTCTATCCAGGGGAGTAATGTTTCAAGCAGTCTGTGTTGGAACAGTTCCTGGGAGACGAGTAGTAGATTTAGATGGACCGACGAATGTTTACTGTAACCCTTGGAACTTCAAATTGACGATGAAACACAGAAGTTGCATCGGGATTGAATACAATACGCACATTGGCGGCTAATGTCCAGGGGGAGTAACGCTTCAAACAGTCTGTGTTGGAACATTTCCTGCGAGACCAGTAGTAGATTCCGACGCACCACTGTTGGTTTACTGTAACCCTGGGACCTTCATATTGAAGATGAAACACAGAAATTGCATCAGGGATTAAATACAAAAGGCACAATGCCGACTTCTGTCCAGGTTGAGTAATGTTTCAAACAGTCTGTGTTGGAACAGTTCCTGGGAGACGAGTAGTAGATTTAGATGGACCGACGAATGTTTACTGTAACCCTTGGAACTTCAAATTGACGATGAAACACAGAAGTTGCATCGGGATTGAATACAATACGCACATTGGCGGCTAATGTCCAGGGGGAGTAACGCTTCAAACAGTCTGTGTTGGAACATTTCCTGCGAGACCAGTAGTAGATTCCGACGCACCACTGGTGGTTTACTGTAACCCTGGGACCTTCATATTGAAGATGAAACACAGAAATTGCATCAGGGATTAAATACAAAAGGCACAATGCCGACTTCTGTCCAGGGGGAGTAATGTTTCAAACAGTCTGTGTTGGAACAGTTCCTGGGAGACGAGTAGTAGATTTAGATGGACCGACGAATGTTTACTGTAACCCTTGGAACTTCAAATTGACGATGAAACACAGAAGTTGCATCGGGATTGAACACAAAAGGCACAATGGCGGCTAATTTCCAGGGGGAGTATTGCTTCAAACAGTCTGTGTTGGAACATTTCCTGCTAGACCAGTAGTAGATTCCGACGCACCACTGCTGGTGTACTGTAACAATTAGACCTTCATATTGAAGATGAATCACAGAAATTGCATCAGGGATTAAATACAAAGGGCACAACGCCGACTTCTGTCCAGGTTGAGTAATGTTTCAAACAGTCTGTGTTGGAACAGTTCCTGGGAGACGAGTAGTAGATTTAGATGGACCGACGAATGTTTACTGTAACCCTTGGAACTTCAAATTGACGATGAAACACAGAAGTTGCATCGGGATTGATTACAATACGCACATTGGCGGCTAATGTCCAGGGGGAGTAACGCTTCAAACAGTCTGTGTTGGAACATTTCCTGCGAGACCAGTAGTAGATTCCGACGCACCACTGCTGGTTTACTGTAACCCTTGGACCTTCATATTGAAGATGAAACACAGAAATTGCATCAGGGATTAAATACAAAAGGCACAATGCCGACTTCTGTCCAGGGGGAGTAATGTTTCAAACAGTCTGTGTTTGAACAGTTCCTGGGAGACGAGTAGTAGATTTAGATGGACCGACGAATGTTTACTGTAACCCTTGGAACTTCAAATTGACGATGAAACACAGAAGTTGCATCTGGATTGAATACAAAAGGCACAATGGCGGCTAATGTCCAGGGGGAGTAACGCTTCAAACAGTCTGTGTTGGAACATTTCCTGCGAGACCAGTAGTAGATTCCGACGCACCACTGCTGGTTTACTGTAACACTTGGACCTTCATATTGAAGATGAAACACAGAAATTGCATCAGGGATTAAATACAAAAGGCACAATGCCGACTTATGTCCAGGGGGAGTAATGTTTCAAACAGTCTGTGTTGGAACAGTTCCTGGGAGACGAGTAGTAGATCTAGATGGACCGACGAATGTTTACTGTAACCCTTGGAACTTCAAATTGACGATGAAACACAGAAGTGGCATCGGGATTGAATACAAAAGGCACAATGGCGGCTAATGTCCAGGGGGAGTAACGCTTCAAACAGTCTGTGTTGGAACATTTCCTGCGAGACCAGTAGTAGATTCCGACGCACCACTGCTGGTTTACTGTAACCCTTGGACCTTCATATTGAAGATGAATCTCAGAAATTGCATCAGGGATTAAATACAAAGGGCAAAATGCCGACTTCTGTCCAGGGGGAGTAATGTTTCAAACAGTCTGTGTTGGAACAGTTCCTGGGAGACGAGTAGTAGATTTAGATGGACCGACGAATGTTTACTGTAACCCTTGGAACTTCAAATTGACGATGAAACACAGAAGTTGCATCGGGATTGAATACAAAAGGCACAATGGCGGCTAATGTCCAGAGGGAGTAACGCTTCAAACAGTCTGTGTTGGAACATTTCCTGCGAGACCAGTAGTAGATACCGACGCACCACTGCTTGTTTACTGTAACCCTTTGACCTTCATATTGAAGATGAAACACAGAAATTGCATCAGGGATTAAATACAAAAGGCACAATGCCGACTTCTGTCCAGGGGGAGTAATGTTTCAAACAGTCTGTGTTGGAACAGTTCCTGGGAGACGAGTAGTAGATTTAGATGGACCGACGAATGCTTACAGTAACTCTTGGAACTTCAAATTGACGATGAAACACAGAAGTTGCATCGGGATTGAATACAATACGCACATTGGCGGCTAATGTCCAGGGGGAGTAACGATTCAAACAGTCTGTGTTGGAACATTTCCTGCGAGACCAGTAGTAGATTCCGACGCACCACTGCTGGTTTACTGTAACCCTTGGACCTTCATATTGAAGATGAAACACAGAAATTGCATCAGGGATTATATACAAAAGGCACAATGCCGACTTCTGTCCAGGGGGAGTAATGTTTCAAACAGTCTGTGTTGGAACAGTTCCTGGGAGACGAGTAGTAGATCTAGATGGACCAACGAATGTTTACTGAACTCTTGGAACTTCAAATTGACGATGAAACACAGAAGTTGCATCGGGATTGAATACAAAAGACACAATGGCGGCTAATGTCCAGGGGGAGTAACGCTTCAAACAATCTGTGTTGGAACATTTCCTGCGAGACCAGTAGTAGATTCCGACGCACCACTGCTGGTTTACTGTAACCCTTGGACCTTCATATTGAAGATGAAACACAGAAATTGCATCAGGGATTAAATACAAAATGCACAATGCCGACATATGTCCAGGGGGAGTAATGTTTCAAACAATCTGTGTTGGAACAGTTCCTGGGAGACGAGTAGTAGATCTAGATGGACCAACGAATGTTTACTGTAACCCTTGGAACTTCAAATTGACGATGAAACACAGAAGTTGCATCGGGATTGAATACAAAAGGCACAATGGCGGCTAATGTCCAGGGGGAGTAACGCTTCAAACAATCTGTGTTGGAACATTTCCTGCGAGACCAGTAGTAGATTCCGACGCACCACTGCTGGTTTACTGTAACCCTTGGACCTTCATATTGAAGATGAAACACAGAAATTGCATCAGGGATTATATACAAAAGGCACAATGCCGACTTCTGTCCAGGGGGAGTAATGTTTCAAACATTCTGTGTTGGAACAGTTCCTGGGAGACGAGTAGTAGATCTAGATGGACCAACGAATGTTTACTGTAACCCTTGGAACTTCAAATTGACGATGAAACACAGAAGTTGCATCGGGATTGAATACAAAAGGCACAATGGCGGCTAATGTCCAGGGGGAGTAACGCTTCAAACAATCTGTGTTGGAACATTTCCTGCGAGACCAGTAGTAGATTCCGACGCACCACTGCTGGTTTACTGTAACCCTTAGACCTTCATATTGAAGATGAAACACAGAAATTGCATCAGGGATTAAATACAAAGGGCACAATGCCGACTTCTGTCCAGGGGGAGTAATGTTTCAAACAGTCTGTGTTGGAACAGTTCCTGGGAGACGAGTAGTAGATCTAGATGGACCAACGAATGTTTACTGTAACCCTTGGAACTTCAAATTGACGATGAAACACAGACGTTGCATCGGGATTGAATACAAAAGGCACAATGGCGGCTAATGTCCAGGGGGAGTAACGCTTCAAACAGTCGGTGTTGGAACATTTCCTGCGAGACCAGTAGTAGATTCCAACGCACCACTGCTGGTTTACTGTAACCCTTGGACCTTCATATTGAAAATGAAACACAGAAATTGCATCAGGGATTAAATACAAAAGGCACAATGCCGACATCTATCCAGGGGGAGTAATGTTTCAAACAGTCTGTGTTGGAACAGTTCCTGGGAGACGAGTAGTAGATCTAGATGTACCAACGAATGTTTACTGTAACCCTTGGAAATTCAAATTGACGATGAAACACAGACGTTGCATCGGGATTGAATACAAAAGGCACAATGGCGGCTAATGTCCAGGGGGAGTAACGCTTCAAACAGTCTGTGTTGGAACATTTCCTGCGAGACCAGTAGTAGATTCCGACGCACCACTGCTGGTTTACTGTAACCCTTGGACCTTCATATTGAAGATGAATCACAGAAATTGCATCAGGGATTAAATACAAAGGGCACAATGCCGACTTCTGTCCAGGGGGAGTAATGTTTCAAACAGTCTGTGTTGGAACAGTTCCTGGGAGACGAGTAGTAGATTTAGATGGAACGACGAATGTTTACTGTAACAATTGGAACTTCAAATTGACGATGAAACACAGAAGTTGCATCGGGATTGAATACAAAATGCACAATGGCGGCTAATGTCCAGAGGGAGTAACGCTTCAAACAGTCTGTGTTGGAACATTTCCTGCGAGACCAGTAGTAGATACCGACGCACCACTGCTTGTTTACTGTAACCCTTTGACCTTCATATTGAAGATGAAACACAGAAATTGCATCAGGGATTAAATACAAAAGGCACAATGCCGACTTCTGTCCAGGGGGAGTAATGTTTCAAACAGTCTGTGTTGGAACAGTTCCTGGGAGACGAGTAGTAGATTTAGATGGACCGACGAATGTTTACTGTAACCCTTGGAACTTCAAATTGACGATGAAACACAGAAGTTGCATCGGGATTGAATACAATACGCACATTGGCGGCTAATGTCCAGGGGGAGTAACGCTTCAAACAGTCTGTGTTGGAACATTTCCTGCGAGACCAGTAGTAGATTCCGACGCACCACTGCTGGTTTACTGTAACCCTTGGACCTTCATATTGAAGATGAAACACAGAAATTGCATCAGGGATTAAATACAAAAGGCACAATGCCGACTTCTGTCCAGGGGGAGTAATGTTTCAAACAGTCTGTGTTGGAACAGTTCCTGGGAGACGAGTAGTAGATCTAGATGGACCAACGAATGTTTACTGTAACCCTTGGACCTTCATATTGAAGATGAAACACAGAAATTGCATCAGGGATTAAATACAAAAGGCACAATGCCGACTTCTGTCCAGGGGGAGTAATGTTTCAAACAGTCTGTGTTGGAACAGTTCCTGGGAGACGAGTAGTAGATCTAGATGGACCGACGAATGTTTACTGTAACCCTTGGAACTTCAAATTGACGATGAAACACAGAAGTTGCATCGGGATTGAATACAAAAGTCACAACGGCGGCTAATGTCCAGGGGGAGTAACGCTTCAAACAGTCTGTGTTGGAACATTTCCTGCGAGACCAGTAGTAGATTCCGACGCACCACTAGTGGTTTACTGTAACCCTTGGACCTTCATATTGAAGATGAAACACAGAAATTGCATCAGGGATTAAATACAAAAGGCACAATGCCGACTTCTGTCCAGGGGGAGTAAGTTTTCAAACAGTCTGTGTTGGAACAGTTCCTGGGAGACGAGTAGTAGATTTAGAGGGACCAACGAATGTTTACTGTAACCCTTGGAACTTCAAATTGACGATGAAACACAGAAGTTGCATCGGGATTGAATACAAAAGGTACAATGGCGGCTAATGTCCAGGGGGAGTAACGCTTCAAACAGTTTGTGTTGGAACATTTCCTGCGAGACCAGTAGTAGATTCCGACGCACCACTGCTGGTTTACTGTAACCCTTGAACCTTCATATTGAAGATGAAACACAGAAATTGCAGCAGGGATTAAATACAAAAGGCACAATGCCGACTTCTATCCAGGGGAGTAATGTTTCAAGCAGTCTGTGTTGGAACAGTTCCTGGGAGACGAGTAGTAGATTTAGATGGACCGACGAATGTTTACTGTAACCCTTGGAACTTCAAATTGACGATGAAACACAGAAGTTGCATCGGGATTGAATACTAAAGGCACAATGGCGGCTAATGTCCAGAGGGAGTAACGCTTCAAACAGTCTGTGTTGGAACATTTCCTGCGAGACTAGTAGTAGATTCCGACGCACCACTGTTGGTTTACTGTAACCCTTGGACCTTCATATTGAAGATGAAACACAGAAATTGCATCAGGGATTAAATACAAAAGGCACAGTGCCGACTTCTGTCCAGGGGAGTAATGTTTCAAGCAGTCTGTGTTGGAACAGTTCCTGGGAGACGAGTAGTAGATTTAGATGGACCGACGAATGTTTACTGTAACCCTTGGAACTTCAAATTGACGATGAAACACAGAAGTTGCATCGGGATTGAATACTAAAGGCACAATGGCGGCTAATGTCCAGGGGGAGTAACGCTTCAAACAGTCTGTGTTGGAACATTTCCTGCGAGACCAGTAGTAGATTCCGACGCACCACTGCTTGTTTACTGTAACCCTTGGACCTTCATATTGAAGATGAAACACAGAAATTGCATCAGGGATTAAATACAAAAGGCACAGTGCCGACTTCTGTCCAGGGGAGTAATGTTTCAAGCAGTCTGTGTTGGAACAGTTCCTGGGAGACGAGTAGTAGATTTAGATGGACCGACGAATGTTTACTGTAACCCTTGGAACTTCAAATTGACGATGAAACACAGAAGTTGCATCGGGATTGAATACTAAGGGCACAATGGCGGCTAATGTCCAGGGGGAGTAACGCTTCAAACAGTCTGTGTTGGAACATTTCCTGCGAGACCAGTAGTAGATTCCGACGCACCACTGCTTGTTTACTGTAACCCTTGGACCTTCATATTGAAGATGAAACACAGAAATTGCATCAGGGATTAAATACAAAAGGCACAGTGCCGACTTCTGTCCAGGGGAGTAATGTTTCAAGCAGTCTGTGTTGGAACAGTTGCTGGGAGACGAGTAGTAGATTTAGATGGACCGACGAATGTTTACTGTAACCCTTGGAACTTCAAATTGACGATGAAACACAGAAGTTGCATCGGGATTGAATACTAAAGGCACAATGGCGGCTAATGTCCAGGGGGAGTAACGCTTCAAACAGTCTGTGTTGGAACATTTCCTGCGAGACCAGTAGTAGATTCCGACGCACCACTGCTTGTTTACTGTAACCCTTGGACCTTCATATTGAAGATGAAACACAGAAATTGCATCAGGGATTAAATACAAAAGGCACAATGCCGATTTCTGTCCTGGGGGAGTAATGTTTCAAACAGTCTGTGTTTGAACAGTTCCTGGGAGACGAGTAGTAGATTTAGATGGACCGACGAATGTTTACTGTAACCCTTGGAACTTCAAATTGACGATGAAACACAGAAGTTGCATCTGGATTGAATACAAAAGGCACAATGGCGGCTAATGTCCAGAGGGAGTAACGCTTCAAACAGTCTGTGTTGGAACATTTCCTGCGAGACTAGTAGTAGATTCCGACGCACCACTGTTGGTTTACTGTAACCCTTGGACCTTCATATTGAAGATGAAACACAGAAATTGCATCAGGGATTAAATACAAAAGGCACAGTGCCGACTTCTGTCCAGGGGAGTAATGTTTCAAGCAGTCTGTGTTGGAACAGTTCCTGGGAGACGAGTAGTAGATTTAGATGGACCGACGAATGATTACTGTAACCCTTGGAACTTCAAATTGACGATGAAACACAGAAGTTGCATCGGGATTGAATACTAAAGGCACAATGGCGGCTAATGTCCAGGGGGAGTAACGCTTCAAACAGTCTGTATTGGAACATTTCCTGCGAGACCAGTAGTTGATTCCGACGCACCACTGCTTGTTTACTGTAACCCTTGGACCTTCATATTGAAGATGAAACACAGAAATTGCATCAATGATTAAATACAAAAGGCACAATGCCGACTTCTGTCCAGGGGGAGTAATGTTTCAAACAGTCTGTGTTTGAACAGTTCCTGGGAGACGAGTAGTAGATTTAGATGGACCGACGAATGTTTACTGTAACCCTTGGAACTTCAAATTGACGATGAAACACAGAAGTTGCATCTGGATTGAATACAAAAGGCACAATGGCGGCTAATGTCCAGGGGGAGTAACGCTTCAAACAGTCTGTGTTGGAACATTTCCAGCGAGACCAGTAGTAGATTCCGACGCACCACTGCTGGTTTACTGTAACACTTGGACCTTCATATTGAAGATGAAACACAGAAATTGCATCAGGGATTAAATACAAAAGGCACAATGCCGACTTATGTCCAGGGGGAGTAATGTTTCAAACAGTCTGTGTTGGAACAGTTCCTGGGAGACGAGTAGTGGATCTAGATGGACCGACGAATGTTTACTGTAACCCTTGGAACTTCAAATTGACGATGAAACACAGAAGTGGCATCGGGATTGAATACAAAAGGCACAATGGCGGCTAATGTCCAGGGGGAGTAACGCTTCAAACAGTCTGTGTTGGAACATTTCCTGCGAGACCAGTAGTAGATTCCGACGCACCACTGCTGGTTTACTGTAACCCTTGGACCTTCATATTGAAGATGAATCTCAGAAATTGCATCAGGGATTAAATACAAAGGGCACAATGCCGACTTCTGTCCAGGGGGAGTAATGTTTCAAACAGTCTGTGTTGGAACAGTTCCTGGGAGACGAGTAGTAGATTTAGATGGACCGACGAATGTTTACTGTAACCCTTGCAACTTCAAATTGACGATGAAACACAGCAGTTGCATCGGGATTGAATTCAAAAGGCACAATGGCGGCTAATGTCCAGAGGGAGTAACGCTTCAAACAGTCTGTATTGGAACATTTCCTGCGAGACCAGTAGTAGATTCCGACGCACCACTGCTGGTTTACTGTAACCCTTGGACCTTCATATTGAAGATGAAACACAGAAATTGCATCAGGGATTAAATACAAAGGGCACAATGCCGACTTCTGTCCAGGGGGAGTAATGTTTCAAACAGTCTGTGTTGGAACAGTTCCTGGGAGACGAGTAGTAGATCTAGACGTACCAACGAATGTTTACTGTAACTCTTGGAACTTCAAATTGACGATGAAACACAGACTTTGCATCGGGATTGAATACAAAATGCACAATGGCGGCTAATGTCCAGGGGGAGTATTGCTTCAAACAGTCTGTGTTGGAACATTTCCTGCGAGACCAGTAGTAGATTCCAACGCACCACTGCTGGTTTACTGTAACCCTTGGACCTTAATATTGAAAATGAAACACAGAAATTGCATCAGGGATTAAATACAAAGGGCACAATGCCGACTTCTGTCCAGGGGGAGTAATGTTTCAAACAGTCTGTGTTGGAACAGTTCCTGGGAGACGAGTAGTAGATCTAGATGGACCAACGAATGTTTACTGTAACCCTTGGAACTTCAAATTGACGATGAAACACAGAAGTTGCATCGGGATTGAACACAAAAGGCACAATGGCGGCTAATGTCCAGGGGGAGTAACGCTTCAAACAGTCAGTCTTCGAACATTTCCTGCGAGACCAGTAGTAGATACCGACCCACCACTGCTGGTTTACTGTAACCCTTTGACCTTCATATTGAAGATGAAACACAGAAATTGCATCATTGATTAAATACAAACGGCAGAATGCCGACTTCTGTCCAGGGGGAGTAATGTTTCAAACAGTCTGTGTTGGAACAGTTCCTGGGAGACGAGTAGTAGATCTAGACGTACCAACGAATGTTTACTGTAACTCTTGGAACTTCAAATTGACGATGAAACACAGACTTTGCATCGGGATTGAATACAAAATGCACAATGGCGGCTAATGTCCAGGGGAATAATGCTTCAAACAGTCTGCGTTGGAACATTTCCTGCGAGACCAGTAGTAGATTCCGACGCACCACTGCTGGTTTACTGTAACCCTTGGACCTTCATATTGAAGATGAAACACAGAAATTGCATCAGGGATTAAATACAAACGGCAGAATGCCGACTTCTGTCCAGGGGGAGTAATGTTTCAAACAGTCTGTGTTGGAACAGTTCCTGGGAGACGAGTAGTAGATCTAGATGGACCAACGAATGTTTACTGTAACCCTTGGAACTTCAAATTGACGATGAAACACAGACGTTGCATCGGGATTGAATACAAAAGGCACAATGGCGGCTAATGTCCAGGGGGAGTAACGCTTCAAACAGTCTGTGTTGGAACATTTCCTGCGAGACCAGTAGTAGATTCCAACGCACCACTGTTGGTTTACTGTAACCCTTGGACCTTCATATTGAAAATGAAACACAGAAATTGCATCAGGGATTAAATACAAAAGGCACAATGCCGACATCTGTCCAGGGGGAGTAATGTTTCAAACAGTCTGTGTTGGAACAGTTCCTGGGAGACGAGTAGTAGATCTAGATGTACCAACGAATGTTTACTGTAACCCATGGAAATTCAAATTGACGATGAAACACAGACGTTGCATCGGGATTGAATACAAAAGGCACAATGGCGGCTAATGTCCAGGGGGAGTAACGCTTCAAACAGTCTGTGTTGGAACATTTCCTGCGAGACCAGTAGTAGATTCCAACGCACCACTGCTGGTTTACTGTAACCCTTGGACCTTCATATTGAAGATGAATCACAGAAATTGCATCAGGGATTAAATATAAAGGGCACAATGCCGACTTCTGTCCAGGGGGAGTAATGTTTCAAACAGTCTGTGTTGGAACAGTTCCTGGGAGACGAGTAGTAGATTTAGATGGACCGACGAATGTTTACTGTAACCCTTGGAACGTCAAATTGACGATGAAACACAGAAGTTGCATCGGGATTGAATACTAAAGGCACAATGGCGGCTAATGTCCAGGGGGAGTAACGCTTCAAACAGTCTGTATTGGAACATTTCCTGCGAGACCAGTAGTTGATTCCGACGCACCACTGCTTGTTTACTGTAACCCTTGGACCTTCATATTGAAGATGAAACACAGAAATTGCATCAATGATTAAATACAAAAGGCACAATGCCGACTTCTGTCCAGGGGGAGTAATGTTTCAAACAGTCTGTGTTTGAACAGTTCCTGGGAGACGAGTAGTAGATTTAGATGGACCGACGAATGTTTACTGTAACCCTTGGAACTTCAAATTGACGATGAAACACAGAAGTTGCATCTGGATTGAATACAAAAGGCACAATGGCGGCTAATGTCCAGGGGGAGTAACGCTTCAAACAGTCTGTGTTGGAACATTTCCAGCGAGACCAGTAGTAGATTCCGACGCACCACTGCTGGTTTACTGTAACACTTGGACCTTCATATTGAAGATGAAACACAGAAATTGCATCAGGGATTAAATACAAAAGGCACAATGCCGACTTATGTCCAGGGGGAGTAATGTTTCAAACAGTCTGTGTTGGAACAGTTCCTGGGAGACGAGTAGTGGATCTAGATGGACCGACGAATGTTTACTGTAACCCTTGGAACTTCAAATTGACGATGAAACACAGAAGTGGCATCGGGATTGAATACAAAAGGCACAATGGCGGCTAATGTCCAGGGGGAGTAACGCTTCAAACAGTCTGTGTTGGAACATTTCCTGCGAGACCAGTAGTAGATTCCGACGCACCACTGCTGGTTTACTGTAACCCTTGGACCTTCATATTGAAGATGAATCTCAGAAATTGCATCAGGGATTAAATACAAAGGGCACAATGCCGACTTCTGTCCAGGGGGAGTAATGTTTCAAACAGTCTGTGTTGGAACAGTTCCTGGGAGACGAGTAGTAGATTTAGATGGACCGACGAATGTTTACTGTAACCCTTGCAACTTCAAATTGACGATGAAACACAGCAGTTGCATCGGGATTGAATTCAAAAGGCACAATGGCGGCTAATGTCCAGAGGGAGTAACGCTTCAAACAGTCTGTATTGGAACATTTCCTGCGAGACCAGTAGTAGATTCCGACGCACCACTGCTGGTTTACTGTAACCCTTGGACCTTCATATTGAAGATGAAACACAGAAATTGCATCAGGGATTAAATACAAAGGGCACAATGCCGACTTCTGTCCAGGGGGAGTAATGTTTCAAACAGTCTGTGTTGGAACAGTTCCTGGGAGACGAGTAGTAGATCTAGACGTACCAACGAATGTTTACTGTAACTCTTGGAACTTCAAATTGACGATGAAACACAGACTTTGCATCGGGATTGAATACAAAATGCACAATGGCGGCTAATGTCCAGGGGGAGTATTGCTTCAAACAGTCTGTGTTGGAACATTTCCTGCGAGACCAGTAGTAGATTCCAACGCACCACTGCTGGTTTACTGTAACCCTTGGACCTTAATATTGAAAATGAAACACAGAAATTGCATCAGGGATTAAATACAAAGGGCACAATGCCGACTTCTGTCCAGGGGGAGTAATGTTTCAAACAGTCTGTGTTGGAACAGTTCCTGGGAGACGAGTAGTAGATCTAGATGGACCAACGAATGTTTACTGTAACCCTTGGAACTTCAAATTGACGATGAAACACAGAAGTTGCATCGGGATTGAACACAAAAGGCACAATGGCGGCTAATGTCCAGGGGGAGTAACGCTTCAAACAGTCAGTCTTCGAACATTTCCTGCGAGACCAGTAGTAGATACCGACCCACCACTGCTGGTTTACTGTAACCCTTTGACCTTCATATTGAAGATGAAACACAGAAATTGCATCATTGATTAAATACAAACGGCAGAATGCCGACTTCTGTCCAGGGGGAGTAATGTTTCAAACAGTCTGTGTTGGAACAGTTCCTGGGAGACGAGTAGTAGATCTAGACGTACCAACGAATGTTTACTGTAACTCTTGGAACTTCAAATTGACGATGAAACACAGACTTTGCATCGGGATTGAATACAAAATGCACAATGGCGGCTAATGTCCAGGGGAATAATGCTTCAAACAGTCTGCGTTGGAACATTTCCTGCGAGACCAGTAGTAGATTCCGACGCACCACTGCTGGTTTACTGTAACCCTTGGACCTTCATATTGAAGATGAAACACAGAAATTGCATCAGGGATTAAATACAAACGGCAGAATGCCGACTTCTGTCCAGGGGGAGTAATGTTTCAAACAGTCTGTGTTGGAACAGTTCCTGGGAGACGAGTAGTAGATCTAGATGGACCAACGAATGTTTACTGTAACCCTTGGAACTTCAAATTGACGATGAAACACAGACGTTGCATCGGGATTGAATACAAAAGGCACAATGGCGGCTAATGTCCAGGGGGAGTAACGCTTCAAACAGTCTGTGTTGGAACATTTCCTGCGAGACCAGTAGTAGATTCCAACGCACCACTGTTGGTTTACTGTAACCCTTGGACCTTCATATTGAAAATGAAACACAGAAATTGCATCAGGGATTAAATACAAAAGGCACAATGCCGACATCTGTCCAGGTGGAGTAATGTTTCAAACAGTCTGTGTTGGAACAGTTCCTGGGAGACGAGTAGTAGATCTAGATGTACCAACGAATGTTTACTGTAACCCTTGGAAATTCAAATTGACGATGAAACACAGACGTTGCATCGGGATTGAATACAAAAGGCACAATGGCGGCTAATGTCCAGGGGGAGTAACGCTTCAAACAGTCTGTGTTGGAACATTTCCTGCGAGACCAGTAGTAGATTCCGACGCACCACTGCTGGTTTACTGTAACCCTTGGACCTTCATATTGAAGATGAATCACAGAAATTGCATCAGGGATTAAATACAAAGGGCACAATGCCGACTTCTGTAAAGGGGGAGTAATGTTTCAAACAGTCTGTGTTGGAACAGTTCCTGGGAGACGAGTAGTAGATTTAGATGGACCGACGAATGTTTACTGTAACCCTTGGAACGTCAAATTGACGATGAAACACAGAAGTTGCATCGGGATTGAATACAAAAGGCACAATGGCGGCTAATGTCCAGGGGGAGTAACGCTTCAAACAGTCTGTGTTGGAACATTTCCTGCGAGACCAGTAGTAGATTCCGACGCACCACTGCTGGTTTACTGTAACCCTTGGACCTTCATATTGAAGATGAATCACAGAAATTGCATCAGGGATTAAATACAAAGGGCACAATGCCGACTTCTGTCCAGGGGGAGTAATGTTTCAAACAGTCTGTGTTGGAACAGTTCCTGGGAGACGAGTAGTAGATTTAGATGGACCGACGAATGTTTACTGTAACCCTTGGAACGTCAAATTGACGATGAAACATAGAAGTTGCATCGGGATTGAATACAAAAGGCACATTGGCGGCTAATGTCCAGGGGGAGTAACGCTTCAAACAGTCTCTGTTGGAACATTTCCTGCGAGAACAGTAGTAGATTCCGACGCACCACTGCTTGTTTACTGTAACCCTTGGACCTTCATATTGAAGATGAAACACAGAAATTGCATCAGGGATTAAATACAAAGGGCACAATGCCGACTTCTGTGCAGGGGGAGTAATGTTTCAAACAGTCTGTGTTGGAACAGTTCCTGGGAGACAAGTAGTAGATCTAGATGTACCAACGAATGTTTACTGTAACCCTTGGAACTTCAAATTGACGATGAAACACAGACGTTGCATCGGGATTGAATACTAAAGGCACAATGGCGGCTAATGTCCAGAGGGAGTAACGCTTCAAACAGTCTGTGTTGAAACATTTCCTGCGAGAACAGTAGTAGATTCCGACGCACCACTGCTTGTTTACTGTAACCCTTGGACCTTCATATTGAAGATGAAACACAGAAATTGCATCAGGGATTAAACACAAAAGGCACAATGCCGATTTCTGTCCAGGGGGGGTTATGTTTCAAACAGTCTGTGTTGGAACAGTTCCTGGGAGACGAGTAGTAGATTTAGATGGACCGACGAATGTTTACTGTAACCCTTGGAACTTCAAATTGACGATGAAACACAGAAGTTGCATCGGGATTGAATACTAAAGGCACAATGGCGGCTAATGTCCAGGGGGAGTATTGCTTCAAACAGTCTGTGTTGGAACATTTCCTGCGAGACCAGTAGTAGATTCCGACGCACCACTGCTTGTTTACTGTAACCCTTGGAAATTCAAATTGACGATGAAACACAGACGTTGCTTCTTGATTGAATACAAAAGGCACAATGGCGGCTAATGTCCAGGGGGAGTAACGCTTCAAACAGTCTGTGTTGGAACATTTCCTGCGAGACCAGTAGTAGATTCCAACGCACCACTGCTGGTTTACTGTAACCCTTGGACCTTCATATTGAAGATGAATCACAGAAATTGCATCAGGGATTAAATACAAAGGGCACAATGCCGACTTCTGTCCAGGGGGAGTAATGTTTCAAACAGTCTGTGTTGGAACAGTTCCTGGGAGACGAGTAGTAGATTTAGATGGACCGACGAATGTTTACTGTAACCCTTGGAACGTCAAATTAACGATGAAACACAGAAGTTGCATCGGGATTGAATACTAAAGGCACAATGGCGGCTAATGTCCAGGGGGAGTAACGCTTCAAACAGTCTGTATTGGAACATTTCCTGCGAGACCAGTAGTTGATTCCGACGCACCACTGCTTGTTTACTGTAACCCTTGGACCTTCATATTGAAGATGAAACACAGAAATTGCATCAATGATTAAATACAAAAGGCACAATGCCGACTTCTGTCCAGGGGGAGTAATGTTTCAAACAGTCTGTGTTTGAACAGTTCCTGGGAGACGAGTAGTAGATTTAGATGGACCGACGAATGTTTACTGTAACCCTTGGAACTTCAAATTGACGATGAAACACAGAAGTTGCATCTGGATTGAATACAAAAGGCACAATGGCGGCTAATGTCCAGGGGGAGTAACGCTTCAAACAGTCTGTGTTGGAACATTTCCAGCGAGACCAGTAGTAGATTCCGACGCACCACTGCTGGTTTACTGTAACACTTGGACCTTCATATTGAAGATGAAACACAGAAATTGCATCAGGGATTAAATACAAAAGGCACAATGCCGACTTATGTCCAGGGGGAGTAATGTTTCAAACAGTCTGTGTTGGAACAGTTCCTGGGAGACGAGTAGTGGATCTAGATGGACCGACGAATGTTTACTGTAACCCTTGGAACTTCAAATTGACGATGAAACACAGAAGTGGCATCGGGATTGAATACAAAAGGCACAATGGCGGCTAATGTCCAGGGGGAGTAACGCTTCAAACAGTCTGTGTTGGAACATTTCCTGCGAGACCAGTAGTAGATTCCGACGCACCACTGCTGGTTTACTGTAACCCTTGGACCTTCATATTGAAGATGAATCTCAGAAATTGCATCAGGGATTAAATACAAAGGGCACAATGCCGACTTCTGTCCAGGGGGAGTAATGTTTCAAACAGTCTGTGTTGGAACAGTTCCTGGGAGACGAGTAGTAGATTTAGATGGACCGACGAATGTTTACTGTAACCCTTGCAACTTCAAATTGACGATGAAACACAGCAGTTGCATCGGGATTGAATTCAAAAGGCACAATGGCGGCTAATGTCCAGAGGGAGTAACGCTTCAAACAGTCTGTATTGGAACATTTCCTGCGAGACCAGTAGTAGATTCCGACGCACCACTGCTGGTTTACTGTAACCCTTGGACCTTCATATTGAAGATGAAACACAGAAATTGCATCAGGGATTAAATACAAAGGGCACAATGCCGACTTCTGTCCAGGGGGAGTAATGTTTCAAACAGTCTGTGTTGGAACAGTTCCTGGGAGACGAGTAGTAGATCTAGACGTACCAACGAATGTTTACTGTAACTCTTGGAACTTCAAATTGACGATGAAACACAGACTTTGCATCGGGATTGAATACAAAATGCACAATGGCGGCTAATGTCCAGGGGGAGTATTGCTTCAAACAGTCTGTGTTGGAACATTTCCTGCGAGACCAGTAGTAGATTCCAACGCACCACTGCTGGTTTACTGTAACCCTTGGACCTTAATATTGAAAATGAAACACAGAAATTGCATCAGGGATTAAATACAAAGGGCACAATGCCGACTTCTGTCCAGGGGGAGTAATGTTTCAAACAGTCTGTGTTGGAACAGTTCCTGGGAGACGAGTAGTAGATCTAGATGGACCAACGAATGTTTACTGTAACCCTTGGAACTTCAAATTGACGATGAAACACAGAAGTTGCATCGGGATTGAACACAAAAGGCACAATGGCGGCTAATGTCCAGGGGGAGTAACGCTTCAAACAGTCAGTCTTCGAACATTTCCTGCGAGACCAGTAGTAGATACCGACCCACCACTGCTGGTTTACTGTAACCCTTTGACCTTCATATTGAAGATGAAACACAGAAATTGCATCATTGATTAAATACAAACGGCAGAATGCCGACTTCTGTCCAGGGGGAGTAATGTTTCAAACAGTCTGTGTTGGAACAGTTCCTGGGAGACGAGTAGTAGATCTAGACGTACCAACGAATGTTTACTGTAACTCTTGGAACTTCAAATTGACGATGAAACACAGACTTTGCATCGGGATTGAATACAAAATGCACAATGGCGGCTAATGTCCAGGGGAATAATGCTTCAAACAGTCTGCGTTGGAACATTTCCTGCGAGACCAGTAGTAGATTCCGACGCACCACTGCTGGTTTACTGTAACCCTTGGACCTTCATATTGAAGATGAAACACAGAAATTGCATCAGGGATTAAATACAAACGGCAGAATGCCGACTTCTGTCCAGGGGGAGTAATGTTTCAAACAGTCTGTGTTGGAACAGTTCCTGGGAGACGAGTAGTGGATCTAGATGGACCAACGAATGTTTACTGTAACCCTTGGAACTTCAAATTGACGATGAAACACAGACGTTGCATCGGGATTGAATACAAAAGGCACAATGGCGGCTAATGTCCAGGGGGAGTAACGCTTCAAACAGTCTGTGTTGGAACATTTCCTGCGAGACCAGTAGTAGATTCCAACGCACCACTGTTGGTTTACTGTAACCCTTGGACCTTCATATTGAAAATGAAACACAGAAATTGCATCAGGGATTAAATACAAAAGGCACAATGCCGACATCTGTCCAGGGGGAGTAATGTTTCAAACAGTCTGTGTTGGAACAGTTCCTGGGAGACGAGTAGTAGATCTAGATGTACCAACGAATGTTTACTGTAACCCTTGGAAATTCAAATTGACGATGAAACACAGACGTTGCATCGGGATTGAATACAAAAGGCACAATGGCGGCTAATGTCCAGGGGGAGTAACGCTTCAAACAGTCTGTGTTGGAACATTTCCTGCGAGACCAGTAGTAGATTCCGACGCACCACTGCTGGTTTACTGTAACCCTTGGACCTTCATATTGAAGATGAATCACAGAAATTGCATCAGGGATTAAATACAAAGGGCACAATGCCGACTTCTGTAAAGGGGGAGTAATGTTTCAAACAGTCTGTGTTGGAACAGTTCCTGGGAGACGAGTAGTAGATTTAGATGGACCGACGAATGTTTACTGTAACCCTTGGAACGTCAAATTGACGATGAAACACAGAAGTTGCATCGGGATTGAATACAAAAGGCACAATGGCGGCTAATGTCCAGGGGGAGTAACGCTTCAAACAGTCTGTGTTGGAACATTTCCTGCGAGACCAGTAGTAGATTCCGACGCACCACTGCTGGTTTACTGTAACCCTTGGACCTTCATATTGAAGATGAATCACAGAAATTGCATCAGGGATTAAATACAAAGGGCACAATGCCGACTTCTGTCCAGGGGGAGTAATGTTTCAAACAGTCTGTGTTGGAACAGTTCCTGGGAGACGAGTAGTAGATTTAGATGGACCGACGAATGTTTACTGTAACCCTTGGAACGTCAAATTGACGATGAAACATAGAAGTTGCATCGGGATTGAATACAAAAGGCACATTGGCGGCTAATGTCCAGGGGGAGTAACGCTTCAAACAGTCTCTGTTGGAACATTTCCTGCGAGAACAGTAGTAGATTCCGACGCACCACTGCTTGTTTACTGTAACCCTTGGACCTTCATATTGAAGATGAAACACAGAAATTGCATCAGGGATTAAATACAAAGGGCACAATGCCGACTTCTGTGCAGGGGGAGTAATGTTTCAAACAGTCTGTGTTGGAACAGTTCCTGGGAGACAAGTAGTAGATCTAGATGTACCAACGAATGTTTACTGTAACCCTTGGAACTTCAAATTGACGATGAAACACAGACGTTGCATCGGGATTGAATACTAAAGGCACAATGGCGGCTAATGTCCAGAGGGAGTAACGCTTCAAACAGTCTGTGTTGAAACATTTCCTGCGAGAACAGTAGTAGATTCCGACGCACCACTGCTTGTTTACTGTAACCCTTGGACCTTCATATTGAAGATGAAACACAGAAATTGCATCAGGGATTAAACACAAAAGGCACAATGCCGATTTCTGTCCAGGGGGGGTTATGTTTCAAACAGTCTGTGTTGGAACAGTTCCTGGGAGACGAGTAGTAGATTTAGATGGACCGACGAATGTTTACTGTAACCCTTGGAACTTCAAATTGACGATGAAACACAGAAGTTGCATCGGGATTGAATACTAAAGGCACAATGGCGGCTAATGTCCAGGGGGAGTATTGCTTCAAACAGTCTGTGTTGGAACATTTCCTGCGAGACCAGTAGTAGATTCCGACGCACCACTGCTTGTTTACTGTAACCCTTGGAAATTCAAATTGACGATGAAACACAGACGTTGCATCGGGATTGAATACAAAAGGCACAATGGCGGCTAATGTCCAGGGGGAGTAATGTTTCAAACAGTCTGTGTTGGAACAGTTCCTGGGAGACGAGTAGTAGATTTAGATGGACCGACGAATGTTTACTGTAATCCTTGGAACGTCAAATTGACGATGAAACACAGAAGTTGCATCGGGATTGAATACTAAAGGCACAATGGCGGCTAATGTCCAGAGGGAGTAACGCTTCAAACAGTCTGTGTTGGAACATTTCCTGCGAGAACAGTAGTAGATTCCGACGCACCACTGCTTGTTTACTGTAACCCTTGGACCTTCATATTGAAGATGAAACACAGAAATTGCATCAGGGATTAAACACAAAAGGCACAATGCCGATTTCTGTCCAGGGGGGGTTATGTTTCAAACAGTCTGTGTTGGAACAGTTCCTGGGAGACGAGTAGTAGATTTAGATGGACCGACGAATGTTTACTGTAACCCTTGGAACGTCAAATTGACGATGAAACACAGAAGTTGCATCGGGATTGAATACAAAAGGCACAATGGCGGCTAATGTCCAGGGGGAGTAACGCTTCAAACAGTCTGTGTTGGAACATTTCCTGCGAGACCAGTAGTAGATTCCGACGCACCACTGCTTGTTTACTGTAACCCTTGGACCTTCATATTGAAGATGAAACACAGAAATTGCATCAGGGATTAAACACAAAAGGCACAATGCCGACTTCTGTCCAGGGGGAGTAATGTTTCAAACAGTCTGTGTTGGAACAGTTCCTGGGAGACGAGTAGTAGATTTAGATGGACCGACGAATGTTTACTGTAATCCTTGGAACGTCAAATTGACGATGAAACACAGAAGTTGCATCGGGATTGAATACTAAAGGCACAATGGCGGCTAATGTCCAGAGGGAGTAACGCTTCAAACAGTCTGTGTTGGAACATTTCCTGCGAGAACAGTAGTAGATTCCGACGCACCACTGCTTGTTTACTGTAACCCTTGGACCTTCATATTGAAGATGAAACACAGAAATTGCATCAGGGATTAAATACAAAGGGCACAATGCCGACTTCTGTCCAGGGGAGTAATGTTTCAAACAGTCTGTGTTGGAACATTTCCTGCGAGACCAGTAGTAGATTCCGACGCACCACTGCTTGTTTACTGTAACCCTTGGAAATTCAAATTGACGATGAAACACAGACGTTGCATCGGGATTGAATACAAAAGGCACAATGGCGGCTAATGTCCAGGGGGAGTAACGCTTCAAACAGTCTGTGTTGGAACATTTCCTGCGAGACCAGTAGTAGATTCCGACGCACCACTGCTTGTTTACTGTAACCCTTGGACCTTCATATTGAAGATGAATCACAGAAATTGCATCTGGGATTAAATACAAAGGGCACAATGCCGACTTCTGTCCAGGGGGAGTAATGTTTCAAACAGTCTGTGTTGGAACAGTTCCTGGGAGACGAGTAGTAGATTTAGATGGACCGACGAATGTTTACTGTAATCCTTGGAACGTCAAATTGACGATGAAACACAGAAGTTGCATCGGGATTGAATACAAAAGGCACATTGGCGGCTAATGTCCAGGGGGAGTAACGCTTCAAACAGTCTGTGTTGGAACGTTTCCTGCGAGACCAGTAGTAGATTCCGACGCACCACTGCTTGTTTGCTGTAACCCTTGGACCTTCATATTGAAGATGAAACACAGAAATTGCATCAGGGATTAAATACAAAGGGCACAATGCCGACTTCTGTCCAGGGGCAGTAATGTTTCAAACAGTCTGTGTTGGAACAGTTCCTGGGAGACGAGTAGTAGATTTAGATGGACCGACGAATGTTTACTGTAACCCTTGGAACTTCAAATTGACGATGAAACACAGAAGTTGCATCGGGATTGAATACTAAAGGCACAATGGCGGCTAATGTCCAGAGGGAGTAACGCTTCAAACAGTCTGTGTTGGAACATTTCCTGCGAGAACAGTAGTAGATTCCGACGCACCACTGCTTGTTTACTGTAACCCTTGGACCTTCATATTGAAGATGAAACACAGAAATTGCATCAGGGATTAAATACAAAGGGCACAATGCCGACTTCTGTCCATGGGGAGTAATGTTTCAAACAGTCTGTGTTGGAACATTTCCTGCGAGACCAGTAGTAGATTCCGACGCACCACTGCTTGTTTACTGTAACCCTTGGAAATTCAAATTGACGATGAAACACAGACGTTGCATCGGGATTGAATACAAAAGGCACAATGGCGGCTAATGTCCAGGGGGAGTAACGCTTCAAACAGTCTGTGTTGGAACATTTCCTGCGAGACCAGTAGTAGATTCCGACGCACCACTGCTTGTTTACTGTAACCCTTGGACCTTCATATTGAAGATGAATCACAGAAATTGCATCAGGGATTAAATACAAAGGACACAATGCCGACTTCTGTCCAGGGGGAGTAATGTTTCAAACAGTCTGTGTTGGAACAGTTCCTGGGAGACGAGTAGTAGATTTAGATGGACCGACGAATGTTTACTGTAATCCTTGGAACGTCAAATTGACGATGAAACACAGAAGTTGCATCGGGATTGAATACAATACGCACATTGGCGGCTAATGTCCAGGGGGAGTAACGCTTCAAACAGTCTGTGTTGGAACATTTCCTGCGAGACCAGTAGTAGATTCCGACGCACCACTGCTTGTTTGCTGTAACCCTTGGACCTTCATATTGAAGATGAAACACAGAAATTGCATCAGGGATTAAATACAAAGGGCACAATGCCGACTTCTGTCCAGGGGCAGTAATGTTTCAAACAGTCTGTGTTGGAACAGTTCCTGGGAGACGAGTAGTAGATTTAGATGGACCGACGAATGTTTACTGTAACCCTTGGAACTTCAAATTGACGATGAAACACAGAAGTTGCATCGGGATTGAATACAAAAGGCACAACGGCGGCTAATGTCCAGGGGGAGTAACGCTTCAAACAGTCTGTGTTGGAACATTTCCTGCGAGACCAGTAGTAGATTCCGACGCACCACTGCTGGTTTACTGTAACCCTTGGACCTTCATATTGAAGATGAAACACAGAAATTGCATCAGGGATTAAATACAAAAGGCACAATGCCGACTTCTGTCCAGGGGGAGTAATGTTTCAAACAGTCTGTGTTGGAACAGTTCCTGGGAGACGAGTAGTAGATCTAGATGGACCGACGAATGTTTACTGTAACCCTTGGAACTTCAAATTGACGATGAAACACAGAAGTTGCATCGGGATTGAATGCTAAAGGCACAATGGCGTCTAATGTCCAGGGAGAGTAACGCTTCAAACAGTCTGTGTTGGAACATTTCCTGCGAGACCAGTAGTAGATTCCGACGCACCACTGCTGGTTTACTGTAACCCTTGAACCTTCATATTGAAGATGAAACACAGAAATTGCATCAGGGATTAAATACAAAAGGCACAATGCCGACTTCTATCCAGGGGAGTAATGTTTCAAGCAGTCTGTGTTGGAACAGTTCCTGGGAGACGAGTAGTAGATTTAGATGGACCGACGAATGTTTACTGTAACCCTTGGAACTTCAAATTGACGATGAAACACAGACGTTGCATCGGGATTGAATACAAAAGGCACAATGGCGGCTAATGTCCAGGGGGAGTAACGCTTCAAACAGTCTGTGTTGGAACATTTCCTGCGAGACCAGTAGTAGATTCCGACGCACCACTGCTGCTTTACTGTAACCCTTGAACCTTCATATTGAAGATGAAACACAGAAATTGCATCAGGGATTAAATACAAAAGGCACAATGCCGACTTCTATCCAGGGGAGTAATGTTTCAAGCAGTCTGTGTTGGAACAGTTCCTGGGAGACGAGTAGTAGATTTAGATGGACCGACGAATGTTTACTGTAACCCTTGGAACTTCAAATTGACGATGAAACACAGAAGTTGCATCGGGAATGAATACTAAAGGCACAATGGCGGCTAATGTCCAGGGGGAGTATTGCTTCAAACAGTCTGTGTTGGAACATTTCCTGCGAGACCAGTAGTAGATTCCGACGCACCACTGCTGGTTTACTGTAACCCTTGGACCTTCATATTGAAGATGAAACACAGAAATTGCATCAGGGATTAAATACAAAAGGCACAATGCCGACTTCTGTCCAGGGGGAGTAATGTTTCAAACAGTCTGTGTTGGAACAGTTCCTGGGAGACGAGTAGTAGATCTAGATGGACCGACGAATGTTTACTGTAACCCTTGGAACTTCAAATTGACGATGAAACACAGAAGTTGCATCGGGATTGAATGCTAAAGGCACAATGGCGTCTAATGTCCAGGGAGAGTAACGCTTCAAACAGTCTGTGTTGGAACATTTCCTGCGAGACCAGTAGTAGATTCCGACGCACAACTGCTGGTTTACTGTAACCCTTGAACCTTCATATTGAAGATGAAACACAGAAATTGCATCAGGGATTAAATACAAAAGGCACAGTGCCGACTTCTGTCCAGGGGAGTAATGTTTCAAGCAGTCTGTGTTGGAACAGTTCCTGTTAGACGAGTAGTAGATTTAGATGGACCGACGAATGTTTACTGTAACCCTTGGAACTTCAAATTGACGATGAAACACAGAAGTTGCATCGGGATTGAATACAAAACGCACAATGGCGGCTAATGTCCAGGGGGAGTAACGCTTCAAACAGTCTGTGTTGGAACATTTCCTGCGAGACCAGTAGTAGATTCCGACGCACCACTGCTGGTTTACTGTAACCCTTGGACCTTCATATTGAAGATGAAACACAGAAATTGCATCAGGGATTAAATACAAAAGGCACAATGCCGACTTCTGTCCAGGGGGAGTAATGTTTCAAACAGTCTGTGTTGGAACAGTTCCTGTTAGACGAGTAGTAGATTTAGATGGACCGACGAATGTTTACTGTAACCCTTGGAACTTCAAATTGACGATGAAACACAGAAGTTGCATCGGGATTGAACACAAAAGGCACAATGGCGGCTAATGTCCAGAGGGAGTAACGCTTCAAACAGTCTGTGTTGGAACATTTCCTGCGAGACCAGTAGTAGATTCCGACGCACCACTGCTGGTTTAGTGTAACCCTTGGACCTTCATATTGAAGATGAAACACAGAAATTGCATCAGGGATTAAATACAAAAGGCACAATGCCGACTTCTGTCCAGGGGGAGTAATGTTTCAAACAGTCTGTGTTGGAACAGTTCCTGGGAGACGAGTAGTAGATTTAGATAGACCGACGAATGTTTACTGTAACCCTTGGAACTTCAAATTGACGATGAAACACAGAAGTTGCATCGGGATTAAATACAATACGCACATTGGCGGCTAATGTCCAGGGGGAGTAACGCTTCAAACAGTCTGTGTTGGAACATTTCCTGCGAGACCAGTAGTAGATTCCGACGCACCACTGCTGGTTTAGTGTAACCCTTGGACCTTCATATTGAAGATGAAACACAGAAATTGCATCAGGGATTAAATACAAAAGGCACAATGCCGACTTCTGTCCAGGGGGAGTAATGTTTCAAACAGTCTGTGATGGAACAGTTACTGGGAGACGAGTAGTAGATTTAGATAGACCGACGAATGTTTACTGTAACCCTTGGAACTTCAAATTGACGATGAAACACAGAAGTTGCATCGGGATTGAATACAAAACGCACAATGGCGGCTAATGTCCAGGGGGAGTAACGCTTCAAACAGTCTGTGTTGGAACATTTCCTGCGAGACCAGTAGTAGATTCCGACGCACCACTGCTGGTTTACTGTAACCCTTGGACCTTCATATTGAAGATGAAACACAGAAATTGCATCAGGGATTAAATACAAAAGGCACAATGCCGACTTCTGTCCAGGGGGAGTAATGTTTCAAACAGTCTGTGTTGGAACAGTTCCTGTTAGACGAGTAGTAGATTTAGATGGACCGACGAATGTTTACTGTAACCCTTGGAACTTCAAATTGACGATGAAACACAGAAGTTGCATCGGGATTGAACACAAAAGGCACAATGGTGGCTAATGTCCAGAGGGAGTAACGCTTCAAACAGTCTGTGTTGGAACATTTCCTGCGAGACCAGTAGTAGATTCCGACGCACCACTGCTGGTTTAGTGTAACCCTTGGACCTTCATATTGAAAATGAAACACAGAAATTGCATCAGGGATTAAATACAAAAGGCACAATGCCGACTTCTGTCCAGCGGGAGTAATGTTTCAAACAGTCTGTGTTGGAACAGTTCCTGGGAGACGAGTAGTAGATTTAGATAGACCGACGAATGTTTACTGTAACCCTTGGAACTTCAAATTGACGATGAAACACAGAAGTTGCATCGGGATTAAATACAATACGCACATTGGCGGCTAATGTCCAGGGGGAGTAACGCTTCAAACAGTCTGTGTTGGAACATTTCCTGCGAGACCAGTAGTAGATTCCGACGCACCACTGCTGGTTTACTGTAACCCTTGGACCTTCATATTGAAGATGAAACACAGAAATTGCATCAGGGATTAAATACAAAAGGCACAATGCCGACTTCTGTCCAGGGGGAGTAATGTTTCAAACAGTCTGTGTTGGATCAGTTACTGGGAGACGAGTAGTAGATTTAGATAGACCGACGAATGTTTACTGTAACCCTTGGAACATCAAATTGACGATGAAACACAGAAGTTGCATCGGGATTGAATACAAAAGCCACAATGGCGGCTAATGTCCATGGGGAGTATTGCTTCAAACAGTCTGTGTTGGAACATTTCCTGCGAGACCAGTAGTAGATTCCGACGCACCACTGCTGGTTTACTGTAACCCTTGGACCTTCATATTGAAGATGAAACACAGAAATTGCATCTGGGATTAAATACAAAAGGCACAATGCCGACTTCTTTCCAGGGGGAGTAATGTTTCAAACAGTCTGTGTTGGAACAGTTCCTGGGAGACGAGTAGTAGATTTAGATGGACCGACGAATGTTTACTGTAACCCTTGGAACTTCAAATTGACGATGAAACACCGAAGTTGCATCGGGATTGAATACTAAAGGCACAATGGCGGCTAATGTCCAGGGGGAGTATTGCTTCAAACAGTCTGTGTTGGAACATTTCCTGCGAGACCAGTAGTAGATTCCGACGCACCACTGCTGGTTTACTGTAACCCTTGGACCTTCATATTGAAGATGAAACACAGAAATTGCATCAGGGATTAAATACAAAAGGCACAATGCCGACTTCTGTCCAGGGGGAGTAATGTTTCAAACAGTCTGTGTTGGAACAGTTCCTGGGAGACGAGTAGTAGATCTAGATGGACCGACGAATGTTTACTGTAACCCTTGGAACTTCAAATTGACGATGAAACACAGAAGTTGCATCGGGATTGAATGCTAAAGGCACAATGGCGGCTAATGTCCAGGGAGAGTAACGCTTCAAACAGTCTGTGTTGGAACATTTCCTGCGAGACCAGTAGTAGATTCCGACGCACCACTGCTGGTTTACTGTAACCCTTGAACCTTCATATTGAAGATGAAACACAGAAATTGCATCAGGGATTAAATACAAAAGGCACAGTGCCGACTTCTGTCCAGGGGAGTAATGTTTCAAGCAGTCTGTGTTGGAACAGTTCCTGGGAGACGAGTAGTAGATTTAGATGGACCGACGAATGTTTACAATAACCCTTGGAACTTCAAATTGACGATGAAACACAGAAGTTGCATCGGGATTGAATACAAAACGCACAATGGCGGCTAATGTCCAGGGGGAGTAACGCTTAAAACAGTCTGTGTTGGAACATTTCCTGCGAGACCAGTAGTAGATTCCGACGCACCACTGCGGCTTTACTGTAACCCTTGGACCTTCATATTGAAGATGAAACACAGAAATTGCATCAGGGATTAAATACAAAAGGCACAATGCCGACTTCTGTCCAGGGGGAGTAATGTTTCAAACAGTCTGTGTTGGAACAGTTCCTGTTAGACGAGTAGTAGATTTAGATGGACCGACGAATGTTTACTGTAACCCTTGGAACTTCAAATTGACGATGAAACACAGAAGTTGCATCGGGATTGAATACAAAACGCACAATGGCGGCTAATGTCCAGGGGGAGTAACGCTTCAAACAGTCTGTGTTGGAACATTTCCTGCGAGACCAGTAGTAGATTCCGACGCACCACTGCTGGTTTACTGTAACCCTTGGACCTTCATATTGAAGATGAAACACAGAAATTGCATCAGGGATTAAATACAAAAGGCACAATGCCGACTTCTGTCCAGGGGGAGTAATGTTTCAAACAGTCTGTGTTGGAACAGTTCCTGTTAGACGAGTAGTAGATTTAGATGGACCGACGAATGTTTACTGTAACCCTTGGAACTTCAAATTGACGATGAAACAAAAAGTTGCATCGGGATTGAACACAAAAGGCACAATGGCGGCTAATGTCCAGAGGGAGTAACGCTTCAAACAGTCTGTGTTGGAACATTTCCTGCGAGACCAGTAGTAGATTCCGACGCACCACTGCTGGTTTAGTGTAACCCTTGGACCTTCATATTGAAGATGAAACACAGAAATTGCATCAGGGATTAAATACAAAAGGCACAATGCCGACTTCTGTCCAGGGGGAGTAATGTTTCAAATAGTCTGTGTTGGAACAGTTCCTGGGAGACGAGTAGTAGATTTAGATAGACCGACGAATGTTTACTGTAACCCTTGGAACTTCAAATTGACGATGAAACACAGAAGTTGCATCGGGATTAAATACAATACGCACATTGGCGGCTAATGTCCAGGGGGAGTAACGCTTCAAACAGTCTGTGTTGGAACATTTCCTGCGAGACCAGTAGTAGATTCCGACGCACCACTGCTGGTTTACTGTAACCCTTGGACCTTCATATTGAAGATGAAACACAGAAATTGCATCAGGGATTAAATACAAAAGGCACAATGCCGACTTCTGTCCAGGGGGAGTAATGTTTCAAACAGTCTGTGTTGGATCAGTTACTGGGAGACGAGTAGTAGATTTAGATAGACCGACGAATGTTTACTGTAACCCTTGGAACATCAAATTGACGATGAAACACAGAAGTTGCATCGGGATTGAATACAAAAGGCACAATGGCGGCTAATGTCCAGGGGGAGTATTGCTTCAAACAGTCAGTGTTGGAACATTTCCTGCGAGACCAGTAGTAGATTCCGACGCACCACTGCTGGTTTACTGTAACCCTTGGACCTTCATATTGAAGATGAAACACAGAAATTGCATCTGGGATTAAATACAAAAGGCACAATGCCGACTTCTTTCCAGGGGGAGTAATGTTTCAAACAGTCTGTGTTGGAACAGTTCCTGGGAGACGAGCAGTAGATTTAGATGGACCGACAAATGATTACTGTAACCCTTGGAACTTCAAATTGACGATTTAACACAGAAGTTGCATCGGGATTGAATACAAAAGGCACAATGGCGGCTAATGTCCAGGGGGAGTATTGCTTCAAACAGTCTGTGTTGGAACATTTCCTGCGAGACCAGTAGTAGATTCCGACGCACCACTGCTGGTTTACTGTAACCCTTGGACCTTCATATTGAAGATGAAACACAGAAATTGCATCAGGGATTAAATACAAAAGGCACAATGCCGACTTCTGTCCAGGGGGAGTAATGTTTCAAACAGTCTGTGTTTGAACAGTTCCTGTTAGACGAGTAGTAGATTTAGATGGACCGACGAATGTTTACTGTAACCCTTGGAACTTCAAATTGACGATGAAACACAGAAGTTGCATCGGGATTGATCACAAAAGGCACAATGGTGGCTAATGTCCAGAGGGAGTAACGCTTCAAACAGTCTGTGTTGGAACATTTCCTGCGAGACCAGTAGTAGATTCCGACGCACCACTGCTGGTTTACTGTAACCCTTGGACCTTCATATCGAAGATGAAACACAGAAATTGCATCAGGGATTAAATACAAAATGCACAATGCCGACTTCTGTCCAGGGGGAGTAATGTTTCAAACAGTCTGTGTTGGAACAGTTCCTGGGAGACGAGTAGTAGATCTAGATGGACCAACGAATGTTTACTGTAACCCTTGGAACTTCAAATTGACGATGAAACACAGACGCTGCATCGGGATTGAATACAAAAGGCACAATGGCGGCTAATGTCCCGGGGGAGTAAAGCTTCAAACAGTCTGTGTTGTAACATTTCCTGCGAGACCAGTAGTAGATTCCGACGCACCACTGCTGGTTTACTGTAACCCTTGGACCTTCATATTGAAGATGAAACACAGAAATTGCATCAGGGATTAAATACAAAGGGCACAATGCCGACTTCTGTCCAGGGGGAGTAATGTTTCAAACAGTCTGTGTTGGAACAGTTCCTGGGAGACGAGTAGTAGATCTAGATGGACCAACGAATGTTTACTGTAACCCTTGGAACTTCAAATTGACGATGAAACACAGACGCTGCATCGGGATTGAATACAAAAGGCACAATGGCGGCTAATGTCCAGGGGAATAATGCTTCAAACAGTCTGTGTTGGAACATTTCCTGCGAGACCAGTAGTAGATTCCGACGCACCACAGCTGGTTTACTGTAACCCTTGGACCTTCATATTGAAGATGAAACACAGAAATTGCATCATTGATTAAATACAAGCGGCAGAATGCCGACTTCTGTCCAGGGGGAGTAATGTTTCAAACAGTCTGTGTTGGAACAGTTCCTGGGAGACGAGTAGTAGATCTAGATGGACCAACGAATGTTTACTGTAACCCTTGGAACTTCAAATTGACGATGAAACACAGACGCTGCATCGGGATTGAACACAAAAGGCACAATGGCGGCTAATGTCCAGGGGAATAATGCTTCATACAGTGTGTGTTGGAACATTTCCTGCGAGACCAGTAGTAGATTCCGACGCACCACTGCTGGTTTACTGTAACCCTTGGACCTTCATATTGAAGATGAAACACAGAAATTGCATCATTGATTAAATACAAGCGGCAGAATGCCGACTTCTGTCCAGGGGGAGTAATGTTTCAAACAGTCTGTGTTGGAACAGTTCCTGGGAGACGAGTAGTAGATTTAGGTGGACCGACGAATGTTTACTGTAACCCTTGGAACTTCAAATTGACGATGAAACACAGACGCTGCATCGGGATTGAACACAAAAGGCACAATGGCGGCTAATGTCCAGGGGGAGTAACGCTTCAAACAGTCTGTGTTGGAACATTTCCTGCGAGACCAGTAGTAGATTCCGACACACCACTGCTGGTTTACTGTAACCCTTGAACCTTCATATTGAAGATGAAACACAGAAATTGCATCAGGGATTAAATACAAAAGGCACAGTGCCGACTTCTGTCCAGGGGAGTAATGTTTCAAGCAGTCTGTGTTGGAACAGTTCCTGGGAGACGAGTAGTAGATTTAGATGGACCGACGAATGTTTACAATAACCCTTGGAACTTCAAATTGACGATGAAACACAGAAGTTGCATCGGGATTGAATACAAAACGCACAATGGCGGCTAATGTCCAGGGGGAGTAACGCTTAAAACAGTCTGTGTTGGAACATTTCCTGCGAGACCAGTAGTAGATTCCGACGCACAACTGCTGGTTTACTGTAACCCTTGGACCTTCATATTGAAGATGAAACACAGAAATTGCATCAGGGATTAAATACAAAAGGCACAATGCCGACTTCTGTCCAGGGGGAGTAATGTTTCAAACAGTCTGTGTTGGAACAGTTCCTGGGAGACGAGTAGTAGATTTAGACGGACCGACGAATGTTTACTGTAACCGTCGGAACTTCAAATTGACGATGAAACACAGAAGTTGCATCGGGATTGAATACAAAACGCTCATTGGCGGCTAATGTCCAGGGGGAGTAACGCTTCAAACAGTCTGTGTTGGAACATTTCCTGCGAGACCAGTAGTAGATTCCGACGCACCACTGCGGCTTTACTGTAACCCTTGGACCTTCATATTGAAGATGAAACACAGAAATTGCATCAGGGATTAAATACAAAAGGCACAATGCCGACTTCTGTCCAGGGGGAGTAATGTTTCAAACAGTCTGTGTTTGAACAGTTCCTGGGAGACGAGTAGTAGATTTAGGTGGACCGACGAATGTTTACTGTAACCCTTGGTACTTCAAATTGACGATGAAACACAGAAGTTGCATCGGGATTGAACACAAAATGCACAATGGCGGCTAATTTCCAGGGGGAGTATTGCTTCAAACAGTCTGTGTTGAAACATTTCCTGCTAGACCAGTAGTAGATTCCGACGCACCACTGCTGGTTTACTGTAACCCTTGGACCTTCATATTGAAGATGAAACACAGAAATTGCATCAGGGATTAAATACAAAAGGCACAATGCCGACTTCTGTTCAGGGGGAGTAATGTTTCAAACAGTCTGTGTTGGAACAGTTCCTGGGAGACGAGTAGTAGATCTAGATGGACCAACGAATGTTTACTGTAACCCTTGGAACTTCAAATTGACGATGAAACACAGACGCTGCATCGGGATTGAATACAAAAGGCACAATGGCGGCTAATGTCCAGGGGAATAATGCTTCAAACAGTCTGTGTTGGAACATTTCCTGCGAGACCAGTAGTAGATTCCGACGCACCACTGCTGGTTTACTGTAACCCTTGGACCTTCATATTGAAGATGAAACACAGAAATTGCATCAGGGATTAAATACAAAATGCACAATGCCGACTTCTGTCCAGGGGGAGTAATGTTTCAAACAGTCTGTGTTTGAACAGTTCCTGGGAGACGAGTAGTAGATTTAGGTGGACCGACGAATGTTTACTGTAACCCTTGGAACTTCAAATTGACGATGAAACACAGAAGTTGCATCGGGATTGAACACAAAAGGCACAATGGCGGCTAATGTCCAGGGGGAGTAACGCTTCAAACAGTCTGTGTTGGAACATTTCCTGCGAGACCAGTAGTAGATTCCGACGCACCACTGCTGGTTTACTGTAACCCTTGGACCTTCATATTGAAGATGAAACACAGAAATTGCATCATTGATTAAATACAAGCGGCAGAATGCCGACTTCTGTCCAGGGGGAGTAATGTTTCAAACAGTCTGTGTTGGAACAGTTCCTGGGAGACGAGTAGTAGATCTAGATGGACCAACGAATGTTTACTGTAACCCTTGGAACTTCAAATTGACGATGAAACACAGACGCTGCATCGGGATTGAATACAAAAGGCACAATGGCGGCTAATGTCCAGGGGGAGTAACGCTTCAAACAGTCTGTGTTGGAACATTTCCTGCGAGACCAGTAGTAGATTCCGACGCACCACTGCTGGTTTACTGTAACCCTTGGACCTTCATATTGAAGATGAAACACAGAAATTGCATCAGGGATTAAATACAAAAGGCACAATGCCGACTTCTGTCCAGGGGGAGTAATGTTTCAAACAGTCTGTGTTGGAACAGTTCCTGGGAGACGAGTAGTAGATTTAGATGGACCGACGAATGTTTACTGTAACCGTCGGAACTTCAAATTGACGATGAAACACAGAAGTTGCATCGGGATTGAATACAAAACGCACATTGGCGGCTAATGTCCAGGGGGAGTAACGCTTCAAACAGTCTGTGTTGGAACATTTCCTGCGAGACCAGTAGTAGATTCCGACGCACCACTGCTGGTTTACTGTAACCCTTGGACCTTCATATTGAAGATGAAACACAGAAATTGCATCATTGATTAAATACAAGCGGTAGAATGCCGACTTCTGTCCAGGGGGAGTAATGTTTCAAACAGTCTGTGTTGGAACAGTTCCTGGGAGACGAGTAGTAGATCTAGATGGACCAACGAATGTTTACTGTAACCCTTGGAACTTCAAATTGACGATGAAACACAGACGCTGCATCGGGATTGAACACAAAAGGCACAATGGCGGCTAATGTCCAGGGGAATAATGCTTCAAACAGTGTGTGTTGGAACATTTCCTGCGAGACCAGTAGTAGATTCCGACGCACCACTGCTGGTTTACTGTAACCCTTGGACCTTCATATTGAAGATGAAACACAGAAATTGCATCATTGATTAAATACAAGCGGCAGAATGCCGACTTCTGTCCAGGGGGAGTAATGTTTCAAACAGTCTGTGTTGGAACAGTTCCTGGGAGACGAGTAGTAGATTTAGGTGGACCGACGAATGTTTACTGTAACCCTTGGAACTTCAAATTGACGATGAAACACAGACGCTGCATCGGGATTGAACACAAAAGGCACAATAGCGGCTAATGTCCAGGGGGAGTAACGCTTCAAACAGTCTGTGTTGGAACATTTCCTGCGAGACCAGTAGTAGATCCCGACGCACCACTGGTGGTTTACTGTAACCCTTGAACCTTCATATTGAAGATGAAACACAGAAATTGCATCAGGGATTAAATACAAAAGGCACAGTGCCGACTTCTGTCCAGGGGAGTAATGTTTCAAGCAGTCTGTGTTGGAACAGTTCCTGGGAGACGAGTAGTAGATTTAGATGGACCGACGAATGTTTACAATAACCCTTGGAACTTCAAATTGACGATGAAACACAGAAGTTGCATCGGGATTGAATACAAAACGCACAATGGCGGCTAATGTCCAGGGGGAGTAACGCTTAAAACAGTCTGTGTTGGAACATTTCCTGCGAGACCAGTAGTAGATTCCGACGCACCACTGCTGGTTTACTGTAACCCTTGGACCTTCATATTGAAGATGAAACACAGAAATTGCATCAGGGATTAAATACAAAAGGCACAATGCCGACTTCTGTCCAGGGGGAGTAATGTTTCAAACAGTCTGTGTTGGAACAGTTCCTGGGAGACGAGTAGTAGATTTAGACGGACCGACGAATGTTTACTGTAACCGTCGGAACTTCAAATTGACGATGAAACACAGAAGTTGCATCGGGATTGAATACAAAACGCTCATTGGCGGCTAATGTCCAGGGGGAGTAACGCTTCAAACAGTCTGTGTTGGAACATTTCCTGCAAGACCAGTAGTAGATTCCGACGCACCACTGCTGGTTTACTGTAACCCTTGGACCTTCATATTGAAGATGAAACACAGAAATTGCATCATTGATTAAATACAAGCGGCAGAATGCCGACTTCTGTCCAGGGGAGTAATGTTTCAAACAGTCTGTGTTGGAACAGTTCCTGGGAGACGAGTAGTAGATCTAGATGGACCAACGAATGTTTACTGTAACCCTTGGAACTTCAAATTGACGATGAAACACAGACGCTGCATCGGGATTGAATACAAAAGGCACAATGGCGGCTAATGTCCAGGGGAATAATGCTTCAAACAGTCTGTGTTGGAACATTTCCTGCGAGACCAGTAGTAGATTCCGACGCACCACTGCGGCTTTACTGTAACCCTTGGACCTTCATATTGAAGATGAAACACAGAAATTGCATCAGGGATTAAATACAAAAGGCACAATGCCGACTTCTGTCCAGGGGGAGTAATGTTTCAAACAGTCTGTGTTTGAACAGTTCCTGGGAGACGAGTAGTAGATTTAGGTGGACCGACGAATGTTTACTGTAACCCTTGGATCTTCAAATTGACGATGAAACACAGAAGTTGCATCGGGATTGAATACAAAAGGCACAATGGCGGCTAATGTCCAGAGGGAGTAACGCTTCAAACAGTCTGTGTTGGAACATTTCCTGCGAGACCAGTAGTAGATTCCGACGCACCACTGCTGGTTTACTGTAACCCTTGGACCTTCATATTGAAGATGAAACACAGAAATTGCATCATTGATTAAATACAAACGGCAGAATGCCGAATCTGTCCAGGGGGAGTAATGTTTCAAACAGTCTGTGTTTGAACAGTTCCTGGGAGACGAGTAGTAGATTTAGGTGGACCGACGAATGTTTACGGTAACCCTTGGTACTTCAAATTGACGATGAAACACAGAAGTTGCATCGGGATTGAACACAAAATGCACAATGGCGGCTAAGTTCCAGGGGGAGTATTGCTTCAAACAGTCTGTGTTGAAACATTTCCTGCTAGACCAGTAGTAGATTCCGACGCACCACTGCTGGTTTACTGTAACCCTTGGACCTTCATATTGAAGATGAAACACAGAAATTGCATCAGGGATTAAATACAAAAGGCACAATGCCGACTTCTGTTCAGGGGGAGTAATGTTTCAAACAGTCTGTGTTGGAACAGTTCCTGGGAGACGAGTAGTAGATTTAGATAGACCGACGAATGTTTACTGTAACCCTTGGAACTTCAAATTGACGATGAAACACAGAAGTTGCATCGGGATTGAATACAAAAGGCACAATGGCGGCTAATGTCCAGGGGGAGTAACGCTTCAAACAGTCTGTGTTGTAACATTTCCTGCGAGACCAGTAGTAGATTCCGACGCACCACTGCTGGTTTACTGTAACCCTTGGACCTTCATATTGAAGATGAATCACAGAAATTGCATCAGGGATTAAATACAAAGGGCACAATGCCGACTTCTGTCCAGGGGGAGTAATGTTTCAAACAGTCTGTATTGGAACAGTTCCTGGGAGACGAGTAGTAGATCTAGATGGACCAACGAATGTTTACTGTAACCCTTGGAACTTCAAATTGACGATGAAACACAGACGCTGCATCGGGATTGAATACAAAAGGCACAATGGCGGCTAATGTCCAGGGGAATAATGCTTCAAACAGTCTGTGTTGGAACATTTCCTGCGAGACCAGTAATAGATTCCGACGCACCACTGCTGGTTTACTGTAACCCTTGGACCTTCATATTGAAGATGAAACACAGAAATTGCATCATTGATTAAATACAAGCGGCAGAATGCCGACTTCTGTCCAGGGGGAGTAATGTTTCAAACAGTCTGTGTTGGAACAGTTCCTGGGAGACGAGTAGTAGATCTAGATGGACCAACAAATGTTTACTGTAACCCTTGGAACTTCAAATTGACGATGAAACACAGAAGTTGCATCGGGATTGAATACAAAACGCACTTTGGCGGCTAATGTCCAGGGGGAGAAACGCTTCAAACAGTCTGTGTTGGAACATTTCCTGCGAGACCAGTAGTAGATTCCGACGCACCACTGCTGGTTTACTGTAACCCTTGGACCTTCATATTGAAGATGAAACACAGAAATTGCATCAGGGATTAAATACAAAATGCACAATGCCGACTTCTGTCCAGGGGGAGTAATGTTTCAAACAGTCTGTGTTTAAACAGCTCCTGGGAGACGAGTAGTAGATTTAGGTGGACCGACGAATGTTTACTGTAACCCTTGGAACTTCAAATTGACGATGAAACACAGAAGTTGCATCGGGATTGAACACAAAAGGCACAATGGCGGCTAATGTCCAGGGGGAGTAACGCTTCAAACAGTCTGTGTTGGAACAATTCCTGCGAGACCAGTAGTAGATTCCGACGCACCACTGCTGGTTTACTGTAACCCTTGGACCTTCATATTGAAGATGAAACACAGAAATTGCATCATTGATTAAATACAAGCGGCAGAATGCCGACTTCTGTCCAGGGGGAGTAATGTTTCAAACAGTCTGTGTTGGAACAGTTCCTGGGAGACGAGTAGTAGATCTAGATGGACCAACGAATGTTTACTGTAACCATCGGAACTTCAAATTGACGATGAAACACAGAAGTTGCATCGGGATTGAATACAAAACGCACTTTGGCGGCTAATGTCCAGGGGGAGTAACGCTTCAAACAGTCTGTGTTGGAACATTTCCTGCGAGACCAGTAGTAGATTCCGACGCACCACTGCTGGTTTACTGTAACCCTTGGACCTTCATATTGAAGATGAAACACAGAAATTGGATCAGGGATTAAATACAAAATGCACAATGCCGACTTCTGTCCAGGGGGAGTAATGTTTCAAACAGTCTGTGTTTGAACAGTTCCTGGGAGACGAGTAGTAGATTTAGGTGGACCGACGAATGTTTACTGTAACCCTTGGAACTTCAAATTGACGATGAAACACAGAAGTTGCATCGGGATTGAACACAAAAGACACAATGGCGGCTAATGTCCAGGGGGAGTAACGCTTCAAACAGTCTGTGTTGGAACATTTCCTGCGAGACCAGTAGTAGATTCCGACGCACCACTGCTGGTTTACTGTAACCCTTGGGCCTTCATATTGAAGATGAAACACAGAAATTGCATCATTGATTAAATACAAACGGCAGAATGCCGACTTCTGTCCAGGGGGAGTAATGTTTCAAACAGTCTGTGTTGGAACTGTTCCTGGGAAACGAGTAGTAGATTTAGATGGACCGACGAATGTTTACTGTAACCCTTGGAACTTCAAATTGACGATGAAACACAGAAGTTGCATCGGGATTGAATACAAAAGGCACAATGGCGGCTAATGTCCAGAGGGAGTAACGCTTCAAACAGTCTGTGTTGGAACATTTCCTGCGAGACCAGTAGTAGATTCCGACGCACCACTGCTGGTTTACTGTAACCCTTGGACTTTCATATTGAAGATGAAACACAGAAATTGCATCAGGGATTAAATACAAAAGGCACAGTGCCGACTTCTGTCCAGGGGAGTAATGTTTCAAGCAGTCTGTGTTGGAACAGTTCCTGGGAGACGAGTAGTAGATTTAGATGGACCGACGAATGTTTACAATAACCCTTGGAACTTCAAATTGACGATGAAACACAGAAGTTGCATCGGGATTGAATACAAAACGCACAATGGCGGCTAATGTCCAGGGGGAGTAACGCTTAAAATAGTCTGTGTTGGAACATTTCCTGCGAGACCAGTAGTAGATTCCGACGCACCACTGCTGGTTTACTGTAACCCTTGGACCTTCATATTGAAGATGAAACACAGAAATTGCATCAGGGATTAAATACAAAAGGCACAATGCCGACTTCTGTCCAGGGGGAGTAATGTTTCAAACAGTCTGTGTTGGAACAGTTCCTGGGAGACGAGTAGTAGATTTAGACGGACCGACGAATGTTTACTGTAACCGTCGGAACTTCAAATTGACGATGAAACACAGAAGTTGCATCGGGATTGAATACAAAACGCTCATTGGCGGCTAATGTCCAGGGGGAGTAACGCTTCAAACAGTCTGTGTTGGAACATTTCCTGCAAGACCAGTAGTAGATTCCGACGCACCACTGCTGGTTTACTGTAACCCTTGGACCTTCATATTGAAGATGAAACACAGAAATTGCATCATTGATTAAATACAAGCGGCAGAATGCCGACTTCTGTCCAGGGGAGTAATGTTTCAAACAGTCTGTGTTGGAACAGTTCCTGGGAGACGAGTAGTAGATCTAGATGGACCAACGAATGTTTACTGTAACCCTTGGAACTTCAAATTGACGATGAAACACAGACGCTGCATCGGGATTGAATACAAAAGGCACAATGGCGGCTAATGTCCAGGGGAATAATGCTTCAAACAGTCTGTGTTGGAACATTTCCTGCGAGACCAGTAGTAGATTCCGACGCACCACTGCGGCTTTACTGTAACCCTTGGACCTTCATATTGAAGATGAAACACAGAAATTGCATCAGGGATTAAATACAAAAGGCACAATGCCGACTTCTGTCCAGGGGGAGTAATGTTTCAAACAGTCTGTGTTTGAACAGTTCCTGGGAGACGAGTAGTAGATTTAGGTGGACCGACGAATGTTTACTGTAACCCTTGGATCTTCTAATTGACGATGAAACACAGAAGTTGCATCGGGATTGAATACAAAAGGCACAATGGCGGCTAATGTCCAGAGGGAGTAACGCTTCAAACAGTCTGTGTTGGAACATTTCCTGCGAGACCAGTAGTAGATTCCGACGCACCACTGCTGGTTTACTGTAACCCTTGGACCTTCATATTGAAGATGAAACACAGAAATTGCATCATTGATTAAATACAAACGGCAGAATGCCGAATCTGTCCAGGGGGAGTAATGTTTCAAACAGTCTGTGTTTGAACAGTTCCTGGGAGACGAGTAGTAGATTTAGGTGGACCGACGAATGTTTACGGTAACCCTTGGTACTTCAAATTGACGATGAAACACAGAAGTTGCATCGGGATTGAACACAAAATGCACAATGGCGGCTAAGTTCCAGGGGGAGTATTGCTTCAAACAGTCTGTGTTGAAACATTTCCTGCTAGACCAGTAGTAGATTCCGACGCACCACTGCTGGTTTACTGTAACCCTTGGACCTTCATATTGAAGATGAAACACAGAAATTGCATCAGGGATTAAATACAAAAGGCACAATGCCGACTTCTGTTCAGGGGGAGTAATGTTTCAAACAGTCTGTGTTGGAACAGTTCCTGGGAGACGAGTAGTAGATTTAGATAGACCGACGAATGTTTACTGTAACCCTTGGAACTTCAAATTGACGATGAAACACAGAAGTTGCATCGGGATTGAATACAAAAGGCACAATGGCGGCTAATGTCCAGGGGGAGTAACGCTTCAAACAGTCTGTGTTGTAACATTTCCTGCGAGACCAGTAGTAGATTCCGACGCACCACTGCTGGTTTACTGTAACCCTTGGACCTTCATATTGAAGATGAATCACAGAAATTGCATCAGGGATTAAATACAAAGGGCACAATGCCGACTTCTGTCCAGGGGGAGTAATGTTTCAAACAGTCTGTATTGGAACAGTTCCTGGGAGACGAGTAGTAGATCTAGATGGACCAACGAATGTTTACTGTAACCCTTGGAACTTCAAATTGACGATGAAACACAGACGCTGCATCGGGATTGAATACAAAAGGCACAATGGCGGCTAATGTCCAGGGGAATAATGCTTCAAACAGTCTGTGTTGGAACATTTCCTGCGAGACCAGTAATAGATTCCGACGCACCACTGCTGGTTTACTGTAACCCTTGGACCTTCATATTGAAGATGAAACACAGAAATTGCATCATTGATTAAATACAAGCGGCAGAATGCCGACTTCTGTCCAGGGGGAGTAATGTTTCAAACAGTCTGTGTTGGAACAGTTCCTGGGAGACGAGTAGTAGATCTAGATGGACCAACAAATGTTTACTGTAACCCTTGGAACTTCAAATTGACGATGAAACACAGAAGTTGCATCGGGATTGAATACAAAACGCACTTTGGCGGCTAATGTCCAGGGGGAGAAACGCTTCAAACAGTCTGTGTTGGAACATTTCCTGCGAGACCAGTAGTAGATTCCGACGCACCACTGCTGGTTTACTGTAACCCTTGGACCTTCATATTGAAGATGAAACACAGAAATTGCATCAGGGATTAAATACAAAATGCACAATGCCGACTTCTGTCCAGGGGGAGTAATGTTTCAAACAGTCTGTGTTTAAACAGCTCCTGGGAGACGAGTAGTAGATTTAGGTGGACCGACGAATGTTTACTGTAACCCTTGGAACTTCAAATTGACGATGAAACACAGAAGTTGCATCGGGATTGAACACAAAAGGCACAATGGCGGCTAATGTCCAGGGGGAGTAACGCTTCAAACAGTCTGTGTTGGAACAATTCCTGCGAGACCAGTAGTAGATTCCGACGCACCACTGCTGGTTTACTGTAACCCTTGGACCTTCATATTGAAGATGAAACACAGAAATTGCATCATTGATTAAATACAAGCGGCAGAATGCCGACTTCTGTCCAGGGGGAGTAATGTTTCAAACAGTCTGTGTTGGAACAGTTCCTGGGAGACGAGTAGTAGATCTAGATGGACCAACGAATGTTTACTGTAACCATCGGAACTTCAAATTGACGATGAAACACAGAAGTTGCATCGGGATTGAATACAAAACGCACTTTGGCGGCTAATGTCCAGGGGGAGTAACGCTTCAAACAGTCTGTGTTGGAACATTTCCTGCGAGACCAGTAGTAGATTCCGACGCACCACTGCTGGTTTACTGTAACCCTTGGACCTTCATATTGAAGATGAAACACAGAAATTGGATCAGGGATTAAATACAAAATGCACAATGCCGACTTCTGTCCAGGGGGAGTAATGTTTCAAACAGTCTGTGTTTGAACAGTTCCTGGGAGACGAGTAGTAGATTTAGGTGGACCGACGAATGTTTACTGTAACCCTTGGAACTTCAAATTGACGATGAAACACAGAAGTTGCATCGGGATTGAACACAAAAGACACAATGGCGGCTAATGTCCAGGGGGAGTAACGCTTCAAACAGTCTGTGTTGGAACATTTCCTGCGAGACCAGTAGTAGATTCCGACGCACCACTGCTGGTTTACTGTAACCCTTGGGCCTTCATATTGAAGATGAAACACAGAAATTGCATCATTGATTAAATACAAACGGCAGAATGCCGACTTCTGTCCAGGGGGAGTAATGTTTCAAACAGTCTGTGTTGGAACTGTTCCTGGGAAACGAGTAGTAGATTTAGATGGACCGACGAATGTTTACTGTAACCCTTGGAACTTCAAATTGACGATGAAACACAGAAGTTGCATCGGGATTGAATACAAAAGGCACAATGGCGGCTAATGTCCAGAGGGAGTAACGCTTCAAACAGTCTGTGTTGGAACATTTCCTGCGAGACCAGTAGTAGATTCCGACGCACCACTGCTGGTTTACTGTAACCCTTGGACTTTCATATTGAAGATGAAACACAGAAATTGCATCAGGGATTAAATACAAAAGGCACAATGCCGACTTCTGTCCAGGGGGAGTAATGTTTCAAACAGTCTGTGTTTGAACAGTTCCTGGGAGACGAGTAGTAGATTTAAGTGGACCGACGAATGTTTACTGTAACCCTTGGAACTTCAAATTGACGATGAAACACAGAAGTTGCATCGGGATTGAACACAAAAGGCACAATGGCGGCTAATGTCCAGGGGGAGTAACGCTTCAAACAGTCTGTGTTGGAACATTTCCAGCGAGACCAGTAGTAGATTCCGAAGCACCACGGCTGGTTTACTGTAACCCTTGGACCTTCATATTGAAGATGAAACACAGTAATTGCATCATTGATTAAATACAAACGGCAGAATGCCGACTTCTGTCTAGGGGGAGTAATGTTTCAAACAGTCTGTGTTTGATCAGTTCCTGGGAGACGAGTAGTAGATTTAGGTGGACCGACGAATGTTTACTTCAATGTTTGGAACTTCAAATTGACGATGAAACACAGAATTTGCATCGGGATTGAACACAAAAGGCACAATGGCGGCTAATGTCCAGGGGGAGTAACGCTTCAAACAGTCTGTGTTGGAACATTTCCTTCGAGACCAGTAGTAGATTCCGACGCACCACTGCTGGTTTACTGTAACCCTTGGACCTTCATATTGAAGATGAAACACAGAAATTGCATCAGGGATTAAATACAAAAGGCACAATGCCGACTGCTGTCCAGGGGGAGTAATGTTTCAAACAGTCTGTGTTGGAACAGTTCCTGGGAGACGAGTAGTAGATTTAGGTGGACCGACGAATGTTTACTGTAACCCTTGGAACTTCAATTTGACGATGAAACACAGACGTTGCATCGGGATTGAACACAAAAGGTACAATGGCGGCTAATTTCCAGGGGGAGTATTGCTTCAAACAGTCTGTGTTGGAACATTTCCTGCTAGACCAGTAGTAGATTCCGACGCACCACTGCTGGTTTACTGTAACCCTTGGACCTTCATATTGAAGATGAAACACAGAAATTGCATCAGGGATGAAATACAAAAGGCACAATGCCGACTTCTGTCCAGGGGGAGTAATGTTTCAAACAGTCTGTGTTGGAACAGTTCCAGGGAGACGAGTAGTAGATCTAGATGGACCAACGAATGTTTACTGTAACCCTTGGAACTTCAAATTGACAATGAAACACAGACGTTGCATCGGGATTGAACACAAAAGGCACAATGCCGGCTAATGTCCAGGGAGAGTAACGCTTCAAACAGTCTGTGTTGGAACATTTCCTGCGAGACCAGTAGTAGATTCCGACGCACCACTGCTGGTTTACTGTAACCCTTGGACCTTCATATTGAAGATGAAACACAGAAATTGCATCAGGGATTAAATACAAAAGGCACAATGCCGACTGCTGTCCAGGGGGAGTAATGTTTCAAACAGTCTGTGTTGGAACAGTTCCTGGGAGACGAGTAGTAGATTTAGGTGGACCGACGAATGTTTACTGTAACCCTTGGAACTTCAATTTGACGATGAAACACAGACGTTGCATCGGGATTGAACACAAAAGGCACAATGGCGGCTAATTTCCAGGGTGTGTATTGCTTCAAACAGTCTGTGTTGGAACATTTCCTGCTAGACCAGTAGTAGATTCCGACGCACCACTGCTGGTTTACTGTAACCCTTGGACCTTCATATTGAAGATGAATCACAGAAATTGCATCAGGGATTAAATACAAAGGGCACAATGCCGACTTCTGTCCAGGTTGAGTAATGTTTCAAAGAGTCTGTGTTGGAACAATTCCTGGGAGACGAGTAGTAGATTTAGATGGACCGACGAATGTTTACTGTAACCCTTGGAACTTCAAATTGACGATGAAACACAGAAGTTGCATCGGGATTGAATACAAAAGGCACAATGGCGGCTAATGTCCAGAGGGAGTAACGCTTCAAACAGTCTGTGTTGGAACATTTCCTGCGAGACCAGTAGTAGATTCCGACGCACCACTGTGGCTTTACTGTAACCCTTAGACCTTCATATTGAAGATGAAACACAGAAATTGCATCAGGGATTAAATACAAAAGGCACAATGCCGACTTCTGTCCAGGGGGAGTAATGTTTCAAACAGTCTGTGTTTGAACAGTTCCTGGGAGACGAGTAGTAGATTTAGGTGGACCGACGAATGTTTACTGTAACCCTTGGAACTTCAAATTGACGATGAAACACAGAAGTTGCATCGGGATTGAACACAAAAGGCACAATGGTGGCTAATGTCCAGGGGGAGTAACGCTTCAAACAGTCTGTGTTGGAACATTTCCTGCGAGACCAGTAGTAGATTCCGACGCACCACTGCTGGTTTACTGTAACCCTTGAACCTTCATATTGAAGATGAAACACAGAAATTGCATCAGGGATGAAATACAAAAGGCACAATGCCGACTTCTGTCCAGGGGGAGTTATTTTTCAAACAGTCTGTGTTGGAACAGTTCCAGGGAGACGAGTAGTAGATCTAGATGGACCAACGAATGTTTACTGTAACCCTTGGAACTTCAAATTGACGATGAAACACAGACGTTGCATCGGGATTGAACACAAAAGGCACAATGGCGGCTAATGTCCAGGGGGAGTAACGCTTCAAACAGTCTGTGTTGGAACATTTCCTTCGAGACCAGTAGTAGATTCCGACGCACCACTGCTGGTTTACTGTAACCCTTGGACCTTCATATTGAAGATGAAACACAGAAATTGCATCAGGGATTAAATACAAAAGGCACAATGCCGACTGCTGTCCAGGGGGAGTAATGTTTCAAACAGACTGTGTTGGAACAGTTCCTGGGAGACGAGTAGTAGATTTAGGTGGACCGACGAATGTTTACTGTAACCCTTGGAACTTCAATTTGACGATGAAACACAGACGTTGCATCGGGATTGAACACAAAAGGTACAATGGCGGCTAATTTCCAGCGGGAGTATTGCTTCAAACAGTCTGTGTTGGAACATTTCCTGCTAGACCAGTAGTAGATTCCGACGCACCACTGCCGGTTTACTGTAACCCTTGGACCTTCATATTGAAGATGAAACACAGAAATTGCATCAGGGATGAAATACAAAAGGCACAATGCCGACTTCTGTCCAGGGGGAGTAATGTTTCAAACAGTCTGTGTTGGAACAGTTCCAGGGAGACGAGTAGTAGATCTAGATGGACCAACGAATGTTTACTGTAACCCTTGGAACTTCAAATTGACGATGAAACACAGACGTTGCATCGGGATTGAACACAAAAGGCACAATGCCGGCTAATGTCCAGGGAGAGTAACGCTTCAAACAGTCTGTGTTGGAACATTTCCTGCGAGACCAGTAGTAGATTCCGACGCACCACTGCTGGTTTACTGTAACCCTTGGACCTTCATATTGAAGATGAAACACAGAAATTGCATCAGGGATTAAATACAAAAGGCACAATGCCGACTGCTGTCCAGGGGGAGTAATGTTTCAAACAGTCTGTGTTGGAACAGTTCCTGGGAGACGAGTAGTAGATTTAGGTGGACCGACGAATGTTTACTGTAACCCTTGGAACTTCAAATTGACGATGAAACACAGACGTTTCATCGGGATTGAACACAAAAGGCACAATGGCGGCTAATTTCCAGGGGGAGTATTGCTTCAAACAGTCTGTGTTGGAACATATCCTGCTAGACCAGTAGTAGATTCCGACGCACCACTGCTGGTTTACTGTAACCCTTGGACCTTCATATTGAAGATGAATCACAGAAATTGCATCAGGGATTAAATACAAAGGGCACAATGCCGACTTCTGTCCAGGTTGAGTAATGTTTCAAACAGTCTGTGTTGGAACAATTCCTGGGTGACGAGTAGTAGATTTAGATGGACCGACGAATGTTTACTGTAACCCTTGGAACTTCAAATTGACGATGAAACACAGAAGTTGCATCGGGATTGAATACAAAAGGCACAATGGCGGCTAATGTCCAGAGGGAGTAACGCTTCAAACAGTCTGTGTTGGAACATTTCCTGCGAGACCAGTAGTAGATTCCGACGCACCACTGTGGCTTTACTGTAACCCTTGGACCTTCATATTGAAGATGAAACACAGAAATTGCATCAGGGATTAAATACAAAAGGCACAATGCCGACTTCTGTCCAGGGGGAGTAATGTTTCAAACAGTCTGTGTTTGAACAGTTCCTGGGAGACGAGTAGTAGATTTAGGTGGACCGACGAATGTTTACTGTAACCCTTGGAACTTCAAATTGACGATGAAACACAGACGTTGCATCGGGATTGAACACAAAAGGCACAATGCCGGCTAATGTCCAGGGAGAGTAACGCTTCAAACAGTCTGTGTTGGAACATTTCCTGCGAGACCAGTAGTGGATTCCGACGCACCACTGTGGCTTTACTGTAACCCTTGGACCTTCATATTGAAGATGAAACACAGAAATTGCATCATTGATTAAATACAAACGGCAGAATGCCGACTTCTGTCCAGGGGGAGTAATGTTTCAAACAGTCTGTGTTTGAACAGTTCCTGGGAGACGAGTAGTAGATTTAGATGGAACGTCAAATGTTTACTATAACCCTTGGAACTTCAAATTGACGATGAAACACAGAAGTTGCATCGGGATTGAATACAAAAGGCACAATGGCGGCTAATGTCCAGGGGGAGTAATGCTTCAAACAGTCTGTGTTGGAAAATTTCCTGCGAGACCAGTAGTAGATTCCGACTCACCACTGCGGCTTTACTGTAACCCTTGGACCTTCATATTGAAGATGAAACACAGAAATTGCATCATTGATTAAATAAAAAGGGCAGAATGCCGACTTCTGTCCAGGGTGAGTAATGTTTCAAACAGTCTGTGTTGGAACAGTTCTTGGGAGACGAGTAGTAGATCTAGATGGACCAACGAATGTTTACTGTAACCCTTGGAACTTCAAATTGACGATGAAACACAGACGTTGCATCGGGATTGAATACACATGGCACAATGGCGGCTAATGTCCAGGGGAATAATGCTTCAAACAGTCTGTGTTGGAACATTTCCTGCGAGACCAGTAGTAGATTCCGACGCACCACTGCTGGTTTACTGTAACCCTTGGACCTTCATATTGAAGATGAAACACAGAAATTGCATCAGGGATTAAATACAAAAGGCACAATGCCGACTTCTGTCCAGGGGGAGTAATGTTTCAAACAGTCTGTGTTGGAACAGTTACTGGGAGACGAGTAGTAGATCTAGATGGACCAACGAATGTTTACTGTAACCCTTGGAACTTCAAATTGACGACGAAACACAGACGTTGCATCGGGATTGAATACAAAAGGCACAATGGCGGCTAATGTCCACGGGAATAATGCTTCAAACAGTCTGTGTTGGAACATTTCCTGCGAGACCAGTAGTAGATTCCGACGCACCACTGCTGGTTTACTGTATCCCTTGGACCTTCATATTGAAGATGAAACACAGACATTACATCAGGGATTAAATACAAAAGGCACAATGCCGACTTCTGTCCAGGGGGAGTAATGTTTCAAACAGTCTGTGTTGGAACAGTTCCTGGGAGACGAGTAGTAGATTTAGATGGACCGACGAATGTTTACTGTAACCCTCGGAACTTCAAATTGACGATGAAACACAGAAGTTGCATCGGGATTGAATACAAAACGCACATTGACGGCTAATGTCCAGGGGGATTAACGCTTCAAACAGTCTGTGTTGGAACATGTCCTGCGAGACCAGTAGTAGATTCCGACGCACCACTGCTGGTTTACTGTAACCCTTGGACCTTCATATTGAAGATGAAACACAGAAATTGCATCAGGGATTAAATACAAAAGGCACAATGCCGACTTCTGTCCAGGGGGAGTAATGTTTCAAACAGTCTGTGTTTGAACAGTTCCTGGGAGACGAGTAGTAGATTTAGGTGGACCGACGAATGTTTACTGTAACCCTTGGAACTTCAAATTGACGATGAAACACAGAAGTTGCATCGGGATTGAACACAAAAGGCACAATGGCGGCTAATGTCCAGGGGGAGTATTGCTTCAAACAGTCTGTGTTGGAACATTTCCTGCGAGACCGGTAGTAGATTCCGACTCACCACTGCGGCTTTACTGTAACCCTTGGACCTTCATATTGAAGATGAAACACAGAAATTGCATCAGGGATTAAATACAAAAGGCACAATGCCGACTTCTGTCCAGGGGGAGTAATGTTTCAAACAGTCTGTGTTGGAACAGTTCCTGGGAGACGAGTAGTAGATCTAGATGAACCGAAGAATGTTTACTGTAACCCTTGGAACTTCAAATTGACGATGAAACACAGAAGTTGCATCGATATTGAATACAAAAGGCACAATGGCGGCTAATGTCCAGGGGGAGTAACGCTTCAAACAGTCTGTGTTGGAACATTTCCTACGAGACCAGTAGTTGATTCCGACGCTCCACTGCTGGTTTACTGTAACCCTTGGACCTTCATATTGAAGATGAAACACAGAAATTGCATCAGGGATTAAATACAAACGGCAGAATGCCGACTTCTGTCCAGGGGGAGTAATGTTTCAAACAGTCTGTGTTGGAACAGTTCCTGGGAGACGAGTAGTAGATCTAGATGGACCAACGAATGTTTACTGTAACCCTTGGAACTTCAAATTGACGATGAAACACAGACGTTGCATCGGGATTGAATACACATGGCACAATGGCGGCTAATGTCCAGGGGAATAATGCTTCAAACAGTCTGTGTTGGAACATTTCCTGCGAGACCAGTAGTAGATTCCGACGCACCACTGCTGGTTTACTGTAACCCTTGGACCTTCATATTGAAGATGAAACACAGAAATTGCATCAGGGATTAAATACAAAAGGCACAATGCCGACTTCTGTCCAGGGGGAGTAATGTTTCAAACAGTCTGTGTTGGAACAGTTACTGGGAGACGAGTAGTAGATCTAGATGGACCAACGAATGTTTACTGTAACCCTTGGAACTTCAAATTGACGATGAAACACAGAAGTTGCATCGGGATTGAATACAAAACGCACATTGGCGGCTAATGTCCAGGGGGATTAACGCTTCAAACAGTCTGTGTTGGAACATTTCCTGCGAGACCAGTAGTAGATTCCGACGCACCACTGCTGGTTTACTGTAACCCTTGGACCTTCATATTGAAGATGAAACACAGAAATTGCATCAGGGATTAAATACAAAAGGCACAATGCCGACTTCTGTCCAGGGGGAGTAATGTTTCAAACAGTCTGTGTTTGAACAGTTCCTGGGAGACGAGTAGTAGATTTAGGTGGACCGACGAATGTTTACTGTAACCCTTGGAACTTCAAATTGACGATGAAACACAGAAGTTGCATCGGGATTGAACACAAAAGGCACAATGGCGGCTAATGTCCAGGGGGAGTAACGCTTCAAACAGTCTGTGTTGGAACATTTCCTGCGAGACCAGTAGTAGATTCCGTCGCACCACTGCGGCTTTACTGTAACCCTTGGACCTTCATATTGAAGATGAATCACAGAAATTGCATCATTGATTAGATACAAATGGCAGAATGAAGACTTCTGTCCAGGGGGAGTAATATATCAAACAGACTGTGTTGGAACAGTTCCTGGCAGACGAGTAGTAGATCTAGATGGACCAACGAATGTTTACTGTAACCCTTGGAACTTCAAATTGACGATGAAACACAGACGTTGCATCGGGATTGAATACACATGGCACAATGGCGGCTAATGTCCAGGGGAATAATGCTTCAAACAGTCTGTGTTGGAACATTTCCTGCGAGACCAGTAGTAGATTCCGACGCACCACTGCTGGTTTACTGTAACCCTTGGACCTTCATATTGAAGATGAAACACAGAAATTGCATCAGGGATTAAATACAAAAGGCACAATGCCGACTTCTGTCCAGGGGGAGTAATGTTTCAAACAGTCTGTGTTGGAACAGTTACTGGGAGACGAGTAGTAGATCTAGATGGACCAACGAATGTTTACTGTAACCCTTGGAACTTCAAATTGACGACGAAACACAGACGTTGCATCGGGATTGAATACAAAAGGCACAATGGCGGCTAATGTCCACGGGAATAATGCTTCAAACAGTCTGTGTTGGAACATTTCCTGCGAGACCAGTAGTAGATTCAGACGCACCACTGCTGGTTTACTGTATCCCTTGGACCTTCATATTGAAGATGAAACACAGACATTACATCAGGGATTAAATACAAAAGGCACAATGCCGACTTCTGTCCAGGGGGAGTAATGTTTCAAACAGTCTGTGTTGGAACAGTTCCTGGGAGACGAGTAGTAGATTTAGATGGACCGACGAATGTTTACTGTAACCCTCGGAACTTCAAATTGACGATGAAACACAGAAGTTGCATCGGGATTGAATACAAAACGCACATTGGCGGCTAATGTCCAGGGCGATTAACGCTTCAAACAGTCTGTGTTGGAACATGTCCTGCGAGACCAGTAGTAGATTCCGACGCACCACTGCTGGTTTACTGTAACCCTTGGACCTTCATATTGAAGATGAAACACAGAAATTGCATCAGGGATTAAATACAAAAGGCACAATGCCGACTTCTGTCCAGGGGGAGTAATGTTTCAAACAGTCTGTGTTTGAACAGTTCCTGGGAGACGAGTAGTAGATTTAGGTGGACCGACGAATGTTTACTGTAACCCTTGGAACTTCAAATTGACGATGAAACACAGAAGTTGCATCGGGATTGAACACAAAAGGCACAATGGCGGCTAATGTCCAGGGGGAGTATTGCTTCAAACAGTCTGTGTTGGAACATTTCCTGCGAGACCGGTAGTAGATTCCGACTCACCACTGCGGCTTTACTGTAACCCTTGGACCTTCATATTGAAGATGAAACACAGAAATTGCATCAGGGATTAAATACAAAAGGCACAATGCCGACTTCTGTCCAGGGGGAGTAATGTTTCAAACAGTCTGTGTTGGAACAGTTCCTGGGAGACGAGTAGTAGATCTAGATGAACCGACGAATGTTTACTGTAACCCTTGGAACTTCAAATTGACGATGAAACACAGAAGTAGCATCGATATTGAATACAAAAGGCACAATGGCGGCTAATGTCCAGGGGGAGTAATGTTTCAAACAGTCTGTGTTGGAACAGTTCCTGGGAGACGAGTAGTAGATCTAGATGAACCGAAGAATGTTTACTGTAACCCTTGGAACTTCAAATTGACGATGAAACACAGAAGTTGCATCGATATTGAATACAAAAGGCACAATGGCGGCTAATGTCCAGGGGGAGTAACGCTTCAAACAGTCTGTGTTGGAACATTTCCTACGAGACCAGTAGTTGATTCCGACGCTCCACTGCTGGTTTACTGTAACCCTTGGACCTTCATATTGAAGATGAAACACAGAAATTGCATCAGGGATTAAATACAAACGGCAGAATGCCGACTTCTGTCCAGGGGGAGTAATGTTTCAAACAGTCTGTGTTGGAACAGTTCCTGGGAGACGAGTAGTAGATCTAGATGGACCAACGAATGTTTACTGTAACCCTTGGAACTTCAAATTGACGATGAAACACAGACGTTGCATCGGGATTGAATACACATGGCACAATGGCGGCTAATGTCCAGGGGGAGTAACGCTTCAAACAGTCTGTGTTGGAACATTTCCTGCGAGACCAGTAGTAGATTCCGACGCACCACTGCGGCTTTACTGTAACCCTTGGACCTTCATATTGAAGATGAATCACAGAAATTGCATCATTGATTAGATACAAATGGCAGAATGAAGACTTCTGTCCAGGGGGAGTAATATATCAAACAGACTGTGTTGGAACAGTTCCTGGCAGACGAGTAGTAGATCTAGATGGACCAACGAATGTTTACTGTAACCCTTGGAACTTCAAATTGACGATGAAACACAGACGTTGCATCGGGATTGAATACACATGGCACAATGGCGGCTAATGTCCAGGGGAATAATGCTTCAAACAGTCTGTGTTGGAACATTTCCTGCGAGACCAGTAGTAGATTCCGACGCACCACTGCTGGTTTACTGTAACCCTTGGACCTTCATATTGAAGATGAAACACAGAAATTGCATCAGGGATTAAATACAAAAGGCACAATGCCGACTTCTGTCCAGGGGGAGTAATGTTTCAAACAGTCTGTGTTGGAACAGTTACTGGGAGACGAGTAGTAGATCTAGATGGACCAACGAATGTTTACTGTAACCCTTGGAACTTCAAATTGACGACGAAACACAGACGTTGCATCGGGATTGAATACAAAAGGCACAATGGCGGCTAATGTCCACGGGAATAATGCTTCAAACAGTCTGTGTTGGAACATTTCCTGCGAGACCAGTAGTAGATTCAGACGCACCACTGCTGGTTTACTGTATCCCTTGGACCTTCATATTGAAGATGAAACACAGACATTACATCAGGGATTAAATACAAAAGGCACAATGCCGACTTCTGTCCAGGGGGAGTAATGTTTCAAACAGTCTGTGTTGGAACAGTTCCTGGGAGACGAGTAGTAGATTTAGATGGACCGACGAATGTTTACTGTAACCCTCGGAACTTCAAATTGACGATGAAACACAGAAGTTGCATCGGGATTGAATACAAAACGCACATTGGCGGCTAATGTCCAGGGCGATTAACGCTTCAAACAGTCTGTGTTGGAACATGTCCTGCGAGACCAGTAGTAGATTCCGACGCACCACTGCTGGTTTACTGTAACCCTTGGACCTTCATATTGAAGATGAAACACAGAAATTGCATCAGGGATTAAATACAAAAGGCACAATGCCGACTTCTGTCCAGGGGGAGTAATGTTTCAAACAGTCTGTGTTTGAACAGTTCCTGGGAGACGAGTAGTAGATTTAGGTGGACCGACGAATGTTTACTGTAACCCTTGGAACTTCAAATTGACGATGAAACACAGAAGTTGCATCGGGATTGAACACAAAAGGCACAATGGCGGCTAATGTCCAGGGGGAGTATTGCTTCAAACAGTCTGTGTTGGAACATTTCCTGCGAGACCGGTAGTAGATTCCGACTCACCACTGCGGCTTTACTGTAACCCTTGGACCTTCATATTGAAGATGAAACACAGAAATTGCATCAGGGATTAAATACAAAAGGCACAATGCCGACTTCTGTCCAGGGGGAGTAATGTTTCAAACAGTCTGTGTTGGAACAGTTCCTGGGAGACGAGTAGTAGATCTAGATGAACCGACGAATGTTTACTGTAACCCTTGGAACTTCAAATTGACGATGAAACACAGAAGTAGCATCGATATTGAATACAAAAGGCACAATGGCGGCTAATGTCCAGGGGGAGTAACGCTTCAAACAGTCTGTGTTGGAACATTTCCTACGAGACCAGTAGTTGATTCCGACGCTCCACTGCTGGTTTACTGTAACCCTTGGACCTTCATATTGAAGATGAAACACAGAAATTGCATCAGGGATTAAATACAAACGGCAGAATGCCGACTTCTGTCCAGGGGGAGTAATGTTTCAAACAGTCTGTGTTGGAACAGTTCCTGGGAGACGAGTAGTAGATCTACATGGACCAACGAATGTTTACTGTAACCCTTGGAACTTCAAATTGACGATGAAACACAGACGTTGCATCGGGATTGAATACACATGGCACAATGGCGGCTAATGTCCAGGGGAATAATGCTTCAAACAGTCTGTGTTGGAACATTTCCTGCGAGACCAGTAGTAGATTCCGACGCACCACTGCTGGTTTACTGTAACCCTTGGACCTTCATATTGAAGATGAAACACAGAAATTGCATCAGGGATTAAATACAAAAGGCACAATGCCGACTTCTGTCCAGGGGGAGTAATGTTTCAAACAGTCTGTGTTGGAACAGTTCCTGGGAGACGAGTAGTAGATCTAGATGAACCGAAGAATGTTTACTGTAACCCTTGGAACTTCAAATTGACGATGAAACACAGAAGTTGCATCGATATTGAATACAAAAGGCACAATGGCGGCTAATGTCCAGGGGGAGTAACGCTTCAAACAGTCTGTGTTGGAACATTTCCTACGAGACCAGTAGTTGATTCCGACGCTCCACTGCTGGTTTACTGTAACCCTTGGACCTTCATATTGAAGATGAAACACAGAAATTGCATCAGGGATTAAATACAAACGGCAGAATGCCGACTTCTGTCCAGGGGGAGTAATGTTTCAAACAGTCTGTGTTGGAACAGTTCCTGGGAGACGAGTAGTAGATCTAGATGGACCAACGAATGTTTACTGTAACCCTTGGAACTTCAAATTGACGATGAAACACAGACGTTGCATCGGGATTGAATACACATGGCACAATGGCGGCTAATGTCCAGGGGAATAATGCTTCAAACAGTCTGTGTTGGAACATTTCCTGGGAGACGAGTAGTAGATCTAGATGAACCGAAGAATGTTTACTGTAACCCTTGGAACTTCAAATTGACGATGAAACACAGAAGTTGCATCGATATTGAATACAAAAGGCACAATGGCGGCTAATGTCCAGGGGGAGTAACGCTTCAAACAGTCTGTGTTGGAACATTTCCTACGAGACCAGTAGTTGATTCCGACGCTCCACTGCTGGTTTACTGTAACCCTTGGACCTTCATATTGAAGATGAAACACAGAAATTGCATCAGGGATTAAATACAAACGGCAGAATGCCGACTTCTGTCCAGGGGGAGTAATGTTTCAAACAGTCTGTGTTGGAACAGTTCCTGGGAGACGAGTAGTAGATCTAGATGGACCAACGAATGTTTACTGTAACCCTTGGAACTTCAAATTGACGATGAAACACAGACGTTGCATCGGGATTGAATACACATGGCACAATGGCGGCTAATGTCCAGGGGAATAATGCTTCAAACAGTCTGTGTTGGAACATTTCCTGCGAGACCAGTAGTAGATTCCGACGCACCACTGCTGGTTTACTGTAACCCTTGGACCTTCATATTGAAGATGAAACACAGAAATTGCATCAGGGATTAAATACAAAAGGCACAATGCCGACTTCTGTCCAGGGGGAGTAATGTTTCAAACAGTCTGTGTTGGAACAGTTACTGGGAGACGAGTAGTAGATCTAGATGGACCAACGAATGTTTACTGTAACCCTTGGAACTTCAAATTGACGATGAAACACAGAAGTTGCATCGGGATTGAATACAAAACGCACATTGGCGGCTAATGTCCAGGGGGATTAACGCTTCAAACAGTCTGTGTTGGAACATTTCCTGCGAGACCAGTAGTAGATTCCGACGCACCACTGCTGGTTTACTGTAACCCTTGGACCTTCATATTGAAGATGAAACACAGAAATTGCATCAGGGATTAAATACAAAAGGCACAATGCCGACTTCTGTCCAGGGGGAGTAATGTTTCAAACAGTCTGTGTTTGAACAGTTCCTGGGAGACGAGTAGTAGATTTAGGTGGACCGACGAATGTTTACTGTAACCCTTGGAACTTCAAATTGACGATGAAACACAGAAGTTGCATCGGGATTGAACACAAAAGGCACAATGGCGGCTAATGTCCAGGGGGAGTAACGCTTCAAACAGTCTGTGTTGGAACATTTCCTGCGAGACCAGTAGTAGATTCCGACGCACCACTGCGGCTTTACTGTAACCCTTGGACCTTCATATTGAAGATGAATCACAGAAATTGCATCATTGATTAGATACAAATGGCAGAATGAAGACTTCTGTCCAGGGGGAGTAATATATCAAACAGACTGTGTTGGAACAGTTCCTGGCAGACGAGTAGTAGATCTAGATGGACCAACGAATGTTTACTGTAACCCTTGGAACTTCAAATTGACGATGAAACACAGACGTTGCATCGGGATTGAATACACATGGCACAATGGCGGCTAATGTCCAGGGGAATAATGCTTCAAACAGTCTGTGTTGGAACATTTCCTGCGAGACCAGTAGTAGATTCCGACGCACCACTGCTGGTTTACTGTAACCCTTGGACCTTCATATTGAAGATGAAACACAGAAATTGCATCAGGGATTAAATACAAAAGGCACAATGCCGACTTCTGTCCAGGGGGAGTAATGTTTCAAACAGTCTGTGTTGGAACAGTTACTGGGAGACGAGTAGTAGATCTAGATGGACCAACGAATGTTTACTGTAACCCTTGGAACTTCAAATTGACGACGAAACACAGACGTTGCATCGGGATTGAATACAAAAGGCACAATGGCGGCTAATGTCCACGGGAATAATGCTTCAAACAGTCTGTGTTGGAACATTTCCTGCGAGACCAGTAGTAGATTCAGACGCACCACTGCTGGTTTACTGTATCCCTTGGACCTTCATATTGAAGATGAAACACAGACATTACATCAGGGATTAAATACAAAAGGCACAATGCCGACTTCTGTCCAGGGGGAGTAATGTTTCAAACAGTCTGTGTTGGAACAGTTCCTGGGAGACGAGTAGTAGATTTAGATGGACCGACGAATGTTTACTGTAACCCTCGGAACTTCAAATTGACGATGAAACACAGAAGTTGCATCGGGATTGAATACAAAACGCACATTGGCGGCTAATGTCCAGGGCGATTAACGCTTCAAACAGTCTGTGTTGGAACATGTCCTGCGAGACCAGTAGTAGATTCCGACGCACCACTGCTGGTTTACTGTAACCCTTGGACCTTCATATTGAAGATGAAACACAGAAATTGCATCAGGGATTAAATACAAAAGGCACAATGCCGACTTCTGTCCAGGGGGAGTAATGTTTCAAACAGTCTGTGTTTGAACAGTTCCTGGGAGACGAGTAGTAGATTTAGGTGGACCGACGAATGTTTACTGTAACCCTTGGAACTTCAAATTGACGATGAAACACAGAAGTTGCATCGGGATTGAACACAAAAGGCACAATGGCGGCTAATGTCCAGGGGGAGTATTGCTTCAAACAGTCTGTGTTGGAACATTTCCTGCGAGACCGGTAGTAGATTCCGACTCACCACTGCGGCTTTACTGTAACCCTTGGACCTTCATATTGAAGATGAAACACAGAAATTGCATCAGGGATTAAATACAAAAGGCACAATGCCGACTTCTGTCCAGGGGGAGTAATGTTTCAAACAGTCTGTGTTGGAACAGTTCCTGGGAGACGAGTAGTAGATCTAGATGAACCGACGAATGTTTACTGTAACCCTTGGAACTTCAAATTGACGATGAAACACAGAAGTAGCATCGATATTGAATACAAAAGGCACAATGGCGGCTAATGTCCAGGGGGAGTAACGCTTCAAACAGTCTGTGTTGGAACATTTCCTACGAGACCAGTAGTTGATTCCGACGCTCCACTGCTGGTTTACTGTAACCCTTGGACCTTCATATTGAAGATGAAACACAGAAATTGCATCAGGGATTAAATACAAACGGCAGAATGCCGACTTCTGTCCAGGGGGAGTAATGTTTCAAACAGTCTGTGTTGGAACAGTTCCTGGGAGACGAGTAGTAGATCTAGATGGACCAACGAATGTTTACTGTAACCCTTGGAACTTCAAATTGACGATGAAACACAGACGTTGCATCGGGATTGAATACACATGGCACAATGGCGGCTAATGTCCAGGGGAATAATGCTTCAAACAGTCTGTGTTGGAACATTTCCTGCGAGACCAGTAGTAGATTCCGACGCACCACTGCTGGTTTACTGTAACCCTTGGACCTTCATATTGAAGATGAAACACAGAAATTGCATCAGGGATTAAATACAAAAGGCACAATGCCGACTTCTGTCCAGGGGGAGTAATGTTTCAAACAGTCTGTGTTGGAACAGTTACTGGGAGACGAGTAGTAGATCTAGATGGACCAACGAATGTTTACTGTAACCCTTGGAACTTCAAATTGACGATGAAACACAGAAGTTGCATCGGGATTGAATACAAAACGCACATTGGCGGCTAATGTCCAGGGGGATTAACGCTTCAAACAGTCTGTGTTGGAACATTTCCTGCGAGACCAGTGGTAGATTCCGACGCACCACTGCTGGTTTACTGTAACCCTTGGACCTTCATATTGAAGATGAAACACAGAAATTGCATCAGGGATTAAATACAAAAGGCACAATGCCGACTTCTGTCCAGGGGGAGTAATGTTTCAAACAGTCTGTGTTTGAACAGTTCCTGGGAGACGAGTAGTAGATTTAGGTGGACCGACGAATGTTTACTGTAACCCTTGGAACTTCAAATTGACGATGAAAAACAGAAGTTGCATCGGGATTGAACACAAAAGGCACAATGGCGGCTAATGTCCAGGGGGAGTAACGCTTCAAACAGTCTGTGTTGGAACATTTCCTGCGAGACCAGTAGTAGATTCCGACGCACCACTGCGGCTTTACTGTAACCCTTGGACCTTCATATTGAAGATGAATCACAGAAATTGCATCATTGATTAGATACAAATGGCAGAATGAAGACTTCTGTCCAGGGGGAGTAATATATCAAACAGACTGTGTTGGAACAGTTCCTGGGAGACGAGTAGTAGATCTAGATGGACCAACGAATGTTTACTGTAACCCTTGGAACTTCAAATTGACGATGAAACACAGACGTTGCATCGGGATTGAATACAAAATGCACAATGGCGGCTAATGTTCAGGGGAATAATGCTTCAAACAGTCTGTGTTGGAACATTTCCTGCGAGACCAGTAGTGGATTCCGACGCACCACTGCTGGATTACTGTAACCCTTGGACCTTCATATTGAAGATGAAACACGGAAATTGCATCAGGGATTAAATACAAAAGGCACAATGCCGACTTCTGTCCAGCGGGAGTAATGTTTCAAACAGGCTGTGTTGGAACAGTTCCTGGGAGACGAGTAGTAGATCTAGATGGACCAACGAATGTTTACTGTAACCCTTGGACCTTCATATTGAAGATGAATCACAGAAATTGCATCATTGATTAGATACAAATGGCAGAATGAAGACTTCTGTCCAGGAGGAGTAATATATCAAACAGACTGTGTTGGAATAGTTCCTGGGAGACGAGTAGTAGATGTAGATGGACCAACGAATGTTTACTGTAACCCTTGGAACTTCAAATTGACGATGAAACACAGACGTTGCATCGGGATTGAATACAAAATGCACAATGGCGGCTAATGTTCAGGGGAATAATGCTTCAAACAGTCTGTGTTGGAACATTTCCTGCGAGACCAGTAGTAGATTCCGACTTACCACTGCTGGATTACTGTAACCCTTGGACCTTCATATTGAAGATGAAACACAGAAATTGCATCAGGGATTAAATACAAAAGGCACAATGCCGACTTCTGTACAGGGGGAGTAATGTTTCAAACAGTCTGTGTTTGAACAGTTCCTGGGAGACGAGTAGTAGATTTAATTGGACCGACGAATGTTTACTGTAACCCTTGGAACTTCAAATTGACGATGAAACACAGAAGTTGCATCGGGATTGAACACAAAAGGCACAATGGCGGCTAATGTCCAGGGGGAGTAACGCTTCAAACAGTCTGTGTTGGAACATTTCCTGCGAGACCAGTAGTAGATTCCGACGCACCACTGCTGGTTTACTGTAACCCTTGGACCTTCATATTGAAGATGAAACACAGAAATTGCATCATTGATTAAATACAAACGGCAGAATGCCGACTTCTGTCCAGGAGGAGTAATGTTTCAAACAGTCTGTGTTTGAACAGTTCCTGGGAGACGAGTAGTAGATCTAGATGGACCAACGAATGTTTACTGTAACCCTTGGAACTTCAAATTGACGATGAAACACAGACGTTGCATCGGGATTGAATACAAAAGGCACAATGGCGGCTAATGTCCAGGGGAATAATGCTTCAAACAGTCTGTGTTGGAACATTTCCTGCGAGACCAGTAGTAGATTCCGACGCACCACTGCTGGTTTACTGTGACCCTTGGACCTTCATATTGAAGATGAAACACAGAAATTGCATCAGGGATTAAATACAAAAGGCACAATGCCGACTTCTGTCCAGGGGGAGCAATGTTTCAAACAGTCTGTGTTGGAAAGTTCCTGGGAGACGAGTAGTAGATCTAGATGGACCAACGAATGTTTACTGTAACCCTTGGAACTTCAAATTGACGATGAAACACAGACGTTGCATCGGGATTGAATACAAAAGGCACAATGGCGGCTAATGTCCAGGGGAATAATGCTTCAAACAGTCTGTGTTGGAACATTTCCTGCGAGACCAGTAGTAGATTCCGACGCACCACTGCTGGTTTACTGTAACCCTTGGACCTTCATATTGAAGATGAAACACAGAAATTGCATCAGGGATTAAATACAAAAGGCACAATGCCGACTTCTGTCCAGGGGGAGTAATGTTTCAAACAGTCTGTGTTGGAAAGTTCCTGGGAGACGAGTAGTAGATCTAGATGGACCAACGAATGTTTACTGTAACCCTTGGAACTTCAAATTGACGATGAAACACAGACGTTGCATCGGGATTGAATACAAAAGGCACAATGGCGGCTAATGTCCAGGGAAATAATGCTTCAAACAGTCTGTGTTGGAACATTTCCTGCGAGACCAGTAGTAGATTCCGACGCACCACTGCTAGTTTACTATAACCCTTGGACCTTCATTTTGAAGATGAAACACAGAAATTGCATCAGGGATTAAATACAAAACGCACAATGCCGACTTCTGTACAGGGGGAGTAATGTTTCAAACAGTCTGTGTTTGAACAGTTCCTGGGAGACGAGTAGTAGATTTAATTGGACCGACGAATGTTTACTGTAACCCTTGGAACTTCAAATTGACGATGAAACACAGAAGTTGCATCGGGATTGAACACAAAAGGCACAATGGCGGCTAATGTCCAGGGGGAGTAACGCTTCAAACAGTCTGTGTTGGAACATTTCCTGCGAGACCAGTAGTAGATTCCGACGCACCACTGCTGGTTTACTGTAACCCTTGGACCTTCATATTGAAGATGAAACACAGAAATTGCATCATTGATTAAATACAAACGGCAGAATGCCGACTTCTGTCCAGGAGGAGTAATGTTTCAAACAGTCTGTGTTTGAACAGTTCCTGGGAGACGAGTAGTAGATCTAGATGGACCAACGAATGTTTACTGTAACCCTTGGAACTTCAAATTGACGATGAAACACAGACGTTGCATCGGGATTGAATACAAAAGGCACAATGGCGGCTAATGTCCAGGGGAATAATGCTTCAAACAGTCTGTGTTGGAACATTTCCTGCGAGACCAGTAGTAGATTCCGACGCACCACTGCTGGTTTACTGTAACCCTTGGACCTTCATATTGAAGATGAAACACAGAAATTGCATCAGGGATTAAATACAAAAGGCACAATGCCGACTTCTGTCCAGGGGGAGTAATGTTTCAAACAGTCTGTGTTGGAAAGTTCCTGGGAGACGAGTAGTAGATCTAGATGGACCAACGAATGTTTACTGTAACCCTTGGAACTTCAAATTGACGATGAAACACAGACGTTGCATCGGGATTGAATACAAAAGGCACAATGGCGGCTAATGTCCAGGGGAATAATGCTTGAAACAGTCTGTGTTGGAACATTTCCTGCGAGACCAGTAGTAGATTCCGACGCACCACTGCTGGTTTACTGTGACCCTTGGACCTTCATATTGAAGATGAAACACAGAAATTGCATCAGGGATTAAATACAAAAGGCACAATGCCGACTTCTGTCCAGGGGGAGTAATGTTTCAAACAGTCTGTGTTGGAAAGATCCTGGGAGACGAGTAGTAGATCTAGATGGACCAACGAATGTTTACTGTAACCCTTGGAACTTCAAATTGACGATGAAACACAGACGTTGCATCGGGATTGAATACAAAAGGCACAATGGCGGCTAATGTCCAGGGGAATAATGCTTCAAACAGTCTGTGTTGGAACATTTCCTGCTAGACCAGTAGTAGATTCCGACGCACCACTGCTGGTTTACTGTAACCCTTGGACCTTCATATTGAAGATGAAACACAGAAATTGCATCAGGGATTAAATACAAAAGGCACAATGCCGACTTCTGTCCAGGGGGAGTAATGTTTCAAACAGTCTGTGTTGGAAAGTTCCTGGGAGACGAGTAGTAGATCTAGATGGACCAACGAATGTTTACTGTAACCCTTGGAACTTCAAATTGACGATGAAACACAGACGTTGCATCGGGATTGAATACAAAAGGCACAATGGCGGCTAATGTCCAGGGGAATAATGCTTCAAACAGTCTGTGTTGGAACATTTCCTGCGAGACCAGTAGTAGATTCCGACGCACCACTTCTAGTTTACTATAACCCTTGGACCTTCATTTTGAAGATGAAACACAGAAATTGCATCAGGGATTAAATACAAAAGGCACAATGCCGACTTCTGTACAGGGGGAGTAATGTTTCAAACAGTCTGTGTTTGAACAGTTCCTGGGAGACGAGTAGTAGATTTAATTGGACCGACGAATGTTTACTGTAACCCTTGGAACTTCAAATTGACGATGAAACACAGAAGTTGCATCGGGATTGAACACAAAAGGCACAATGGCGGCTAATGTCCAGGGGGAGTAACGCTTCAAACAGTCTGTGTTGGAACATTTCCTGCGAGACCAGTAGTAGATTCCGACGCACCACTGCTGGTTTACTGTAACCCTTGGACCTTCATATTGAAGATGAAACACAGAAATTGCATCATTGATTAAATACAAACGGCAGAATGCCGACTTCTGTCCAGGAGGAGTAATGTTTCAAACAGTCTGTGTTTGAACAGTTCCTGGGAGACGAGTAGTAGATCTAGATGGACCAACGAATGTTTACTGTAACCCTTGGAACTTCAAATTGACGATGAAACACAGAAGTTGCATCGGGATTGAATACAAAAGGCACAATGGCGGCTAATGTCCAGGGGAATAATACTTCAAACAGTCTGTGTTGGAACATTTCCTGCGAGACCAGTAGTAGATTCCGACGCACCACTGCTAGTTTACTATAACCCTTGGACCTTTATTTTGAAGATGAAACACAGAAATTGCATCAGGGATTAAATACAAAAGGCACAATGCCGACTTCTGTCCAGGGGGAGTAATGTTTCAAACAGTCTGTGTTTGAACAGTTCCTGGGAGACGAGTAGTAGATTTAATTGGACCGACGAATGTTTACTGTAACCCTTGGAACTTCAAATTGACGATGAAACACAGAAGTTGCATCGGGATTGAACACAAAAGGCACAATGGCGGCTAATGTCCAGGGGGAGTAACGCTTCAAACAGTCTGTGTTGGAACATTTCCTGCGAGACCAGTAGTAGATTCCGACGCACCACTGCTGGTTTACTGTAACCCTTGGACCTTCATATTGAAGATGAAACACAGAAATTGCATCATTGATTAAATACAAACTGCAGAATGCCGACTTCTGTCCAGGGGGAGTAATGTTTCAAACAGTCTGTGTTTGAACAGTTCCTGGGAGACGAGTAGTAGATCTAGATGGACCAACGAATGTTTACTGTAACCCTTGGAACTTCAAATTGACGATGAAACACAGACATTGCATCGGGATTGAATACAAAAGGCACAATGGCGGCTAATGTCCAGGGGAATAATGCTTCAAACAGTCTGTGTTGGAACATTTCCTGCGAGACCAGTAGTAGATTCCGACGCACCACTGCTGGTTTACTGTGACCCTTGGACCTTCATATTGAAGATGAAACACAGAAATTGCATCAGGGATTAAATACAAAACGCACAATGCCGACTTCTGTCCAGGGGGAGCAATGTTTCAAACAGTCTGTGTTGGAAAGTTCCTGGGAGACGAGTAGTAGATCTAGATGGACCAACGAATGTTTACTGTAACCCTTGGAACTTCAAATTGTCGATGAAACACAGACGTTGCATCGGGATTGAATACAAAAGGCACAATGGCGGCTAATGTCCAGGGGAATAATGCTTCAAACAGTCTGTGTTGGAACATTTCCTGCGAGACCAGTAGTAGATTCCGACGCACCACTGCTGGTTTACTGTAACCCTTGGACCTTCATATTGAAGATGAAACACAGAAATTGCATCAGGGATTAAATACAAAAGGCACAATGCCGACTTCTGTCCAGGGGGAGTAATGTTTCAAACAGTCTGTGTTGGAACAGTTCTTGGGAGACGAGTAGTAGATCTAGATGGACCAACGAATGTTTACTGTAACCCTTGGAACTTCAAATTGACGATGAAACACAGACGTTGCATCGGGATTGAATACAAAACGCACAATGGCGGCTAATGTCCAGGGAAATAATGCTTCAAACAGTCTGTGTTGGAACATTTCCTGCGAGACCAGTAGTAGATTCCGACGCACCACTGCTAGTTTACTATAACCCTTGGACCTTCATTTTGAAGATGAAACACAGAAATTGCATAAGGGATTAAATACAAAAGGCACAATGCCGACTTCTGTACAGGGGGAGTAATGTTTCAAACAGTCTGTGTTTGAACAGTTCCTGGGAGACGAGTAGTAGATTTAATTGGACCGACGAATGTTTACTGTAACCCTTGGAACTTCAAATTGACGATGAAACACAGAAGTTGCATCGGGATTGAACACAAAATTCACAATGGCGGCTAATGTCCAGGGGGAGTAACGCTTCAAACAGTCTGTGTTGGAACATTTCCTGCGAGACCAGTAGTAGATTCCGACGCACCACTGCTGGTTTACTGTAACCCTTGGACCTTCATATTGAAGATGAAACACAGAAATTGCATCATTGATTAAATACAAACGGCAGAATGCCGACTTCTGTCCAGGAGGAGTAATGTTTCAAACAGTCTGTGTTTGAACAGTTCCTGGGAGACGAGTAGTAGATCTAGATGGACCAACGAATGTTTACTGTAACCCTTGGAACTTCAAATTGACGATGAAACACAGACGTTGCATCGGGATTGAATACAAAAGGCACAATGGCGGCTAATGTCCAGGGGAATAATGCTTCAAACAGTCTGTGTTGGAACATTTCCTGCGAGACCAGTAGTAGATTCCGACGCACCACTGCTGGTTTACTGTAACCCTTGGACCTTCATATTGAAGATGAAACACAGAAATTGCATCAGGGATTAAATACAAAGGGCACAATGCCGACTTCTGTCCAGGGGGAGTAATGTTTCAAACAGTCTGTGTTGGAAAGTTCCTGGGAGACGAGTAGTAGATCTAGATGGACCAACGAATGTTTACTGTAACCCTTGGAACTTCAAATTGACGATGAAACACAGACGTTGCATCGGGATTGAATACAAAAGGCACAATGGCGGCTAATGTCCAGGGGAATAATGCTTGAAACAGTCTGTGTTGGAACATTTCCTGCGAGACCAGTAGTAGATTCCGACGCACCACTGTTGGTTTACTGTGACCCTTGGACCTTCATATTGAAGATGAAACACAGAAATTGCATCAGGGATTAAATACAAAAGGCACAATGCCGACTTCTGTCCAGGGGGAGTAATGTTTCAAACAGTCTCTGTTGGAAAGTTCCTGGGAGACGAGTAGTAGATCTAGATGGACCAACGAATGTTTACTGTAACCCTTGGAACTTCAAATTGACGATGAAACACAGACGTTGCATCGGGATTGAATACAAAAGGCACAATGGCGGCTAATGTCCAGGGGAATAATGCTTCAAACAGTCTGTGTTGGAACATTTCCTGCTAGACCAGTAGTAGATTCCGACGCACCACTGCTGGTTTACTGTAACCCTTGGACCTTCATATTGAAGATGAAACACAGAAATTGCATCAGGGATTAAATACAAAAGGCACAATGCCGACTTCTGTCCAGGGGGAGTAATGTTTCAAACAGTCTGTGTTGGAAAGTTCCTGGGAGACGAGTAGTAGATCTAGATGGACCAACGAATGTTTACTGTAACCCTTGGAACTTCAAATTGACGATGAAACACAGACGTTGCATCGGGATTGAATACAAAAGGCACAATGGCGGCTAATGTCCAGGGGAATAATGCTTCAAACAGTCTGTGTTGGAACATTTCCTGCGAGACCAGTAGTAGATTCCGACGCACCACTTCTAGTTTACTATAACCCTTGGACCTTCATTTTGAAGATGAAACACAGAAATTGCATCAGGGATTAAATACAAAAGGCACAATGCCGACTTCTGTACAGGGGGAGTAATGTTTCAAAAAGTCTGTGTTTGAACAGTTCCTGGGAGACGAGTAGTAGATTTAATTGGACCGACGAATGTTTACTGTAACCCTTGGAACTTCAAATTGACGATGAAACACAGAAGTTGCATCGGGATTGAACACAAAAGGCACAATGGCGGCTAATGTCCAGGGGGAGTAACGCTTCAAACAGTCTGTGTTGGAACATTTCCTGCGAGACCAGTAGTAGATTCCGACGCACCACTGCTGGTTTACTGTAACCCTTGGACCTTCATATTGAAGATGAAACACAGAAATTGCATCATTGATTAAATACAAACGGCAGAATGCCGACTTCTGTCCAGGAGGAGTAATGTTTCAAACAGTCTGTGTTTGAACAGTTCCTGGGAGACGAGTAGTAGATCTAGATGGACCAACGAATGTTTACTGTAACCCTTGGAACTTCAAATTGACGATGAAACACAGAAGTTGCATCGGGATTGAATACAAAAGGCACAATGGCGGCTAATGTCCAGGGGAATAATGCTTCAAACAGTCTGTGTTGGAACATTTCCTGCGAGACCAGTAGTAGATTCCGACGCACCACTGCTAGTTTACTATAACCCTTGGACCTTTATTTTGAAGATGAAACACAGAAATTGCATCAGGGATTAAATACAAAAGGCACAATGCCGACTTCTGTCCAGGGGGAGTAATGTTTCAAACAGTCTGTGTTTGAACAGTTCCTGGGAGACGAGTAGTAGATTTAATTGGACCGACGAATGTTTACTGTAACCCTTGGAACTTCAAATTGACGATGAAACACAGAAGTTGCATCGGGATTGAATACAAAAGGCACAATGGCGGCTAATGTCCAGGGGGAGTAACGCTTCAAACAGTCTGTGTTGGAACATTTCCTGCGAGACCAGTAGTAGATTCCGACGCACCACTGCTGGTTTACTGTAACCCTTGGACCTTCATATTGAAGATGAAACACAGAAATTGCATCATTGATTAAATACAAACTGCAGAATGCCGACTTCTGTCCAGGGGGAGTAATGTTTCAAACAGTCTGTGTTTGAACAGTTCCTGGGAGACGAGTAGTAGATCTAGATGGACCAACGAATGTTTACTGTAACCCTTGGAACTTCAAATTGACGATGAAACACAGACGTTGCATCGGGATTGAATACAAAAGGCACAATGGCGGCTAATGTCCAGGGGGAGTAACGCTTCAAACTGTCTGTGTTGGAACATTTACTGCGAGACCAGTAGTAGATTCCGACGCACCACTGCTGGTTTATTGTAACCCTTGGACCTTCATATTGAAGATGAAACACAGAAATTGCATCAGGGATTAAATACAAAAGGCACAATGCCGACTTCTGTCCAGGGGGAGTAATGTTTCAAACAGTCTGTGTTGGAACAGTTCCTGGGAGACGAGTAGTAGATCTAGATGGACCAACGAATGTTTACTGTAACCCTTGAAACTTCAAATTGACGATGAAACACAGAAGTTGCATCGATATTGAATACAAAAGGCACAATGGCGGCTAATGTCCAGGGGGAGTAACGTTTCAAACAGTCTGTGTTGGAACATTTCCTGCGAGACCAGTAGTAGATTCCGACGCACCACTGCTGGTTTACTGTAACCCTTGGACCTTCATATTGAAGATGGAACACAGAAATTTCAACAGGGATTAAATACAAAAGGCACAATGCCGACTTGTGTCCAGGGGGAGTAATGTTTCAAACAGTCTGTGTTTGAACAGTTCCTGGGAGACGAGTAGTAGATTTAGGTGGACCGACGAATGTTTACTGTAAGCCTTGGAACTTCAAATTGACGATGAAACACAGAAGTTGCATCGGGATTGAACACAAAAGGCACAATGGCGGCTAATGTCCAGGGGGAGTAACGCTTCAAACAGTCTGTGTTGGAACATTTCCTGCGAGACCAGTAGTAGATTCCGACGCACCACTGCTGGTTTACTGTAACCCTTGGACCTTCATATTGAAGATGAAACACAGAAATTGCATCATTGATTAAATACAAACGGCAGAATGCCGACTTCTGTCCAGGGGGAGTAATGTTTCAAACAGTCTGTGTTGGAACAGTTCCTGGGAGACGAGTAGTAGATCTAGATGAACCGAAGATTGTTTACTGTAACCCTTGGAACTTCAAATTGACGATGAAACACAGAAGTTGCATCGATATTGAATACAAAAGGCACAATGGCGGCTAATGTCCAGGGGGAGTAACGCTTCAAACAATCTGTGTTGGAACATTTCCTGCGAGACCAGTAGTAGATTCCGACGCACCACTGCTGCTTTACTGTAACCCTTGGACCTTCATATTGAAGATGAAACACAGAAATTGCATCAGGGATTAAATACAAAAGGCACAATGCCGACTTCTGTCCAGGGGGAGTAATGTTTCAAACAGTCTGTGTTTGAACAGTTCCTGGGAGACGAGTAGTAGATTTAATTGGACCGACGAATGTTTACTGTAACCCTTGGAACTTCAAATTGACGATGAAACACAGAAGTTGCATCGGGATTGAACACAAAAGGCACAATGGCGGCTAATGTCCAGGGGGAGTATTGCTTCAAACAGTCTGTGTTGGAACATTTCCTGCGAGACCAGTAGTAGATTCCGACACACCACTGCTGGTTTACTGTAACCCTTGGACATTCATATTGAAGATGAAACACAGAAATTGCATCAGGGACTAAATACAAAAGGCACAATGCCGACTTCTATCCAGGAGGAGTAAATTTTCAAACAGTCTGTGTTTGAACAGTTCCTGGGAGACGAGTAGTAGATTTAGATGCAACGACAAATGTTTACTGTAACCCTTGGAACTTCAAATTGACGATGAAACACAGAAGTTGCATCGGGATTGAATACAAAAGGCACAATGGCGGCTAATGTCCAGGGGGAGTATTGCTTCAAACAGTCTGTGTTGGAACATTTCCTGCGAGACCAGTAGTAGATTCCGACGCACCACTGCGGCTTTACTGTAACCCTTGGACCTTCATATTGAAGATGAAACACAGAAATTGCATCAGGGATTAAATACAAAAGGCACAATGCCGACTTCTGTCCAGCGGGAGTAATGTTTCAAACAGTCTGTGTTGGAACAGTTCCTGGGAGACGAGTAGTAGATCTAGATGAACTGAAGAATGTTTACTGTAACCCTTGGAACTTCAAATTGACGATGAAACACAGAAGTTGCATCGATATTGAATACAAAAGGCACAATGGCGGCTAATGTCCAGGGGGAGTAACGCTTCAAACAGTCTGTGTTGGAACATTTCCTGCGAGACCAGTAGTAGATTCCGACGCACCACTGCGGCTTTACTGTAACCCTTGGACCTTCATATTGAAGATGAAACACAGAAAGTGCATCAGGGATTAAATACAAAAGGCACAATGCCGACTTCTGTCCAGGGGGAGTAATGTTATAAACAGTCTGTGTTTGAGCAGTTCCTGGGAGACGAGTAGTAGATTTAGGTGGACCGACGAATGTTTACTGTAACCCTTGGAACTTCAAATTGACGATGAAACACAGAAGTTGCATCGGGATTGAACACAAAAGGCACAATGGCGGCTAATGTCCAGGGGGAGTAACGCTTCAAACAGTCTGTGTTGGAACATTTCCTGCTAGACCAGTAGTAGATTCCGACGCACCACTGCGGCTTTACTGTAACCCTTGGACCTTCATATTGAAGATGAAACACAGAAATTGCATCAGGGATTAAATACAAAAGGCACAATGCCGACTTCTGTCCAGGGGGAGTAATGTTTCAAACAGTCTGTGTTGGAACAGTTCCTGGGAGACGAGTAGTAGATCTAGATGAACTGAAGAATGTTTACTGTAACCCTTGGAACTTCAAATTGACGATGAAACACAGAAGTTGCATCGATATTGAATACAAAAGGCACAATGGCGGCTAATGTCCAGGGGGAGTAACGCTTCAAACAGTCTGTGTTGGAACATTTCCTGCGAGACCAGTAGTAGATTCCGACGCACCACTGCTGGTTTACTGTAACCCTTGGACCTTCATATTGAAGATGAAACACAGAAATTGCATCAGGGATTAAATACAAAAGGCACAATGCCGACTTCTGTCCAGGGGGAGTAATGTTTCAAACAGTCTGTGTTTGAACAGTTCCTGGGAGACGAGTAGTAGATTTAATTGGACCGACGAATGTTTACTGTAACCCTTGGAACTTCAAATTGACGATGAAGCACAGAAGTTGCATCGGGATTGAACACAAAAGGCACAATGGCGGCTAATGTCCAGGGGGAGTAACGCTTCAAACAGTCTGTGTTGGAACATTTCCTGCGAGACCAGTAGTAGATTCCGACGCACCACTGCTGGTTTACTGTAACCCTTGGACCTTCATATTGAAGATGAAACACAGAATTTGCATGATTGATTAAATACAAACGGCAGAATGCTGACTTCTGTCCAGGGGGAGTAATGTTTCAAACAGTCTGTGTTGGAACAGTTCCTGGGAGACGAGTAGTAGATTTAGGTGGACCGACGAATGTTTACTGTAACCCTTGGAACTTCAAATTGACGATGAAACACAGAAGTTGCATCGGGATTGAACACAAAAGGCACAATGGCGGCTAATGTCCAGGGGGAGTAACGCTTCAAACAGTCTGTGTTGGAACATTTCCTGCGAGACCAGTAGTAGATTCCGACGCACCACTGCGGCTTTACTGTAACCCTTGGACCTTCATATTGAAGATGAAACACAGAAATTGCATCAGGGATTAAATACAAAAGGCACAATGCCGACTTCTGTCCAGGGGGAGTAATGTTTCAAACAGTCTGTGTTGGAACAGTTCCTGGGAGACGAGTAGTAGATCTAGATGAACTGAAGAATGTTTTCTGTAACCCTTGGAACTTCAAATTGACGATGAAACACAGAAGTTGCATCGATATTGAATACAAAAGGCACAATGGCGGCTAATGTCCAGGGGGAGTAACGCTTCAAACAGTCTGTGTTGGAACATTTCCTGCGAGACCAGTAGTAGATTCCGACGCACCACTGCTGGTTTACTGTAACCCTTGGACCTTCATATTGAAGATGAAACACAGAAATTGCATCAGGGATTAAATACAAAAGGCACAATGCCGACTTCTGTCCAGGGGGAGTAATGTTTCAAACAGTCTGTGTTGGAACAGTTCCTGGGAGACGAGTAGTAGATCTAGATGGACCAACGAACGTTTACTGTAACCCTTGGAACTTCAAATTGACGATGAAACACAGACGTTGCATCGGGATTGAATACAAAAGGCATAATGGCGGCTAATGTCAAGGGGGAGTATTGCTTCAATCAGTCTGTGTTGGAACATTTCCTGCGAGACAGGTAGTAGATTCCGACGCACCACTGCTGCTTTACTGTAACCCTTACACCTTCATATTGAAGATGAAACACAGAAATTGCATCAGGGATTAAATACAAAAGGCACAATGCCGACTTCTGTCCAGGGGGAGTAATGTTTCAAACAGTCTGTGTTTGAGCAGTTCCTGGGAGACGAGTAGTAGATTTAGCTGGACCGACGAATGTTTACTGTAACCCTTGGAACTTCAAATTGACGATGAAACACAGAAGTTGCATCGGGATTGAACACAAAAGGCACAATGGCGGCTAATGTCCAGGGGGAGTAACGCTTCAACAGTCTGTGTTGGAACATTTCCTGCGAGACCAGTAGTAGATTCCGACGCACCACTGCTGGTTTACTGTATTCCTTGGACCTTCATATTGAAGATGAAACACAGAAATTGCATCATTAATTAAATACAAACGGCAGAATGCCGACTTCTGTCCAGGGGGAGTAATGTTTCAAACAGTCTGTGTATGAACAGTTCCTGGGAGACGAGTAGTAGATTTAGGTGGACCGACGAATGTTTACTGTAACCCTTGGAACTTCAAATTGACGATGAAACACAGAAGTTGCATCGGGATTGAACACAAAAGGCACAATGGCGGCTAATGTCCAGGGGGAGTAACGCTTCAAACAGTCTGTGTTGGAACATTTCCTGCGAGACCAGTAGTAGATTCCGACGCACCACTGCTGGTTTACTGTAACCCTTGGACCTTCATATTGAAGATGAAACACAGAAATTGCATCAGGGATTAAATACAAAGGGCACAATGCCGACTTTTGTCCAGGGGGAGTAATGTTTCAAACAGTCTGTGTTTGAACTGTTCCTGGGAGACGAGTAGTAGATTTAGATGGAACGACAAATGTTTACTGTAACCCTTGGAACTTCAAATTGACGATGAAACACAGAAGTTGCATCGGGATTGAATACAAAAGGCACAATGGCGGCTAATGTCCAGGGGGAATAACGCTTCAAACAGTCTGAGTTAAACATTTCCTGCGAGACCAGTAGTAGATTCCGACGCACCACTGCGGCTTTACTGTAACCCTTGGACCTTCATATTGAAGATGAAACACAGAAATTGCATCAGGGATTAAATACAAACGGCAGAATGCCGACTTCTGTCCAGGGGGAGTAATGTTTCAAACAGTCTGTGTTGGAACAGTTCCTGGGAGACGAGTAGTAGATCTAGATGAACCGAAGAATGTTTACTGTTACTCTTGGAACTTCAAATTGACGATGAAACACAGAAGTTGCATCGATATTGAATACAAAAGGCACAATGGCGGCTAATGTCCAGGAAGAGTAACGCTTCAAACAGTCTGTGTTTGAACATTTTCTGCGTGACCAGTAGTAGATTCCGACGCACCACTGCTGGTTTAGTGTAACCCTTGGACCTTCATATTGAAGATGAAACACAGAAATTGCATCAGGGATTAAATACAAACGGCAGAATGCCGACTTCTGTCCAGGGGGAGTAATGTTTCAAACAGTCTGTGTTGGAACAGTTCCTGGGAGACGAGTAGTAGATCTAGATGGACCAACGAATGTTTACTGTAACCCTTGGAACTTCAAATTGACGATGAAACACAGACGTTGCATCGGGATTGAATACAAAAGGCACAATGGCGGCTAATGTCCAGGGGAATAATGCTTCAAACAGTCTGTGTTGGAACATTTCCTGCGAGACCAGTAGTAGATGCCGACGCACCACTGCTGGTTTACTGTAACCCTTGGACCTTCATATTGAAGATGAAACACAGAAATTGCATCAGGGATTAAATACAAAAGGCACAATGCGGACTTCTGTCCAGGGGGAGTAATGTTTCAAACAGTCTGTGTTGGAACAGTTCCTGGGAGACGAGTAGTAGATCTAGATGGACCAACGAACGTTTACTGTAACCCTTGGAACTTCAAATTGACGATGAAACACAGACGTTGCATCGGGATTGAATACAAAAGGCACAATGGCGGCTAATGTCCAGGGGGAGTAACGCTTTAAACAGTCTGTCTTGGAACATTTCCTGCGAGACCAGTAGTAGATTCCGACGCACCACTGCTGGTTTACTGTAACCCTTGGACCTTCATATTGAAGATGAAACACAGAAATTGCATCAGGGATTAAATACAAAGGGCACAATGCCGACTTCTGTCCAGGGGGAGTAATGTTTCAAACAGTCTGTGTTTGAACAGTTCCTGGGAGACGAGTAGTAGATTTAGATGGAACGACAAATGTTTACTGTAACCCTTGGAACTTCAAGTTGACGATGAAACACAGAAGTTGCATCGATATTGAATACAAAAGGCACAATGGCGGCTAATGTCCAGGGGAGTAACGCTTCAAACAGTCTGTGTTGGAACATTTCCTGCGAGACCAGTAGTAGATTCCGACGCACCACTGCTGGTTTACTGTAACCCTTGGACCTTCATATTGAAGATGAAACACAGATATTGCATCAGGGATTAAATACAAACGGCAGAATGCCGACTTCTCTCCAGGGGGAGTAATGTTTCAAACAGTCTGTGATGGAACAGTTCCTGGGAGACGAGTAGTAGATCTAGATGGACCAACGAATGTTTACTGTAACCCTTGGAACTTCAAATTGACGATGAAACACAGGCGTTGCATCGGGATTGAATACAAAAGGCACAATGGCGGCTAATGTCCAGAGGAATAATGCTTCAAATTGTCTGTGTTGGAACATTTCCTGCGAGACCAGTAGTAGATTCCGACGCACCACTGCTGGTTTACTGTAACCCTTGGACCTTCATATTGAAGATGAAACACAGAAATTGCATCAGGGATTAAATACAAACGGCAGAATGCCGACTTCTGTCCAGGGGGAGTAATGTTTCAAACAGTCTGTGTTTGAACAGTTCCTGGGAGACGAGTAGTAGATTTAGGTGGACCGACGAATGTTTACTGTAACCCTTGGAACTTCAAATTGACGATGAAACACAGAAGTTGCATCAGGATTGAACACAAAAGGCACAATGGCGGCTAATGTCCAGGGGGAGTAACGCTTCAAACAGTCTGTGTTGGAACATTTCCTGCGAGACCAGTAGTAGATTCCGACGCACCACTGCTGGTTTACTGTAACCCTTGGACCTTCATATTGAAGATGAAACACAGAAATTGCATCAGGGATTAAATACAAACGGCAGAATGCCGACTTCTGTCCAGGGGGAGTAATGTTTCAAACAGTCTGTGTTGGAACAGTTCCTGGGAGACGAGTAGTAGATCTAGATGGACCAACGAATGTTTACTGTAACCCTTGGAACTTCAAATGGACGATGAAACACAGACGTTGCATCGGGATTGAATACAAAAGGCATAATGGCGGCTAATGTCCAGGGGGAGTATTGCTTCAAACAGTCTGTGTTGGAACATTTCCTGCGAGACCGGTAGTAGATTCCGACGCACCACTGCTGCTTTACTGTAACCCTTGGACCTTCATATTGAAGATGAAACACAGAAATTGCATCAGGGATTAAATACAAAGGGCACAATGCCGACTTCTGTCCAGGGGGAGTAATGTTTCAAACAGTCTGTGTTTGAACAGTTCCTGGGAGACGAGTAGTAGATTTAGATGGAACGACAAATGTTTACTGTAACCCTTGGAACTTCAAGTTGACGATGAAACACAGAAGTTGCATCGGGATTGAATACAAAAGGCACAATGGCGGCTAATGTCCAGGGGGAGTAATGCTTCAAACAGTCTGTGTTTGAACATTTCCTGCGAGACCAGTAGTAGATTCCGACGCACCACTGCGGCTTTACTGTAACCCTTGGACCTTCATATTGAAGATGAAACACAGAAATTGCATCAGGGATTAAATACAAACGGCAGAATGCCGACTTCTGTCCAGGGGGAGTAATGTTTCAACCAGTCTGTGTTGGAACAGTTCCTGGGAGACGAGTAGTAGATCTAGATGACCCGAAGAATGTTTACTGTAACACTTGGAACTTCAAATTGACGATGAAACACAGAAGTTGCATCGATATTGAATACAAAAGGCACAATGGCGGCTAATGTCCAGGGGAGTAACGCTTCAAACAGTCTGTGTTTGAACATTTCCTGCGAGACCAGTAGTAGATTCCGACGCACCACTGCTGGTTTACTGTAACCCTTGGACCTTCATATTGAAGATGAAACACAGAAATTGCATCAGGGATTAAATACAAACGGCAGAATGCCGACTTCTCTCCAGCGGTAGTAATGTTTCAAACAGTCTGTGTTGGAACATTTCCTGGGAGACGAGTAGTAGATCTAGATGGACCAACGAATGTTTACTGTAACCCTTGGAACTTCAAATTGACGATGAAACACAGACGTTGCATCGGGATTGAATACAAAAGGCACAATGGCGGCTAATGTCCAGAGGAATAATGCTTCAAATTGTATGTGTTGGAACATTTCCTGCGAGACCAGTAGTAGATTCCGACGCACCACTGCTGGTTTACTGTAACCCTTGGACCTTCATATTGAAGATGAAACACAGAAATTGCATCAGGGATTAAATACAAAAGGCACAATGCCGACTTCTGTCCAGGGGGAGTAATGTTTCAAACAGTCTGTGTTGGAACAGTTCCTGGGAGACGAGTAGTAGATCTAGATGGACCGACGAACGTTTACTGTAACCCTTGGAACTTCAAATTGACGATGAAACACAGACGTTGCATCGGGATTGAATACAAAAGGCACAATGGCGGCTAATGTCCAGAGGAATAATGCTTCAAATTGTCTGTGTTGGAACATTTCCTGCGAGACCAGTAGTAGATTCCGACGCACCACTGCTGGTTTACTGTAACCCTTGGACCTTCATATTGAAGATGAAACACAGAAATTGCATCAGGGATTAAATACAAAAGGCACAATGCCGACTTCTGTACAGGGGGAGTAATGTTTCAAACAGTCTGTGTTTGAACAGTTCCTGGGAGACGAGTAGTAGATTTAATTGGACCGACGAATGTTTACTGTAACCCTTGGAACTTCAAATTGACGATGAAACACAGAAGTTGCATCGGGATTGAACACAAAAGGCACAATGGCGGCTAATGTCCAGGGGGAGTAACGCTTCAAACAGTCTGTGTTGGAACATTTCCTGCGAGACCAGTAGTAGATTCCTACGCACCACTGCTGGTTTACTGTAACCCTTGGACCTTCATATTGAAGATGAAACACAGAAATTGCATCAGGGATTAAATACAAACGGCAGAATGCCGACTTCTCTCCAGCGGGAGTAATGTTTCAAACAGTCTGTGTTGGAACAGTTCCTGGGAGACGAGTAGTAGATCTAGATGGACCAACGAATGTTTACTGTAACCCTTGGAACTTCAAATTGACGATGAAACACAGACGTTGCATCGGGATTGAATACAAAAGGCACAATGGCGGCTAATGTCCAGAGGAATGAAGCTTCAAATTGTCTGTGTTCTAACATTTCCTGCGAGACCAGTAGTAGATTCCGACGCACCACTGCTGGTTTACTGTAACCCTTGGACCTTCATATTGAAGATGAAACACAGAAATTGCATCAGGGATTAAATACAAAAGGCACAATGCCGACTTCTGTCCAGGGGGAGTAATGTTTCAAACAGTCTGTGTTGGAACAGTTCCTGGGAGACGAGTAGTAGATCTAGATGGACCGACGAACGTTTACTGTAACCCTTGGAACTTCAAATTGACGATGAAACACAGACGTTGCATCGGGATTGAATACAAAAGGCACAATGGCGGCTAATGTCCAGAGGAATAATGCTTCAAATTGTCTGTGTTGGAACATTTCCTGCGAGACCAGTAGTAGATTCCGACGCACCACTGCGGCTTTACTGTAACACTTGGACCTTCATATTGAAGATGAAACACAGAAATTGCATCAGGGATTAAATACAAAAGGCACAATGCCGACTTCTGTACAGGGGGAGTAATGTTTCAAACAGTCTGTGTTTGAACAGTTCCTGGGAGACGAGTAGTAGATTTAATTGGACCGACGAATGTTTACTGTAACCCTTGGAACTTCAAATTGACGATGAAACACAGAAGTTGCATCGGGATTGAACACAAAAGGCACAATGGCGGCTAATGTCCAGGGGGAGTAACGCTTCAAACAGTCTGTGTTGGAACATTTCCTGCGAGACCAGTAGTAGATTCCGACGCACCACTGCTGGTTTACTGTAACCCTTGGACCTTCATATTGAAGATGAAACACAGAAATTGCATCAGGGATTAAATACAAAGGGCACAATGCCGACTTCTGTAAAGGGGGAGTAATGGTTCAAACAGTCTGTGTTTGAACAGTTCCTGGGAGACGAGTAGTAGATTTAGATGGAACGACAAATGTTTACTGTAACCCTTGGAACTTCAAATTGACGATGAAACACAGAAGTTGCATCGGGATTGAATACAAAAGGCACAATGGCGGCTAATGTCCAGAGGAATAATGCTTCAAACAGTCTGTGTTGGAACAGTTCCTGGGAGACGAGTAGTAGATCTAGATGACCCGAAGAATGTTTACTGTAACTCTTGGAACTTCAAATTGACGATGAAACACAGAAGTTGCATCGATATTGAATACAAAAGGCACAATGGCGGCTAATGTCCAGGGGAGTAACGCTTCAAACAGTCTGTGTTTGAACATTTCCTGCGAGACCAGTAGTAGATTCCGACGCACCACTGCTGGTTTACTGTAACCCTTGGACCTTCATATTGAAGATGAAACACAGAAATTGCATCAGGGATTAAATACAAACGGCAGAATGCCGACTTCTCTCCAGGGGGAGTAATGTTTCAAACAGTCTGTGTTGGAACAGTTCCTGGGAGACGAGTAGTAGATCTAGATGGACCAACGAATGTTTACTGTAACCCTTGGAACTTCAAATTGACGATGAAACACAGGCGTTGCATCGGGATTGAATACAAAAGGCACAATGGCGGCTAATGTCCAGATGAATAATGCTTCAAATTGTCTGTGTTGGAACATTTTCTGCGAGACCAGTAGTAGATTCCGACGCACCACTGCGGCTTTACTGTAACCCTTGGACCTTCATATTGAAGATGAAACACAGAAATTGCATCAGGGATTAAATACAAACGGCAGAATGCCGACTTCTCTCCAGGGGGAGTAATGTTTCAAACAGTCTGTGTTGGAACAGTTCCTGGGAGACGAGTAGTAGATCTAGATGGACCAACGAATGTTTACTGTAACCCTTGGAACTTCAAATTGACGATGAAACACAGGCGTTGCATCGGGATTGAATACAAAAGGCACAATGGCGGCTAATGTCCAGAGGAATAATGCTTCAAATTGTCTGTGTTGGAACATTTCCTGCGAGACCAGTAGTAGATTCCGACGCACCACTGCGGCTTTACTGTAACCCTTGGACCTTCATATTGAAGATGAAACACAGAAATTGCATCAGGGATTAAATACGAAAGGCACAATGCCGACTTCTGTCCAGGGGGAGTAATGTTTCAAACAGTCTGTGTTTGAACAGTTCCTGGGAGACGAGTAGTAGATTTAGGTGGACCGACGAATGTTTACTGTAACCCTTGGAACTTCAAATTGACGATGAAACACAGAAGTTGCATCAGGATTGAACACAAAAGGCACAATGGCGGCTAATGTCCAGGGGGAGTAACGCTTCAAACAGTCTGTGTTGGAACATTTCCTGCGAGACCAGTAGTAGATTCCGACGCACCACTGCTGGTTTACTGTAACCCTTGGACCTTCATATTGAAGATGAAACACAGAAATTGCATCATTGATTAAATACAAACGGCAGAATGCCGACTTCTGTCCAGGGGGAGTAATGTTTCAAACAGTCTGTGTTGGAACAGTTCCTGGGAGACGAGTAGTAGATCTAGATGGACCAACGAATGTTTACTGTAACCCATGGAACTTCAAATGGACGATGAAACACAGACGTTGCATCGGGATTGAATACAAAAGGCACAATGGCGGCTAATGTCCAGGGGGAGTAACGCTTCAAACAGTCTGTGTTGGAACATTTCCTGCGAGACCAGTAGTAGATTCCGACGCACCACTGCTGGTTTACTGTAACCCTTGGACCTTCATATTGAAGATGAAACACAGAAATTGCATCATTGATTAAATACAAACGGCAGAATGCCGACTTCTGTCCAGGGGGAGTAATGTTTCAAACAGTCTGTGTTGGAACAGTTCCTGGGAGACGAGTAGTAGATTTAGATGGAACGACAAATGTTTACTGTAACCCTTGGAACTTCAAGTTGACGATGAAACACAGAAGTTGCATCGGGATTGAATACAAAAGGCACAATAGCGGCTAGTGTCCAGAGGAATAATGCTTCAAATTGTCTGTGTTGGAACATTTCCTGCGAGACCAGTAGTAGATTCCGACGCACCACTGCGGCTTTACTGTAACCCTTGGACCTTCATATTGAAGATGAAACACAGAAATTGCATCATTGATTAAATACAAACGGCAGAATGCCGACTTCTGTCCAGGGGGAGTAATGTTTCAAACAGTCTGTGTTGGAACAGTTCCTGGGAGACGAGTAGTAGATTTAGATGGAACGACAAATGTTTACTGTAACCCTTGGAACTTCAAGTTGACGATGAAACACAGAAGTTGCATCGGGATTGAATACAAAAGGCACAATGGCGGCTAATGTCCAGAGGAATAATGCTTCAAATTGTCTGTGTTGGAACATTTCCTGCGAGACCAGTAGTAGATTCCGACGCACCACTGCTGGTTTACTGTAACCCTTGGACCTTCATATTGAAGATGAAACACAGAAATTGCATCATTGATTAAATACAAACGGCAGAATGCCGACTTCTGTCCAGGGGGAGTAATGTTTCAAACAGTCTGTGTTGGAACAGTTCCTGGGAGACGAGTAGTAGATCTAGATGGACCAACGAATGTTTACTGTAACCCTTGGAACTTCAAATTGACGATGAAACACAGAAGTTGCATCGGGATTGAATACAAAAGGCACAATGGCGGCTAATGTCCAGGGGGAGTATTGCTTCAAACAGTCTGTGTTGGAACATTTCCTGCGAGACCGGTAGTAGATTCCGACGCACCACTGCTGCTTTACTGTAACCCTTGGACCTTCATATTGAAGATGAAACACAGAAATTGCATCATTGATTAAATACAAACGGCAGAATGCCGACTTCTGTCCAGGGGGAGTAATGTTTCAAACAGTCTGTGTTGGAACAGTTCCTGGGAGACGAGTAGTAGATCTAGATGGACCAACGAATGTTTACTGTAACCCTTGGAACTTCAAATGGACGATGAAACACAGACGTTGCATCGGGATTGAATACAAAAGGCACAATGGCGGCTAATGTCCAGGGGGAGTATTGCTTCAAACAGTCTGTGTTGGAACATTTACTGCGAGACCGGTAGTAGATTCCGACGCACCACTGCTGCTTTACTGTAACCCTTGGACCTTCATATTGAAGATGAAACACAGAAATTGCATCAGGGATTAAATACAAAGGGCACAATGCCGACTTCTGTCCAGGGGGAGTAATGTTTCAAACAGTCTGTGTTTGAACAGTTCCTGGGAGACGAGTAGTAGATTTAGGTGGACCGACGAATGTTTACTGTAACCCTTGGAACTTCAAATTGACGATGAAACACAGAAGTTGCATCAGGATTGAACACAAAAGGCACAATGGCGGCTAATGTCCAGGGGGAGTAACGCTTCAAACAGTCTGTGTTGGAATATTTCCTGCGAGACCAGTAGTAGATTCCGACGCACCACTGCTGGTTTACTGTAACCCTTGGACCTTCATATTGAAGATGAAACACAGAAATTGCATCATTGATTAAATACAAACGGCAGAATGCCGACTTCTGTCCAGGGGGAGTAATGTTTCAAACAGTCTGTGTTGGAACAGTTCCTGGGAGACGAGTAGTAGATCTACATGGACCAACGAATGTTTACTGTAACCCTTGGAACTTCAAATTGACGATGAAACACAGAAGTTGCATCGGGATTGAATACAAAAGGCACAATGGCGGCTAATGTCCAGGGGGAGTATTGCTTCAAACAGTCTGTGTTGGAACATTTCCTGCGAGACCGGTAGTAGATTCCGACGCACCACTGCTGCTTTACTGTAACCCTTGGACCTTCATATTGAAGATGAAACACAGAAATTGCATCATTGATTAAATACAAGCGGCAGAATGCCGACTTCTGTCCAGGGGGAGTAATGTTTCAAACAGTCTGTGTTGGAACAGTTCCTGGGAGACGAGTAGTAGATCTAGATGGACCAACGAATGTTTACTGTAACCCTTGGAACTTCAAATGGACGATGAAACACAGACGTTGCATCGGGATTGAATACAAAAGGCACAATGGCGGCTAATGTCCAGGGGGAGTATTGCTTCAAACAGTCTGTGTTGGAACATTTCCTGCGAGACCAGTAGTAGATTCCGACACACCACTGCTGGTTTACTGTAACCCTTGGACATTCATATTGAAGATGAAACACAGAAATTGCATCATTGATTAAATACAAACGGCAGAATGCCGACTTCTGTCCAGGGGGAGTAATGTTTCAAACAGTCTGTGTTGGAACATTTACTGCGAGACCGGTAGTAGATTCCGACGCACCACTGCTGCTTTACTGTAACACTTGGACCTTCATATTGAAGATGAAACACAGAAATTGCATCAGGGATTAAATACAAAGGGCACAATGCCGACTTCTGTCCAGGGGGAGTAATGTTTCAAACAGTCTGTGTTTGAACAGTTCCTGGGAGACGAGTAGTAGATTTAGATGGAACGACAAATGTTTACTGTAACCCTTGGAACTTCAAGTTGACGATGAAACACAGAAGTTGCATCGATATTGAATACAAAAGGCACAATGGCGGCTAATGTCCAGGGGAGTAACGCTTCAAACAGTCTGTGTTGGAACATTTCCTACGAGAGCAGTAGTAGATTCCGACGCACCACTGCTGGTTTACTGTAACCCTTGGACCTTCATATTGAAGATGAAACACAGAAATTGCATCAGGGATTAAATACAAACGGCAGAATGCCGACTTCTCTCCAGGGGGAGTAATGTTTCAAACAGTCTGTGTTGGAACAGTTCCTGGGAGACGAGTAGTAGATTTAGGTGGACCGACGAATGTTTACTGTAACCCTTGGAACTTCAAATTGACGATAAAAAACAGAAGTTGCATCAGGATTGAACACAAAAGGCACAATGGCGTCTAATGACCAGGGGGAGTAACGCTTCAAACAGTCTGTGTTGGAACATTTCCTGCGAGACCAGTAGTAGATTCCGACGCACCACTGCTGGTTTACTGTAACCCTTGGACCTTCATATTGAAGATGAAACACAGAAATTGCATCAGGGATTAAATACAAAGGGCACAATGCCGACTTCTGTCCAGGGGGAGTAATGTTTCAAACAGTATGTGTTTGAACAGTTCCTGGGAGACGAGTAGTAGATTTAGATGGAACGACAAATGTTTACTGTAACCCTTGGAACTTCAAGTTGACGATGAAACACAGAAGTTGCATCGGGATTGAATACAAAAGGCACAATGGCGGCTAATGTCCAGGGGGAGTAATGCTTCAAACAGTCTGTGTTAGTACATTTCCTGCGAGACCAGTAGTAGATTCCGGCGCACCACTGCTGCTTTACTGTAACCCTTGGACCTTCATATTGAAGATGAAACACAGAAATTGCATCAGGGATTAAATACAAAAGGCACAATGCCGACTTCTGTCCAGGGGGAGTAATGTTTCAAACAGTCTGAGTTTGAACTGTTCCTGGGAGACGAGTAGTAGATTTAGGTGGACCGACGAATGTTTACTGTAACCCTTTGAACTTCAAATTGACGATGAAACACAGAAGTTGCATCAGGATTGAACACAAAAGGCAGAATGGCGGCTAATGTCCAGGGGGAGTAACGCTTCAAACAGTCTGTGTTGGAACATTTCCTGCGAGACCAGTAGTAGATTCCGACACACCACTGCTGGTTTACTGTAACCCTTGGACCTTCATATTGAAGATGAAACACAGAAATTGCATCAGGGATTAAATACAAAGGGCACAATGCCGACTTCTGTCCAGGGGGAGTAATGTTTCAAACAGTCTGTGTTTGAACAGTTCCTGGGAGACGAGTAGTAGATTTAGATGGAACGACAAATGTTTACTGTAACCCTTGGAACTTCAAGTTGACGATGAAACACAGAAGTTGCATCGATATTGAATACAAAAGGCACAATGGCGGCTAATGTCCAGGGGGAGTAATGCTTCAAACAGTCTGTGTTAGAACATTTCCTGCGAGACCAGTAATAGATTCCGACGCACCACTGCTGGTTTACTGTAACCCTTGGACCTTCATATTGAAGATGAAACACAGAAATTGCATCAGGGATTAAATACAAACGGCAGAATGCCGACTTCTGTCCAGGGGGAGTAATGTTTCAACCAGTCTGTGTTGGAACAGTTCCTGGGAGACGAGTAGTAGATCTAGATGACCCGAAGAATGTTTACTGTAACTCTTGGAACTTCAAATTGACGATGAAACACAGAAGTTGCATCGATATTGAATACAAAAGGCACAATGGCGGCTAATGTCCAGGGGAGTAACGCTTCAAACAGTCTGTGTTGGAACATTTCCTGCGAGACCAGTAGTAGATTCCGACGCACCACTGCTGGTTTACTGTAACCCTTGGACCTTCATATTGAAGATGAAACACAGAAATTGCATCAGGGATTAAATACAAACGGCAGAATGCCGACTTCTCTCCAGGGGGAGTAATGTTTCAAACAGTCTGTGTTGGAACAATTCCTGGGAGACGAGTAGTAGATCTAGATGGACCAACGAATGTTTACTGTAACCCTTGGAACTTCAAATTGACGATGAAACACAGACGTTGCATCGGGATTGAATACAAAAGGCACAATGGCGGCTAATGTCCAGAGGAATAATGCTTCAAATTGTCTGTGTTGGAACATTTCCTGCGAGACCAGTAGTAGATTCCGACGCACCACTGCTGGTTTACTGTAACCCTTGGACCTTCATTTTGAAGATGAAACACAGAAATTGCATCAGGGATTAAATACAAAAGGCACAATGCCGACTTCTGTCCAGGGGGAGTAATGTTTCAAACAGTCTGTGTTGGAACAGTTCCTGGGAGACGAGTAGTAGATCTAGATGGACCGACGAACGTTTACTGTAACCCTTGGAACTTCAAATTGACGATGAAACACAGACGTTGCATCGGGATTGAATACAAAAGGCACAATGGCGGCTAATGTCCAGGGGAATAATGCTTCAAACAGTCTGTGTTGGAACATTTCCTGCGAGACCAGTAGTAGATTCCGACGCACCACCGCTGGTTTACTGTAACCCTTGGACCTTCATATTGAAGATGAAACACAGAAATTGCATCAGGGATTGAATACAAAAGGCACAATGCCGACTTCTGTCCAGGGCGAGTAATGTTTCAAACAGTCTGTGTTGGAACAGTTCCTGGGAGACGAGTAGTAGATCTAGATGAACCGAAGATTGTTTACTGTAACCCTTGGAACTTCAAATTGACGATGAAACACAGAAGTTGCATCGATATTGAATACAAAAGGCACAATGGCGGCTAATGTCCAGGGGGAGTAACGCTTCAAACAATCTGTGTTGGAACATTTCCTGCGAGACCAGTAGTAGATTCCGACGCACCACTGCTGCTTTACTGTAACCCTTGGACCTTCATATTGAAGATGAAACACAGAACTTGCATCAGGGATTAAATCCAAACGGCAGAATGCCGACTTCTGTCCAGGGGGAGTAATGTTTCAAGCAGTCTGTGTTGGAACAGTTCCTGGGAGACGAGTAGTAGGTCTAGATGGACAAACGAATGTTTACTGTAACCCTTGGAACTTCAAATTGACGATGAAACACAGACGTTGCATCGGGATTGAATACAAAAGGCACAATGGTGGCTAATGTCCAGAGGAATAATGCTTCAAACAGTCTGTGTTGGAACATTTCCTGCGAGACCAGTAGTAGATTCCGACGCACCACTGCTGGTTTACTGTAACCCTTGGACCTTCATATTGAAGATGAAACACAGAAATTGCATCAGGGATTAAATACAAAAGGCACAATGCCGACTTCTGTCCAGGGGGAGTAATGTTTCAAACAGTCTGTGTTGGAACAGTTCCTGGGAGACGAGTAGTAGATTTAGATGGACCAACGAATGTTTACTGTAACCCTTGAAACTTCAAATTGACGATGAAACACAGAAGTTGCATCGATATTGAATACAAAAGGCACAATGGCGGCTAATGTCCAGGGGGAGTAACGCTTCAAACAGTCTGTGTTGGAACATTTCCTGCGAGACCAGTAGTAGATTCCGACGCACCACTGCTGGTTTACTGTAACCCTTGGATCTTCATATTGAAGATGAAACACAGAAATTTCAACAGGGATTAAATACAAAAGGCACAATGCCGACTTCTGTCCAGGGGGAGTAATGTTTCAAACAGTCTGTGTTTGAACAGTTCCTGGGAGACGAGTAGTAGATTTAGGTGGACCGTCGAATGTTTACTGTAACCCTTGGAACTTCAAATTGACGATGAAACACAGAAGTTGCATCGGGATTGAACACAAAAGGCACAATGGCGGCTAATGTCCAGGGGGAGTAACGCTTCAAACAGTCTGTGTTGGAACATTTCCTGCGAGACCAGTAGTAGATTCCGACGCACCACTGCTGGTTTACTGTAACCCTTGGACCTTCATATTGAAGATGAAACACAGAAATTGCATCAGGTATTAAACACAAAAGGCACAATGCCGACTTCTGTCCAGGGGGAGTAATGTTTCAAACAGTCTGTGTTGGAACAGTTCCTGGGAGACGAGTAGTAGATCTAGATGGACCAACGAATGGTTACTGTAACCCTTGGAACTTCAAATTGACGATGAAACACAGACGTTGCATCGGGATTGAATACAAAAGGCACAATGGCGGCTAATGTCCAGGGGGAGTAACGCTTCAAACAGTCTGTGTTGGAATATTTCCTGCGAGACCGGTAGTAGATTGCGACGCACCACTGCTGGTTTACTGTAACCCTTGGACCTTCATATTGAAGATGAAACACAGAAATTGCATCAGGGATTAAATACAAAGGGCACAATGCCGACTTCTGTCCAGGGGGAGTAATTTTTCAAACAGTCTGTGTTGGAACAGTTCCTGGGAGACGAGTAGTAGATCTAGATGAACCGAAGATTGTTTACTGTAACCCTTGGAACTTCAAATTGACGATGAAACACAGAAGTTGCATAGATATTGAATACAAAAGGCACAATGGCGGCTAATGTCCAGGGGGAGTAACGCTTCAAACAATCTGTGTTGGAACATTTCCTGCGAGACCAGTAGTAGATTCCGACGCACCACTGCTGCTTTACTGTAACCCTTGGACCTTCATATTGAAGATGAAACACAGAACTTGCATCATTGATTAAAAACAAACGGCAGAATGCCGACTTCTGTCCAGGGGGAGTAATGTTTCAAGCAGTCTGTGTTGGAACAGTTCCTGGGAGACGAGTAGTAGGTCTAGATGGACAAACGAATGTTTACTGTAACCCTTGGAACTTCAAATTGACGATGAAACACAGACGTTGCATCGGGATTGAATACAAAAGGCACAATGGCGGCTAATGTCGAGAGGAATAATGCTTCAAACAGTCTGTGTTGGAACATTTCCTGCGAGACCAGTAGTAGATTCCGACGCACCACTGCTGGTTTACTGTAACCCTTGGACCTTCATATTGAAGATGAAACACAGAAATTGCATCAGGGATTAAATACAAAAGGCACAATGCCGACTTCTGTCCAGGGGGAGTAATGTTTCAAACAGTCTGTGTTGGAACAGTTCCTGGGAGACGAGTAGTAGATTTAGATGGACCAACGAATGTTTACTGTAACCCTTGAAACTTCAAATTGACGATGAAACACAGAAGTTGCATCGATATTGAATACAAAAGGCACAATGGCGGCTAATGTCCAGGGGGAGTAACGCTTCAAACAGTCTGTGTTGGAACATTTCCTGCGAGACCAGTAGTAGATTCCGACGCACCACTGCTGGTTTACTGTAACCCTTGGACCTTCATATTGAAGATGAAACACAGAAATTTCAACAGGGATTAAATACAAAAGGCACAATGCCGACTTCTGTCCAGGGGGAGTAATGTTTCAAACAGTCTGTGTTTGAACAGTTCCTGGGAGACGAGTAGTAGATTTAGGTGGACCGTCGAATGTTTACTGTAACCCTTGGAACTTCAAATTGACGATGAATCATAGAAGTTGCATCGGGATTGAACACAAAAGGCACAATGGCGGCTAATGTCCAGGGGGAGTAACGCTTCAAACAGTCTGTGTTGGAACATTCCCTGCGAGACCAGTAGTAGATTCCGACGCACCACTGCTGGTTTACTGTAACCCTTGGACCTTCATATTGAAGATGAAACACAGAAATTGCATCATTGATTAAATACAAACGGCAGAATGCCGACTTCTCTCCAGGGGGAGTAATGTTTCAAACAGTCTGTGTTGGAACAGTTCCTGGGAGACGAGTAGTAGATCTAGATGGACCAACGAATGTTTACTGTAACCCTTGGAACTTCAAATTGACGATGAAACACAGACGTTGCATCGGGATTGAATACAAAAGGCACAATGGCGGCTAATGTCCAGGGGAGTATTGCTTCAAACAGTCTGTGTTGGAACATTTCCTGCGAGACCAGTAGTAGATTCCGACGCACCACTGCTGGTTTACTGTAACCCTTGGACCTTCATATTGTAGATGAAACACAGAAATTGCATCAGGGATTGAATACAAAAGGCACAATGCCGACTTCTGTCCAGGGCGAGTAATGTTTCAAACAGTCTGTGTTGGAACAGTTCCTGGGAGACGAGTAGTAGATCTAGATGAACCGAAGATTGTTTACTGTAACCCTTGGAACTTCAAATTGACGATGAAACACAGAAGTTGCATCGATATTGAATACAAAAGGCACAATGGCGGCTAATGTCCAGGGGGAGTAACGCTTCAAACAATCTGTGTTGGAACATTTCCTGCGAGACCAGTAGTAGATTCCGACGCACCACTGCTGCTTTACTGTAACCCTTGGACCTTCATATTGAAGATGAAACACAGAACTTGCATCATTGATTAAATACAAACGGCAGAATGCCGACTTCTGTCCAGGGGGAGTAATGTTTCAAGCAGTCTGTGTTGGAACAGTTCCTGGGAGACGAGTAGTAGGTCTAGATGGACAAACGAATGTTTACTGTAACCCTTGGAACTTCAAATTGACGATGAAACACAGACGTTGCATCGGGATTGAATACAAGAGGCACAATGGCGGCTAATTTCCAGAGGAATAATGCTTCAAACAGTCTGAGTTGGAACATTTCCTGCGAGACCGGTAGTAGATTCCGACGCACCACTGCTGCTTTACTGTAACCCTTGGACCTTCATATTGAAGATGAAACACAGAAATTGCATCAGTGATTAAATATAAAGGGCACAATGCCGACTTCTGTCCAGGGGGAGTAATGTTTCAAACAGTCTGTGTTTGAACAGTTCCTGGGAGACGAGTAGTAGATTTAGATGGAACGACAAATGTTTACTGTAACCCTTGGAACTTCAAATTGACGATGAAACACAGAAGTTGCATCGGGATTGAATACAAAAGGCACAATGGCGGCTAATGTCCAGGGGGAGTAACGCTTCAAACAGTCTGTGTTGGAACATTTCCTGCGAGACCAGTAGTAGATTCCGACGCACCACTGCGGCTTTACTGTAACCCTTGGACCTTCATATTGAAGATGAAACACAGAAATTGCATCAGGGATTAAATACAAAAGGCACATTGCCGACTTCTGTCCAGGGGGAGTAATGTTTCAAACAGTCTGTGTTGGAACAGTTCCTGGGAGACGAGTAGTAGATCTAGATGAACTGAAGAATGTTTACTGTAACCCTTGGAACTTCAAATTGACGATGAAACACAGAAGTTGCATCGATATTGAATACAAAAGGCACAATGGCGGCTAATGTCCAGGGGGAGTAACGCTTCAAACAGTCTGTGTTGGAACATTTCCTGCGAGACCAGTAGTAGATTCCGACGCACCACTGCGGCTTTACTGTAACCCTTGGACCTTCATATTGAAGATGAAACACAGAAATTGCATCAGGGATTAAATACAAACGGCAGAATGCCGACTTCTGTCCAGGGGGAGTAATGTTTCAAACAGTCTGTGTTTGAACAGTTCCTGGGAGACGAGTAGTAGATTTAGGTGGACCGACGAATGTTTACTGTAACCCTTGGAACTTCAAATTGACGATGAAACACAGAAGTTGCATCGGGATTGAACACAAAAGGCACAATGGCGGCTAATGTCCAGGGGGAGTAACGCTTCAAACAGTCTGTGTTGGAACATTTCCTGCGAGACCAGTAGTAGATTCCGACGCACCACTGCTGGTTTACTGTAACCCTTGGACCTTCATATTGAAGATGAAACACAGAAATTGCATCATTGATTAAATACAAACGGCAGAATGCCGATTTCTGTCCAGGGGGAGTAATGTTTCAAACAGTCTGTTTTGGAACAGTTCCTGGGAGACGAGTAGTAGATCTAGATGGTCCGACGAATGTTTACTGTAACCCTTGGAACTTCAAATTGGCGATGAAACACAGACGTTGCATCGGGATTGAATACAAAAGGCACAATGGCGGCTAATGTCCAGGGGAATTATGCTTCAAACAGTCTGTGTTGGAATATTTCCTGCGAGACCAGTAGTAGATTCCGACGCACCACTGCTGGTTTACTGTAACCCTTGGACCTTCATATTGAAGATGAAACACAGAAATTGCATCAGGTATTAAACACAAAAGGCACAATGCCGACTTCTGTCCAGGGGGAGTAATGTATCAAACAGTCTGTGTTGGAACAGTTCCTGGGAGACGAGTAGTAGATCTAGATGGACCAACGAATGGTTACTGTAACCCTTGGAACTTCAAATTGACGATGAAACACAGACGTTGCATCGGGATTGAATACAAAAGGCACAATGGCGGCTAATGTCCAGGGGGAGTAACGCTTCAAACAGTCTGTGTTGGAACATTTCCTGCGAGACCGGTAGTAGATTGCGACGCACCACTGCTGGTTTACTGTAACCCTTGGACCTTCATATTGAAGATGAAACACAGAAATTGCATCAGGGATTAAATACAAAGGGCACAATGCCGACTTCTGTCCAGGGGGAGTAATGTTTCAAACAGTCTGTGTTTGAACAGTTCCTGGGAGACGAGTAGTAAATCTAGATGAACCGAAGAATGTTTACTGTAACTCTTGGGACTTCAAATTGACGATGACAAACACAGAAGTTGCATCGATATTGAATACAAAAGGCACAATGGCGGCTAATGTCCAGGGGGAGTAACGCTTCAAACAGTCTGTGTTTGAACATTTCCTGCGAGACCAGTAGTAGATTCCGACGCACCACTGCTGGTTTACTGTAACCCTTGGACCTTCATATTGAAGATGAAACACAGAAATTGCATCAGGGATTAAATACAAAAGGCACAATGCCAAATTCTGTCCAGGGGGAGTAATGTTTCAAACAGTCTGTGTTGGAACAGTTCCCGGGAGACGAGTAGTAGATTTAGATGGACCGATGAATGTTTACTGTAACTCTTGGAACTTCAAATTGACGATGAAACACAGAAGTTGCATCGGGATTGAATACAAAAGGCACAATAGCGGCTAATGTCCAGGGGGAGTAATGCTTCAAACAGTCTGTGTTAGAACATTTCCTGTGAGACCAGTAGTAGATTCCGACGCACCACTGCTGGTTTACTGTAACCCTTGGACCTTCATTTTGAAGATGAAACACAGAAATTGCATCAGGGATTAAATACAAACGGCAGAATGCCGACTTCTGTCCAGGGGGAGTAATGTTTCAAACAGTCTGTGTTGGAACAGTTCCTGGGAGACGAGTAGTAGATCTAGATGAACCGAAGAATGTTTACTGTAACTCTTGGAACTTCAAATTGACGATGAAACACAGAAGTTGCATCGATATTGAATACAAAAGGCACAATGGCGGCTAATGTCCAGGGGAGTAACGCTTCAAACAGTCTGTGTTTGAACATTTCTTGCGAGACCAGTAGTAGATTCCGACGCACCACTGCTGGTTTACTGTACCCCTTGGACCTTCATATTGAAGATGAAACACAGAAATTGCATCAGGGATTAAATACAAACGGCAGAATGCCGACTTCTGCCCAGGGGGAGTAATGTTTCAAACAGTCTGTGTTGGAACAGTTCCTGGGAGACGAGTAGTAGATCTAGATGGACCAACGAATGTTTACTGTAACCCTTGGAACTTCAAATTGACGATGAAACACAGACGTTGCATCGGGATTGAATACAAAAGCCACAATGGCGGCTAATGTCCAGGGGAATAATGCTTCAAACAGTCTGTGTTGGAACATTTCCTGCGAGACCAGTAGTAGATTCCGACGCACCACTGCTGGTTTACTGTAACCCTTGGACCTTCATATTGAAGATGAAACACAGAAATTGCATCAGGGATTAAATACAAAAGGCACAATGCGGACTTCTGTCCAGGGGAGTAATGTTTCAAACAGTCTGTGTTGGAACAGTTCCTGGGAGACGAGTAGTAGATCTAGATGGACCAACGAACGTTTACTGTAACCCTTGGAACTTCAAATTGACGATGAAACACAGACGTTGCATCGGGATTGAATACAAAAGGCACAATGGCGGCTAATGTCCAGGGGGAGTGACGCTTTAAACAGTCTGTCTTGGAACATTTCCTGCGAGACCGGTAGTAGATTCCGACGCACCACTGCTGGTTTACTGTAACCCTTGGACCTTCATATTGAAGATGAAACACAGAAATTGCATCAGGGATTAAATACAAAGGGCACAATGCCGACTTCTGTCCAGGGGGAGTAATGTTTCAAACAGTCTGTGTTTGAACAGTTCCTGGGAGACGAGTAGTAGATTTAGATGGAACGACAAATGTTTACTGTAACCCTTGGAACTTCAAATTGACGATGAAACACAGAAGTTGCATCGGGATTGAATACAAAAGGCACAATGGCGGCTAATGTCCAGGGGGATAAATGCTTCAAACAGTCTGTGTTAGAACATTTCCTGCGAGACCAGTAGTAGATTCCGACGCACCACTGCTGGTTTACTGTAACCCTTGGACCTTCATATTGAAGATGAAACACAGAAATTGCATCAGGGATTAAATACAAACGGCAGAATGCCGACTTCTGTCCAGGGGGAGTAATGTTTCAACCTGTCTGTGTTGGAACAGTTCCTGGGAGTCGAGTAGTAGTTCTAGATGACCCGAAGAATGTTTACTGTAACCCTTGAACTTCAAATTGACGATGAAACACAGACGTTGCATCGGGATAGAATACAAAAGGCATAATGGCGGCTAATGTCCAGGGGGAGTAACGCTTCAAACAGTCTGTGTTGGAACATTTCCTGCGAGACCAGTAGTAGATTCCGACGCACCACTGCTGGTTTACTGTAACCCTTGGACCTTCATATTGAAGATGAAACACAGAAATTGCATCAGGGATTAAATACAAAAGGCACAATGCCGACTTCTGTCCAGGGGGAGTAATGTTTCAAACAGTCTGTGTTGGAACAGTTCCTGGGAGACGAGTAGTAGATCTAGATGGACCGACGAACGTTTACTGTAACCCTTGGAACTTCAAATTGACGATGAAACACAGACGTTGCATCGGGATTGAATACAAAAGGCACAATGGCGGCTAATGTCCAGAGGAATAATGCTTCAAATTGTCTGTGTTGGATCATTTCCTGCGAGACCAGTAGTAGATTCCGACGCACCACTGCTGGTTTACTGTAACCCTTGGACCTTCATATTGAAGATGAAACACAGAAATTGCATCAGGGATTAAATACAAAAGGCACAATGCCGACTTCTGTCCAGGGGGAGTAATGTTTCAAACAGTCTGTGTTGGAACAGTTCCTGGGAGACGAGTAGTAGATCTAGATGGACCGACGAACGTTTACTGTAACCCTTGGAACTTCAAATTGACGATGAAACACAGACGTTGCATCGGGATTGAATACAAAAGGCACAATGGCGGCTAATGTCCACGGGAATAATGCTTCAAACAGTCTGTGTTGGAACATTTCCTGCGTGACCAGTAGTAGATTCCGACACCACTGCTGGTTTACTGTAACCCTTGGACCTTCATATTGAAGATGAAACACGGAAATTGCATCAGGGATTAAATACAAAAGGCACAATGCCGACTTCTGTCCAGGGGGAGTAATGTTTCAAACAGTCTGTGTTGGAACAGTTCCTGGGAGACGAGTAGTAGATCTAGATGGACCGACGAACGTTTACTGTAACCCTTGAACTTCAAATTGACGATGAAACACAGACGTTGCATCGGGATAGAATACAAAAGGCATAATGGCGGCTAATGTCCAGGGGGAGTATTGCTTCAAACAGTCTGTGTTGGAACATTTCCTGCGAGACCGGTAGTAGATTCCGACGCACCACTGCTGCTTTACTGTAACCCTTGGACCTTCATATTGAAGATGAAACACAGAAATTGCATCAGGGATTAAATACAAAAGGCACAATGCCGACTTCTGTCCAGGGGGAGTAATGTTTCAAACAGTCTGTGTTGGAACAGTTCCTGGGAGACGAGTAGTAGATCTAGATGGACCAACGAATGTTTACTGTAACCCTTGGAACTTCAAATTGACGACGAAACACAGACGTTGCATCGGGATTGAATACAAAAGGCACAATGGCGGCTAATGTCCACGGGAATAATGCTTCAAACAGTCTGTGTTGGAACATTTCCTGCGTGACCAGTAGTAGATTCCGACACCACTGCTGGTTTACTGTAACCCTTGGACCTTCATATTGAAGATGAAACACAGAAATTGCATCAGTTGTTAAATACAAAAGGCAGAATGCCGACTTCTGTCCAGGGGGAGTAATGTTTCAAACAGTCTCTCTTGGAACAGTTCCTGGGAGACGAGTAGTAGATTTAGGTGGACCGACGAATGTTTACTGTAACCCTTGGAAATTCAAATTGACGATGCAACACGGACGTTGCATCGGGATTGAATACAAAACGCACAATGGCGGCTAAAGTCCAGGGGGAGTAACGCTTCAAACAGTCTGTGTTGGAACATTTCCTGCGAGACCAGTAGTAGATTCCGACGCACCACTGCGGCTTTACTGTAACCCTTGGACCTTCATATTGAAGATGAAACACAGAAATTGCATCAGGGATTAAATACAAAAGGCACAATGCCGACTTCTGTCCAGGGGGAGTAATGTTTCAAACAGGCTGTGTTGGAACAGTTCCTGGGAGACGAGTAGTAGATCTAGATGGACCAACGAATGTTTACTGTAACCCTTGGAACTTCAAATTGACGATGAAACACAGACGTTGCATCGGGATTGAATACAAAAGGCACAATGGCGGCTAATGTCCAGGGGGAGTAACGCTTCAAACAGTCTGTGTTGGAACATTTCCTGCGAGACCAGTAGTAGATTCCGACGCACCACTGCTGGTTTACTGTAACCCTTGGACCTTCATATTGAAGATGAAACACATAAATTGCATCAGGGATTAAATACAAAAGGCACAATGCCGACTTCTGTCCAGGGGGAGTAATGTTTCAAACTGTCTGTGTTGGAACAGATCCTGGGAGACGAGTAGTAGATCTAGATGGACCAACGAATGTTTACTGTAACCCTTGGAATTTCAAATTGACGATGAAACACAGACTTTGCATCGGGATTGAATACAAAAGGCACAATGCCGACTTCTGTCCAGGGGGAGTAATGTTTCAAACAGTCTGTGTTTGAATAGTTCCTGGGAGACGAGTAGTAGATTTAGATGGAACGACAAATGTTTACTGTAACCCTTGGAACTTCAAATTGACGATGAAACACAGACGTTGCATCGGGATTGAATACAAAAGGCACAATGGCGGCTAATGTCGAGGGGGAGTAACGCTTCAAACAGTCTGTGTTGGAACATTTCGTGCGAGACCAGTAGTAGATTCCGACGCACCACTGCGGCTTTACTGTAACCCTTGGACCTTCATATTGAAGATGAAACACAGAAATTGCATCAGGGATTAAATACAAAAGGCACAATGCCGACTTCTGTCCAGGGAGAGTAATGTTTCAAACAGTCTGTGTTGGAACAGTTCCTGGGAGACGAGTAGTAGATCTAGATGAACCGAAGAATGTTTACTGTAACCCTTGGAACATCAAATTGACGATGAAACATAGAAGTTGCATCGATATTGAATACAAAATTCACAATGGCGGCTAATGTCCAGGGGGAGTAACGCTTCAAACAGTCTGTGTTGGAACATTTCCTGCGAGACCAGTAGTAGATTCCGACGCACCACTGCTGGTTTACTGTAACCCTTGGACCTTCATATTGAAGATGAAACATAGAAATTGCAACAGGGATTAAATACAAAAGGCACAATGCCGACTTCTGTCCAGGGGGAGTAATGTTTCAAACAGTCAGTGTTGGAACAGTTCCTAGGAGACGAGTAGTAGATTTAGGTGGACCGACGAATGCTTACTGTAACCCTTGGAACTTCAAATTGACGATGAAACACAGAAGTTGCATCGGGATTGAACACAAAAGGCACAATGGCGGCTAATGTCCAGGGTAGTACCGCTTCAAACAGTCTGTATTGGAACATTTCCTGCGTGACCAGTAGTAGATTCCGACACCACTGCTGGTTTACTGTAACCCTTGGACCTTCATATTGAAGATGAAACACAGAAATTGCATCAGTTATTAAATACAAAAGGCACAATGCCGACTTCTGTCCAGGGGGAGTAATGTTTCAAACAGTCTCTGTTGGAACAGTTCCTGGGAGACGAGTAGTAGGTTTAGGGGGTCGACGAATGTTTACTGTAACCCTTGGAACTTCAAATTGACGATGAAACACGGACGTTGCATCGGGATTGAATACAAAACGCACAATGGCGGCTAATGTCCAGGGGAATAATGCTTCAAACAGTCTGTGTTGGAACATTTCCTGCGAGACCAGTAGTAGATTCCGACGCACCACTGCGGCTTTACTGTAACCCTTGGACCTTCATATTGAAGATGAAACACAGAAATTGCATCAGGGATTAAATACAAAAGGCACAATGCCGACTTCTGTCCAGGGGGAGTAATGTTTCAAACAGTCTGTGTTGGAACAGTTCCTGGGAGACGAGTAGTAGATCTAGATGGACCAACGAATGTTTACTGTAACGCTTGGAACTTCAAATTGACGATGAAACACAGACGTTGCATCGGGATTGAATACAAAAGGCACAATGGCGGCTAATGTCCAGGGGGAGTATTGCTTCAAACAGTCTGTGTTGGAACATTTCCTGCGAGACCGGTAGTAGATTCCGACGCACCACTGCTGCTTTACTGTAACCCTTCGACCTTCATATTGAAGATGAAACACAGAAATTGCATCAGGGATTAAATACAAAGGGCACAATGCCGACTTCTGTCCAGGGGGAGTAATGTTTCAAACAGTCTGTGTTGTAACAGTTCCTGGGAGACGAGTAGTAGATCTAGATGAACCGAAAAATGTTTACTGTAACCCTTGGAACTTCAAATTGACGATGAAACACAGACTTTGCATCGGGATTGAATACAAAAGGCACAATGGCGGCTAATGTCCAGGGGAATAATGCTTCAAACAGTCTGTGTTGGAACATTTCCTGCGAGACCAGTAGTAGATTCCGACGCACCACTGCTGGTTTACTGTAACCCTTGGACCTTCATATTGAAGATGAAACACAGAAATTGCATCAGGGATTAAATACAAAAGGCACAATGCCGACTTCTGTCCAGGGGGAGTAATGTTTCAAACAGTCTGTGTTGGAACAGTTCCTGGGAGACGAGTAGTAGATCTAGGTCAACCGAAGAATGTTTACTAAAACCCTTGGAACTTCAAATTGACGATGAAACACAGAAGTTGCATCGGGATTGAATACAAAAGGCACAATGGCGCCTAATGTCCAGGGGGAGTAACGCTTCAAACAGTCTGTGTTGGAACATTTCCTGCGAGACCAGTAGTAGATTCCGACGCACCACTGCTGGTTTACTGTAACCCTTGGACCTTCATACTGAAGATGAAACACAGAAATTGCATCAGGGATTAAATACAAAAGGCACAATGCCGACTTCTGTCCAAGGAGAGTAATGTTTCAAACAGTCTGTGTTGGAACAGTTCCTGGGAGACGAGTAGTAGATTTAGGTGGACCGACGAATGTTTACTGTAACCCTTGGAACTTCAAATTGACGATGAAACACAGAAGTTGCTTCGGGATTGAATACAAAAGGCACAATGGCGGCTAATGTCCAGGGGGAGTAACGCTTCAAACAGTCTGTGTTGGAACATTTCCTGCGAGACCAGTAGTAGATTCCGACGCACCACTGCGGCTTTACTGTAACCCTTGGACCTTCATATTGAAGATGAAACACAGAAATTGCATCAGGGATTAAATACAAAAGGCACAATGCCGACTTCTGTCCAGGGGGAGTAATGTTTCAAACAGTCTCTGTTGGAACAGTTCCTGGGAGTCGAGTAGTAGATTTAGGTGGACCGACGAATGTTTACTGTAACCCTTGGAACTTCAAATTGACGAAGATACACGGACGTTGCATCGGGATTGAATACAAAACGCACAATGGCGGCTAATGTCCAGGGGGAGTAACGCTTCAAACAGTCTGTGTTGGAACATTTCCTGCGAGACCAGTAGTAGATTCCGACGCACCACTGCTGGTTTACTGTAACCCTTGGACCTTCATATTGAAGATGAAACACAGAAATTGCATCAGGGATTACATACAAAAGGCACAATGCCGACTTCTGTCCAGGGGGAGTAATGTTTCAAACAGTCTGTGTTGGAACAGTTCCTGGGAGACGAGTAGTAGATCTAGATCAACCGAAGAATGTTTACTAAAACCCTTGGAACTTCAAATTGACGATGAAACACAGAAGTTGCATCGGGATTGAATACAAAAGGCACAATGGCGCCTAATGTCCAGGGGGAGTAACGCTTCAAACAGTCTGTGTTGGAACATTTCCTGCGAGACCAGTAGTAGATTCCGACGCACCACTGCTGGTTTACTGTAACCCTTGGACCTTCATATTGAAGATGAAACACAGAAATTGCATCAGGGATTAAATACAAAAGGCACAATGCCGACTTCTGTCCAGGGGGAGTAATGTTTCAAACAGTCTCTGTTGGAACAGTTCCTGGGAGACGAGTAGTAGATTTAGGTGGACCGACGAATGTTTACTGTAACCCTTGGAACTTCAAATTGACGATGAAACACAGAAGTTGCTTCGGGATTGAATACAAAAGGCACAATGGCGGCTAATGTCCTGGGGGAGTAACGCTTCAAACAGTCTGTGTTGGAACATTTCCTGCGAGACCAGTAGTAGATTCCGACGCACCACTGCGGCTTTACTGTAACCCTTGGACCTTCATATTGAAGATGAAACACAGAAATTGCATCAGGGATTAAATCCAAAAGGCACAATGCCGACTTCTGTCCAGGGGGAGTAATGTTTCAAACAGTCTGTGTTGGAACAGTTCCTGGGAGACGAGTAGTAGATCTAGATGGACCAACGAATGTTTACTGTAACCCTTGGAACTTCAAATTGACGATGAAACACAGACGTTGCATCGGGATTGAATACAAAAGGCACAATGGCGGCTAATGTCCAGGGGGAGTAACGCTTCTAACAGTCTGTGTTGGAACACTTCCTGCGAGACCAGTAGTAGATTCCGACGCACCACTGCGGCTTTACTGTAACCCTTGGACCTTCATATTGAAGATGAAACACAGAAATTGCATCATTGATTAAATACAAACGGCAGAATGCCGACTTCTGTCCAGGGGGAGTAATGTTTCAAACAGTCTGTGTTGGAACAGTTCCTGGGAGACGAGTAGTAGATCTAGATGGACCAACGAATGTTTACTGTAACCCTTGGAACTTCAAATTGACGATGAAACACAGATGTTGCATCGGGATTGAATACAAAAGGCACAATGGCGGCTAATGTCCAGGGGAATAATGCTTCAAACAGTCTGTGTTGGAACATTTCCTGCGAGACCAGTAGTAGATTCCGACGCACCACTGCTGGTTTACTGTAACTCTTGGACCTTCATATTGAAGTTGAAACACAGAAATTGCATCAGGGATTAAATACAAAAGGCAAAATGCCGACTTCTGTCCAGGGGGAGTAATGTTTCAAACAGTCTGTGTTGGAACAGATCCTGGGAGACGAGTAATAGATTTAGATGGACCGACGAATGTTTACTGTAACCCTTGGATCTTCAAATTGACGATGAAACACAGACGTTGCATCGGGATTGAATACAAAAGGCACAATGGCGGCTAATGTCCAGGGGGAGTAACGCTTCAAACAGTCTGTGTTGGAACATTTCCTGCGAGACCAGTAGTAGATTCCGACGCACCACTGCGGCTTTACTGTAACCCTTGGACCTTCATATTGAAGATGAAACACAGAAATTGCATCAGGGATTAAATACAAAAGGCACAATGCCGACTTCTGTCCAGGGGGAGTAATGTTTCAAACAGTCTGTGTTGGAACAGTTCCTGGGAGACGAGTAGTAGATCTAGATGGACCAACGAATGTTTACTGTAACCCTTGGAACTTCAAATTGACGATGAAACACAGACGTTGCATCGGGATTGAATACAAAAGGCACAATGGCGGCTAATGTCCAGGGGAATAATGCTTCAAACAGTCTGTGTTGGAACATTTCCTGCGAGACCGGTAGTAGATTCCGACGCACCACTGGTGCTTTACTGTAACCCTTGGACCTTCATATTGAAGATGAAACACAGAAATTGCATCAGGGATTAAATACAAAAGGCACAATGCCGACTTCTGTCCAGGGGGAGTAATGTTTCAAACAGTCTGTGTTGGAACAGTTCCTGGGAGACGAGTAGTAGATCTAGATGGACCAACGAATGTTTACTGTAACCCTTGCAACTTCAAATTGACGATGAAACACAGACGTTGCATCGGGATTGAATACAAAAGGCACAATGGCGGCTAATGTCCAGGGGAATAATGCTTCAAACAGTCTGTGTTGGAACATTTCCTGCGAGACCAGTAGTAGATTCCGACGCACCACTGCTGGTTTACTGTAACCCTTGGACGTTCATATTGAAGATGAAACACAGAAATTGCATCAGGGATTAAATACAAAAGGCACAATGCCGACTTCTGTCCAGGGGGAGTAATGTTTCAAACAGTCTGTGTTGGAACAGTTCCTGGGAGACGAGTAGTAGATCTAGATGGACCAACGAATGTTTACTGTAACCCTTGGAACTTCAAATTGACGATGTAACACAGACGTTGCATCGGGATTGAATACATTCCGACGCACCACTGCGGCTTTACTGTAACCCTTGGACCTTCATATTGAAGATGAAACACAGAAATTGCATCAGGGATTAAATACAAAAGGCACAATGCCGACTTCTGTCCAGGGGGAGTAATGTTTCAAACAGTCTCTGTTGGAACAGTTCCTGGGAGACGAGTAGTAGATTTAGGGGGTCGACGAATGTTTACTGTAACCCTTGGAACTTCAAATTGACGATGAAACACAGACTTTGCATCGGGATTGAATACAAAAGGCACAATGGCGGCTAATGTCCAGGGGAATAATGCTTCAAACAGTCTGTGTTGGAACATTTCCTGCGAGACCAGTAGTAGATTCCGACGCACCACTGCTGGTTTACTGTAACTCTTGGACCTTCATATTGAAGATGAAACACAGAAATTGCATCAGGGATTAAATACAAAAGGCACAATGCCGACTTCTGTCCAGGGGGAGTAATGTTTCAAACAGTCTGTGTTGGAACAGATCCTGGGAGACGAGTAATAGATTTAGATGGACCGACGAATGTTTACTGTAACCCTTGGAACTTCAAATTGACGATGAAACACAGACGTTGCATCGGGATTGAATACAAAAGGCACAATGGCAGCTAATGTCCAGGGGAGTATTGCTTCAAACAGTCTGTGTTGGAACATTTCCTGCGAGACCAGTAGTAGATTCCGACGCACCACTGCTGCTTTACTGTAACCCTTGGACCTTCATATTGAAGATGAAACACAGAAATTGCATCAGGGATTAAATACAAAGGGCACAATGCCGACTTCTGTCCAGGGGGAGTAATGTTTCAAACAGTCTGTGTTGGAACAGTTCCTGGGAGACGAGTAGTAGATCTAGATGGACCAACGAATGTTTACTGTAACCCTTGGAACTTCAAATTGACGATGAAACACAGACTTTGCATCGGGATTGAATACAAAAGGCACAATGGCGGCTAATGTCCAGGGGAATAATGCTTCAAACAGTCTGTGTTGGAACATTTCCTGCGAGACCAGTAGTAGATTCCGACGCACCACTGCTGGTTTACTGTAACCCTTGGACCTTCATATTGAAGATGAAACACAGAAATTGCATCAGGGATTAAATACAAAAGGCACAATGCCGACTTCTGTCCAGGGGGAGTAATGTTTCAAACAGTCAGTGTTGGAACAGTTCCTGGGAGACGAGTAGTAGATCTAGATGGACCAACGAATGTTTACTGTAACCCTTGGAACTTCAAATTGACGATGAAACACAGACGTTGCATCGGGATTGAATACAAAAGGCACAATGGCGGCTAATGTCCAGGGGGAGTAACGCTTCAAACAGTCTGTGTTGGAACATTTCCTGCGAGACCAGTAGTAGATTCCGACGCACCACTGCTGGTTTACTGTAACCCTTGGACCTTCATATTGACGATGAAACACAGAAATTGCATCAGGGATTAAATACAAAAGGCACAATGCCGACTTCTGTCCAGGGGGAGTAATGTTTCAAACAGTCTGTGTTTGAATAGTTCCTGGGAGACGAGTAGTAGATTTAGATGGAACGACAAATGTTTACTGTAACCCTAGGAACTTCAAATTGACGATGAAACACAGAAGTTGCATCGGGATTGAATACAAAAGGCACAATGGCGGCTAATGTCCAGGGGGAGTAACGCTTCAAACAGTCTGTGTACGAACATTTCCTGCGAGACCAGTAGTAGATTCCGACGCACCACTGCGGCTTTACTGTAACCCTTGGACCTTCATATTGAAGATGAAACACAGAAATTGCATCAGGGATTAAATACAAAAGGCACAATGCCGACTACTGTCCAGGGGGAGTAATGTTTCAAACAGTCTGTGTTTGAACAGTTCCTGGGAGACGAGTAGTAGATTTCGATGGACCGACGAATGTTTACTGTAACCCTTGGAACTTAAAATTGACGATGAAACACAGAAGTTGCATCGGGATTGAATACAAAAGGCACAATGGCGGCTAATGTCCAGGGGGAGTAACGCTTCAAACAGTCTGTGTTGGAACATTTCCTGCGAGACCAGTAGTAGATACCGACGCACCACTGCTGGTTTACTGTAACCCTTGGACCATCATATTGAAGATGAAACACAGAAATTGCATCAGGGATTAAATACAAAAGGCACAATGCCGACTTCTGTCCAGGGGGAGTAATGTTTCAAACAGTCTGTGTTTGAACAGTTCCTTGGAGACGAGTAGTAGATTTCGATGGACCGACGAATGTTTACTGTAACCCTTGGAACTTCAAATTGACGATGAAACACAAAAGTTGCATCGGGATTGAATACAAAAGGCACAATGGCGCCTAATGTCCAGGGGGAATAACGCTTCAAACAGTCTGTGTTGGAACATTTCCTGCGAGACCAGTAGTAGATTCCGACGCACCACTGCGGCTTTACTGTAACCCTTGGACCTTCATATTGAAGATGAAACACAAAATCGCATCATTGATTAAATACAAACGGCAGAATGCCGACTTCTGTCCAGGGGGAGTAATGTTTCAAACAGTCTGTGTTGGAACAGTTCCTGGGAGACGAGTAGTAGATCTAGATGGACCAACGAATGTTTACTGTAACCCTTGGAACTTCAAATTGACGATGAAACACAGACGTTGCATCGGGATTGAATACAAAAGGCACAATCGCTTCTAATGTCCAGGGGGAGTAACGCTTCAAACAGTCTGTGTTGGAACATTTGCTGCGAGACCAGTAGTAGATTCCGACGCACCACTGCTGGTTTACTGTAACCCTTGGACCTTCATATTGAAGATGAAACACAGAAATTGCATCAGGGATTAAATACAAAAGGCACAATGCCGACTTCTGTCCAGGGGGAGTAATGTTTCAAACAGTCTGTGTTGGAACAGTTCCTGGGAGACGAGTAGTAGATTTAGATGGAACGACAAATGTTTACTGTAACCCTTGGAACTTCAAATTGATGATGAAACACAGAAGTTGCATCGGGATTGAATACAAAAGGCACAATGGCGCCTAATGTCCAGGGGGAGTAACGCTTCAAACAGTCTGTGTTGGAACATTTCCTGCGAGACCAGTAGTAGATTCCGACGCACCACTGCGGCTTTACTGTAACCCTTGGACCTTCATATTGAAGATGAAACACAGAAATTGCATCAGGGATTAAATACAAAAGGCACAATGCCGCCTTCTGTCCAGGGGGAGTAATGTTTCAAACAGTCTGTGTTTGAACAGTTCCTTGGAGATGAGTAGTAGATTTAGGTGGACCGACGAATGTTTACTGTAACCCTTGGAACTTAAAATTGACGATGAAACACAGAAGTTGCATCGGGATTGAACACAAAAGGCACAATGGCGGCTAATGTCCAGGAGGAGTATTGCTTGAAACAGTCTGTGTTGGAACATTTCCTGCGAGACCAGTAGTAGATTCCGACGCACCACTGTTGGTTTACTGTAACCCTTGGACCTTCATATTGAGGATGAAACACAGAAATCGCATCATTGATTAAATACAAACGGCAGAATGCCGACTTCTGTCCAGGGGGAGTAATGTTTCAAACAGTCTGTGTTGGAACAGTTCCTGGGAGACGAGTAGTAGATCTAGATGGACCAACGAATGTTTACTGTAACCCTTGGAATTTCAAATTGACGATGAAACACAGACTTTGCATCGGGATTGAATACAAAAGGCACAATGCCGACTTCTGTCCAGGGGGAGTAATGTTTCAAACAGTCTGTGTTTGAATAGTTCCTGGGGGACGAGTAGTAGATTTAGATGGAACGACAAATGTTTACTGTAACCCTTGGAACTTCAAATTGACGATGAAACACAGACGTTGCATCGGGATTGAATACAAAAGGCACAATGGCGGCTAATGTCGAGGGGGAGTAACGCTTCAAACAGTCTGTGTTGGAACATTTCGTGCGAGACCAGTAGTAGATTCCGACGCACCACTGCGGCTTTACTGTAACCCTTGGACCTTCATATTGAAGATGAAACACAGAAATTGCATCAGGGATTAAATACAAAAGGCACAATGCCGACTTCTGTCCAGGGAGAGTAATGTTTCAAACAGTCTGTGTTGGAACAGTTCCTGGGAGACGAGTAGTAGATCTAGATGAACCGAAGAATGTTTACTGTAACCCTTGGAACATCAAATTGACGATGAAACATAGAAGTTGCATCGATATTGAATACAAAATTCACAATGGCGGCTAATGTCCAGGGGGAGTAACGCTTCAAACAGTCTGTGTTGGAACATTTCCTGCGAGACCAGTAGTAGATTCCGACGCACCACTGCTGGTTTACTGTAACCCTTGGACCTTCATATTGAAGATGAAACATAGAAATTGCAACAGGGATTAAATACAAAAGGCACAATGCCGACTTCTGTCCAGGGGGAGTAATGTTTCAAACAGTCAGTGTTGGAACAGTTCCTAGGAGACGAGTAGTAGATTTAGGTGGACCGACGAATGCTTACTGTAACCCTTGGAACTTCAAATTGACGATGAAACACAGAAGTTGCATCGGGATTGAACACAAAAGGCACAATGGCGGCTAATGTCCAGGGTAGTACCGCTTCAAACAGTCTGTGTTGGAACATTTCCTGCGTGACCAGTAGTAGATTCCGACACCACTGCTGGTTTACTGTAACCCTTGGACCTTCATATTGAAGATGAAACACAGAAATTGCATCAGTTATTAAATACAAAAGGCACAATGCCGACTTCTGTCCAGGGGGAGTAATGTTTCAAACAGTCTCTGTTGGAACAGTTCCTGGGAGACGAGTAGTAGATTTAGGGGGTCGACGAATGTTTACTGTAACCCTTGGAACTTCAAATTGACGATGAAACACGGACGTTGCATCGGGATTGAATACAAAACGCACAATGGCGGCTAATGTCCAGGGGAATAATGCTTCAAACAGTCTGTGTTGGAACATTTCCTGCGAGACCAGTAGTAGATTCCGACGCACCACTGCGGCTTTACTGTAACCCTTGGACCTTCATATTGAAGATGAAACACAGAAATTGCATCAGGGATTAAATACAAAAGGCACAATGCCGACTTCTGTCCAGGGGGAGTAATGTTTCAAACAGTCTGTGTTGGAACAGTTCCTGGGAGACGAGTAGTAGATCTAGATGGACCAACGAATGTTTACTGTAACGCTTGGAACTTCAAATTGACGATGAAACACAGACGTTGCATCGGGATTGAATACAAAAGGCACAATGGCGGCTAATGTCCAGGGGGAGTATTGCTTCAAACAGTCTGTGTTGGAACATTTCCTGCGAGACCGGTAGTAGATTCCGACGCACCACTGCTGCTTTACTGTAACCCTTCGACCTTCATATTGAAGATGAAACACAGAAATTGCATCAGGGATTAAATACAAAGGGCACAATGCCGACTTCTGTCCAGGGGGAGTAATGTTTCAAACAGTCTGTGTTGTAACAGTTCCTGGGAGACGAGTAGTAGATCTAGATGAACCGAAAAATGTTTACTGTAACCCTTGGAACTTCAAATTGACGATGAAACACAGACTTTGCATCGGGATTGAATACAAAAGGCACAATGGCGGCTAATGTCCAGGGGAATAATGCTTCAAACAGTCTGTGTTGGAACATTTCCTGCGAGACCAGTAGTAGATTCCGACGCACCACTGCTGGTTTACTGTAACCCTTGGACCTTCATATTGAAGATGAAACACAGAAATTGCATCAGGGATTAAATACAAAAGGCACAATGCCGACTTCTGTCCAGGGGGAGTAATGTTTCAAACAGTCTGTGTTGGAACAGTTCCTGGGAGACGAGTAGTAGATCTAGGTCAACCGAAGAATGTTTACTAAAACCCTTGGAACTTCAAATTGACGATGAAACACAGAAGTTGCATCGGGATTGAATACAAAAGGCACAATGGCGCCTAATGTCCAGGGGGAGTAACGCTTCAAACAGTCTGTGTTGGAACATTTCCTGCGAGACCAGTAGTAGATTCCGACGCACCACTGCTGGTTTACTGTAACCCTTGGACCTTCATACTGAAGATGAAACACAGAAATTGCATCAGGGATTAAATACAAAAGGCACAATGCCGACTTCTGTCCAAGGAGAGTAATGTTTCAAACAGTCTGTGTTGGAACAGTTCCTGGGAGACGAGTAGTAGATTTAGGTGGACCGACGAATGTTTACTGTAACCCTTGGAACTTCAAATTGACGATGAAACACAGAAGTTGCTTCGGGATTGAATACAAAAGGCACAATGGCGGCTAATGTCCAGGGGGAGTAACGCTTCAAACAGTCTGTGTTGGAACATTTCCTGCGAGACCAGTAGTAGATTCCGACGCACCACTGCGGCTTTACTGTAACCCTTGGACCTTCATATTGAAGATGAAACACAGAAATTGCATCAGGGATTAAATACAAAAGGCACAATGCCGACTTCTGTCCAGGGGGAGTAATGTTTCAAACAGTCTCTGTTGGAACAGTTCCTGGGAGTCGAGTAGTAGATTTAGGTGGACCGACGAATGTTTACTGTAACCCTTGGAACTTCAAATTGACGAAGAAACACGGACGTTGCATCGGGATTGAATACAAAACGCACAATGGCGGCTAATGTCCAGGGGGAGTAACGCTTCAAACAGTCTGTGTTGGAACATTTCCTGCGAGACCAGTAGTAGATTCCGACGCACCACTGCTGGTTTACTGTAACCCTTGGACCTTCATATTGAAGATGAAACACAGAAATTGCATCAGGGATTACATACAAAAGGCACAATGCCGACTTCTGTCCAGGGGGAGTAATGTTTCAAACAGTCTGTGTTGGAACAGTTCCTGGGAGACGAGTAGTAGATCTAGATCAACCGAAGAATGTTTACTAAAACCCTTGGAACTTCAAATTGACGATGAAACACAGAAGTTGCATCGGGATTGAATACAAAAGGCACAATGGCGCCTAATGTCCAGGGGGAGTAACGCTTCAAACAGTCTGTGTTGGAACATTTCCTGCGAGACCAGTAGTAGATTCCGACGCACCACTGCTGGTTTACTGTAACCCTTGGACCTTCATATTGAAGATGAAACACAGAAATTGCATCAGGGATTAAATACAAAAGGCACAATGCCGACTTCTGTCCAGGGGGAGTAATGTTTCAAACAGTCTCTGTTGGAACAGTTCCTGGGAGACGAGTAGTAGATTTAGGTGGACCGACGAATGTTTACTGTAACCCTTGGAACTTCAAATTGACGATGAAACACAGAAGTTGCTTCGGGATTGAATACAAAAGGCACAATGGCGGCTAATGTCCTGGGGGAGTAACGCTTCAAACAGTCTGTGTTGGAACATTTCCTGCGAGACCAGTAGTAGATTCCGACGCACCACTGCGGCTTTACTGTAACCCTTGGACCTTCATATTGAAGATGAAACACAGAAATTGCATCAGGGATTAAATCCAAAAGGCACAATGCCGACTTCTGTCCAGGGGGAGTAATGTTTCAAACAGTCTGTGTTGGAACAGTTCCTGGGAGACGAGTAGTAGATCTAGATGGACCAACGAATGTTTACTGTAACCCTTGGAACTTCAAATTGACGATGAAACACAGACGTTGCATCGGGATTGAATACAAAAGGCACAATGGCGGCTAATGTCCAGGGGGAGTAACGCTTCTAACAGTCTGTGTTGGAACACTTCCTGCGAGACCAGTAGTAGATTCCGACGCACCACTGCGGCTTTACTGTAACCCTTGGACCTTCATATTGAAGATGAAACACAGAAATTGCATCATTGATTAAATACAAACGGCAGAATGCCGACTTCTGTCCAGGGGGAGTAATGTTTCAAACAGTCTGTGTTGGAACAGTTCCTGGGAGACGAGTAGTAGATCTAGATGGACCAACGAATGTTTACTGTAACCCTTGGAACTTCAAATTGACGATGAAACACAGATGTTGCATCGGGATTGAATACAAAAGGCACAATGGCGGCTAATGTCCAGGGGGAGTAACGCTTCAAACAGTCTGTGTTGGAACATTTCCTGCGAGACCAGTAGTAGATTCCGACGCACCACTGCTGGTTTACTGTAACCCTTGGACCTTCATATTGAAGATGAAACACAGAAATTGCATCAGGGATTAAATACAAAAGGCACAATGCCGACTTCTGTCCAGGGGGAGTAATGTTTCAAACAGTCTGTGTTGGAACAGTTCCTGGGAGACGAGTAGTAGATCTAGATGGACCAACGAATGTTTACTGTAACCCTTGGAACTTCATATTGACGATGAAACACAGACGTTGCATCGGGATTGAATACAAAAGGCACAATGGCGGCTAATGTCCAGGGGAATAATGCTTCAAACAGTCTGTGTTGGAACATTTCCTGCGAGACCGGTAGTAGATTCCGACGCACCACTGGTGCTTTACTGTAACCCTTGGACCTTCATATTGAAGATGAAACACAGAAATTGCATCAGGGATTAAATACAAAGGGCACAATGCCGACTTCTGTCCAGGGGGAGTAACGTTTCAAACAGTCTGTGTTGGAACAGTTCCTGGGAGACGAGTAGTAGATCTAGATGGACCAACGAATGTTTACTGTAACCCTTGGAACTTCAAATTGACGATGAAACACAGACGTTGCATCGGGATTGAATACAAAAGGCGCAATGGCGGCTAATGTCCAGGGGAATAATGCTTCAAACAGTCTGTGTTGGAACATTTCCTGCGAGACCAGTAGTAGATTCCGACGCACCACTGCTGGTTTACTGTAACCCTTGGACGTTCATATTGAAGATGAAACACAGAAATTGCATCAGGGATTAAATACAAAAGGCACAATGCCGACTTCTGTCCAGGGGGAGTAATGTTTCAAACAGTCTGTGTTGGAACAGTTCCTGGGAGACGAGTAGTAGATCTAGATGGACCAACGAATGTTTACTGTAACCCTTGGAACTTCAAATTGACGATGTAACACAGACGTTGCATCGGGATTGAATACATTCCGACGCACCACTGCGGCTTTACTGTAACCCTTGGACCTTCATATTGAAGATGAAACACAGAAATTGCATCAGGGATTAAATACAAAAGGCACAATGCCGACTTCTGTCCAGGGGGAGTAATGTTTCAAACAGTCTCTGTTGGAACAGTTCCTGGGAGACGAGTAGTAGATTTAGGGGGTCGACGAATGTTTACTGTAACCCTTGGAACTTCAAATTGACGATGAAACACAGACTTTGCATCGGGATTGAATACAAAAGGCACAATGGCGGCTAATGTCCAGGGGAATAATGCTTCAAACAGTCTGTGTTGGAACATTTCCTGCGAGACCAGTAGTAGATTCCGACGCACCACTGCTGGTTTACTGTAACTCTTGGACCTTCATATTGAAGATGAAACACAGAAATTGCATCAGGGATTAAATACAAAAGGCACAATGCCGACTTCTGTCCAGGGGGAGTAATGTTTCAAACAGTCTGTGTTGGAACAGATCCTGGGAGACGAGTAATAGATTTAGATGGACCGACGAATGTTTACTGTAACCCTTGGAACTTCAAATTGACGATGAAACACAGACGTTGCATCGGGATTGAATACAAAAGGCACAATGGCAGCTAATGTCCAGGGGAGTATTGCTTCAAACAGTCTGTGTTGGAACATTGCCTGCGAGACCAGTAGTAGATTCCGACGCACCACTGCTGCTTTACTGTAACCCTTGGACCTTCATATTGAAGATGAAACACAGAAATTGCATCAGGGATTAAATACAAAGGGCACAATGCCGACTTCTGTCCAGGGGGAGTAAAGTTTCAAACAGTCTGTGTTGGAACAGTTCCTGGGAGACGAGTAGTAGATCTAGATGGACCAACGAATGTTTACTGTAACCCTTGGAACTTCAAATTGACGATGAAACACAGACTTTGCATCGGGATTGAATACAAAAGGCACAATGGCGGCTAATGTCCAGGGGAATAATGCTTCAAACAGTCTGTGTTGGAACATTTCCTGCGAGACCAGTAGTAGATTCCGACGCACCACTGCTGGTTTACTGTAACCCTTGGACCTTCATATTGAAGATGAAACACAGAAATTGCATCAGGGATTAAATACAAAAGGCACAATGCCGACTTCTGTCCAGGGGGAGTAATGTTTCAAACAGTCAGTGTTGGAACAGTTCCTGGGAGACGAGTAGTAGATCTAGATGGACCAACGAATGTTTACTGTAACCCTTGGAACTTCAAATTGACGATGAAACACAGACGTTGCATCGGGATTGAATACAAAAGGCACAATGGCGGCTAATGTCCAGGGGGAGTAACGCTTCAAACAGTCTGTGTTGGAACATTTCCTGCGAGACCAGTAGTAGATTCCGACGCACCACTGCTGGTTTACTGTAACCCTTGGACCTTCATATTGACGATGAAACACAGAAATTGCATCAGGGATTAAATACAAAAGGCACAATGCCGACTTCTGTCCAGGGGGAGTAATGTTTCAAACAGTCTGTGTTTGAATAGTTCCTGGGAGACGAGTAGTAGATTTAGATGGAACGACAAATGTTTACTGTAACCCTAGGAACTTCAAATTGACGATGAAACACAGAAGTTGCATCGGGATTGAATACAAAAGGCACAATGGCGGCTAATGTCCAGGGGGAGTAACGCTTCAAACAGTCTGTGTACGAACATTTCCTGCGAGACCAGTAGTAGATTCCGACGCACCACTGCGGCTTTACTGTAACCCTTGGACCTTCATATTGAAGATGAAACACAGAAATTGCATCAGGGATTAAATACAAAAGGCACAATGCCGACTACTGTCCAGGGGGAGTAATGTTTCAAACAGTCTGTGTTGGAACAGTTCCTGGGAGACGAGTAGTAGATTTCGATGGACCGACGAATGTTTACTGTAACCCTTGGAACTTAAAATTGACGATGAAACACAGAAGTTGCATCGGGATTGAATACAAAAGGCACAATGGCGGCTAATGTCCAGGGGGAGTAACGCTTCAAACAGTCTGTGTTGGAACATTTCCTGCGAGACCAGTAGTAGATACCGACGCACCACTGCTGGTTTACTGTAACCCTTGGACCATCATATTGAAGATGAAACACAGAAATTGCATCAGGGATTAAATACAAAAGGCACAATGCCGACTTCTGTCCAGGGGGAGTAATGTTTCAAACAGTCTGTGTTTGAACAGTTCCTTGGAGACGAGTAGTAGATTTCGATGGACCGACGAATGTTTACTGTAACCCTTGGAACTTCAAATTGACGATGAAACACAAAAGTTGCATCGGGATTGAATACAAAAGGCACAATGGCGCCTAATGTCCAGGGGGAGTAACGCTTCAAACAGTCTGTGTTGGAACATTTCCTGCGAGACCAGTAGTAGATTCCGACGCACCACTGCGGCTTTACTGTAACCCTTGGACCTTCATATTGAAGATGAAACACAGAAATTGCATCAGGGATTAAATACAAAAGGCACAATGCCGACTTCTGTCCAGGGGGAGTAATGTTTCAAACAGTCTCTGTTGGAACAGTTCCTGGGAGACGAGTAGTAGATCTAGATCAACCGAAGAATGTTTACTGTAACCCTTGGAACTTCAAATTGACGATGAAACACAGAAGTTGCATCGGGATTGAATACAAAAGGCACAATGGCGCCTAATGTCCAGGGGGAATAACGCTTCAAACAGTCTGTGTTGGAACATTTCCTGCGAGACCAGTAGTAGATTCCGACGCACCACTGCGGCTTTACTGTAACCCTTGGACCTTCATATTGAAGATGAAACACAGAAATCGCATCATTGATTAAATACAAACGGCAGAATGCCGACTTCTGTCCAGGGGGAGTAATGTTTCAAACAGTCTGTGTTGGAACAGTTCCTGGGAGACGAGTAGTAGATCTAGATGGACCAACGAATGTTTACTGTAACCCTTGGAACTTCAAATTGACGATGAAACACAGACGTTGCATCGGGATTGAATACAAAAGGCACAATCGCTTCTAATGTCCAGGGGGAGTAACGCTTCAAACAGTCTGTGTTGGAACATTTGCTGCGAGACCAGTAGTAGATTCCGACGCACCACTGCTGGTTTACTGTAACCCTTGGACCTTCATATTGAAGATGAAACACAGAAATTGCATCAGGGATTAAATACAAAAGGCACAATGCCGACTTCTGTCCAGGGGGAGTAATGTTTCAAACAGTCTGTGTTGGAACAGTTCCTGGGAGACGAGTAGTAGATTTAGATGGAACGACAAATGTTTACTGTAACCCTTGGAACTTCAAATTGATGATGAAACACAGAAGTTGCATCGGGATTGAATACAAAAGGCACAATGGCGCCTAATGTCCAGGGGGAGTAACGCTTCAAACAGTCTGTGTTGGAACATTTCCTGCGAGACCAGTAGTAGATTCCGACGCACCACTGCGGCTTTACTGTAACCCTTGGACCTTCATATTGAAGATGAAACACAGAAATTGCATCAGGGATTAAATACAAAAGGCACAATGCCGCCTTCTGTCCAGGGGGAGTAATGTTTCAAACAGTCTGTGTTTGAACAGTTCCTTGGAGATGAGTAGTAGATTTAGGTGGACCGACGAATGTTTACTGTAACCCTTGGAACTTAAAATTGACGATGAAACACAGAAGTTGCATCGGGATTGAACACAAAAGGCACAATGGCGGCTAATGTCCAGGAGGAGTATTGCTTGAAACAGTCTGTGTTGGAACATTTCCTGCGAGACCAGTAGTAGATTCCGACGCACCACTGTTGGTTTACTGTAACCCTTGGACCTTCATATTGAGGATGAAACACAGAAATCGCATCATTGATTAAATACAAACGGCAGAATGCCGACTTCTGTCCAGGGGGAGTAATGTTTCAAACAGTCTGTGTTGGAACAGTTCCTGGGAGACGAGTAATAGATCTAGATGGACCAACGAATGTTTACTGTAACCCTTGGAACTTCAAATTGACGATGAAACACAGACGTTGCATCGGGATTGAATACAAAAGGCACGATGGCGCCTAATGTCCAGGGGGAGTAACGCTTCAAACAGTCTGTGTTGGAACATTTCCTGCGAGACCAGTAGTAGATTCCGACGCACCACTGCGGCTTTACTGTAACCCTTGGACCTTCATATTGAAGATGAAACACAGAAATTGCATCAGGGATTAAATACAAAAGGCACAATGCCGACTTCTGTCCAGGGGGAGTAATGTTTCAAACAGTCTGTGTTGGAACAGTTCCTGGGAGACGAGTAGTAGATTTAGATGGACCGACGAATGTTTACTGTAACCCTTGGAACTTCAAATTGACGATGAAACACAGAAGTTGCATCGGGATTGAATACAAAACGCACATTGGCGGCTAATGTCCAGGGGGAGTAACGCTTCAAACAGTCTGTGTTGGAACATTTCCTGCGAGACCAGTAGTAGATTCCGACGCACCACTGCGGCTTTACTGTAACCCTTGGACCTTCATATTGAAGATGAAACACAGAAATCGCATCATTGATTAAATACAAACGGCAGAATGCCGACTTCTGTCCAGGGGGAGTAATGTTTCAAACAGTCTGTGTTGGAACAGTTCCTGGGAGACGAGTAGTAGATCTAGATGGACCAACGAATGTTTACTGTAACCCTTGGAACTTCAAATTGACGATGAAACACAGATGTTGCATCGGGATTGAATACAAAAGGCACAATCGCTTCTAATGTCCAGGGGGAGTAACGCTTCAAACAGTCTGTGTTGGAACATTTCCTGCGAGACCAGTAGTAGATTCCGACGCACCACTGCGGCTTTACTGTAACCCTTGGACCTTCATATTGAAGATGAAACACAGAAATTGCATCAGGGATTAAATACAAAAGGCACAATGCCGACTTCTGTCCAGGGGGAGTAATGTTTCAAACAGTCTGTGTTGGAACAGTTCCTGGGAGACGAGTAGTAGATTTAGATGGAACGACAAATGTTTACTGTAACCCTTGGAACTTCAAATTGATGATGAAACACAGAAGTTGCATCGGGATTGAATACAAAAGGCACAATGGCGCCTAATGTCCAGGGGGAGTAACGCTTCAAACAGTCTGTGTTGGAACATTTCCTGCGAGACCAGTAGTAGATTCCGACGCACCACTGCGGCTTTACTGTAACCCTTGGACCTTCATATTGAAGATGAAACACAGAAATTGCATCAGGGATTAAATACAAAAGGCACAATGCCGCCTTCTGTCCAGGGGGAGTAATGTTTCAAACAGTCTGTGTTTGAACAGTTCCTTGGAGATGAGTAGTAGATTTAGGTGGACCGACGAATGTTTACTGTAACCCTTGGAACTTCAAATTGACGATGAAACACAGAAGTTGCATCGGGATTAAACACAAAAGGCACAATGGCGGCTAATGTCCAGGAGGAGTATTGCTTCAAACAGTCTGTGTTGGAACATTTCCTGCGAGACCAGTAGTAGATTCCGACGCACCACTGCTGGTTTACTGTAACCCTTGGACCTTCATATTGAAGATGAAACACAGAAATCGCATCATTGATTAAATACAAACGGCAGAATGCCGACTTCTGTCCAGGGGGAGTAATGTTTCAAACAGTCTGTGTTGGAACAGTTCCTGGGAGACGAGTAGTAGATCTAGATGGACCAACGAATGTTTACTGTAACCCTTGGAACTTCAAATTGACGATGAAACACAGAAGTTGCATCGGGATTGAATACAAAAGGCACAATGGCGGCTAATGTCCAGGGGGAGTAACGCTTCAAACAGTCTGTGTTGGAACATTTCCTGCGAGACCAGTAGTAGATTCCGACGCACCACTGCGGCTTTACTGTAACCCTTGGACCTTCATATTGAAGATGAAACACAGAAATTGCATCAGGGATTAAATACAAAAGGCACAATGCCGACTTCTGTCCAGGGGGAGTAATGTTTCAAACAGTCTGTGTTGGAACAGTTCCTGGGAGACGAGTAGTAGATTTAGATGGACCGACGAATGTTTACTGTAACCCTTGGAACTTCAAATTGACGATGAAACACAGAAGTTGCATCGGGATTGAATACAAAACGCACATTGGCGGCTAATGTCCAGGGGGAGTAACGCTTCAAACAGTCTGTGTTGGAACATTTCCTGCGAGACCAGTAGTAGATTCCGACGCACCACTGCGGCTTTACTGTAACCCTTGGACCTTCATATTGAAGATGAAACACAGAAATTGCATCAGGGATTAAATACAAAAGGCACAATGCCGACTTCTGTCCAGGGGGAGTAATGTTTCAAACAGTCTGTGTTGGAACAGTTCCTGGGAGACGAGTAGTAGATTTAGATGGACCGACGAATGTTTACTGTAACCCTTGGAACTTCAAATTGACGATGAAACACAGAAGTTGCATCGGGATTGAATACAAAACGCACATTGGCGGCTAATGTCCAGGGGGAGTAACGCTTCAAACAGTCTGTGTTGGAACATTTCCTGCGAGACCAGTAGTAGATTCCGACGCACCACTGCGGCTTTACTGTAACCCTTGGACCTTCATATTGAAGATGAAACACAGAAATCGCATCATTGATTAAATACAAACGGCAGAATGCCGACTTCTGTCCAGGGGGAGTAATGTTTCAAACAGTCTGTGTTGGAACAGTTCCTGGGAGATGAGTAGTAGATCTAGATGGACCAACGAATGTTTACTGTAACCCTTGGAACTTCAAATTGACGATGAAACACAGAAGTTGCATCGGGATTGAATACAAAAGGAACAATGGCGGCTAATGTCCAGGGGGAGTAACGCTTCAAACAGTCTGTGTTGGAACATTTCCTGCGAGACCAGTAGTAGATTCCGACGCACCACTGCGGCTTTACTGTAACCCTTGGACCTTCATATTGAAGATGAAACACAGAAATTGCATCAGGGATTAAATACAAAAGGCACAATGCCGACTTCTGTCCAGGGGGAGTAATGTTTCAAACAGTCTGTGTTGGAACAGTTCCTGGGAGACGAGTAGTAGATTTAGATGGACCGACGAATGTTTACTGTAACCCTTGGAACTTCAAAATGACGATGAAACACAGAAGTTGCATCGGGATTGAATACAAAACGCACATTGGCGGCTAATGTCCAGGGGGAGTAACGCTTCAAACAGTCTGTGTTGGAACATTTCCTGCGAGACCAGTAGTAGATTCCGACGCACCACTGCGGCTTTACTGTAACCCTTGGACCTTCATATTGAAGATGAAACACAGAAATCGCATCATTGATTAAATACAAACGGCAGAATGCCGACTTCTGTCCAGGGGGAGTAATGTTTCAAACAGTCTGTGTTGGAACAGTTCCTGGGAGACGAGTAGTAGATCTAGATGGACCAACGAATGTTTACTGTAACCCTTGGAACTTCAAATTGACGATGAAACACAGATGTTGCATCGGGATTGAATACAAAAGGCACAATCGCTTCTAATGTCCAGGGGGAGTAACGCTTCAAACAGTCTGTGTTGGAACATTTCCTGCGAGACCAGTAGTAGATTCCGACGCACCACTGCGGCTTTACTGTAACCCTTGGACCTTCATATTGAAGATGAAACACAGAAATTGCATCAGGGATTAAATACAAAAGGCACAATGCCGACTTCTGTCCAGGGGGAGTAATGTTTCAAACAGTCTGTGTTGGAACAGTTCCTGGGAGACGAGTAGTAGATTTAGATGGAACGACAAATGTTTACTGTAACCCTTGGAACTTCAAATTGATGATGAAACACAGAAGTTGCATCGGGATTGAATACAAAAGGCACAATGGCGCCTAATGTCCAGGGGGAGTAACGCTTCAAACAGTCTGTGTTGGAACATTTCCTGCGAGACCAGTAGTAGATTCCGACGCACCACTGCGGCTTTACTGTAACCCTTGGACCTTCATATTGAAGATGAAACACAGAAATTGCATCAGGGATTAAATACAAAAGGCACAATGCCGCCTTCTGTCCAGGGGGAGTAATGTTTCAAACAGTCTGTGTTTGAACAGTTCCTTGGAGATGAGTAGTAGATTTAGGTGGACCGACGAATGTTTACTGTAACCCTTGGAACTTCAAATTGACGATGAAACACAGAAGTTGCATCGGGATTAAACACAAAAGGCACAATGGCGGCTAATGTCCAGGAGGAGTATTGCTTCAAACAGTCTGTGTTGGAACATTTCCTGCGAGACCAGTAGTAGATTCCGACGCACCACTGCTGGTTTACTGTAACCCTTGGACCTTCATATTGAAGATGAAACACAGAAATCCCATCATTGATTAAATACAAACGGCAGAATGCCGACTTCTGTCCAGGGGGAGTAATGTTTCAAACAGTCTGTGTTGGAACAGTTCCTGGGAGACGAGTAGTAGATCTAGATGGACCAACGAATGTTTACTGTAACCCTTGGAACTTCAAATTGACGATGAAACACAGAAGTTGCATCGAGATTGAATACAAAAGGCACAATGGCGGCTAATGTCCAGGGGGAGTAACGCTTCAAACAGTCTGTGTTGGAACATTTCCTGCGAGACCAGTAGTAGATTCCGACGCACTACTGCGGCTTTACTGTAACCCTTGGACCTTCATATTGAAGATGAAACACAGAAATTGCATCAGGGATTAAATACAAAAGGCACAATGCCGACTTCTGTCCAGGGGGAGTAATGTTTCAAACAGTCTGTGTTGGAACAGTTACTGGGAGACGAGTAGTAGATTTAGATGGACCGACGAATGTTTACTGTAACCCTTGGAACTTCAAATTGACGATGAAACACAGAAGTTGCATCGGGATTGAATACAAAACGCACATTGGCGGCTAATGTCCAGGGGGAGTAACGCTTCAAACAGTCTGTGTTGGAACATTTCCTGCGAGACCAGTAGTAGATTCCGACGCACCACTGCGGCTTTACTGTAACCCTTGGACCTTCATATTGAAGATGAAACACAGAAATCGCATCATTGATTAAATACAAACGGCAGAATGCCGTCTTCTGTCCAGGGGGAGTAATGTTTCAAACAGTCTGTGTTGGAACAGTTCCTGGGAGACGAGTAGTAGATCTAGATGGACCAACGAATGTTTACTGTAACCCTTGGAACTTCAAATTGACGATGAAACACAGATGTTGCATCGGGATTGAATACAAAAGGCACAATCGCTTCTAATGTCCAGGGGGAGTAACGCTTCAAACAGTCTGTGTTGGAACATTTCCTGCGAGACCAGTAGTAGATTCCGACGCACCACTGCGGCTTTACTGTAACCCTTGGACCTTCATATTGAAGATGAAACACAGAAATTGCATCAGGGATTAAATACAAAAGGCACAATGCCGACTTCTGTCCAGGGGGAGTAATGTTTCAAACAGTCTGTGTTGGAACAGTTCCTGGGAGACGAGTAGTAGATTTAGATGGAACGACAAATGTTTACTGTAACCCTTGGAACTTCAAATTGATGATGAAACACAGAAGTTGCATCGGGATTGAATACAAAAGGCACAATGGCTCCTAATGTCCAGGGGGAGTAACGCTTCAAACAGTCTGTGTTGGAACATTTCCTGCGAGACCAGTAGTAGATTCCGACGCACCACTGCGGCTTTACTGTAACCCTTGGACCTTCATATTGAAGATGAAACACAGAAATTGCATCAGGGATTAAATACAAAAGGCACAATGCCGCCTTCTGTCCAGGGGGAGTAATGTTTCAAACAGTCTGTGTTTGAACAGTTCCTTGGAGATGAGTAGTAGATTTAGGTGGACCGACGAATGTTTACTGTAACCCTTGGAACTTCAAATTGACGATGAAACACAGAAGTTGCATCGGGATTAAACACAAAAGGCACAATGGCGGCTAATGTCCAGGAGGAGTATTGCTTCAAACAGTCTGTGTTGGAACATTTCCTGCGAGACCAGTAGTAGATTCCGACGCACCACTGCTGGTTTACTGTAACCCTTGGACCTTCATATTGAAGATGAAACACAGAAATCGCATCATTGATTAAATACAAACGGCAGAATGCCGACTTCTGTCCAGGGGGAGTAATGTTTCAAACAGTCTGTGTTGGAACAGTTCCTGGGAGACGAGTAGTAGATCTAGATGGACCAACGAATGTTTACTGTAACCCTTGGAACTTCAAATTGACGATGAAACACAGATGTTGCATCGGGATTGAATACAAAAGGCACAATCGCTTCTAATGTCCAGGGGGAGTAACGCTTCAAACAGTCTGTGTTGGAACATTTCCTGCGAGACCAGTAGTAGATTCCGACGCACTACTGCGGCTTTACTGTAACCCTTGGACCTTCATATTGAAGATGAAACACAGAAATTGCATCAGGGATTAAATACAAAAGGCACAATGCCGACTTCTGTCCAGGGGGAGTAATGTTTCAAACAGTCTGTGTTGGAACAGTTACTGGGAGACGAGTAGTAGATTTAGATGGACCGACGAATGTTTACTGTAACCCTTGGAACTTCAAATTGACGATGAAACACAGAAGTTGCATCGGGATTGAATACAAAACGCACATTGGCGGCTAATGTCCAGGGGGAGTAACGCTTCAAACAGTCTGTGTTGGAACATTTCCTGCGAGACCAGTAGTAGATTCCGACGCACCACTGCGGCTTTACTGTAACCCTTGGACCTTCATATTGAAGATGAAACACAGAAATCGCATCATTGATTAAATACAAACGGCAGAATGCCGACTTCTGTCCAGGGGGAGTAATGTTTCAAACAGTCTGTGTTGGAACAGTTCCTGGGAGACGAGTAGTAGATCTAGATGGACCAACGAATGTTTACTGTAACCCTTGGAACTTCAAATTGACGATGAAACACAGATGTTGCATCGGGATTGAATACAAAAGGCACAATCGCTTCTAATGTCCAGGGGGAGTAACGCTTCAAACAGTCTGTGTTGGAACATTTCCTGCGAGACCAGTAGTAGATTCCGACGCACCACTGCGGCTTTACTGTAACCCTTGGACCTTCATATTGAAGATGAAACACAGAAATTGCATCAGGGATTAAATACAAAAGGCACAATGCCGACTTCTGTCCAGGGGGAGTAATGTTTCAAACAGTCTGTGTTGGAACAGTTCCTGGGAGACGAGTAGTAGATTTAGATGGAACGACAAATGTTTACTGTAACCCTTGGAACTTCAAATTGATGATGAAACACAGAAGTTGCATCGGGATTGAATACAAAAGGCACAATGGCTCCTAATGTCCAGGGGGAGTAACGCTTCAAACAGTCTGTGTTGGAACATTTCCTGCGAGACCAGTAGTAGATTCCGACGCACCACTGCGGCTTTACTGTAACCCTTGGACCTTCATATTGAAGATGAAACACAGAAATTGCATCAGGGATTAAATACGAAAGGCACAATGCCGCCTTCTGTCCAGGGGGAGTAATGTTTCAAACAGTCTGTGTTTGAACAGTTCCTTGGAGATGAGTAGTAGATTTAGGTGGACCGACGAATGTTTACTGTAACCCTTGGAACTTCAAATTGACGATGAAACACAGAAGTTGCATCGGGATTAAACACAAAAGGCACAATGGCGGCTAATGTCCAGGAGGAGTATTGCTTCAAACGGTCTGTGTTGGAACATTTCCTGCGAGACCAGTAGTAGATTCCGACGCACCACTGCTGGTTTACTGTAACCCTTGGACCTTCATATTGAAGATGAAACACAGAAATCGCATCATTGATTAAATACAAACGGCAGAATGCCGACTTCTGTCCAGGGGGAGTAATGTTTCAAACAGTCTGTGTTGGAACAGTTCCTGGGAGACGAGTAGTAGATCTAGATGGACCAACGAATGTTTACTGTAACCCTTGGAACTTCAAATTGACGATGAAACACAGAAGTTGCATCGGGATTGAATACAAAAGGCACAATGGCGGCTAATGTCCAGGGGGAGTAACGCTTCAAACAGTCTGTGTTGGAACATTTCCTGCGAGACCAGTAGTAGATTCCGACGCACCACTGCGGCTTTACTGTAACCCTTGGACCTTCATATTGAAGATGAAACACAGAAATTGCATCAGGGATTAAATACAAAAGGCACAATGCCGACTTCTGTCCAGGGGGAGTAATGTTTCAAACAGTCTGTGTTGGAACAGTTCCTGGGAGACGAGTAGTAGATTTAGATGGACCGACGAATGTTTACTGTAACCCTTGGAACTTCAAATTGACGATGAAACACAGAAGTTGCATCGGGATTGAATACAAAACGCACATTGGCGGCTAATGTCCAGGGGGAGTAACACTTCAAACAGTCTGTGTTGGAACATTTCCTGCGAGACCAGTAGTAGATTCCGACGCACCACTGCGGCTTTACTGTAACCCTTGGACCTTCATATTGAAGATGAAACACAGAAATTGCATCAGGGATTAAATACAAAAGGCACAATGCCGACTTCTGTCCAGGGGGAGTAATGTTTCAAACAGTCTGTGTTGGAACAGTTCCTGGGAGACGAGTAGTAGATTTAGATGGACCGACGAATGTTTACTGTAACCCTTGGAACTTCAAATTGACGATGAAACACAGAAGTTGCATCGGGATTGAATACAAAACGCACATTGGCGGCTAATGTCCAGGGGGAGTAACGCTTCAAACAGTCTGTGTTGGAACATTTCCTGCGAGACCAGTAGTAGATTCCGACGCACCACTGCGGCTTTACTGTAACCCTTGGACCTTCATATTGAAGATGAAACACAGAAATCGCATCATTGATTAAATACAAACGGCAGAATGCCGACTTCTGTCCAGGGGGAGTAATGTTTCAAACAGTCTGTGTTGGAACAGTTCCTGGGAGATGAGTAGTAGATCTAGATGGACCAACGAATGTTTACTGTAACCCTTGGAACTTCAAATTGACGATGAAACACAGAAGTTGCATCGGGATTGAATACAAAAGGCACAATGGCGGCTAATGTCCAGGGGGAGTAACGCTTCAAACAGTCTGTGTTGGAACATTTCCTGCGAGACCAGTAGTAGATTCCGACGCACCACTGCGGCTTTACTGTAACCCTTGGACCTTCATATTGAAGATGAAACACAGAAATTGCATCAGGGATTAAATACAAAAGGCACAATGCCGACTTCTGTCCAGGGGGAGTAATGTTTCAAACAGTCTGTGTTGGAACAGTTCCTGGGAGACGAGTAGTAGATTTAGATGGAACGACAAATGTTTACTGTAACCCTTGGAACTTCAAATTGATGATGAAACACAGAAGTTGCATCGGGATTGAATACAAAACGCACATTGGCGGCTAATGTCCAGGGGGAGAAACGCTTCAAACAGTCTGTGTTGGAACATTTCCTGCGAGACCAGTAGTAGATTCCGACGTACCACTGCTGGTTTACTGTAACCCTTGGACCTTCATATTGAAGATGAAACACAGAAATTGCATCAGGGAATAAATACAAAAGGCACAATGCCGACTTCTGTCCAGGGGGAGTAATGTTTCAAACAGTCTCTGTTGGAACAGTTCCTGGGAGACGAGTAGTAGATTTAGGTGGACCGACGAATGTTTACTGTAACCCTTGGAACTTCAAATTGACGATGAAACACAGAAGTTGCATCGGGATTGAATACAAAAGGCACAATGGCGGCTAATGTCCAGGGGGAGTAACGCTTCAAACAGTCTGTGTTGGAACATTTCCTGCGAGACCAGTAGTAGATTCCGACGCACCACTGCTGGTTTACTGTAACCCTTGGACCTTCATATTGAAGATGAAACACAGAAATTGCATCAGGGAATAAATACAAAAGGCACAATGCCGACTTCTGTCCAGGGGGAGTAATGTTTCAAACAGTCTCTGTTGGAACAGTTCCTGGGAGACGAGTAGTAGATTTAGGTGGACCGACGAATGTTTACTGTAACCCTTGGAACTTCAAATTGACGATGAAACACAGAAGTTGCATCGGGATTGAATACAAAAGGCACAATGGCGGCTAATGTCCAGGGGGAGTAACGCTTCAAACAGTCTGTGTTGGAACATTTCCTGCGAGACCAGTAGTAGATTCCGACGCACCACTGCTGGTTTACTGTAACCCTTGGACCTTCATATTGAAGATGAAACACAGAAATTGCATCAGGGATTAAATACAAAAGGCACAATGCCGACTTCTGTCCAGGGGGAGTAATGTTTCAAACAGTCTCTGTTGGAACAGTTCCTGGGAGACGAGTAGTAGATTTAGGTGGACCGACGAATGTTTACTGTAACCCTTGGAACTTCAAATTAACGATGAAACACAGAAGTTGCATCGGGATTGAACACAAAAGGCACAATGGCGGCTAATGTCCAGGGGGAGTATTGCTTCAAACAGTCTGTGTTGGAACATTTCCTGCGAGACCAGTAGTAGATTCCGACGCACCACTGCGGCTTTACTGTAACCCTTGGACCTTCATATTGAAGATGAAACACAGAAATTGCATCAGGGATTAAATACAAAAGGCACAATGCCGACTTCTGTCCAGGGGGAGTAATGTTTCAAACAGTCTGTGTTGGAACAGTTCCTGGGAGACGAGTAGTAGATTTAGATGGACCGACAAATGTTTACTGTAACCCTTGGAACTTCAAATTGACGATGAAACACAGAAGTTGCATTGGGATTGAATACAAAACGCACATTGGCGGCTAATGTCCAGGGGGAGTAACGCTTCAAACAGTCTGTGTTGGAACATTTCCTGCGAGACCAGTAGTAGATTCCGACGCACCACTGCTGGTTTACTGTAACCCTTGGACCTTCATATTGAAGATGAAACACAGAAATTGCATCAGGGATTAAATACAAAAGGCACAATGCCGACTTCTGTCCAGGGGGAGTAATGTTTCAAACAGTCTCTGTTGGAACAGTTCCTGGGAGACGAGTAGTAGATTTAGGTGGACCGACGAATGTTTACTGTAACCCTTGGAACTTAAAATTGACGATGAAACACAGAAGTTGCATCGGGATTGAACACAAAAGGCACAATGGCGGCTAATGTCCAGGGGAATAATGCTTCAAACAGTCTGTGTTGGAACATTTCCTGCGAGACCAGTAGTAGATTCCGACGCACCACTGCTGGTTTACTGTAACCCTTGGACCTTCATATTGAAGATGAAACACAGAAATTGCATCAGGGATTAAATACAAAAGGCACAATGCCGACTTCTGTCCAGGGGGAGTAATGTTTCAAACAGTCTCTGTTGGAACAGTTCCTGGGAGACGAGTAGTAGATATAGGTGGACCGACGTATGTTTACTGTAACCCTTGGAACTTCAAATTGACGATGAAACACAGAAGTTGCATCGGGATTGAACACAAAAGGCACAATGGCGGCTAGTGTCCAGGGGGAGTATTGCTTCAAACAGTCTGTGTTGGAACATTTCCTGCGAGACCAGTAGTAGATTCCGACGCACCACTGCTGGTTTACTGTAACCCTTGGACCTTCATATTGAAGATGAAACACAGAAATTGCATCAGGTATTAAATACAAACGGCAGAATGCCGACTTCTGTCCAGGGGGAGTAATGTTTCAAACAGTCTGTGTTGGAACAGTTCCTGGGAGACGAGTAGTAGATCTAGATGGACCAACGAATGTTTACTGTAACCCTTGGAACTTCAAATTGACGATGAAACACAGAAGTTGCATCGGGATTGAACACAAAAGGCACAATGGCGGCTAATGTCCAGGGGGAGTAACGCTTCAAACAGTCTGTGTTGGAACATTTCCTGCGAGACCAGTAGTAGATTCCGACGCACCACTGCTGGTTTACTGTAACCCTTGGACCTTCATATTGAAGATGAATCACAGAAATTGCATCAGGGATTAAATACAAAGGGCACAATGCCGACTTCAGTCCAGGGGGAGTACTGTTTCAAACAGTCTGTGTTGGAACAGTTCCTGGGAGACGAGTAGTAGATTTAGATGGACCGACGAATGTTTACTGTAACCCTTGGAACTTCAAATTGACGATGAAACACAGAAGTTGCATTGGGATTGAATACAAAACGCACATTGGCGGCTAATGTCCAGGGGGAGTAACGCTTCAAACAGTCTGTGTTGGAACATTTCCTGCGAGACCAGTAGTAGATTCCGACGCACCACTGCTGGTTTACTGTAACCCTTGGACCTTCATATTGAAGATGAAACACAGAAATTGCATCAGGGATTAAATACAAAAGGCACAATGCCGACTTCTGTCCAGGGGGAGTAATGTTTCAAACAGTCTCTGTTGGAACAGTTCCTGGGAGACGAGTAGTAGATTTAGGTGGACCGACGAATGTTTACTGTAACCCTTGGAACTTCAAATTGACGATGAAACACAGAAGTTGCATCGGGATTGAACACAAAAGGCACAATGGCGGCTAATGTCCAGGGGAATAATGCTTCAAACAGTCTGTGTTGGAACATTTCCTGCGAGACCAGTAGTAGATTCCGACGCACCACTGCTGGTTTACTGTAACCCTTGGACCTTCATATTGAAGATGAAACACAGAAATTGCATCAGGGATTAAATACAAAAGGCACAATGCCGACTTCTGTCCAGGGGGAGTAATGTTTCAAACAGTCTCTGTTGGAACAGTTCCTGGGAGACGAGTAGTAGATATAGGTGGACCGACGTATGTTTACTGTAACCCTTGGAACTTCAAATTGACGATGAAACACAGAAGTTGCATCGGGATTGAACACAAAAGGCACAATGGCGGCTAATGTCCAGTGGGAGTATTGCTTCAAACAGTCTGTGTTGGAACATTTCCTGCGAGACCAGTAGTAGATTCCGACGCACCACTGCTGGTTTACTGTAACCCTTGGACCTTCATATTGAAGATGAAACACAGAAATTGCATCAGGTATTAAATACAAACGGCAGAATGCCGACTTCTGTCCAGGGGGAGTAATGTTTCAAACAGTCTGTGTTGGAACAGTTCCTGGGAGACGAGTAGTAGATCTAGATGGACCAACGAATGTTTACTGTAACCCTTGGAACTTCAAATTGACGATGAAACACAGTAGTTGCATCGGGATTGAACACAAAAGGCACAATGGCGGCTAATGTCCAGGGGGAGTAACGCTTCAAACAGTCTGTGTTGGAACATTTCCTGCGAGACCAGTAGTAGATTCCGACGCACCACTGCTGGTTTACTGTAACCCTTGGACCTTCATATTGAAGATGAATCACAGAAATTGCATCAGGGATTAAATACAAAGGGCACAATGCCGACTTCAGTCCAGGGGGAGTAATGTTTCAAACAGTCAGTGTTGGAACAGTTCCTGGGAGACGAGTAGTAGATCTAGATGGACCAACGAATGTTTACTGTAACCCTTGGAACTTCAAATTGACGATGAAACACAGACGTTGCATCGGGATTGAATACAAAAGGCACAATGGCGTCTAATGTCCAGGGGGAGTAACGCTTCAAACAGTCTGTGTTGGAACATTTCCTGCGAGACCAGTAATAGATTCCGACGCACCACTGCGGCTTTACTGTAACCCTTGGACCTTCATATTGAAGATGAAACACAGAAATTGCATCAGGGATTAAATACAAAAGGCACAATGCCGACTTCTGTCCAGGGGGAGTAATGTTTCAAACAGTTAGTGTTGGAACAGTTCCTGGGAGACGAGTAGTAGATCTAGATCAACCGAAGAATGTTTACTGTAAACCTTGGAACTTCAAATTGACGATGAAACACAGAATATGCATCGGGATTGAATACAAAAGGCACAATGGCGACTTCTGTCCAGGGGGAGTAATGTTTCAAACAGTCTGTGTTGGAACAGTTCCTGGGAGACGAGTAGTAGATTTAGATGGACCGACGAATGTTTACTGTATCCCTTGGAACTTAAAATTGACGATGAAACACAGAAGTTGCATCGGGATTGAATACAAGAGGCACAATGGCGGCTAATGTCCAGGGGGAGTAACGCTTCAAACAGTCTGTGTTGGAACTTTTCCTGCGAGACCAGTAGTAGATTCCGACGCACCACTGCTTGTTTACTGTAACCCTTGGACCTTCATATTGAAGATGATTCACAGAAATTGCATCAGGGATTAAATACAAAGGGCACAATGCCGACTTCTGTCCAGGGGGGGTAATGTTTCAAACAGTCAGTGTTGGAACAGTTCCTGGGAGACGAGTAGTAGATCTAGATGGACCAACGAATGTTTACTGTAACCCCTGGAACTTCAAATTGACGATGAAACACAGAAGTTGCATCGGGATTGAATACAAAAGGCACAATGGCGGCTAATGTCCAGGGGGAGTAACGCTTCAAACAGTCTGTGTTGGAACATTTCCTGCGAGACCAGTAGTAGATTCCGACGCACCACTGCGGCTTTACTGTAACCCTTGGACCTTCATATTGAAGATGAAACACAGAAATTGCATCAGGGATTAAATACAAAAGGCACAATGCCGACTTCTGTCCAGGGGGAGTAATGTTTCAAACAGTCTGTGTTGGAACAGTTCCTGGGAGACGAGTAGTGGATTTAGATGGACCGACGAATGTTTACTGTAACCCTTGGAACTTCAAAATGACGATGAAACACAGAAGTTGCATCGGGATTGAATACAAAACGCACATTGGCGGCTAATGTCCAGGGGGAGTAACGCTTCAAACAGTCTGTGTTGGAACATTTCCTGCGAGACCAGTACTAGATTCCGACGCACCACTGCTGGTTTACTGTAACCCTTGGACCTTCATATTGAAGATGAAACACAGAAATTGCATCAGGGATTAAATACAAAAGGCACAATGCCGACTTCTGTCCAGGGGGAGTAATGTTTCAAACAGTCTCTGTTGGAACAGTTCCTGGGAGACGAGTAGTAGATTTAGATGGAACGACAAATGTTTACTGTAACCCTTGGAACTTCAAATTGATGATGAAACACAGAAGTTGCATCGGGATTGAATACAAAATGCACAATGGCGGCTAATGTCCAGGGGGAGTAACGCTTCAAACAGTCTGTGTTGGAACATTTCCTGCGAGACCAGTAGTAGATTCCGACGCACCACTGCGGCTTTACTGTAACCCTTGGACCTTCATATTGAAGATGAAACACAGAAATTGCATCAGGGATTAAATACAAAAGGCACAATGCCGACTTCTGTCCAGGGGGAGTAATGTTTCAAACAGTCTCTGTTGGAACAGTTCCTGGGAGACAAGTAGTAGATTTAGGTGGACCGACGAATGTTTACTGTAACCCTTGGAACTTCAAATTGACGATGAAACACAGAAGTTGCATCGGGATTGAACACAAAAGGCACAATGGCGGCTAATGTCCAGGGGAATAATGCTTCAAACAGTCTGTGTTGGAACATTTCCTGCGAGACCAGTAGTAGATTCCGACGCACCACTGCTGGTTTACTGTAACCCTTGGACCTTCATATTGAAGATGAAACACAGAAATTGCATCAGGGATTAAATACAAAAGGCACAATGCCGACTTCTGTCCAGGGGGAGTAATGTTTCAAACAGTCTCTGTTGGAACAGTTCCTGGGAGACGAGTAGTAGATCTAGATGGACCAACGAATGTTTACTGTAACCCTTGGAACTTCAAATTGACGATGAAACACAGTAGTTGCATCGGGATTGAACACAAAAGGCACAATGGCGGCTAATGTCCAGGGGGAGTAACGCTTCAAACAGTCTGTGTTGGAACATTTCCTGCGAGACCAGTAGTAGATTCCGACGCACCACTGCTGGTTTACTGTAACCCTTGGACCTTCATATTGAAGATGAATCACAGAAATTGCATCAGGGATTAAATACAAAGGGCACAATGCCGACTTCAGTCCAGGGGGAGTAATGTTTCAAACAGTCAGTGTTGGAACAGTTCCTGGGAGACGAGTAGTAGATCTAGATGGACCAACGAATGTTTACTGTAACCCTTGGAACTTCAAATTGACGATGAAACACAGACGTTGCATCGGGATTGAATACAAAAGGCACAATGGCGTCTAATGTCCAGGGGGAGTAACGCTTCAAACAGTCTGTGTTGGAACATTTCCTGCGAGACCAGTAATAGATTCCGACGCACCACTGCGGCTTTACTGTAACCCTTGGACCTTCATATTGAAGATGAAACACAGAAATTGCATCAGGGATTAAATACAAAAGGCACAATGCCGACTTCTGTCCAGGGGGAATAATGTTTCAAACAGTTAGTGTTGGAACAGTTCCTGGGAGACGAGTAGTAGATCTAGATCAACCGAAGAATGTTTACTGTAAACCTTGGAACTTCAAATTGACGATGAAACACAGAATATGCATCGGGATTGAATACAAAAGGCACAATGGCGACTTCTGTCCAGGGGGAGTAATGTTTCAAACAGTCTGTGTTGGAACAGTTCCTGGGAGACGAGTAGTAGATTTAGATGGACCGACGAATGTTTACTGTATCCCTTGGAACTTAAAATTGACGATGAAACACAGAAGTTGCATCGGGATTGAATACAAGAGGCACAATGGCGGCTAATGTCCAGGGGGAGTAACGCTTCAAACAGTCTGTGTTGGAACTTTTCCTGCGAGACCAGTAGTAGATTCCGACGCACCACTGCTTGTTTACTGTAACCCTTGGACCTTCATATTGAAGATGATTCACAGAAATTGCATCAGGGATTAAATACAAAGGGCACAATGCCGACTTCTGTCCAGGGGGGGTAATGTTTCAAACAGTCAGTGTTGGAACAGTTCCTGGGAGACGAGTAGTAGATCTAGATGGACCAACGAATGTTTACTGTAACCCCTGGAACTTCAAATTGACGATGAAACACAGAAGTTGCATCGGGATTGAATACAAAAGGCACAATGGCGGCTAATGTCCAGGGGGAGTAACGCTTCAAACAGTCTGTGTTGGAACATTTCCTGCGAGACCAGTAGTAGATTCCGACGCACCACTGCGGCTTTACTGTAACCCTTGGACCTTCATATTGAAGATGAAACACAGAAATTGCATCAGGGATTAAATACAAAAGGCACAATGCCGACTTCTGTCCAGGGGGAGTAATGTTTCAAACAGTCTGTGTTGGAACAGTTCCTGGGAGACGAGTAGTAGATTTAGATGGACCGACGAATGTTTACTGTAACCCTTGGAACTTCAAAATGACGATGAAACACAGAAGTTGCATCGGGATTGAATACAAAACGCACATTGGCGGCTAATGTCCAGGGGGAGTAACGCTTCAAACAGTCTGTGTTGGAACATTTCCTGCGAGACCAGTACTAGATTCCGACGCACCACTGCTGGTTTACTGTAACCCTTGGACCTTCATATTGAAGATGAAACACAGAAATTGCATCAGGGATTAAATACAAAAGGCACAATGCCGACTTCTGTCCAGGGGGAGTAATGTTTCAAACAGTCTCTGTTGGAACAGTTCCTGGGAGACGAGTAGTAGATTTAGATGGAACGACAAATGTTTACTGTAACCCTTGGAACTTCAAATTGATGATGAAACACAGAAGTTGCATCGGGATTGAATACAAAATGCACAATGGCGGCTAATGTCCAGGGGGAGTAACGCTTCAAACAGTCTGTGTTGGAACATTTCCTGCGAGACCAGTAGTAGATTCCGACGCACCACTGCGGCTTTACTGTAACCCTTGGACCTTCATATTGAAGATGAAACACAGAAATTGCATCAGGGATTAAATACAAAAGGCACAATGCCGACTTCTGTCCAGGGGGAGTAATGTTTCAAACAGTCTCTGTTGGAACAGTTCCTGGGAGACAAGTAGTAGATTTAGGTGGACCGACGAATGTTTACTGTAACCCTTGGAACTTCAAATTGACGATGAAACACAGAAGTTGCATCGGGATTGAACACAAAAGGCACAATGGCGGCTAATGTCCAGGGGAATAATGCTTCAAACAGTCTGTGTTGGAACATTTCCTGCGAGACCAGTAGTAGATTCCGACGCACCACTGCTGGTTTACTGTAACCCTTGGACCTTCATATTGAAGATGAAACACAGAAATTGCATCAGGGATTAAATACAAAAGGCACAATGCCGACTTCTGTCCAGGGGGAGTAATGTTTCAAACAGTCTGTGTTGGAACAGTTCCATGGAGACGAGTAGTAGATATAGGTGGACCGACGTATGTTTACTGTAACCCTTGGAACTTCAAATTGACGATGAAACACAGAAGTTGCATCGGGATTGAACACAAAAGGCACAATGGCGGCTAATGTCCAGGGGGAGTATTGCTTCAAACAGTCTGTGTTGGAACATTTCCTGCGAGACCAGTAGTAGATTCCGACGCACCACTGCTGGTTTACTGTAACCCTTGGACCTTCATATTGAAGATGAAACACAGAAATTGCATCAGGTATTAAATACAAACGGCAGAATGCCGACTTCTGTCCAGGGGGAGTAATGTTTCAAACAGTCTGTGTTGGAACAGTTCCTGGGAGACGAGTAGTAGATCTAGATGGACCAACGAATGTTTACTGTAACCCTTGGAACTTCAAATTGACGATGAAACACAGAAGTTGCATCGGGATTGAACACAAAAGGCACAATGGCGGCTAATGTCCAGGGGGAGTAACGCTTCAAACAGTCTGTGTTGGAACATTTCCTGCGAGACCAGTAGTAGATTCCGACGCACCACTGCTGGTTTACTGTAACCCTTGGACCTTCATATTGAAGATGAATCACAGAAATTGCATCAGGGATTAAATACAAAGGGCACAATGCCGACTTCAGTCCAGGGGGAGTAATGTTTCAAACAGTCAGTGTTGGAACAGTTCCTGGGAGACGAGTAGTAGATCTAGATGGACCAACGAATGTTTACTGTAACCCTTGGAACTTCAAATTGACGATGAAACACAGACGTTGCATCGGGATTGAATACAAAAGGCACAATGGCGTCTAATGTCCAGGGGGAGTAACGCTTCAAACAGTCTGTGTTGGAACATTTCCTGCGAGACCAGTAATAGATTCCGACGCACCACTGCGGCTTTACTGTAACCCTTGGACCTTCATATTGAAGATGAAACACAGAAATTGCATCAGGGATTAAATACAAAAGGCACAATGCCGACTTCTGTCCAGGGGGAGTAATGTTTCAAACAGTTAGTGTTGGAACAGTTCCTGGGAGACGAGTAGTAGATCTAGATCAACCGAAGAATGTTTACTGTAAACCTTGGAACTTCAAATTGACGATGAAACACAGAATATGCATCGGGATTGAATACAAAAGGCACAATGGCGACTTCTGTCCAGGGGGAGTAATGTTTCAAACAGTCTGTGTTGGAACAGTTCCTGGGAGACGAGTAGTAGATTCAGATGGACCGACGAATGTTTACCGTATCCCTTGGAACTTAAAATTGACGATGAAACACAGAAGTTGCATCGGGATTGAATACAAGAGGCACAATGGCGGCTAATGTCCAGGGGGAGTAACGCTTCAAACAGTCTGTGTTGGAACTTTTCCTGCGAGACCAGTAGTAGATTCCGACGCACCACTGCTTGTTTACTGTAACCCTTGGACCTTCATATTGAAGATGATTCACAGAAATTGCATCAGGGATTAAATACAAAGGGCACAATGCCGACTTCTGTCCAGGGGGGGGGGGTAATGTTTCAAACAGTCAGTGTTGGAACAGTTCCTGGGAGACGAGTAGTAGATCTAGATGGACCAACGAATGTTACTGTAACCCCTGGAACTTCAAATTGACGATGAAACACAGAAGTTGCATCGGGATTGAATACAAAAGGCACAATGGCGGCTAATGTCCAGGGGGAGTAACGCTTCAAACAGTCTGTGTTGGAACATTTCCTGCGAGACCAGTAGTAGATTCCGACGCACCACTGCTGGTTTACTGTAACCCTTGGACCTTCATATTGAAGATGAAACACAGAAATTGCATCAGGGATTAAATACAAAAGGCACAATGCCGACTTCTGTCCAGGGGGAGTAATGTTTCAAACAGTCTCTGTTGGAACAGTTCCTGGGAGACGAGTAGTAGATATAGGTGGACCGACGTATGTTTACTGTAACCCTTGGAACTTCAAATTGACGATGAAACACAGAAGTTGCATCGGGATTGAACACAAAAGGCACAATGGCGGCTAACGTCCAGGGGGAGTATTGCTTCAAACAGTCTGTGTTGGAACATTTCCTGCGAGACCAGTAGTAGATTCCGACGCACCACTTCTGGTTTACTGTAACCCTTGGACCTTCATATTGAAGATGAAACACAGAAATTGCATCAGGTATTAAATACAAACGGCAGAATGCCGACTTCTGTCCAGGGGGAGTAATGTTTTAAACAGTCTGTGTTGGAACAGTTCCTGGGAGACGAGTAGTAGATCTAGATGGACCAACGAATGTTTACTGTAACCCTTGGAACTTCAAATTGACGATGAAACACAGAAGTTGCATCGGGATTGAACACAAAAGGCACAATGGCGGCTAATGTCCAGGGGGAGTAACGCTTCAAACAGTCTGTGTTGGAACATTTCCTGCGAGACCAGTAGTAGATTCCGACGCACCACTGCTGGTTTACTGTAACCCTTGGACCTTCATATTGAAGATGAATCACAGAAATTGCATCAGGGATTAAATACAAAGGGCACAATGCCGACTTCTGTCCAGGGGGAGTAATGTTTCAAACAGTCAGTGTTGGAACAGTTCCTGGGAGACGAGTAGTAGATCTAGATGGACCAACGTATGTTTACTGTAACCCTTGGAACTTCAAATTGACGATGAAACACAGACGTTGCATCGGGATTGAATACAAAAGGCACAATGGCGTCTAATGTCCAGGGGGAGTAACGCTTCAAACAGTCTGTGTTGGAACATTTCCTGCGAGACCAGTAATAGATTCCGACGCACCACTGCTGGTTTACTGTAACCCTTGGACCTTCATATTGAAGATGAAACACAGAAATTGCATCAGGGATTAAATACAAAAGGAACAATGCCGACTTCTGTCCAGGGGGAGTAATGTTTCAAACAGTTAGTGTTGGAACAGTTCCTGGGAGACGAGTAGTAGATCTAGATCAACCGAAGAATGTTTACTGTAAACCTTGGAACTTCAAATTGACGATGAAACACAGAATATGCATCGGGATTGAATACAAAAGGCACAATGGCGACTTCTGTCCAGGGGGAGTAATGTTTCAAACAGTCAGTGTTGGAACAGTTCCTGGGAGACGAGTAGTAGATTTAGATGGACCGACGAATGTTTACTGTATCCCTTGGAACTTAAAATTGACGATGAAACACAGAAGTTGCATCGGGATTGAATACAAAAGGCACAATGGCGGCTAATGTCCAGGGGGAGTAACGCTTCAAACAGTCTGTGTTGGAACATTTCCTGCGAGACCAGTAGTAGATTCCGACGCACCACTGCTTGTTTACTGTAACCCTTGGACCTTCATATTGAAGATGATTCACAGAAATTGCATCAGGGATTAAATACAAAGGGCACAATGCCGACTTCTGTCCAGGGGGGGTAATGTTTCAAACAGTCAGTGTTGGAACAGTTCCTGGGAGACGAGTAGTAGATTTAGGTGGACCGACGAATGTTTACTGTAACCCTTGGAACTTAAAATTGACGATGAAACACAGAAGTTCCATTGGAATTGAACACAAAAGGCACAATGGCGGCTAATGTCCAGGGGGAGTAACGCTTCAAACAGTCTGTGTTGGAACATTTCCTGCGAGACCAGTAGTAGATTCCGACGCACCACTGCGGCTTTACTGTAACCCTTGGACCTTCATATTGAAGATGAAACACAGAAATTGCATCAGGGATTAAATACAAAAGGCACAATGACGACTACTGTCCAGGGGGAGTAATGTTTCAAACAGTCTGTGTTGGAACAGTTCCTGGGAGACGAGTAGTAGATTTAGATGGACCGACGAATGTTTACTGTAACCCTTGGAACTTCAAATTGACGATGAAACACAGAAGTTGCATCGGGATTGAATACAAAACGCACATTGGCGGCTAATGTCCAGGGGGAGTAACGCTTCAAACAGTCTGTGTTGGAACATTTCCTGCGAGACCAGTAGTAGATTCCGACGCACCACTGCTGGTTTACTGTAACCCTTGGACCTTCATATTGAAGATGAAACACAGAAATTGCATCAGGGATTAAATAAAAAAGGCACAATGCCGACTTCTGTCCAGGGGGAGTAATGTTTCAAACAGTCTGTGTTGGAACTGTTCCTGGGAGACGAGCAGTAGATCTAGATTGACCAACGAATGTTTACTGTAACCCTTGGAACTTCAAATTGACGATGAAACACAAACGTTGCATCGGGATTGAATACAAAAGGCACAATGGCGGCTAATATCCAGGGGAATAATGCTTCAAACAGTCTGTGTTGGAACATTTCCTGCGAGACCAGTAGTAGATTCCGACGCAACACTGCTCGTTTACTGTAACCCTTGGACCTTCATATTGAAGATGAAACACAGAAATTGCATCAGGGGTTAAATACAAAAGGCACAATGCCGACTTCCGACCAGGGGGAGTAATGTTTCAAACAGTCTGTGTTGGAACAGTTCCTGGGAGACGAGTAGTAGATCTAGATCAACCGAAGAATGTTTACTAAAACCCTTGGAACTTCAAATTGACGATGAAACACAGAAGTTGCATCGGGATTGAATACAAAAGGCACAATGGCGCCTAATGTCCAGGGGGAGTAACGCTTCAAACAGTCTGTGTTGGAACATTTCCTGCGAGACCAGTAGTAGATTCCGACGCACCACTGCTGGTTTACTGTAACCCTTGGACCTTCATATTGAAGATGAAACACAGAAATTGCATCAGGGATTAAATACAAAAGGCACAATGCCGACTTCTGTCCAGGGGGAGTAATGTTTCAAACAGTCTCTGTTGGAACAGTTCCTGGGAGACGAGTAGTAGATTTAGGTGGACCGACGAATGTTTACTGTAACCCTTGGAACTTCAAATTGACGATGAAACACAGAAGTTGCATCGGGATTGAACACAAAAGGCACAATGGCGGCTAATGTCCAGGGGAATAATGCTTCAAACAGTCTGTGTTGGAACATTTCCTGCGAGACCAGTAGTAGATTCCGACGCACCACTGCTGGTTTACTGTAACCCTTGGACCTTCATATTGAAGATGAAACACAGAAATTGCATCAGGGATTAAATACAAAAGGCACAATGCCGACTTCTGTCCAGGGGGAGTAATGTTTCAAACAGTCTCTGTTGGAACAGTTCCTGGGAGACGAGTAGTAGATATAGGTGGACCGACATATGTTTACTGTAACCCTTGGAACTTCAAATTGACGATGAAACTCAGAAGTTGCATCGGGATTGAACACAAAAGGCACAATGGCGGCTAATGTCCAGGGGGAGTATTGCTTCAAACAGTCTGTGTTGTAACATTTCCTGCGAGACCAGTAGTAGATTCCGACGCACCACTGCTGGTTTACTGTAACCCTTGGACCTTCATATTGAAGATGAAACACAGAAATTGCATCAGGTATTAAATACAAACGGCAGAATGCCGACTTCTGTCCAGGGGGAGTAATGTTTCAAACAGTCTGTGTTGGAACAGTTCCTGGGAGACGAGTAGTAGATCTAGATGGACCAAAGAATGTTTACTGTAACCCTTGGAACTTCAAATTGACGATGAAACACAGAAGTTGCATCGGGATTGAACACAAAAGGCACAATGGCGGCTAATGTCCAGGGGGAGTAACGCTTCAAACAGTCTGTGTTGGAACATTTCCTGCGAGACCAGTAGTAGATTCCGACGCACCACGGCTGGTTTACTGTAACCCTTGGACCTTCATATTGAAGATGAATCACAGAAATTGCATCAGGGATTAAATACAAAGGGCACAATGCCGACTTCAGTCCAGGGGGAGTAATGTTTCAAACAGTCAGTGTTGGAACAGTTCCTGGGAGACGAGTAGTAGATCTAGATGGACCAACGAATGTTTACTGTAACCCTTGGAACTTCAAATTGACGATGAAACACAGACGTTGCATCGGGATTGAATACAAAAGGCACAATGGCGTCTAATGTCCAGGGGGAGTAACGCTTCAAACAGTCTGTGTTGGAACATTTCCTGCGAGACCAGTAATACATTCCGACGCACCACTGCGGCTTTACTGTAACCCTTGGACCTTCATATTGAAGATGAAACACAGAACTTGCATCAGGGATTAAATACAAAAGGCACAATGCCGACTTCTGTCCAGGGGGAGTAATGTTTCAAACAGTTAGTGTTGGAACAATTCCTGGGAGACGAGTAGTAGATCTAGATCAACCGAAGAATGTTTACTGTAAACCTTGGAACTTCAAATTGACGATGAAACACAGAATATGCATCGGGATTGAATACAAAAGGCACAATGGCGACTTCTGTCCAGGGGGAGTAATGTTTCAAACAGTCTGTGTTGGAACAGTTCCTGGGAGACGAGTAGTAGATTTAGATGGACCAACGAATGTTTACTGTATCCCTTGGAACTTAAAATTGACGATGAAACACAGAAGTTGCATCGGGATTGAATACAAAAGGCACAATGGCGGCTAATGTCCAGGGGGAGTAACGCTTCAAACAGTCTGTGTTGGAACATTTCCTGCGAGACCAGTAGTAGATTCCGACGCACCACTGCTTGTTTACTGTAACGCTTGGACCGTCATATTGAAGATGATTCACAGAAATTGCATCAGGGATTAAATACAAAGGGCACAATGCCGACTTCTGTCCAGGGGGGGTAATGTTTCAAACAGTCAGTGTTGGAACAGTTCCTGGGAGACGAGTAGTAGATCTAGATGGACCAACGAATGTTTACTGTAACCCTTGGAACTTCAAATTGACGATGAAACACAGAAGTTGCATCGGGATTGAATGCAAAAGGCACAATGGCGGCTAATGTCCAGGGGGAGTAACGCTTCAAACAGTCTGTGTTGGAACATTTCCTGCGAGACCAGTAGTAGATTCCGACGCACCACTGGTGGTTTACTGTAACCCTTGGACCTTCATATTGAAGATGAAACACAGAAATTGCATCAGGGATTAAATACAAAAGGCACAATGCCGACTTCTGTCCAGGGGGAGTAATGTTTCAAACAGTCTCTGTTGGAACAGTTCCTGGGAGACGAGTAGTAGATTTAGGTGGACCGACGAATGTTTACTGTAACCCTTGGAACTTCAAATTGACGATGAAACACAGAAGTTGCATCGGGATTGAACACAAAAGGCACAATGGCGGCTAATGTCCAGGGGGAGTATTGCTTCAAACAGTCTGTGTTGGAACATTTCCTGCGAGACCAGTGGTAGATTCCGACGCACCACTGCGGCTTTACTGTAACCCTTGGACCTTCATATTGAAGATGAAACACAGAAATTGCATCAGGGATTAAATACAAAAGGCACAATGCCGACTTCTGTCCAGGGGGAGTAATGTTTCAAACAGTCTGTGTTGGAACAGTTCCTGGGAGACGAGTAGTAGATTTAGATGGACCGACGAATGTTTACTGTAACCCTTGGAACTTAAAATTGACGATGAAACACAGAAGTTGCATCGGGATTGAATACAAAACGCACATTGGCGGCTAATGTCCAGGGGGAGTAACGCTTCAAACAGTCTGTGTTGGAACATTTCCTGCGAGACCAGTAGTAGATTCCGACGCACCACTGCGGCTTTACTGTAACCCTTGGACCTTCATATTGAAGATGAAACACAGAAATTGCATCAGGGATTAAATACAAAAGGCACAATGACGACTACTGTCCAGGGGGAGTAATGTTTCAAACAGTCTGTGTTGGAACAGTTCCTGGGAGACGAGTAGTAGATTTAGATGGACCGACGAATGTTTACTGTAACCCTTGGAACTTCAAATTGACGATGAAACACAGAAGTTGCATCGGGATTGAATACAAAACGCACATTGGCGGCTAATGTCCAGGGGGAGTAACGCTTCAAACAGTCTGTGTTGGAACATTTCCTGCGAGACCAGTAGTAGATTCCGACGCACCACTGCTGGTTTACTGTAACCCTTGGACCTTCATATTGAAGATGAAACACAGAAATTGCATCAGGGATTAAATAAAAAAGGCACAATGCCGACTTCTGTCCAGGGGGAGTAATGTTTCAAACAGTCTGTGTTGGAACTGTTCCTGGGAGACGAGCAGTAGATCTAGATTGACCAACGAATGTTTACTGTAACCCTTGGAACTTCAAATTGACGATGAAACACAAACGTTGCATCGGGATTGAATACAAAAGGCACAATGGCGGCTAATATCCAGGGGAATAATGCTTCAAACAGTCTGTGTTGGAACATTTCCTGCGAGACCAGTAGTAGATTCCGACGCAACACTGCTCGTTTACTGTAACCCTTGGACCTTCATATTGAAGATGAAACACAGAAATTGCATCAGGGGTTAAATACAAAAGGCACAATGCCGACTTCCGACCAGGGGGAGTAATGTTTCAAACAGTCTGTGTTGGAACAGTTCCTGGGAGACGAGTAGTAGATCTAGATCAACCGAAGAATGTTTACTAAAACCCTTGGAACTTCAAATTGACGATGAAACACAGAAGTTGCATCGGGATTGAATACAAAAGGCACAATGGCGCCTAATGTCCAGGGGGAGTAACGCTTCAAACAGTCTGTGTTGGAACATTTCCTGCGAGACCAGTAGTAGATTCCGACGCACCACTGCTGGTTTACTGTAACCCTTGGACCTTCATATTGAAGATGAAACACAGAAATTGCATCAGGGATTAAATACAAAAGGCACAATGCCGACTTCTGTCCAGGGGGAGTAATGTTTCAAACAGTCTCTGTTGGAACAGTTCCTGGGAGACGAGTAGTAGATTTAGGTGGACCGACGAATGTTTACTGTAACCCTTGGAACTTCAAATTGACGATGAAACACAGAAGTTGCATCGGGATTGAACACAAAAGGCACAATGGCGGCTAATGTCCAGGGGAATAATGCTTCAAACAGTCTGTGTTGGAACATTTCCTGCGAGACCAGTAGTAGATTCCGACGCACCACTGCTGGTTTACTGTAACCCTTGGACCTTCATATTGAAGATGAAACACAGAAATTGCATCAGGGATTAAATACAAAAGGCACAATGCCGACTTCTGTCCAGGGGGAGTAATGTTTCAAACAGTCTCTGTTGGAACAGTTCCTGGGAGACGAGTAGTAGATATAGGTGGACCGACATATGTTTACTGTAACCCTTGGAACTTCAAATTGACGATGAAACTCAGAAGTTGCATCGGGATTGAACACAAAAGGCACAATGGCGGCTAATGTCCAGGGGGAGTATTGCTTCAAACAGTCTGTGTTGTAACATTTCCTGCGAGACCAGTAGTAGATTCCGACGCACCACTGCTGGTTTACTGTAACCCTTGGACCTTCATATTGAAGATGAAACACAGAAATTGCATCAGGTATTAAATACAAACGGCAGAATGCCGACTTCTGTCCAGGGGGAGTAATGTTTCAAACAGTCTGTGTTGGAACAGTTCCTGGGAGACGAGTAGTAGATCTAGATGGACCAAAGAATGTTTACTGTAACCCTTGGAACTTCAAATTGACGATGAAACACAGAAGTTGCATCGGGATTGAACACAAAAGGCACAATGGCGGCTAATGTCCAGGGGGAGTAACGCTTCAAACAGTCTGTGTTGGAACATTTCCTGCGAGACCAGTAATAGATTCCGACGCACCACGGCTGGTTTACTGTAACCCTTGGACCTTCATATTGAAGATGAATCACAGAAATTGCATCAGGGATTAAATACAAAGGGCACAATGCCGACTTCAGTCCAGGGGGAGTAATGTTTCAAACAGTCAGTGTTGGAACAGTTCCTGGGAGACGAGTAGTAGATCTAGATGGACCAACGAATGTTTACTGTAACCCTTGGAACTTCAAATTGACGATGAAACACAGACGTTGCATCGGGATTGAATACAAAAGGCACAATGGCGTCTAATGTCCAGGGGGAGTAACGCTTCAAACAGTCTGTGTTGGAACATTTCCTGCGAGACCAGTAATACATTCCGACGCACCACTGCGGCTTTACTGTAACCCTTGGACCTTCATATTGAAGATGAAACACAGAACTTGCATCAGGGATTAAATACAAAAGGCACAATGCCGACTTCTGTCCAGGGGGAGTAATGTTTCAAACAGTTAGTGTTGGAACAATTCCTGGGATACGAGTAGTAGATCTAGATCAACCGAAGAATGTTTACTGTAAACCTTGGAACTTCAAATTGACGATGAAACACAGAATATGCATCGGGATTGAATACAAAAGGCACAATGGCGACTTCTGTCCAGGGGGAGTAATGTTTCAAACAGTCTGTGTTGGAACAGTTCCTGGGAGACGAGTAGTAGATTTAGATGGACCAACGAATGTTTACTGTATCCCTTGGAACTTAAAATTGACGATGAAACACAGAAGTTGCATCGGGATTGAATACAAAAGGCACAATGGCGGCTAATGTCCAGGGGGAGTAACGCTTCAAACAGTCTGTGTTGGAACATTTCCTGCGAGACCAGTAGTAGATTCCGACGCACCACTGCTTGTTTACTGTAACGCTTGGACCGTCATATTGAAGATGATTCACAGAAATTGCATCAGGGATTAAATACAAAGGGCACAATGCCGACTTCTGTCCAGGGGGGGTAATGTTTCAAACAGTCAGTGTTGGAACAGTTCCTGGGAGACGAGTAGTAGATCTAGATGGACCAACGAATGTTTACTGTAACCCTTGGAACTTCAAATTGACGATGAAACACAGAAGTTGCATCGGGATTGAATACAAAAGGCACAATGGCGGCTAATGTCCAGGGGGAGTAACGCTTCAAACAGTCTGTGTTGGAACATTTCCTGCGAGACCAGTAGTAGATTCCGACGCACCACTGGTGGTTTACTGTAACCCTTGGACCTTCATATTGAAGATGAAACACAGAAATTGCATCAGGGATTAAATACAAAAGGCACAATGCCGACTTCTGTCCAGGGGGAGTAATGTTTCAAACAGTCTCTGTTGGAACAGTTCCTGGGAGACGAGTAGTAGATTTAGGTGGACCGACGAATGTTTACTGTAACCCTTGGAACTTCAAATTGACGATGAAACACAGAAGTTGCATCGGGATTGAACACAAAAGGCACAATGGCGGCTAATGTCCAGGGGGAGTATTGCTTCAAACAGTCTGTGTTGGAACATTTCCTGCGAGACCAGTGGTAGATTCCGACGCACCACTGCTGGTTTACTGTAACCCTTGGACCTTCATATTGAAGATGAAACACAGAAATTGCATCAGGGATTAAATACAAAAGGCACAATGCCGACTTCTGTCCAGGGGGAGTAATGTTTCAAACAGTCTGTGTTGGAACAGTTCCTGGGAGACGAGTAGTAGATTTAGATGGACCGACGAATGTTTACTGTAACCCTTGGAACTTCAAATTGACGATGAAACACAGAAGTTGCATTGGGATTGAATACAAAACGCACATTGGCGGCTAATGTCCAGGGGGAGTAACGCTTCAAACAGTCTGTGTTGGAACATTTCCTGCGAGACCAGTAGTAGATTCCGACGCACCACTGCGGCTTTACTGTAACCCTTGGACCTTCATATTGAAGATGAAACACAGAAATTGCATCAGGGATTAAATACAAAAGGCACAATGCCGACTTCTGTCCAGGGGGAGTAATGTTTCAAACAGTCTGTGTTGGAACAGTTCCTGGGAGACGAGTAGTAGATTTAGATGGAACGAGAAATGTTTACTGTAACCCTTGGAACTTCAAATTGATGATGAAACACAGAAGTTGCATCGGGATTGAATACAAAAGGCACAATGGCGCCTAATGTCCAGGGGGAGTAACGCTTCAAACAGTCTGTGTTGGAACATTTCCTGCGAGACCAGTAGTAGATTCCGAAGCACCACTGCGGCTTTACTGTAACCCTTGGACCGTCATATTGAAGATGAAACACAGAAATTGCATCAGGGATTAAATACAAAAGGCACAATGCCGACTTCTGTCCAGGGGGAGTAATGTTTCAAACAGTCTGTGTTGGAACAGTTCCTGGGAGACGAGTAGTAGATTTAGATGGACCGACGAATGTTTAGTGTAACCCTTGGAACTTCAAATTGACGATGAAACACAGAAGTTGCATTGGGATTGAATACAAAACGCACATTGGCGGCTAATGTCCAGGGGGAGTAACGCTTCAAACAGTCTGTGTTGGAACATTTCCTGCGAGACCAGTAGTAGATTCCGACGCACCACTGCTGGTTTACTGTAACCCTTGGACCTTCATATTGAAGATGAAACACAGAAATTGCATCAGGGATTAAATACAAAAGGCACAATGCCGACTTCTGTCCAGGGGGAGTAATGTTTCAAACAGTCTCTGTTGGAACAGTTCCTGGGAGACGAGTAGTAGATTTAGGTGGACCGACGAATGTTTACTGTAACCCTTGGAACTTCAAATTGACGATGAAACACAGAAGTTGCATCGGGATTGAACACAAAAGGCACAATGGCGGCTAATGTCCAGGGGAATAATGCTTCAAACAGTCTGTGTTGGAACATTTCCTGCGAGACCAGTAGTAGATTCCGACGCACCACTGCTGGTTTACTGTAACCCTTGGACCTTCATATTGAAGATGAAACACAGAAATTGCATCAGGGATTAAATACAAAAGGCACAATGCCGACTTCTGTCCAGGGGGAGTAATGTTTCAAACAGTCTCTGTTGGAACAGTTCCTGGGAGACGAGTAGTAGATATAGGTGGACCGACGTATGTTTACTGTAACCCTTGGAACTTCAAATTGACGATGAAACACAGAAGTTGCATCGGAATTGAACACAAAAGGCACAATGGCGGCTAATGTCCAGGGGGAGTATTGCTTCAAACAGTCTGTGTTGGAACATTTCCTGCGGGACCAGTAGTAGATTCCGACGCACCACTGCTGGTTTACTGTAACCCTTGGACCTTCATATTGAAGATGAAACACAGAAATTGCATCAGGTATTAAATACAAACGGCAGAATGCCGACTTCTGTCCAGGGGGAGTAATGTTTCAAACAGTCTGTGTTGGAACAGTTCCTGGGAGACGAGTAGTAGATCTAGATGGACCAACGAATGTTTACTGTAACCCTTGGAACTTCAAATTGACGATGAAACACAGAAGTTGCATCGGGATTGAACACAAAAGGCACAATGGCGGCTAATGTCCAGGGGGAGTAACGCTTCAAACAGTCTGTGTTGGAACATTTCCTGCGAGACCAGTAGTAGATTCCGACGCACCACTGCTGGTTTACTGTAACCCTTGGACCTTCATATTGAAGATGAATCACAGAAATTGCATCAGGGATTAAATACAAAGGGCACAATGCCGACTTCAGTCCAGGGGGAGTAATGTTTCAAACAGTCAGTGTTGGAACAGTTCCTGGGAGACGAGTAGTAGATCTAGATGGACCAACGAATGTTTACTGTAACCCTTGGAACTTCAAATTGACGATGAAACACAGACGTTGCATCGGGATTGAATACAAAAGGCACAATGGCGTCTAATGTCCAGGGGGAGTAACGCTTCAAACAGTCTGTGTTGGAACATTTCCTGCGAGACCAGTAATAGATTCCGACGCACCACTGCGGCTTTACTGTAACCCTTGGACCTTCATATTGAAGATGAAACACAGAAATTGCATCAGGGATTAAATACAAAAGGCACAATGCCGACTTCTGTCCAGGGGGAGTAATGTTTCAAACAGTTAGTGTTGGAACAGTTCCTGGGAGACGAGTAGTAGATCTAGATCAACCGAAGAATGTTTACTGTAACCCTTGGAACTTCAAATTGACGATGAAACACAGAATATGCATCGGGATTGAATACAAAAGGCACAATAGCGACTTCTGTCCAGGGGGAGTAATGTTTCAAACAGTCTGTGTTGGAACAGTTCCTGGGAGACGAGTAGTAGATTTAGATGGACCGACGAATGTTTACTGTATCCCTTGGAACTTAAAATTGACGATGAAACACAGAAGTTGCATCGGGATTGAATACAAAAGGCACAATGGCGGCTAATGTCCAATGGGAGTAACGCTTCAAACAGTCTGTGTTGGAACATTTCCTGCGAGACCAGTAGTAGATTCCGACGCACCACTGCTTGTTTACTGTAACCCTTGGACCTTCATATTGAAGATGATTCACAGAAATTGCATCAGGGATTAAATACAAAGGGCACAATGCCGACTTCTGTCCAGGGGGGGTAATGTTTCAAACAGTCAGTGTTGGAACAGTTCCTGGGAGACGAGTAGTAGATTTAGGTGGACCGACGAATGTTTACTGTAACCCTTGGAACTTAAAATTGACGATGAAACACAGAAGTTCCATTGGAATTGAACACAAAAGGCACAATGGCGGCTAATGTCCAGGGGGAGTAACGCTTCAAACAGTCTGTGTTGGAACATTTCCTGCGAGACCAGTAGTAGATTCCGACGCACCACTGCGGCTTTACTGTAACCCTTGGACCTTCATATTGAAGATGAAACACAGAAATTGCATCAGGGATTAAATACAAAAGGCACAATGCCGACTACTGTCCAGGGGGAGTAATGTTTCAAACAGTCTGTGTTGGAACAGTTCCTGGGAGACGAGTAGTAGATTTAGATGGACCGACGAATGTTTACTGTAACCCTTGGAACTTCAAATTGACGATGAAACACAGAAGTTGCATCGGGATTGAATACAAAACGCACATTGGCGGCTAATGTCCAGGGGGAGTAACGCTTCAAACAGTCTGTGTTGGAACATTTCCTGCGAGACCAGTAGTAGATTCCGACGCACCACTGCTGGTTTACTGTAACCCTTGGACCTTCATATTGAAGATGAAACACAGAAATTGCATCAGGGATTAAATACAAAAGGCACAATGCCGACTTCTGTCCAGGGAGATTAATGTTTCAAACAGTCTGTGTTGGAACTGGTCCTGGGAGACGAGCAGTAGATCTAGATTGACCAACGAATGTTTACTGTAACCCTTGGAACTTCAAATTGACGATGAAACACAAACGTTGCATCGGGATTGAATACAAAAGGCACAATGGCGGCTAATATCCAGGGGAATAATGCTTCAAATAGTCTGTGTTGGAACATTTCCTGCGAGACCAGTAGTAGATTCCGACGCAACACTGCTCGTTTACTGTAACCCTTGGACCTTCATATTGAAGATGAAACACAGAAATTGCATCAGGGGTTAAATACAAAAGGCACAATGCCGACTTCCGTCCAGGGGGAGTAATGTTTCAAACAGTCTGTGTTGGAACAGTTCCTGGGAGACGAGTAGTAGATCTAGATAAACCGAAGAATGTTTACTAAAACCCTTGGAACTTCAAATTGACGATGAAACACAGAAGTTGCATCGGGATTGAATACAAAAGGCACAATGGCGCCTAATGTCCAGGGGGAGTAACGCTTCAAACAGTCTGTGTTGGAACATTTCCTGCGAGACCAGTAGTAGATTCCGACGCACCACTGCTGGTTTACTGTAACCCTTGGACCTTCATATTGAAGATGAAACACAGAAATTGCATCAGGGATTAAATACAAAAGGCACAATGCCGACTTCTGTCCAGGGGGAGTAATGTTTCAAACAGTCTGTGTTGGAACAGTTCCTGGGAGACGAGTAGTAGATTTAGGTGGACCGACGAATGTTTACTGTAACCCTTGGAACTTCAAATTGACGATGAAACACAGAAGTTGCATCGGGATTGAACACAAAAGGCACAATGGCGGCTAATGTCCAGGGGGAGTATTGCTACAAACAGTCTGTGTTGGAACATTTCCTGCGAGACCATTGTAGATTCAGACGCACCAGTGCTGGTTTACTGTAACCCTTGGACCTTCATATTGAAGATGAAACACAGAAATTGCATCAGGGATTAAATACAAAAGGCACAATGCCGACTTCTGTCCAGGGGGAGTAATGTTTCAAACAGTCTGTGTTGGAACAGTTCCTGGGAGACGAGTAGTAGATCTAGATGGACCAACGAATGTTTACTGTAACCCCTGGAACTTCAAATTGACGATGAAACACAGACGTTGCATGGGGATTGAATACAAAAGGCACAATGGCGGCTAATGTCCAGGGGAATAATGCTTCTAACAGTCTGTGTTGGAACATTTCCTGCGAGGCCAGTAGTAGATTCCGACGCACCACTGCGGCTTTACTGTAACCCTTGGACCTTCATATTGAAGATGAAACACAGAAATTGCATCAGGGATTAAATACAAAAGGCACAATGCCGACTTCTGTCCAGGGGGAGTAATGTTTCAAACAGTCTGTGTTGGACCAGTTCCTGGGAGACGAGTAGTAGATTTAGATGGACCGACGAATGTTTACTGTAACCCTTGGAACTTCAAATTGACGATGAAACACAGAAGTTGCATCGGGATTGAATACAAAACGCACATTGGCGGCAAATGTCCAGGGGGAGTAACGCTTCAAACAGTCTGTGTTGGAACATTTCCTGCGAGACCAGTAGTAGATTCCGACGCACCACTGCTGGTTTACTGTAACCCTTGGACCTTCATATTGAAGATGAAACACAGAAATTGCATCAGGGATTAAATACAAAAGGCACAATGCCGACTTCTGTCCAGGGGGAGTAATGTTTCAAACAGTCTCTGTTGGAACAGTTCCTGGGAGACGAGTAGTAGATTTAGGTGGACCGACGAATGTTTACTGTAACCCTTGGAACTTCAAATTGACGATGAAACACAGAAGTTCTATCGGGATTGAACACAAAAGGCACAATGGCGGCTAATGTCCAGGGGAATAATGCTTCAAACTGTCTGTGTTGGAACATTTCCTGCGAGACCAGTAGTAGATTCCGACGCACCACTGCTGGTTTACTGTAACCCTTGGACCTTCATATTGAAGATGAAACACAGAAATTGCATCAGGGATTAAATACAAAAGGCACAATGCCGACTTCTGTCCAGGGGGAGTAATGTTTCAAACAGTCTCTGTTGGAACAGTTCCTGGGAGACGAGTAGTAGATTTAGGTGGACCGACGTATGTTTACTGTAACCCTTGGAACTTCAAATTGACGATGAAACACAGAAGTTGCATCGGGATTGAACACAAAAGGCACAATGGCGGCTAATGTCCAGGGGGAGTAACGCTTCAAACAGTCTGTGTTGGAACATTTCCTGCGAGACCAGTAGTAGATTCCGACGCACCACTGCTGGTTTACTGTAACCCTTGGACCTTCATATTGAAGATGAAACACAGAAATTGCATCAGGTATTAAATACAAACGGCAGAATGCCGACTTCTGTCCAGGGGGAGTAATGTTTCAAACAGTCTGTGTTGGAACAGTTCCTGGGAGACGAGTAGTAGATCTAGATGGACCAACGAATGTTTACTGTAACCCTTGGAACTTCAAATTGACGATGAAACACAGAAGTTGCATCGGGATTGAACACAAAAGGCACAATGGCGGCTAATGTCCAGGGGGAGTAACGCTTCAAACAGTCTGTGTTGGAACATTTCCTGCGAGACCAGTAGTAGATTCCGACGCACCACTGCTGGTTTACTGTAACCCTTGGACCTTCATATTGCAGATGAATCACAGAAATTGCATCAGGGATTAAATACAAAGGGCACAATGCCGACTTCAGTCCAGGGGGAGTAGTGTTTCAAACAGTCAGTGTTGGAACAGTTCCTGGGAGACGAGTAGTAGATCTAGATGGACCAACGAATGTTTACTGTAACCCTTGGAACTTCAAATTGACGATGAAACACAGACGTTGCATCGGGATTGAATACAAAAGGCACAATGGCGTCTAATGTCCAGGGGGAGTAACGCTTCAAACAGTCTGTGTTGGAACATTTCCTGCGATACCAGTAATAGATTCCGACGCACCACTGCGGCTTTACTGTAACCCTTGGACCTTCATATTGAAGATGAAACACAGAAATTGCATCAGGGATTAAATACAAAAGGCACAATGCCGACTTCTGTCCAGGGGGAGTAATGTTTCAAACAGTTAGTGTTGGAACAGTTCCTGGGAGACGAGTAGTAGATCTAGATCAACCGAAGAATGTTTACTGTAAACCTTGGAACTTCAAATTGACGATGAAACACAGAATATGCATCGGGATTGAATACAAAAGGCACAATGGCGACTTCTGTCCAGGGGGAGTAATGTTTCAAACAGTCTGTGTTGGAACAGTTCCTGGGAGACGAGTAGTAGATTTAGATGGACCGACGAATGTTTGCTGTATCCCTTGGAACTTAAAATTGACGATGAAAAACAGAAGTTGCATCGGGATTGAATACAAAAGGCACAATGGCGGCTAATGTCCAGGGGGAGTAACGCTTCAAACAGTCTGTGTTGGAACAGTTCCTGCGAGACCAGTAGTAGATTCCGACGCACCACTGCTTGTTTACTGTAACCCTTGGACCTTCATATTGAAGATGATTCACAGAAATTGCATCAGGGATTAAATACAAAGGGCACAATGCCGACTTCTGTCCAGGGGGGGTAATGTTTCAAACAGTCAGTGTTGGAACAGTTCCTGGGAGACGAGTAGTAGATTTAGGTGGACCGACGAATGTTTACTGTAACCCTTGGAACTTAAAATTGACGATGAAACACAGAAGGTCCATTGGGATTGAACACAAAAGGTACAATGGCGGCTAATGTCCAGGGGGAGTAACGCTTCAAACAGTCTGTGTTGGAACATTTCCTGCGAGACCAGTAGTAGATTCCGACGCACCACTGCGGCTTTACTGTAACCCTTGGACCTTCATATTGAAGATGAAAAACAGAAATTGCATCAGGGATTAAATACAAAAGGCACAATACCGACTTCTGTCCAGGGGGAGTAATGTTTCAAACAGTCTGTGTTGGAACAGTTCCTGGGAGACGAGTAGTAGATTTAGATGGACCGACGAATGTTTACTGTAACCCTTGGAACTTCAAATTGACGATGAAACACAGAAGTTGCATCGGGATTGAATACAAAACGCACATTGGCGGCTAATGTCCAGGGGGAGTAACGCTTCAAACAGTCTGTGTTGGAACATTTCCTGCGAGACCAGTAGTAGATTCCGACGCACCACTGCTGGTTTACTGTAACCCTTGGACCTTCATATTGAAGATGAAACACAGAAATTGCATCAGGGATTAAATACAAAAGGCACAATGCCGACTTCTGTCCAGGGGGAGTAATGTTTCAAACAGTCTGTGTTGGAACTGTTCCTGGGAGACGAGCAGTAGATCTAGATTGACCAACGAATGTTTACTGTAACCCTTGGAACTTCAAATTGACGATGAAACGCAGACGTTGCATCGGGATTGAATACAAAAGGCACAATGGCGGCTAATATCCAGGGGAATAATGCTTCAAACAGTCTGTGTTGGAACATTTCCTGCGAGACCAGTAGTAGATTCCGACGCAACACTGCTCGTTTACTGTAACCCTTGGACCTTCATATTGAAGATGAAACACAGAAATTGCATCAGGGGTTAAATACAAAAGGCACAATGCCGACTTCCGTCCAGGGGGAGTAATGTTTCAAACAGTCTGTGTTGGAACAGTTCCTGGGAGACGAGTAGTAGATCTAGATCAACCGAAGAATGTTTACTAAAACCCTTGGAACTTCAAATTGACGATGAAACACAGAAGTTGCATCGGGATTGAATACAATAGGCACAATGGCGCCTAATGTCCAGGGGGAGTAACGCTTCAAACAGTCTGTGTTGGAACATTTCCTGCGAGACCAGTAGTAGATTCCGACGCACCACTGCTGGTTTACTGTAACCCTTGGACCTTCATATTGAAGATGAAACACAGAAATTGCATCAGGGATTAAATACAAAAGGCACAATGCCGACTTCTGTCCAGGGGCAGTAACGTTTCAAACAGTCTGTGTTGGAACAGTTCCTGGGAGACGAGTAGTAGATTTAGGTGGACCGACGAATGTTTACTGTAACCCTTGGAACTTCAAATTGACGATGAAACACAGAAGTTGCATCGGGATTGAACACAAAAGGCACAATGGCGGCTAATGTCCAGGGGGAGTATTGCTACAAACAGTCTGTGTTGGAACATTTCCTGCGAGACCAGTAGTAGATTCAGACGCACTAGTGCTGGTTTACTGTAACCCTTGGACCTTCATATTGAAGATGAAACACAGAAATTGCATCAGGGATTAAATACAAAAGGCACAATGCCGACTTCTGTCCAGGGGGAGTAATGTTTCAAACAGTCTGTGTTGGAACAGTTCCTGGGAGACGAGTAGTAGATCTAGATGGACCAACGAATGTTTACTGTAACCCCTGGAACTTCAAATTGACGATGAAACACAGACGTTGCATCGGGATTGAATACAAAAGGCTCAATGGCGGCTAATGTCCAGGGGAATAATGCTTCAAACAGTTTGTGTTGGAACATTTCCTGCGAGACCAGTAGTAGATTCTGACACACCACTGCTGGTTTACTGTAACCCTTGGACCTTCATATTGAAGATCAGACACAGAAATTGCATCAGGGATTAAATACAAAGGGTACAATGCCGACTTCTGTCCAGGGGGAGTATTGTTTCAAACAGTCTGTGTTGGAACAGTTCCTGGGAGACGAGTAGTAGATTTAGATGGAACGACAAATGTTTACTGTAACCCTTGGAACTTCAAATTGACGATGAAACACAGAAGTTGCATCGGGATTGAATACAAAAGGCACAATGGCGGCTAATGTCCAGGGGGAGTAACGCTTCAAACAGTCTGTGTTGGAACATTTCCTGCGAGACCAGTAGTAGATTCCGACGCACCACTGCTGGTTAACTGTAACCCTTGGACCTTCATATTGAAGATGAAACAGAGAAATTGCATCAGGGATTAAATACAAAAGGCACAATGCCGACTTCTGTCCAGGGGGAGTAATGTTTCAAACAGTCTGTGTTGGAACAGTTCCTGGGAGACGAGTAGTACAGCTAGATGAACCGAAGAATGTTTACTGTAACCCTTGGAACTTCAAATTGGCGATGAAACACAGAGGTTGCATCGGGATTGAACACAAAAGGCACAATGGCGGCTAATGTCCAGGGGAATAATGCTTCTAACAGTCTGTGTTGGAACATTTCCTGCGAGGCCAGTAGTAGATTCCGACGCACCACTGCTGGTTTACTGTAACCCTTGGACCTTCATAGTGAAGATGAATCACAGAAATTGCATTAGGGATTAAATACAAAGGGCACAATGCTGACTTCTGTCCAGGGGGAGTAATGTTTCAAACAGTCTGTGTTGGAACAGTTCCTGGGAGACGAGTAGTAGATTTAGATGGACCGACGAATGTTTACTGTAACCCTTGGAACTTCAAATTGACGATGAAACACAGAAGTTGCATCGGGATTGAATACAAAAGGCACAATGGCGCCTAATGTCCAGGGGGAGTAACGCTTCAAACAGTCTGTGTTGGAACATTTCCTGCGAGACCAGTAGTAGATTCCGACGCACCACTGCTGCTTTACTGTAACCCTTGGACCTTCATATTAAAGATGAAACACAGAAATTGCATCAGGGATTAAATACAAAAGGCACAATGCCGACTTCTGTCCAGGGGGAGTAATGTTTCAAACAGTCTGTGTTGTAACAGTTCCTGGGAGACGAGTAGTAGATCTAGATGAACCGAAAAATGTTTACTGTAACCCTTGGAACTTCAAATTGACGATGAAACACAGAAGTTGCATCGGGATTGAATACAAAAAGCACAATGGCGGCTAATGTCCAGGGGGAGTAACGCTTCAAACAGTCTGTGTTGTAACATTTCCTGCGAGACCAGTAGTAGATTCCGACGCACCACTGCTTGTTTACTGTAACCCTTGGACCTTCATATTGAAGATGAAACACAGAAATTGCAACAGGGATAAAATACAAAAGGCACAATGCCGACTTCTGTCCAGGGGGAGTAATGTTTCAAACAGTCTGTGTTGGAACAGTTCCTGGGAGACGAGTAGTAGATCTAGATGTACCAACGAATTTTTACTGTAACCCTTGGAACTTCAAATTGACGATGAAACACAGACGTTGCATCGGGATTGAATACAAAAGGCACAATGGCGGCTAATGTCCAGGGGAATAATGCTTCTAACAGTCTGTGTTGGAACATTTCCTGCGAGGCCAGTAGTAGATTCCGACGCACCACTGCGGCTTTACTGTAACCCTTGGACCTTCATATTGAAGATGAAACACAGAAATTGCATCAGGGATTAAATACAAAAGGCACAATGCCGACTTCTGTCCAGGGGGAGTAATGTTTCAAACAGTCTGTGTTGGAACAGTTCCTGGGAGACGAGTAGTAGATTTAGATGGACCGACGAATGTTTACTGTAACCCTTGGAACTTCAAATTGACGATGAAACACAGAAGTTGCATCGGGATTGAATACAAAAGGCACAATGGCGCCTAATGTCCAGGGGGAGTAACGCTTCAAACAGTCTGTGTTGGAACTTTTCCTGCGAGACCAGTAGTAGATTCCGACGCACCACTGCTGCTTTACTGTAACCCTTGGACCTTCATATTAAAGATGAAACACAGAAATTGCATCAGGGATTAAATACAAAAGGCACAATGCCGACTTCTGTCCAGGGGGAGTAATGTTTCAAACAGTCAGTGTTGGAACAGTTCCTGGGAGACGAGTAGTAGATCTAGATGAACCGAAAAATGTTTACTGTAACCCTTGGAACTTAAAATTGACGATGAAACACAGAAGTTGCATCGGGATTGAATACAATAAGCACAATGGCGGCTAAGGTCCAGGGGGAGTAACGCTTCAAACAGTCTGTGTTGGAACATTTCCTGCGAGACCAGTAGTAGATTCCGACGCACCACTGCTGGTTTACTGTAACCCTTGGACCTTCATATTGAAGAGGAAACACAGAAATTGCATCAGGGATTAAATACAAAAGGCACAATGCGGACTTCTGTCCAGGGGGAGTAATGTTTCAAACAGTCTGTGTTGGAACAGTTCCTGGGAGACGAGTAGTAGATCTAGATGGACCGACGAACGTTTACTGTAACCCTTGGAACTTCAAATTGACGATGAAACACAGACGTTGCATCGGGATTGAATACAAAAGGCACAATGGCGGCTAATGTCCAGGGGGAGTATTGCTTCAAACAGTCTGTGTTGGAACATTTCCTGCGAGACCAGTAGTAGATTCCGACGCACCACTGCTGGTTTACTGTAACCCTTGGACCTTCATATTGACGATGAAACACAGAAATTGCATCATTGATTAAATACAAAAGGCACAATGCCGACTTCTGTCCAGGGGGAGTAATGTTTCAAACAGTCTGTGTTGGAACAGTTCCTGGGAGACGAGTAGTAGATCTAGATGTACCAACGAATGTTTACTGTAACCCTTGGAACTTCAAATTGACGATGAAACACAGACGTTGCATCGGGATTGAATACAAAAGGCACAATGGCGGCTAATGTCCAGGGGGAGTATTGCTTCAAACAGTCTGTGTTGGAACATTTCCTGCGAGACCGGTAGTAGATTCCGACGCACCACTGCTGCTTTACTGTAACCCTTGGACCTTCATATTGAAGATGAAACACAGAAATTGCATCAGGGATTAAATACAAAAGGCACAATGCCGACTTCTGTCCAGGGGGAGTAATGTTTCAAACAGTCTGTGTTGGAACAGTTCCTGGGAGACGAGTAGTAGATCTAGATGTACCAACGAATGTTTACTGTAACCCTTGGAACTTCAAATTGACGATGAAACACAGACGTTGCATCGGGATTGAATACAAAAGGCACAATGGCGGCTAATGTCCAGGGGGAGTAATGCTTCAAACAGTCTGTGTTGGAACATTTCCTGCGAGACCAGTAGTAGATTCCGACGCACCACTGCTGGTTTACTGTAACCCTTGGACCTTCATATTAAAGATGAAACACAGAAATTGCATCAGGGATTAAATACAAAAGGCACAATGCCGACTTCTGTCCAGGGGGAGTAATGTTTCAAACAGTCTGTGTTGTAACAGTTCCTGGGAGACGAGTAGTAGATCTAGATGAACCGAAAAATGTTTACTGTAACCCTTGGAACTTCAAATTGACGATGAAACACAGAAGTTGCATCGGGATTGAATACAAAAAGCACAATGGCGGCTAATGTCCAGGGGGAGTAACGCTTCAAACAGTCTGTGTTGTAACATTTCCTGCGAGACCAGTAGTAGATTCCGACGCACCACTGCTTGTTTACTGTAACCCTTGGACCTTCATATTGAAGATGAAACACAGAAATTGCAACAGGGATAAAATACAAAAGGCACAATGCCGACTTCTGTCCAGGGGGAGTAATGTTTCAAACAGTCTGTGTTGGAACAGTTCCTGGGAGACGAGTAGTAGATCTAGATGTACCAACGAATTTTTACTGTAACCCTTGGAACTTCAAATTGACGATGAAACACAGACGTTGCATCGGGATTGAATACAAAAGGCACAATGGCGGCTAATGTCCAGGGGAATAATGCTTCTAACAGTCTGTGTTGGAACATTTCCTGCGAGGCCAGTAGAAGATTCCGACGCACCACTGCGGCTTTACTGTAACCCTTGGACCTTCATATTGAAGATGAAACACAGAAATTGCATCAGGGATTAAATACAAAAGGCACAATGCCGACTTCTGTCCAGGGGGAGTAATGTTTCAAACAGTCTGTGTTGGAACAGTTCCTGGGAGACGAGTAGTAGATTTAGATGGACCGACGAATGTTTACTGTAACCCTTGGAACTTCAAATTGACGATGAAACACAGAAGTTGCATCGGGATTGAATACAAAAGGCACAATGGCGCCTAATGTCCAGGGGGAGTAACGCTTCAAACAGTCTGTGTTGGAACTTTTCCTGCGAGACCAGTAGTAGATTCCGACGCACCACTGCTGCTTTACTGTAACCCTTGGACCTTCATATTAAAGATGAAACACAGAAATTGCATCAGGGATTAAATACAAAAGGCACAATGCCGACTTCTGTCCAGGGGGAGTAATGTTTCAAACAGTCAGTGTTGGAACAGTTCCTGGGAGACGAGTAGTAGATCTAGATGAACCGAAAAATGTTTACTGTAACCCTTGGAACTTAAAATTGACGATGAAACACAGAAGTTGCATCGGGATTGAATACAATAAGCACAATGGCGGCTAAGGTCCAGGGGGAGTAACGCTTCAAACAGTCTGTGTTGGAACATTTCCTGCGAGACCAGTAGTAGATTCCGACGCACCACTGCTGGTTTACTGTAACCCTTGGACCTTCATATTGAAGAGGAAACACAGAAATTGCATCAGGGATTAAATACAAAAGGCACAATGCGGACTTCTGTCCAGGGGGAGTAATGTTTCAAACAGTCTGTGTTGGAACAGTTCCTGGGAGACGAGTAGTAGATCTAGATGGACCGACGAACGTTTACTGTAACCCTTGGAACTTCAAATTGACGATGAAACACAGACGTTGCATCGGGATTGAATACAAAAGGCACAATGGCGGCTAATGTCCAGGGGGAGTATTGCTTCAAACAGTCTGTGTTGGAACATTTCCTGCGAGACCAGTAGTAGATTCCGACGCACCACTGCTGGTTTACTGTAACCCTTGGACCTTCATATTGACGATGAAACACAGAAATTGCATCATTGATTAAATACAAAAGGCACAATGCCGACTTCTGTCCAGGGGGAGTAATGTTTCAAACAGTCTGTGTTGGAACAGTTCCTGGGAGACGAGTAGTAGATCTAGATGTACCAACGAATGTTTACTGTAACCCTTGGAACTTCAAATTGACGATGAAACACAGACGTTGCATCGGGATTGAATACAAAAGGCACAATGGCGGCTAATGTCCAGGGGGAGTATTGCTTCAAACAGTCTGTGTTGGAACATTTCCTGCGAGACCGGTAGTAGATTCCGACGCACCACTGCTGCTTTACTGTAACCCTTGGACCTTCATATTGAAGATGAAACACAGAAATTGCATCAGGGATTAAATACAAAAGGCACAATGCCGACTTCTGTCCAGGGGGAGTAATGTTTCAAACAGTCTGTGTTGGAACAGTTCCTGGGAGACGAGTAGTAGATCTAGATGTACCAACGAATGTTTACTGTAACCCTTGGAACTTCAAATTGACGATGAAACACAGACGTTGCATCGGGATTGAATACAAAAGGCACAATGGCGGCTAATGTCCAGGGGGAGTAATGCTTCAAACAGTCTGTGTTGGAACATTTCCTGCGAGACCAGTAGTAGATTCCGACGCACCACTGCTGGTTTACTGTAACCCTTGGACCTTCATATTGACGATGAAACACAGAAATTGCATCATTGATTAAATACAAAAGGCACAATGCCGACTTCTGTCCAGGGGGAGTAATGTTTCAAACAGTCTGTGTTGGAACAGTTCCTGGGAGACGAGTAGTAGATCTAGATGTACCAACGAATGTTTACTGTAACCCTTGGAACTTCAAATTGACGATGAAACACAGACGTTGCATCGGGATTGAATACAAAAGGCACAATGGCGGCTAATGTCCAGAGGGAGTAACGCTTCAAACAGTGTGTGTTGGAACATTTCCTGCGAGACCAGTAGTAGATTCCGACGCACCACTGCTGGTTTACTGTAACCCTTGGACCTTCATATTGACGATGAAACACAGAAATTGCATCATTGATTAAATACAAAAGGCACAATGCCGACTTCTGTCCAGGGGGAGTAATGTTTCAAACAGTCTGTGTTGGAACAGTTCCTGGGACACGAGTAGTAGATCTAGATGTACCAACGAATGTTTACTGTAACCCTTGGAACTTCAAATTGACGATGAAACACAGACGTTGCATCGGGATTGAATACAAAAGGCACAATGGCGGCTAATGTCCAGGGGAATAATGCTTCTAACAGTCTGTGTTGGAACATTTCCTGCGAGACCAGTAGTAGATTCCGACGCACCACTGCTGGTTTACTGTAACCCTTGGACCTTCATATTGACGATGAAACACAGAAATTGCATCATTGATTAAATACAAAAGGCACAATGCCGACTTCTGTCCAGGGGGAGTAATGTTTCAAACAGTCTGTGTTGGAACAGTTCCTGGGAGACGAGTAGTAGATCTAGATGTACCAACGAATGTTTACTGTAACCCTTGGAACTTCAAATTGACGATGAAACACAGACGTTGCATCGGGATTGAATACAAAAGGCACAATGGCGGCTAATGTCCAGGGGAATAATGCTTCTAACAGTCTGTGTTGGAACATTTCCTGCGAGGCCAGTAGTAGATTCCGACGCACCACTGCTGGTTTACTGTAACCCTTGGACCTTCATATTGAAGATGAAACACAGAAATTGCATCAGGGATTAAATACAAAAGGCACAATGCCGACTTCTGTCCAGGGGGAGTAATGTTTCAAACAGTCTGTGTTGGAACAGTTCCTGGGAGACGAGTAGTAGATTTAGATGGACCGACGAATGTTTACTGTAACCCTTGGAACTTCAAATTGACGATGAAACACAGAAGTTGCATCGGGATTGAATACAAAAGGCATAATGGCGGCTAATGTCCAGGGGGAGTATTGCTTCAAACAGTCTGTGTTGGAACATTTCCTGCGAGACCGGTAGTAGATTCCGACGCACCACTGCTGCTTTACTGTAACCCTTGGACCTTCATATTGAAGATGAAACACAGAAATTGCATCAGGGATTAAATACAAAAGGCACAATGCCGACTTCTGTCCAGGGGGAGTAATGTTTCAAACAGTCTGTGTTGGAACAGTTCCTGGGAGACGAGTAGTAGATCTAGATGTACCAACGAATGTTTACTGTAACCCTTGGAACTTCAAATTGACGATGAAACACAGACGTTGCATCGGGATTGAATACAAAAGGCACAATGGCGGCTAATGTCCAGGGGGAGTATTGCTTCAAACAGTCTGTGTTGGAACATTTCCTGCGAGACCAGTAGTAGATTCCGACGCACCACTGCTGCTTTACTGTAACCCTTGGACCTTCATATTGACGATGAAACACAGAAATTGCATCATTGATTAAATACAAAAGGCACAATGCCGACTTCTGTCCAGGGGGAGTAATGTTTCAAACAGTCTGTGTTGGAACAGTTCCTGGGAGACGAGTAGTAGATCTAGATGTACCAACGAATGTTTACTGTAACCCTTGGAACTTCAAATTGACGATGAAACACAGACGTTGCATCGGGATTGAATACAAAAGGCACAATGGCGGCTAATGTCCAGGGGAATAATGCTTCTAACAGTCTGTGTTGGAACATTTCCTGCGAGGCCAGTAGTGGATTCCGACGCACCACTGCTGGTTTACTGTAACCCTTGGACCTTCATATTGAAGATGAAACACAGAAATTGCATCAGGGATTAAATACAAAAGGCACAATGCCGACTTCTGTCAAGGGGGAGTAATGTTTCAAACAGTCTGTGTTGGAACAGTTCCTGGGAGACGAGTAGTAGATTTAGATGGACCGACGAATGTTTACTGTAACCCTTGGAACTTCAAATTGACGATGAAACACAGAAGTTGCATCGGGATTGAATACAAAAGGCACAATGGCGCCTAATGTCCAGGGGGAGTAACGCTTCAAACAGTCTGTGTTGGAACTTTTCCTGCGAGACCAGTAGTAGATTCCGACGCACCACTGCTGCTTTACTGTAACCCTTGGACCTTCATATTAAAGATGAAACACAGAAATTGCATCAGGGATTAAATACAAAAGGCACAATGCCGACTTCTGTCCAGGGGGAGTAATGTTTCAAACAGTCAGTGTTGGAACAGTTCCTGGGAGACGAGTAGTAGATCTAGATGAACCGAAAAATGTTTACTGTAACCCTTGGAACTTCAAATTGACGATGAAACACAGAAGTTGCATCGGGATTGAATACAATAAGCACAATGGCGGCTAAGGTCCAGGGGGAGTAACGCTTCAAACAGTCTGTGTTGGAACATTTCCTGCGAGACCAGTAGTAGATTCCGACGCACCACTGCTGGTTTACTGTAACCCTTGGACCTTCATATTGAAGAGGAAACACAGAAATTGCATCAGGGATTAAATACAAAAGGCACAATGCGGACTTCTGTCCAGGGGGAGTAATGTTTCAAACAGTCTGTGTTGGAACAGTTCCTGGGAGACGAGTAGTAGATCTAGATGGACCGACGAACGTTTACTGTAACCCTTGGAACTTCAAATTGACGATGAAACACAGACGTTGCATCGGGATTGAATACAAAAGGCACAATGGCGCCTAATGTCCAGGGGAATAATGCTTCTAACAGTCTGTGTTTCTAACATTTCCTGCGAGGCCAGTAGTAGATTCCGACGCACCACTGCTGGTTTACTGTAACCCTTGGACCTTCATATTGACGATGAAACACAGAAATTGCATCATTGATTAAATACAAAAGGCACAATGCCGACTTCTGTCCAGGGGGAGTAATGTTTCAAACAGTCTGTGTTGGAACAGTTCCTGGGAGATGAGTAGTAGATCTAGATGTACCAACGAATGTTTACTGTAACCCTTGGAACTTCAAATTGACGATGAAACACAGACGTTGCATCGGGATTGAATACAAAAGGCATAATGGCGGCTAATGTCCAGGGGGAGTATTGCTTCAAACAGTCTGTGTTGGAACATTTCCTGCGAGACCGGTAGTAGATTCCGACGCACCACTGCTGCTTTACTGTAACCCTTGGACCTTCATATTGAAGATGAAACACAGAAATTGCATCAGGGATTAAATACAAAAGGCACAATGCCGACTTCTGTCCAGGGGGAGTAATGTTTCAAACAGTCTGTGTTGGAACAGTTCCTGGGAGACGAGTAGTAGATCTAGATGTACCAACGAATGTTTACTGTAACCCTTGGAACTTCAAATTGACGATGAAACACAGACGTTGCATCGGGATTGAATACAAAAGGCACAATGGCGGCTAATGTCCAGGGGAATAATGCTTCTAACAGTCTGTGTTGGAACATTTCCTGCGAGGCCAGTAGTAGATTCCGACGCACCACTGCTGGTTTACTGTAACCCTTGGACCTTCATAGTGAAGATGAATCACAGAAATTGCATTAGGGATTAAATACAAAGGGCACAATGCCGACTTCTGTCCAGGGGGAGTAATGTTTCAAACAGTCTGTGTTGGAACAGTTCCTGGGAGACGAGTAGTAGATTTAGATGGACCGACGAATGTTTACTGTAACCCTTGGAACTTCAAATTGACGATGAAACACAGAAGTTGCATCGGGATTGAATACAAAAGGCACAATGGCGCCTAATGTCCAGGGGGAGTAACGCTTCAAACAGTCTGTGTTGGAACATTTCCTGCGAGACCAGTAGTAGATTCCGACGCTCCACTGCTGCTTTACTGTAACCCTTGGACCTTCATATTAAAGATGAAACACAGAAATTGCATCAGGGATTAAATACAAAAGGCACAATGCCGACTTCTGTCCAGGGGGAGTAATGTTTCAAACAGTCTGTGTTGTAACAGTTCCTGGGAGACGAGTAGTAGATCTAGATGAACCGAAAAATGTTTACTGTAACCCTTGGAACTTCAAATTGACGATGAAACACAGAAGTTGCATCGGGATTGAACACAAAAGGCACAATGGCGGCTAATGTCCAGGGGAATAATGCTTCTAACAGTCTGTGTTGGAACATTTCCTGCGAGGCCAGTAGTAGATTCCGACGCACCACTGCTGGTTTACTGTAACCCTTGGACCTTCATATTGAAGATGAAACACAGAAATTGCATCAGGGATTAAATACAAAAGGCACAATGCCGACTTCTGTCCAGGGGGAGTAATGTTTCAAACAGTCTGTGTTGGAACAGTTCCTGGGAGACGAGTAGTAGATTTAGATGGACCGACGAATGTTTACTGTAACCCTTGCAACTTCAAATTGACGATGAAACACAGAAGTTGCATCGGGATTGAATACAAAAGGCACAATGGCGCCTAATGTCCAGGGGGAGTAACGCTTCAAACAGTCTGTGTTGGAACTTTTCCTGCGAGACCAGTAGTAGATTCCGACGCACCACTGCTGCTTTACTGTAACCCTTGGACCTTCATATTAAAGATGAAACACAGAAATTGCATCAGGGATTAAATACAAAAGGCACAATGCCGACTTCTGTCCAGGGGGAGTAATGTTTCAAACAGTCAGTGTTGGAACAGTTCCTGGGAGACGAGTAGTAGATCTAGATGAACCGAAAAATGTTTACTGTAACCCTTGGAACTTCAAATTGACGATGAAACACAGAAGTTGCATCGGGATTGAATACAAAAAGCACAATGGCGGCTAAGGTCCAGGGGGAGTAACGCTTCAAACAGTCTGTGTTGGAACATTTCCTGCGAGACCAGTAGTAGATTCCGACGCACCACTGCTGGTTTACTGTAACCCTTGGACCTTCATATTGAAGAGGAAACACCGAAATTGCATCAGGGATTAAATACAAAAAGCACAATGCGGACTTCTGTCCAGGGGGAGTAATGTTTCAAACAGTCTGTGTTGGAACAGTTCCTGGGAGACGAGTAGTAGATCTAGATGTACCAACGAATGTTTACTGTAACCCTTGGAACTTCAAATTGACGATGAAACACAGACGTTGCATCGGGATTGAATACAAAAGGCATAATGGCGGCTAATGTCCAGGGGGAGTATTGCTTCAAACAGTCTGTGTTGGAACATTTCCTGCGAGACCGGTAGTAGATTCCGACGCACCACTGCTGCTTTACTGTAACCCTTGGACCTTCATATTGAAGATGAAACACAGAAATTGCATCAGGGATTAAATACAAAAGGCACAATGCCGACTTCTGTCCAGGGGGAGTAATGTTTCAAACAGTCTGTGTTGGAACAGTTCCTGGGAGACGAGTAGTAGATCTAGATGTACCAACGAATGTTTACTGTAACCCTTGGAACTTCAAATTGACGATGAAACACAGACGTTGCATCGGGATTGAATACAAAAGGCACAATGGCGGCTAATGTCCAGGGGAATAATGCTTCTAACAGTCTGTGTTGGAACATTTCCTGCGAGGCCAGTAGTAGATTCCGACGCACCACTGCTGGTTTACTGTAACCCTTGGACCTTCATATTGAAGATGAAACACAGAAATTGCATCAGGGATTAAATACAAAAGGCACAATGCCGACTTCTGTCCAGGGGGAGTAATGTTTCAAACAGTCTGTGTTGGAACAGTTCCTGGGAGACGAGTAGTAGATCTAGATGTACCAACGAATGTTTACTGTAACCCTTGGAACTTCAAATTGACGATGAAACACAGACGTTGCATCGGGATTGAATACAAAAGGCACAATGGCGGCTAATGTCCAGGGGAATAATGCTTCTAACAGTCTGTGTTGGAACATTTCCTGCGAGGCCAGTAGTAGATTCCGACGCACCACTGCGGCTTTACTGTAACCCTTGGACCTTCATAGTGAAGATGAATCACAGAAATTGCATTAGGGATTAAATACAAAGGGCACAATGCCGACTTCTGTCCAGGGGGAGTAACGTTTCAAACAGTCTGTGTTGGAACAGTTCCTGGGAGACGAGTAGTAGATTTAGATGGACCGACGAATGTTTACCGTAACCCTTGGAACTTCAAATTGACGATGAAACACAGAAGTTGCATCGGGATTGAATACAAAAAGCACAATGGCGGCTAAGGTCCAGGGGGAGTAACGCTTCAAACAGTCTGTGTTGGAACATTTCCTGCGAGACCAGTAGTAGATTCCGACGCACCACTGCTGGTTTACTGTAACCCTTGGACCTTCATATTGAAGAGGAAACACAGAAATTGCATCAGGGATTAAATACAAAAGGCACAATGCGGACTTCTGTCCAGGGGGAGTAACGTTTCAAACAGTCTGTGTTGGAACAGTTCCTGGGAGACGAGTAGTAGATCTAGATGGACCGACGAACGTTTACTGTAACCCTTGGAACTTCAAATTGACGATGAAACACAGACGTTGCATCGGGATTGAATACAAAAGGCACAATGGCGCCTAATCTCCAGGGGAATAATGCTTCTAACAGTCTGTGTTGGAACATTTCCTGCGAGGCCAGTAGTAGATTCCGACGCACCACTGCTGGTTTACTGTAACCCTTGGACCTTCATAGTGAAGATGAATCACAGAAATTGCATTAGGGATTAAATACAAAGGGCACAATGCCGACTTCTGTCCAGGGGGAGTAATGTTTCAAACAGTCTGTGTTGGAACAGTTCCTGGGAGACGAGTAGTAGATCTAGATGGACCGACGAACGTTTACTGTAACCCTTGGAACTTCAAATTGACGATGAAACACAGACGTTGCATCGGGATTGAATACAAAAGGCACAATGGCGGCTAATGTCCAGGGGAATAATGCTTCTAACAGTCTGTGTTGGAACATTTCCTGCGAGACCAGTAGTAGATTCCGACGCACCACTGCTGGTTTACTGTAACCCTTGGACCTTCATATTGACGATGAAACACAGAAATTGCATCATTGATTAAATACAAAAGGCACAATGCCGACTTCTGTCCAGGGGGAGTAATGTTTCAAACAGTCTGTGTTGGAACAGTTCCTGGGAGACGAGTAGTAGATCTAGATGTACCAACGAATGTTTACTGTAACCCTTGGAACTTCAAATTGACGATGAAACACAGACGTTGCATCGGGATTGAATACACAAGGCATAATGGCGGCTAATGTCCAGGGGGAGTATTGCTTCAAACAGTCTGTGTTGGAACATTTCCTGCGAGACCGGTAGTAGATTCCGACGCACCACTGCTGCTTTACTGTAACCCTTGGACCTTCATATTGAAGATGAAACACAGAAATTGCATCAGGGATTAAATACAAAAGGCACAATGCCGACTTCTGTCCAGGGGGAGTAATGTTTCAAACAGTCTGTGTTGGAACAGTTCCTGGGAGACGAGTAGTAGATCTAGATGTACCAACGAATGTTTACTGTAACCCTTGGAACTTCAAATTGACGATGAAACACAGACGTTGCATCGGGATTGAATACAAAAGGCACAATGGCGGCTAATGTCCAGGGGAATAATGCTTCTAACAGTCTGTGTTGGAACATTTCCTGCGAGGCCAGTAGTAGATTCCGACGCACCACTGCTGGTTTACTGTAACCCTTGGACCTTCATAGTGAAGATGAATCACAGAAATTGCATTAGGGATTAAATACAAAGGGCACAATGCCGACTTCTGTCCAGGGGAAGTAATGTTTCAAACAGTCTGTGTTGGAACAGTTCCTGGGAGACGAGTAGTAGATTTAGATGGACCGACGAATGTTTACTGTAACCCTTGGAACTTCAAATTGACGATGAAACACAGAAGTTGCATCGGGATTGAATACAAAAGGCACAATGGCGCCTAATGTCCAGGGGGAGTAACGCTTCAAACAGTCTGTGTTGGAACATTTCCTGCGAGACCAGTAGTAGATTCCGACGCTCCACTGCTGCTTTACTGTAACCCTTGGACCTTCATATTAAAGATGAAACACAGAAATTGCATCAGGGATTAAATACAAAAGGCACAATGCCGACTTCTGTCCAGGGGGAGTAATGTTTCAAACAGTCTGTGTTGTAACAGTTCCTGGGAGACGAGTAGTAGATCTAGATGAACCGAAAAATGTTTACTGTAACCCTTGGAACTTCAAATTGACGATGAAACACAGAAGTTGCATCGGGATTGAACACAAAAGGCACAATGGCGGCTAATGTCCAGGGGAATAATGCTTCTAACAGTCTGTGTTGGAACATTTCCTGCGAGGCCAGTAGTAGATTCCGACGCACCACTGCTGGTTTACTGTAACCCTTGGACCTTCATATTGAAGATGAAACACAGAAATTGCATCAGGGATTAAATACAAAAGGCACAATGCCGACTTCTGTCCAGGGGGAGTAATGTTTCAAACAGTCTGTGTTGGAACAGTTCCTGGGAGACGAGTAGTAGATTTAGATGGACCGACGAATGTTTACTGTAACCCTTGCAACTTCAAATTGACGATGAAACACAGAAGTTGCATCGGGATTGAATACAAAAGGCACAATGGCGCCTAATGTCCAGGGGGAGTAACGCTTCAAACAGTCTGTGTTGGAACTTTTCCTGCGAGACCAGTAGTAGATTCCGACGCACCACTGCTGCTTTACTGTAACCCTTGGACCTTCATATTAAAGATGAAACACAGAAATTGCATCAGGGATTAAATACAAAAGGCACAATGCCGACTTCTGTCCAGGGGGAGTAATGTTTCAAACAGTCAGTGTTGGAACAGTTCCTGGGAGACGAGTAGTAGATCTAGATGAACCGAAAAATGTTTACTGTAACCCTTGGAACTTCAAATTGACGATGAAACACAGAAGTTGCATCGGGATTGAATACAAAAAGCACAATGGCGGCTAAGGTCCAGGGGGAGTAACGCTTCAAACAGTCTGTGTTGGAACATTTCCTGCGAGACCAGTAGTAGATTCCGACGCACCACTGCTGGTTTACTGTAACCCTTGGACCTTCATATTGAAGAGGAAACACCGAAATTGCATCAGGGATTAAATACAAAAAGCACAATGCGGACTTCTGTCCAGGGGGAGTAATGTTTCAAACAGTCTGTGTTGGAACAGTTCCTGGGAGACGAGTAGTAGATCTAGATGGACCGACGAACGTTTACTGTAACCCTTGGAACTTCAAATTGACGATGAAACACAGACGTTGCATCGGGATTGAATACAAAAGGCACAATGGCGGCTAATGTCCAGGGGAATAATGCTTCTAACAGTCTGTGTTGGAACATTTCCTGCGAGACCAGTAGTAGATTCCGACGCACCACTGCTGGTTTACTGTAACCCTTGGACCTTCATATTGACGATGAAACACAGAAATTGCATCATTGATTAAATACAAAAGGCACAATGCCGACTTCTGTCCAGGGGGAGTAATGTTTCAAACAGTCTGTGTTGGAACAGTTCCTGGGAGACGAGTAGTAGATCTAGATGTACCAACGAATGTTTACTGTAACCCTTGGAACTTCAAATTGACGATGAAACACAGACGTTGCATCGGGATTGAATACAAAAGGCATAATGGCGGCTAATGTCCAGGGGGAGTATTGCTTCAAACAGTCTGTGTTGGAACATTTCCTGCGAGACCGGTAGTAGATTCCGACGCACCACTGCTGCTTTACTGTAACCCTTGGACCTTCATATTGAAGATGAAACACAGAAATTGCATCAGGGATTAAATACAAAAGGCACAATGCCGACTTCTGTCCAGGGGGAGTAATGTTTCAAACAGTCTGTGTTGGAACAGTTCCTGGGAGACGAGTAGTAGATCTAGATGTACCAACGAATGTTTACTGTAACCCTTGGAACTTCAAATTGACGATGAAACACAGACGTTGCATCGGGATTGAATACAAAAGGCACAATGGCGGCTAATGTCCAGGGGAATAATGCTTCTAACAGTCTGTGTTGGAACATTTCCTGCGAGGCCAGTAGTAGATTCCGACGCACCACTGCTGGTTTACTGTAACCCTTGGACCTTCATATTGAAGATGAAACACAGAAATTGCATCAGGGATTAAATACAAAAGGCACAATGCCGACTTCTGTCCAGGGGGAGTAATGTTTCAAACAGTCTGTGTTGGAACAGTTCCTGGGAGACGAGTAGTAGATCTAGATGTACCAACGAATGTTTACTGTAACCCTTGGAACTTCAAATTGACGATGAAACACAGACGTTGCATCGGGATTGAATACAAAAGGCACAATGGCGGCTAATGTCCAGGGGAATAATGCTTCTAACAGTCTGTGTTGGAACATTTCCTGCGAGGCCAGTAGTAGATTCCGACGCACCACTGCGGCTTTACTGTAACCCTTGGACCTTCATAGTGAAGATGAATCACAGAAATTGCATTAGGGATTAAATACAAAGGGCACAATGCCGACTTCTGTCCAGGGGGAGTAACGTTTCAAACAGTCTGTGTTGGAACAGTTCCTGGGAGACGAGTAGTAGATTTAGATGGACCGACGAATGTTTACCGTAACCCTTGGAACTTCAAATTGACGATGAAACACAGAAGTTGCATCGGGATTGAATACAAAAAGCACAATGGCGGCTAAGGTCCAGGGGGAGTAACGCTTCAAACAGTCTGTGTTGGAACATTTCCTGCGAGACCAGTAGTAGATTCCGACGCACCACTGCTGGTTTACTGTAACCCTTGGACCTTCATATTGAAGAGGAAACACAGAAATTGCATCAGGGATTAAATACAAAAGGCACAATGCGGACTTCTGTCCAGGGGGAGTAATGTTTCAAACAGTCTGTGTTGGAACAGTTCCTGGGAGACGAGTAGTAGATCTAGATGGACCGACGAACGTTTACTGTAACCCTTGGAACTTCAAATTGACGATGAAACACAGACGTTGCATCGGGATTGAATACAAAAGGCACAATGGCGCCTAATGTCCAGGGGAATAATGCTTCTAACAGTCTGTGTTGGAACATTTCCTGCGAGGCCAGTAGTAGATTCCGACGCACCACTGCTGGTTTACTGTAACCCTTGGACCTTCATAGTGAAGATGAATCACAGAAATTGCATTAGGGATTAAATACAAAGGGCACAATGCCGACTTCTGTCCAGGGGGAGTAATGTTTCAAACAGTCTGTGTTGGAACAGTTCCTGGGAGACGAGTAGTAGATCTAGATGGACCGACGAACGTTTACTGTAACCCTTGGAACTTCAAATTGACGATGAAACACAGACGTTGCATCGGGATTGAATACAAAAGGCACAATGGCGGCTAATGTCCAGGGGAATAATGCTTCTAACAGTCTGTGTTGGAACATTTCCTGCGAGACCAGTAGTAGATTCCGACGCACCACTGCTGGTTTACTGTAACCCTTGGACCTTCATATTGACGATGAAACACAGAAATTGCATCATTGATTAAATACAAAAGGCACAATGCCGACTTCTGTCCAGGGGGAGTAATGTTTCAAACAGTCTGTGTTGGAACAGTTCCTGGGAGACGAGTAGTAGATCTAGATGTACCAACGAATGTTTACTGTAACCCTTGGAACTTCAAATTGACGATGAAACACAGACGTTGCATCGGGATTGAATACACAAGGCATAATGGCGGCTAATGTCCAGGGGGAGTATTGCTTCAAACAGTCTGTGTTGGAACATTTCCTGCGAGACCGGTAGTAGATTCCGACGCACCACTGCTGCTTTACTGTAACCCTTGGACCTTCATATTGAAGATGAAACACAGAAATTGCATCAGGGATTAAATACAAAAGGCACAATGCCGACTTCTGTCCAGGGGGAGTAATGTTTCAAACAGTCTGTGTTGGAACAGTTCCTGGGAGACGAGTAGTAGATCTAGATGTACCAACGAATGTTTACTGTAACCCTTGGAACTTCAAATTGACGATGAAACACAGACGTTGCATCGGGATTGAATACAAAAGGCACAATGGCGGCTAATGTCCAGGGGAATAATGCTTCTAACAGTCTGTGTTGGAACATTTCCTGCGAGGCCAGTAGTAGATTCCGACGCACCACTGCTGGTTTACTGTAACCCTTGGACCTTCATAGTGAAGATGAATCACAGAAATTGCATTAGGGATTAAATACAAAGGGCACAATGCCGACTTCTGTCCAGGGGGAGTAATGTTTCAAACAGTCTGTGTTGGAACAGTTCCTGGGAGACGAGTAGTAGATTTAGATGGACCGACGAATGTTTACTGTAACCCTTGGAACTTCAAATTGACGATGAAACACAGAAGTTGCATCGGGATTGAATACAAAAGGCACAATGGCGCCTAATGTCCAGGGGGAGTAACGCTTCAAACAGTCTGTGTTGGAACATTTCCTGCGAGACCAGTAGTAGATTCCGACGCTCCACTGCTGCTTTACTGTAACCCTTGGACCTTCATATTAAAGATGAAACACAGAAATTGCATCAGGGATTAAATACAAAAGGCACAATGCCGACTTCTGTCCAGGGGGAGTAATGTTTCAAACAGTCTGTGTTGTAACAGTTCCTGGGAGACGAGTAGTAGATCTAGATGAACCGAAAAATGTTTACTGTAACCCTTGGAACTTCAAATTGACGATGAAACACAGAAGTTGCATCGGGATTGAACACAAAAGGCACAATGGCGGCTAATGTCCAGGGGAATAATGCTTCTAACAGTCTGTGTTGGAACATTTCCTGCGAGGCCAGTAGTAGATTCCGACGCACCACTGCTGGTTTACTGTAACCCTTGGACCTTCATATTGAAGATGAAACACAGAAATTGCATCAGGGATTAAATACAAAAGGCACAATGCCGACTTCTGTCCAGGGGGAGTAATGTTTCAAACAGTCTGTGTTGGAACAGTTCCTGGGAGACGAGTAGTAGATTTAGATGGACCGACGAATGTTTACTGTAACCCTTGCAACTTCAAATTGACGATGAAACACAGAAGTTGCATCGGGATTGAATACAAAAGGCACAATGGCGCCTAATGTCCAGGGGGAGTAACGCTTCAAACAGTCTGTGTTGGAACTTTTCCTGCGAGACCAGTAGTAGATTCCGACGCACCACTGCTGCTTTACTGTAACCCTTGGACCTTCATATTAAAGATGAAACACAGAAATTGCATCAGGGATTAAATACAAAAGGCACAATGCCGACTTCTGTCCAGGGGGAGTAATGTTTCAAACAGTCAGTGTTGGAACAGTTCCTGGGAGACGAGTAGTAGATCTAGATGAACCGAAAAATGTTTACTGTAACCCTTGGAACTTCAAATTGACGATGAAACACAGAAGTTGCATCGGGATTGAATACAAAAAGCACAATGGCGGCTAAGGTCCAGGGGGAGTAACGCTTCAAACAGTCTGTGTTGGAACATTTCCTGCGAGACCAGTAGTAGATTCCGACGCACCACTGCTGGTTTACTGTAACCCTTGGACCTTCATATTGAAGAGGAAACACCGAAATTGCATCAGGGATTAAATACAAAAAGCACAATGCGGACTTCTGTCCAGGGGGAGTAATGTTTCAAACAGTCTGTGTTGGAACAGTTCCTGGGAGACGAGTAGTAGATCTAGATGGACCGACGAACGTTTACTGTAACCCTTGGAACTTCAAATTGACGATGAAACACAGACGTTGCATCGGGATTGAATACAAAAGGCACAATGGCGGCTAATGTCCAGGGGAATAATGCTTCTAACAGTCTGTGTTGGAACATTTCCTGCGAGACCAGTAGTAGATTCCGACGCACCACTGCTGGTTTACTGTAACCCTTGGACCTTCATATTGACGATGAAACACAGAAATTGCATCATTGATTAAATACAAAAGGCACAATGCCGACTTCTGTCCAGGGGGAGTAATGTTTCAAACAGTCTGTGTTGGAACAGTTCCTGGGAGACGAGTAGTAGATCTAGATGTACCAACGAATGTTTACTGTAACCCTTGGAACTTCAAATTGACGATGAAACACAGACGTTGCATCGGGATTGAATACAAAAGGCATAATGGCGGCTAATGTCCAGGGGGAGTATTGCTTCAAACAGTCTGTGTTGGAACATTTCCTGCGAGACCGGTAGTAGATTCCGACGCACCACTGCTGCTTTACTGTAACCCTTGGACCTTCATATTGAAGATGAAACACAGAAATTGCATCAGGGATTAAATACAAAAGGCACAATGCCGACTTCTGTCCAGGGGGAGTAATGTTTCAAACAGTCTGTGTTGGAACAGTTCCTGGGAGACGAGTAGTAGATCTAGATGTACCAACGAATGTTTACTGTAACCCTTGGAACTTCAAATTGACGATGAAACACAGACGTTGCATCGGGATTGAATACAAAAGGCACAATGGCGGCTAATGTCCAGGGGAATAATGCTTCTAACAGTCTGTGTTGGAACATTTCCTGCGAGGCCAGTAGTAGATTCCGACGCACCACTGCTGGTTTACTGTAACCCTTGGACCTTCATATTGAAGATGAAACACAGAAATTGCATCAGGGATTAAATACAAAAGGCACAATGCCGACTTCTGTCCAGGGGGAGTAATGTTTCAAACAGTCTGTGTTGGAACAGTTCCTGGGAGACGAGTAGTAGATCTAGATGTACCAACGAATGTTTACTGTAACCCTTGGAACTTCAAATTGACGATGAAACACAGACGTTGCATCGGGATTGAATACAAAAGGCACAATGGCGGCTAATGTCCAGGGGAATAATGCTTCTAACAGTCTGTGTTGGAACATTTCCTGCGAGGCCAGTAGTAGATTCCGACGCACCACTGCGGCTTTACTGTAACCCTTGGACCTTCATAGTGAAGATGAATCACAGAAATTGCATTAGGGATTAAATACAAAGGGCACAATGCCGACTTCTGTCCAGGGGGAGTAACGTTTCAAACAGTCTGTGTTGGAACAGTTCCTGGGAGACGAGTAGTAGATTTAGATGGACCGACGAATGTTTACCGTAACCCTTGGAACTTCAAATTGACGATGAAACACAGAAGTTGCATCGTGATTGAATACAAAAAGCACAATGGCGGCTAAGGTCCAGGGGGAGTAACGCTTCAAACAGTCTGTGTTGGAACATTTCCTGCGAGACCAGTAGTAGATTCCGACGCACCACTGCTGGTTTACTGTAACCCTTGGACCTTCATATTGAAGAGGAAACACAGAAATTGCATCAGGGATTAAATACAAAAGGCACAATGCGGACTTCTGTCCAGGGGGAGTAATGTTTCAAACAGTCTGTGTTGGAACAGTTCCTGGGAGACGAGTAGTAGATCTAGATGGACCGACGAACGTTTACTGTAACCCTTGGAACTTCAAATTGACGATGAAACACAGACGTTGCATCGGGATTGAATACAAAAGGCACAATGGCGCCTAATGTCCAGGGGAATAATGCTTCTAACAGTCTGTGTTGGAACATTTCCTGCGAGGCCAGTAGTAGATTCCGACGCACCACTGCTGGTTTACTGTAACCCTTGGACCTTCATAGTGAAGATGAATCACAGAAATTGCATTAGGGATTAAATACAAAGGGCACAATGCCGACTTCTGTCCAGGGGGAGTAATGTTTCAAACAGTCTGTGTTGGAACAGTTCCTGGGAGACGAGTAGTAGATCTAGATGGACCGACGAACGTTTACTGTAACCCTTGGAACTTCAAATTGACGATGAAACACAGACGTTGCATCGGGATTGAATACAAAAGGCACAATGGCGGCTAATGTCCAGGGGAATAATGCTTCTAACAGTCTGTGTTGGAACATTTCCTGCGAGACCAGTAGTAGATTCCGACGCACCACTGCTGGTTTACTGTAACCCTTGGACCTTCATATTGACGATGAAACACAGAAATTGCATCATTGATTAAATACAAAAGGCACAATGCCGACTTCTGTCCAGGGGGAGTAATGTTTCAAACAGTCTGTGTTGGAACAGTTCCTGGGAGACGAGTAGTAGATCTAGATGTACCAACGAATGTTTACTGTAACCCTTGGAACTTCAAATTGACGATGAAACACAGACGTTGCATCGGGATTGAATACACAAGGCATAATGGCGGCTAATGTCCAGGGGGAGTATTGCTTCAAACAGTCTGTGTTGGAACATTTCCTGCGAGACCGGTAGTAGATTCCGACGCACCACTGCTGCTTTACTGTAACCCTTGGACCTTCATATTGAAGATGAAACACAGAAATTGCATCAGGGATTAAATACAAAAGGCACAATGCCGACTTCTGTCCAGGGGGAGTAATGTTTCAAACAGTCTGTGTTGGAACAGTTCCTGGGAGACGAGTAGTAGATCTAGATGTACCAACGAATGTTTACTGTAACCCTTGGAACTTCAAATTGACGATGAAACACAGACGTTGCATCGGGATTGAATACAAAAGGCACAATGGCGGCTAATGTCCAGGGGAATAATGCTTCTAACAGTCTGTGTTGGAACATTTCCTGCGAGGCCAGTAGTAGATTCCGACGCACCACTGCTGGTTTACTGTAACCCTTGGACCTTCATAGTGAAGATGAATCACAGAAATTGCATTAGGGATTAAATACAAAGGGCACAATGCCGACTTCTGTCCAGGGGGAGTAATGTTTCAAACAGTCTGTGTTGGAACAGTTCCTGGGAGACGAGTAGTAGATTTAGATGGACCGACGAATGTTTACTGTAACCCTTGGAACTTCAAATTGACGATGAAACACAGAAGTTGCATCGGGATTGAATACAAAAGGCACAATGGCGCCTAATGTCCAGGGGGAGTAACGCTTCAAACAGTCTGTGTTGGAACATTTCCTGCGAGACCAGTAGTAGATTCCGACGCTCCACTGCTGCTTTACTGTAACCCTTGGACCTTCATATTAAAGATGAAACACAGAAATTGCATCAGGGATTAAATACAAAAGGCACAATGCCGACTTCTGTCCAGGGGGAGTAATGTTTCAAACAGTCTGTGTTGTAACAGTTCCTGGGAGACGAGTAGTAGATCTAGATGAACCGAAAAATGTTTACTGTAACCCTTGGAACTTCAAATTGACGATGAAACACAGAAGTTGCATCGGGATTGAACACAAAAGGCACAATGGCGGCTAATGTCCAGGGGGAGTAACGCTTCAAACAGTCTGTGTTGGAACATTTCCTGCGAGACCAGTAGTAGATTCCGACGCACCACTGCTTGTTTACTGTAACCCTTGGACCTTCATATTGAAGATGAAACACAGAAATTGCAACAGGGATAAAATACAAAAGGCACAATGCCGACTTCTGTCCAGGGGGAGTAATGTTTCAAACAGTCTGTGTTGGAATAGTTCCTGGGAGACGAGTAGTAGATCTAGATGGACCAACGAATGTTTACTGTAACCCTTGGAACTTCAAATTGACGATGAAACACAGACGTTGCATCGGGATTGAATACAAAAGGCACAATGGCGCCTAATGTCCAGGGGGAGTAACGCTTCAAACAGTCTGTGTTGGAACATTTCCTGCGAGACCAGTAGTAGATTCCGACGCTCCACTGCTGCTTTACTGTAACCCTTGGACCTTCATATTAAAGATGAAACACAGAAATTGCATCAGGGATTAAATACAAAAGGCACAATGCCGACTTCAGTCCAGGGGGAGTAATGTTTCAAACAGTCGGTGTTGTAACAGTTCCTGGGAGACGAGTAGTAGATCTAGATGGACCAACGAATGTTTACTGTAACCCTTGGAACTTCAAATTGACGATGAAACACAGACGTTGCATCGGGATTGAATACAAAAGGCACAATGGCGGCTAATATCCAGGGGAATAATGCTTCAAACAGTCTGTGTTGGAACATTTCCTGCGAGACCAGTAGTAGATTCCGACGCAACACTGCTCGTTTACTGTAACCCTTGGACCTTCATATTGAAGATGAAACACAGAAATTGCATCAGGGATTAAATACAAAAGGCACAATGCCGACTTCTGTCCAGGGGGAGTAATGTTTCAAACAGTCTGTGTTGGAACAGTTCCTGGGAGACGAGTAGTAGATCTAGATCAACCGAAGAATGTTTACTAAAACCCTTGGAACTTCAAATTGACGATGAAACACAGAAGTTGCATCGGGATTGAATACAAAAGGCACAATGGCGCCTAATGTCCAGGGGGGGTAACGCTTCAAACAGTCTGTGTTGGAACATTTCCTGCGAGACCAGTAGTAGATTCCGACGCACCACTGCGGCTTTACTGTAACCCTTGGACCTTCATATTGAAGATGAAACACAGAAATTGCATCAGGGATTAAATACAAAAGGCACAATGCCGACTTCTGTCCAGGGGGAGTAATGTTTCAAACAGTCTGTGTTGGAACAGTTCCTGGGAGACGAGTAGTAGATTTAGGTGGACCGACGAATGTTTACTGTAACCCTTGGAACTTCAAATTGACGATGAAACACAGAAGTTGCATCGGGATTGAACACAAAAGGCACAATGGCGGCTAATGTCCAGGGGGAGTATTGCTACAAACAGTCTGTGTTGGAACATTTCCTGCGAGACCAGTAGTAGATTCAGACGCACCAGTGCTGGTTTACTGTAACCCTTGGACCTTCATATTGAAGATGAAACACAGAAATTGCATCAGGGATTAAATACAAAAGGCACAATGCCGACTTCTGTCCAGGGGGAGTAATGTTTCAAAGAGTCTGTGTTGGAACAGTTCCTGGGTGACGAGTAGTAGATCTCGATGGACCAACGAATGTTTACTGTAACCCCTGGAACTTCAAATTGACGATGAAACACAGACGTTGCATCGGGATTGAATACAAAAGGCACATTGGCGGCTAATGTCCTGGGGGAGTAACGCTTCAAACAGTCTGTGTTGAAACATTTCCTGCGAGACCAGTAGTAGATTCCGACGCACCACTGCGGCTTTACTGTAACCCTTGGACCTTCATATTAAAGATGAAACACAGAAATTGCATCAGGGATTAAATACAAAAGGCACAATGCCGACTTCTGTCCAGGGGGAGTAATGTTTCAAACAGTCTGTGTTGGAACAGTTCCTGGGAGACGAGTAGTAGATCTAGATGAACCGAAAAATGTTTACTGTAACCCTTGGAACTTCAAATTGACGATGAAACACAGAAGTTGCATCGAGATTGAATACAAAAGGCACAATGGCGGCTAATGTCCAGGGGGAGTAACGCTTCAAACAGTCTGTGTTGGAACATTTCCTGCGAGACCAGTAGTAGATTCCGACGCACCACTGCTTGTTTACTGTAACCCTTGGACCTTCATATTGAAGATGAAACACAGAAATTGCATCAGGGATTAAATACAAAAGGCACAATGCCGACTTCTGTCCAGGGGGAGTAATGTTTCAAACAGTCTGTGTTGGAATAGTTCCTGGGAGACGAGTAGTAGATCTAGATGGACCAACGAATGTTTACTGTAACCCTTGGAACTTCAAATTGACAATGAAACACAGACGTTGCATCGGGATTGAATACAAAAGGCACAATGGCGCCTAATGTCCAGGGGGAGTAACGCTTCAAACAGTCTGTGTTGGAACATTTCCTGCGAGACCAGTAGTAGATTCCGACGCACCACTGCTGGCTTACTGTAACCCTTGGACCTTCATATTGAAGATGAAACACAGAAATTGCATCAGGGATTAAATACAAAAGGCACAATGACGACTTCTGTCCAGGGGGAGTAATGTTTCAAACAGTCTGTGTTGGAACAGTTCCTGGGAGACGAGTAGTAGATCTAGATGGACCAACGAATGTTTACTGTAACCCTTGGAACTTCAAATTGACGATGAAACACAGACGTTGCATCGGGATTGAATACAAAAGGAACAATGGCGGCTAATATCCAGGGGAATAATGCTTCAAACAGTCTGTGTTGGAACATTTCCTGCGAGACCAGTAGTAGATTCCGACGCAACACTGCTCGTTTACTGTAATCCTTGGACCTTCATATTGAAGATGAAACACAGAAATTGCATCAGGGATTAAATACAAAAGGCACAATGCCGACTTCTGTCCAGGGGGAGTAATGTTTCAAACAGTCTGTGTTGGAACAGTTCCTGGGAGACGAGTAGTTGATCTAGATCAACCGAAGAATGTTTACTAAAACCCTTGGAACTTCAAATTGACGATGAAACACAGAAGTTGCATCGGGATTGAATACAAAAGGCACAATGGCGGCTAATGTCCAGGGGGAGTAACGCTTCAAACAGTCTGTGTTGGAAAATTTCCTGCGAGACCAGTAGTAGATTCCGACGCACCACTGCGGCTTTACTGTAACCCTTGGACCTTCATATTGAAGATGAAACACAGAAATTGCATCAGGGATTAAATACAAAAGGCACAATGCCGACTTCTGTCCAGGGGGAGTAATGTTTCAAACAGTCTGTGTTGGAATAGTTCCTGGGAGACGAGTAGTAGATCTAGATGGACCAACGAATGTTTACTGTAACCCTTGGAACTTCAAATTGACGATGAAACACAGACGTTGCATCGGGATTGAATACAAAAGGCACAATGGCGGCTAATGTCCAGGGGAATAATGCTTCAAACAGTCTGTGTTGGAACATTTCCTGCGAGACCAGTAGTAGATTCCGACGCACCACTGCTGCTTTACTGTAACCCTTGGACCTTCATATTGAAGATGAAACACAGAAATTGCATCAGGGATTAAATACAAAAGGCACAATGCCGACTTCTGTCCAGGGAGAGTAATGTTTCAAACAGTCTGTGTTGGAACAGTTCCTGGGAGACGAGTAGTAGATGTAGGTGGACCGACGAATGTTTACTGTAACCCTTGGAACTTCAAATTGACGATGAAACACAGAAGTTGCATCGGGATTGAACACAAAAGGCACAATGGCGGCTAATGTCCAGAGGGAGTAACGCTTCAAACAGTCTGTGTTGGAACATTTCCTGCGAGACCAGTTGTAGATTCCGACGCACCACTGCTTGTTTACTGTAACCCTTGGACCTTCATATTGAAGATGAAACACAGAAATTGCAACAGGGATAAAATACAAAAGGCACAATGCCGACTTCTGTCCAGGGGGAGTAATGTTTCAAACAGTCTGTGTTGGAATAGTTCCTGGGAGACGACTAGTAGATCTAGATGGACCAACGAATGTTTACTGTAACCCTTGGAACTTCAAATTGACGATGAAACACAGACGTTGCATCGGGATTGAATACAAAAGGCACAATGGCGGCTAATGTCCAGGGGAATAATGCTTCAAACAGTCTGTGTTGGAACATTTCCTGCGAGACCAGTAGTAGATTCCGACGCACCACTGCTGCTTTACTGTAACCCTTGGACCTTCATATTGAAGATGAAACACAGAAATTGCATCAGGGATTAAATACAAAAGGCACAATGCCGACTTCTGTCCAGGGAGAGTAATGTTTCAAACAGTCTGTGTTGGAACAGTTCCTGGGAGACGAGTAGTAGATGTAGGTGGACCGACGAATGTTTACTGTAACCCTTGGAACTTCAAATTGACGATGAAACACAGAAGTTGCATCGGGATTGAACACAAAAGGCACAATGGCGGCTAATGTCCAGAGGGAGTAACGCTTCAAACAGTCTGTGTTGGAACATTTCCTGCGAGACCAGTAGTAGATTCCGACGCACCACTGCTTGTTTACTGTAACCCTTGGACCTTCATATTGAAGATGAAACACAGAAATTGCAACAGGGATAAAATACAAAAGGCACAATGCCGACTTCTGTCCAGGGGGAGTAATGTTTCAAACAGTCTGTGTTGGAACAGTTCCTCGGAGACGAGTAGTAGATTTAGATGGAACGACAAATGTTTACTGTAACCCTTGGAACTTCAAATTGACGATGAAACACAGAAGTTGCATCGGGATTGAATACAAAAGGCACAATGGCGGCTAATGTCCAGGGGGAGTATTGCTTCAAACAGTCTGTGTTGGAACATTTCCTGCGAGCCCAGTAGTAGATTCCGACGCACCACTGCTGCTTTACTGTAACCCTTGGACCTTCATATTGAAGATGAAACACAGAAATTGCATCAGGGATTAAATACAAAAGGCACAATGCCGACTTCTGTCCAGGGGGAGTAATGTTTCAAACAGTCTGTGTTGGAACAGTTCCTGGGAGACGAGTTGTACAGCTAGATGAACCGAAGAATGTTTACTGTAACCCTTGGAACTTCAAATTGGCGATGAAACACAGAAGTTGCATCGGGATTGAATACAAAAGGCACAATAGCGGCTAATGTCCAGGGGAATAATGCTTCTAACAGTCTGTGTTGGAACATTTCCTGCGAGGCCAGTAGTAGATTCCGACGCACCACTGCTGGTTTACTGTAACCCTTGGACCTTCATAGTGAAGATGAATCACAGAAATTGCATTAGGGATTAAATACAAAGGGCACAATGCCGACTTCTGTCCAGGGGGAGTAATGTTTCAAACAGTCTGTGTTGGAACAGTTCCTGGGAGACGAGTAGTAGATTTAGATGGACCGACGAATGTTTACTGTAACCCTTGGAACTTCAAATTGACGATGAAACACAGAAGTTGCATCGGGATTGAATACAAAAGGCACAATGGCGGCTAATGTCCAGGGGGAGTAACGCTTCAAACAGTCTGTGTTGGAACATTTCCTGCGAGACCAGTAGTAGATTCCGACGCACCACTGCTGGTTTACTGTAACCCTTGGACCTTCATATTGACGATGAAACACAGAAATTGCATCATTGATTAAATACAAAAGGCACAATGCCGACTTCTGTCCAGGGGGGGTAATGTTTCAAACAGTCTGTGTTGGAACAGTTCCTGGGAGACGAGTAGTAGATCTAGATGTACCAACGAATGTTTACTGTAACCCTTGGAACTTCAAATTGACGATGAAACACAGACGTTGCATCGGGATTGAATACAAAAGGCACAATGGCGGCTAATGTCCAGGGGAATAATGCTTCTAACAGTCTGTGTTGGAACATTTCCTGCGAGGCCAGTAGTAGATTCCGACGCACCACTGCTGGTTTACTGTAACCCTTGGACCTTCATACTGAAGATGAATCACAGAAATTGCATTAGGGATTAAATACAAAGGGCACAATGCCGACTTCTGTCCAGGGGGAGTAATGTTTCAAACAGTCTGTGTTGGAACAGTTCCTGGGAGACGAGTAGTAGATTTAGATGGACCGACGAATGTTTACTGTAACCCTTGGAACTTCAAATTGACGATGAAACTCAGAAGTTGCATCGGGATTGAATACAAAAGGCACAATGGCGGCTAATGTCCAGGGGGAGTAACGCTTCAAACAGTCTGTGTTGGAACATTTCCTGCGAGACCAGTAGTAGATTCCGACGCACCACTGCTGCTTTACTGTAACCCTTGGACCTTCATATTAAGGATGAAACACAGAAATTGCATCAGGGATTAAATACAAAAGGCACAATGCCGACTTCTGTCCAGGGGGAGTAATGTTTCAAACAGTCTGTGTTGTAACAGTTCCTGGGAGACGAGTAGTAGATCTAGATGAACCGAAAAATGTTTACTGTAACCCTTGGAACTTCAAATTGACGATGAAACACAGAAGTTGCATCGGGATTGAATACAAAAAGCACAATGGCGGCTAATGTCCAGGGGGAGTAACGCTTCAAACAGTCTGTGTTGGAACATTTCCTGCGAGACCAGTAGTAGATTCCGACGCACCACTGCTTGTTTACTGTAACCCTTGGACCTTCATATTGAAGATGAAACACAGAAATTGCAACAGGGATAAAATACAAAAGGCACAATGCCGACTTCTGTCCAGGGGGAGTAATGTTTCAAACAGTCTGTGTTGGAATAGTTCCTGGGAGACGACTAGTAGATCTAGATGGACCAACGAATGTTTACTGTAACCCTTGGAACTTCAAATTGACGATGAAACACAGACGTTGCATCGGGATTGAATACAAAAGGCACAATGGCGGCTAATGTCCAGGGGAATAATGCTTCAAACAGTCTGTGTTGGAACATTTCCTGCGAGACCAGTAGTAGATTCCGACGCACCACTGCGGCTTTACTGTAACCCTTGGACCTTCATATTGAAGATGAAACACAGAAATTGCATCAGGGATTAAATACAAAAGGCACAATGCTGACTTCTGTCCAGGGGGAGTAATGTTTCAAACAGTCTGTGTTGGAACAGTTCCTGGGAGACGAGTAGTAGATTTAGGTGGACCGACGAATGTTTACTGTAACCCTTGGAACTTCAAATTGACGATGAAACACAGAAGTTGCATCGGGATTGAATACAAAAGGCACAATGGCGGCTAATGTCCAGGGGGAGTAACGCTTCAAACAGTCTGTGTTGGAACATTTCCTGCGAGACCAGTAGTAGATTCCGACGCACCACTGCTTGTTTACTGTAACCCTTGGACCTTCATATTGAAGATGAAACACAGATATTGCATCAGGGATAAAATACAAAAGGCACAATGTCGACTTCTGTCCAGGGGGAGGAATGTTTCAAACAGTCTGTGTTGGAATAGCTCCTGGGAGACGAGTAGTAGATTTAGATGGACCGACGAATGTTTACTGTAACCCTTGGAACTTCAAATTGACGATGAAACACAGAAGTTGCATCGGGATTGAATACAAAAGGCACAATGGCGGCTAATGTCCAGGGGGAGTAACGCTTCAAACAGTCTGTGTTGGAACATTTCCTGCGAGACCAGTAGTAGATTCCGACGCACCACTGCTGCTTTACTGTAACCCTTGGACCTTCATATTAAGGATGAAACACAGAAATTGCATCAGGGATTAAATACAAAAGGCACAATGCCGACTTCTGTCCAGGGGGAGTAATGTTTCAAACAGTCTGTGTTGTAACAGTTCCTGGGAGACGAGTAGTAGATCTAGATGAACCGAAAAATGTTTACTGTAACCCTTGGAACTTCAAATTGACGATGAAACACAGAAGTTGCATCGGGATTGATTACAAAAAGCACAATGGCGGCTAATGTCCAGGGGGAGTAACGCTTCAAACAGTCTGTGTTGGAACATTTCCTGCGAGACCAGTAGTAGATTCCGACGCTTCACTGCTGGTTTACTGTAACCCTTGGACCTTCATATTGAAGATGAAACACAGAAATTGCATCAGGGATTAAAAACAAAAGGCACAATGCCGACTTCTGTCCAGGGGGAGTAATGTTTCAAACAGTCTGTGTTGGAACAGTTCCTGGGAGACGAGTAGTAGATCTAGATGAACCGAAAAATGTTTACTGTAACCCTTGGAACTTCAAATTGACGATGAAACACAGAAGTTGCATCGGGATTGAATACAAAAGGCACAATGGCGGCTAATGTCCAGGGGGAGTAACGCTTCAAACAGTCTGTGTTGGAACATTTCCTGCGAGACCAGTAGTAGATTCCGACGCACCACTGCTTGTTTACTGTAACCCTTGGACCTTCATATTGAAGATGAAACACAGAAATTGCATCAGGGATAAAATACAAAAGGCACAATGCCGACTTCTGTCCAGGGGGAGTAATGTTTCAAACAGTCTGTGTTGGAATAGTTCCTGGGAGACGAGTAGTAGATGTAGGTGGACTGACGAATGTTTACTGTAACCCTTGGAACTTCAAATTGACGATGAAACACAGACGTTGCATCGGGATTGAATACAAAAGGCACAATGGCGCCTAATGTCCAGGGGGAGTATTGCTTCAAACAGTCTGTTTTGGAACATTTCCTGCGAGAGCAGTAGTAGATTCCGACACACCACTGCTGGTTTACTGTAACCCTTGGACCTTCATATTGAAGATGAAACACAGAAATTGCATCAGGGATTAAATACAAAAGGCACAATGCCGACTTCTGTCCAGGGGGAGTAATGTTTCAAACAGTCTGTGTTGGAACATTTCCTGCGAGACCAGAAGAAGATTTCGACGCACCACTGCTGGTTTACTGTAACCCTTGGACCTTCATATTGAAGATGAAACACAGAAATTGCATCAGGGATTAAATACAAAAGGCACAATGCCGACTTCTGTCCAGGGGGAGTAATGTTTCAGACAGTCTGTGTTGGAACAGTTCCTGGGAGACGAGTAGTACATCTAGATGAACCAAAGAATGTTTACTGTAACCCTTGGAACTTCAAATTGGCGATGAAACACAGACGTTGCATCGGGATTGAATACAAAAGGCACAATGGCGCTAATGTCCAGGGGGAGTAACGCTTCAAACAGTCTGTGTTGGAACATTTCCTGCGAGACCAGTAGTAGATTCCGACGCACCACTGCTGGTTTACTGTAACCCTTGGACCTTCATATTGAAGATGAAACACAGAAATTGCATCAGGGATTAAATACAAAAGGCACAATGCCGACTTCTGTCCAGGGGAGTAATGTTTCAAACAGTCTGTGTTGGAACATTTCCTGGGAGACGAGTAGTAGATTTGAATGGACCGACGAATGTTTACTGTAACCCTTGGAACTTCAAATTGACGATGAAACACAGAAGTTGCATCGGGATTGAATACAAAAGGCACAACGGCGGCTAATGTCCAGGGGGAGAAACGCTTCAAACAGTCTGTGTTGGAACATTTCCTGCGAGACAAGTAGTAGATTCCGACGCACCACTGCTGGTTTACTGTAACCCTTGTACATCCATATTGAAGATGAAACACAGAAATTGCATCAGGAATTAAATACAAAAATCACAATGCCGACTTCTGTCCAGGGGGAGTAATGTTTCAAACAGTCTGTGTTGGAAGATTTCCTGCGAGACCAGAAGAAGATTCCGACGCACCACTGCTGGTTTACTGTAACCCTTGGACCTTCATATTGAAGATGAAACACAGAAATTGCATCAGGGATTAAATACAAAAGGCACAATGCAGACCTCTCTCCAGGAGGAGTAATGTTTCAAACAGTCTGTGTTGGAATAGTTCCTGGGAGATGAGTTGTAGATTTAGATGGACCGACGAATGTTTACTGTAACCCTTGGAACTTCAAATTGACGATGAAACACAGAAGTTGCATCGGGATTGAATACAAAAGGCACAATGGCGGCTAATGTCCAGGCGGAGTAACGCTTCAAACAGTCTGTGTTGGAACATTTCCTGCGAGACTAGTAGTAGATTCCGACGCACCACTGCTGGTTTACTGTAACCCTTGGACCTTCATATTGAAGATGAAACACAGAAATTGCATCAGGGATTAAATACAAAAGGCACAATGCCGACTTCTGTCCAGGGGGAGTAATGTTTCAAACAGTCTGTGTTGGAACAGTTCCTGGGAGACGAGTAGTAGATTTAGGTGGACCGACGAATGTTTGCTGTAACCATTGGAACTTCAAATTGACGATGAAACACAGAAGTTGCATCGGGATTGAATACAAAAGGCACAATGGCGGCTAATGTCCAGGGGGAGTAATGCTTCAAACAGTCTGTGTTGGAACATTTCCTGCGAGACCAGTAGTAGATTCCGACGCACCACTGCTGGTTTACTGTAACCCTTGGACCTTCATATTGAAGATGAAACACAGAAATTGCATCAGGGATTAAATACAAGGGGCACAATGCCGACTTCTGTCCAGGGGGAGTAATGTTTCAAACAGTCTGTGTTGGAACAGTTCCTGGGAGACGAGTAGTAGATTTAGATGGACCGACGAATGTTTACTGTAACCCTTGGAACATCAAATTGACGATGAAACACAGAAGTTGCATCGGGATTGAATACAAAAGGCACAATGGCGGCTAATGTCCAGGGGGAGTAACGCTTCAAACACTCTGTGTTGGAACATTTCCTGCGAGACCAGTAGTAGATTCCGACGCACCACTGCTGGTTTACTGTAACCTCTGGACCTTCGTATTGAAGGTGAAACACAGAAATTGCATCAGGGATTAAACACAAAAGGCACAATGCCGACTTCTGTCCAGGGGGAGTAATGTTTCAAACAGTCTGTGTTGGAACAGTTCCTGGGAGAAGAGTAGTAGATTTAGATGGACCGACGAATGTTTACTGTAACCCTTGGAACTTCAAATTGACGATGAAACACAGAAGTTGCATCGGGATTGAATACAAAAGGCACAATGGCCGCTAATGTTCAGGTGGAGTAACGCTTCAAACAGTCTGTGTTGGAACATTTCCTGCGAGACCAGTAGTAGATTCCGACGCACCACTGCTGGTTTACTGTAACCCTTGGACCTTCATATTGAAGATGAAACACAGAAATTGCATCTGGGATTAAATTCAAAAGGCACAATGCCGACTTCTGTCCAGGGGGAGTAATGTTTCAAACAGTCTGTGTTGGAACAGTTCCTGGGTGACGAGTAGTAGATTTAGATGGACCTACGAATGTTTACTGTAACCCTTGGAACTTCACATTGACGATAAAACACAGAAGTTGCATCGGGATTGAATAAAAAAGGCACAATGGCGGCTAATGTCCAGGGGGAGTAACGCTTCAAACACTCTGTGTTGGAACATTTCCTGCGAGACCAGTAGTAGATTCCGACGCACCACTGCTGGTTTACTGTAACCTCTGGACCTTCATATTGAAGATGAAACACAGAAATTGCATCAGGGATTAAACACAAAAGGCACAATGCCGACTTCTGTCCAGGGGGAGTAATGTTTCAAACAGTCTGTGTTGGAACAGTTCCTGGGAGAAGAGTAGTAGATTTAGATGGACCGACGAATGTTTACTGTAACCCTTGGAACTTCAAATTGACGATGAAACACAGAAGTTGCATCGGGATTGAATACAAAAGGCACAATGGCCGCTAATGTTCAGGGGGAGTAACGCTTCAAACAGTCTGTGTTGGAACATTTCCTGCGAGACCAGTAGTAGATTACGACGCACCACTGCTGGTTTACTGTAACCCTTGGACCTTCATATTGAAGATGAAACACAGACATTGCACCTGGGATTAAATACAAAAGTTACTATGCCGACTTCTGTCCAGGGGGAGTAATGTTTCAAACAGTCTGTGTTGGAACAGTTCCTGGGAGACGAGTAGTAGATTGAGGTGGACCGACGAATGTTTACTGTAACCCTTGGAACTTCAAATTGACGATGAAACACAGAAGTTGCATCGGGATTGAATACAAAAGGCACAATGGCGGCTAATGTCCAGGGGGAGTAACGCTTCAAACACTCTGTGTTGGAACATTTCCTGCGAGACCAGTAGTAGATTCCGACGCACCACTGCTGGTTTACTGTAACCCCTGGACCTTCATATTGAATATTAAACACAGAAATTGCATCAGGGATTAAATACAAAAGGCACAATGCCGACTTCTGTCCAGGGGGAGTAATGTTTCAAACAGTCTGTGTTGGAACAGTTCCTGGGAGAAGAGTAGTAGATTTAGATGGACCGACGAATGTTTACTGTAACCCTTGGAACTTCAAATTGATGATGAAACACAGAAGTTGCATCGGGATTGAATACAAAAGGCACAATGGCCGCTAATGTTCAGGGGGAGTAACGCTTCAAACAGTCTGTGTTGGAACATTTCCTACGAGACCAGTAGTAGATTCCGACGCACCACTGCTGGTTTACTGTAACCCTTGGACCTTCATATTGAAGATGAAACACAGAAATTGCATCTGGGATTAAATTCAAAAGGCACAATGCCGACTTCTGTCCAGGGGGAGTAATGTTTCAAACAGTCTGTGTTGGAGCAGTTCCTGGGTGACGAGTAGTAGATTTAGATGGACCTACGAACGTTTACTGTAACCCTTGGAACTTCACATGACCATGAAACACATAAGTTGCATCGGGATTGAATAAAAAAGGCACAATGGCGGCTAATGTCCAGGGGGAGTAACGCTTCAAACAGTCTGTGTTGGAACATTTCCTGCGAGACCAGTAGTAGATTCCGACGCACCACTAATGGTTTACTGTAAGCCTTGGACCTTCATATTGAAGATGAAACATAGAAATTGCATCAGGGATTATATACAAAGGGCACTATGCCGACTTCTGTCCAGGGTTATTAATGTTTCAAACAGTCTGTGTTGGAACAGTTCCTGGGAGACGAGTAGTAGATTTAGATGGACCGACGAATGTTTACTGTAACCCTTGGAACTTCAAATTGATGATGAAACACAGAAGTTGCATCGGGATTGAATACAAAAGGCACAATGGCCGCTAATGTTCAGGGGGAGTAACGCTTCAAACAGTCTGTGTTGGAACATTTCCTGCGAGACCAGTAGTAGATTCCGACGCACCACTGCTGGTTTACTGTAACCCTTGGACCTTCATATTGAAGATGAAACACAGAAATTGCATCTGGGATTAAATTCAAAAGGCACAATGCCGACTTCTGTCCAGGGGGAGTAATGTTTCAAACAGTCTGTGTTGGAGCAGTTCCTGGGTGACGAGTAGTAGATTTAGATGGACCTACGAATGTTTACTGTAACCCTTGGAACTTCACATTGACGATAAAACACAGAAGTTGCATCGGGATTGAATACAAAAGGCACAATGGCGGCTAATGTCCAGGGGGAGTAACGCTTCAAACAGTCTGTGTTGGAACATTTCCTGCGAGACCAGTAGTAGATTCCGACGCACCACTGCTGGTTTACTGTAACCCTTGGACCTTCATATTGAAGATGAAACACAGAAATTGCATCAGGGATTAAATACAAAAGGCACAATGCCGACTTCTGTCCAGGGGGAGTAATGTTTCAAACAGTCTGTGTTGGAACATTTCCTGCGAGACCAGAAGAAGATTCCGACGCACCACTGCTGGTTTACTGTAACCCTTGGACCTTCATATTGAAGATGAAACACAGAAATTGCATCAGGGATTAAATACAAAAGGCACAATGCCGACTTCTGTCCAGGGGAGTAATGTTTCAAACAGTCTGTGTTGGAACAGTTCCTGGGAGACGAGTAGTAGATTTAGATGGACCGACGAATGTTTACTGTAACCCTTGGAACTTCAAATTGACGATGAAACACAGAAGTGGCATCGGGATTGAATACAAAAGGCACAATGGCGCCTAATGTCCAGGGGGAGTAACGCTTCAAACAGTCTGTGTTGGAACATTTCCTGCGAGACCAGTAGTAGATTCCGACGCACCACTGCTGCTTTACTGTAACCCTTGGACCTTCATATTAAAGATGAAACACAGAAATTGCATCAGGGATTAAATACAAAAGGCACAATGCCGACTTCTGTCCAGGGGGAGTAATGTTTCAAACAGTCAGTGTTGGAACAGTTCCTGGGAGACGAGTAGTAGATCTAGATGAACCGAGAAATGTTTACTGTAACCCTTGGAACTTAAAATTGACGATGAAACACAGAAGTTGCATCGGGATTGAATACAAAAAGCACAATGGCGGCTAAGGTCCAGGGGGAGTAACGCTTCAAACAGTCTGTGTTGGAACATTTCCTGCGAGACCAGTAGTAGATTCCGACGCACCACTGCTGGTTTACTGTAACCCTTGGACCTTCATATTGAAGATGAAACACAGAAATTGCATCAGGGATTAAATACAAAAGGCACAATGCCGACTTCTGTCCAGGGGGAGTAATGTTTCAAACAGTCTGTGTTGGAACAGTTCCTGGGAGACGAGTAGTAGATTTAGGTGGACCGACGAATGTTTGCTGTAACCATTGGAACTTCAAATTGACGATGAAACACAGAAGTTGCATCGGGATTGAATACAAAAGGCACAATGGCGGCTAATGTCCAGGGGGAGTAATGCTTCAAACAGTCTGTGTTGGAACATTTCCTGCGAGACCAGTAGTAGATTCCGACGCACCACTGCTGCTTTACTGTAACCCTTGGACCTTCATATTGAAGATGAAGCACAGAAATTGCATCAGGGATTAAATACAAGGGGCACAATGCCGACTTCTGTCCAGGGGGAGTAATGTTTCAAACAGTCTGTGTTGGAACAGTTCCTGGGAGACGAGTAGTAGATCTAGATGAACCGAGAAATGTTTACTGTAACCCTTGGAACTTAAAATTGACGATGAAACACAGAAGTTGCATCGGGATTGAATACAAAAAGCACAATGGCGGCTAAGGTCCAGGGGGAGTAACGCTTCAAACAGTCTGTGTTGGAACATTTCCTGCGAGACCAGTAGTAGATTCCGACGCACCACTGCTGGTTTACTGTAACCCTTGGACCTTCATATTGAAGATGAAACACAGACATTGCACCTGGGATTAAATACAAAAGTTACTATGCCGACTTCTGTCCAGGGGGAGTAATGTTTCAAACAGTCTGTGTTGGAACAGTTCCTGGGAGACGAGTAGTAGATTGAGGTGGACCGACGAATGTTTACTGTAACCCTTGGAACTTCAAATTGACGATGAAACACAGAAGTTGCATCGGGATTGAATACAAAAGGCACAATGGCGGCTAATGTCCAGGGGGAGTAACGCTTCAAACACTCTGTGTTGGAACATTTCCTGCGAGACCAGTAGTAGATTCCGACGCACCACTGCTGGTTTACTGTAACCCCTGGACCTTCATATTGAATATTAAACACAGAAATTGCATCAGGGATTAAATACAAAAGGCACAATGCCGACTTCTGTCCAGGGGGAGTAATGTTTCAAACAGTCTGTGTTGGAACAGTTCCTGGGAGAAGAGTAGTAGATTTAGATGGACCGACGAATGTTTACTGTAACCCTTGGAACTTCAAATTGATGATGAAACACAGAAGTTGCATCGGGATTGAATACAAAAGGCACAATGGCCGCTAATGTTCAGGGGGAGTAACGCTTCAAACAGTCTGTGTTGGAACATTTCCTACGAGACCAGTAGTAGATTCCGACGCACCACTGCTGGTTTACTGTAACCCTTGGACCTTCATATTGAAGATGAAACACAGAAATTGCATCTGGGATTAAATTCAAAAGGCACAATGCCGACTTCTGTCCAGGGGGAGTAATGTTTCAAACAGTCTGTGTTGGAGCAGTTCCTGGGTGACGAGTAGTAGATTTAGATGGACCTACGAATGTTTACTGTAACCCTTGGAACTTCACATGACCATGAAACACATAAGTTGCATCGGGATTGAATAAAAAAGGCACAATGGCGGCTAATGTCCAGGGGGAGTAACGCTTCAAACAGTCTGTGTTGGAACATTTCCTGCGAGACCAGTAGTAGATTCCGACGCACCACTAATGGTTTACTGTAAGCCTTGGACCTTCATATTGAAGATGAAACATAGAAATTGCATCAGGGATTATATACAAAGGGCACTATGCCGACTTCTGTCCAGGGTTATTAATGTTTCAAACAGTCTGTGTTGGAACAGTTCCTGGGAGACGAGTAGTAGATTTAGATGGACCGACGAATGTTTACTGTAACCCTTGGAACTTCAAATTGATGATGAAACACAGAAGTTGCATCGGGATTGAATACAAAAGGCACAATGGCCGCTAATGTTCAGGGGGAGTAACGCTTCAAACAGTCTGTGTTGGAACATTTCCTGCGAGACCAGTAGTAGATTCCGACGCACCACTGCTGGTTTACTGTAACCCTTGGACCTTCATATTGAAGATGAAACACAGAAATTGCATCTGGGATTAAATTCAAAAGGCACAATGCCGACTTCTGTCCAGGGGGAGTAATGTTTCAAACAGTCTGTGTTGGAGCAGTTCCTGGGTGACGAGTAGTAGATTTAGATGGACCTACGAATGTTTACTGTAACCCTTGGAACTTCACATTGACGATAAAACACAGAAGTTGCATCGGGATTGAATACAAAAGGCACAATGGCGGCTAATGTCCAGGGGGAGTAACGCTTCAAACAGTCTGTGTTGGAACATTTCCTGCGAGACCAGTAGTAGATTCCGACGCACCACTGCTGGTTTACTGTAACCCTTGGACCTTCATATTGAAGATGAAACACAGAAATTGCATCAGGGATTAAATACAAAAGGCACAATGCCGACTTCTGTCCAGGGGGAGTAATGTTTCAAACAGTCTGTGTTGGAACATTTCCTGCGAGACCAGAAGAAGATTCCGACGCACCACTGCTGGTTTACTGTAACCCTTGGACCTTCATATTGAAGATGAAACACAGAAATTGCATCAGGGATTAAATACAAAAGGCACAATGCCGACTTCTGTCCAGGGGAGTAATGTTTCAAACAGTCTGTGTTGGAACAGTTCCTGGGAGACGAGTAGTAGATTTAGATGGACCGACGAATGTTTACTGTAACCCTTGGAACTTCAAATTGACGATGAAACACAGAAGTGGCATCGGGATTGAATACAAAAGGCACAATGGCGCCTAATGTCCAGGGGGAGTAACGCTTCAAACAGTCTGTGTTGGAACATTTCCTGCGAGACCAGTAGTAGATTCCGACGCACCACTGCTGCTTTACTGTAACCCTTGGACCTTCATATTAAAGATGAAACACAGAAATTGCATCAGGGATTAAATACAAAAGGCACAATGCCGACTTCTGTCCAGGGGGAGTAATGTTTCAAACAGTCAGTGTTGGAACAGTTCCTGGGAGACGAGTAGTAGATCTAGATGAACCGAGAAATGTTTACTGTAACCCTTGGAACTTAAAATTGACGATGAAACACAGAAGTTGCATCGGGATTGAATACAAAAAGCACAATGGCGGCTAAGGTCCAGGGGGAGTAACGCTTCAAACAGTCTGTGTTGGAACATTTCCTGCGAGACCAGTAGTAGATTCCGACGCACCACTGCTGGTTTACTGTAACCCTTGGACCTTCATATTGAAGATGAAACACAGAAATTGCATCAGGGATTAAATACAAAAGGCACAATGCCGACTTCTGTCCAGGGGGAGTAATGTTTCAAACAGTCTGTGTTGGAACAGTTCCTGGGAGACGAGTAGTAGATTTAGGTGGACCGACGAATGTTTGCTGTAACCATTGGAACTTCAAATTGACGATGAAACACAGAAGTTGCATCGGGATTGAATACAAAAGGCACAATGGCGGCTAATGTCCAGGGGGAGTAATGCTTCAAACAGTCTGTGTTGGAACATTTCCTGCGAGACCAGTAGTAGATTCCGACGCACCACTGCTGGTTTACTGTAACCCTTGGACCTTCATATTGAAGATGAAGCACAGAAATTGCATCAGGGATTAAATACAAGGGGCACAATGCCGACTTCTGTCCAGGGGGAGTAATGTTTCAAACAGTCTGTGTTGGAACAGTTCCTGGGAGACGAGTAGTAGATCTAGATGAACCGAGAAATGTTTACTGTAACCCTTGGAACTTAAAATTGACGATGAAACACAGAAGTTGCATCGGGATTGAATACAAAAAGCACAATGGCGGCTAAGGTCCAGGGGGAGTAACGCTTCAAACAGTCTGTGTTGGAACATTTCCTGCGAGACCAGTAGTAGATTCCGACGCACCACTGCTGGTTTACTGTAACCCTTGGACCTTCATATTGAAGATGAAACACAGACATTGCACCTGGGATTAAATACAAAAGTTACTATGCCGACTTCTGTCCAGGGGGAGTAATGTTTCAAACAGTCTGTGTTGGAACAGTTCCTGGGAGACGAGTAGTAGATTGAGGTGGACCGACGAATGTTTACTGTAACCCTTGGAACTTCAAATTGACGATGAAACACAGAAGTTGCATCGGGATTGAATACAAAAGGCACAATGGCGGCTAATGTCCAGGGGGAGTAACGCTTCAAACACTCTGTGTTGGAACATTTCCTGCGAGACCAGTAGTAGATTCCGACGCACCACTGCTGGTTTACTGTAACCCCTGGACCTTCATATTGAATATTAAACACAGAAATTGCATCAGGGATTAAATACAAAAGGCACAATGCCGACTTCTGTCCAGGGGGAGTAATGTTTCAAACAGTCTGTGTTGGAACAGTTCCTGGGAGAAGAGTAGTAGATTTAGATGGACCGACGAATGTTTACTGTAACCCTTGGAACTTCAAATTGATGATGAAACACAGAAGTTGCATCGGGATTGAATACAAAAGGCACAATGGCCGCTAATGTTCAGGGGGAGTAACGCTTCAAACAGTCTGTGTTGGAACATTTCCTACGAGACCAGTAGTAGATTCCGACGCACCACTGCTGGTTTACTGTAACCCTTGGACCTTCATATTGAAGATGAAACACAGAAATTGCATCTGGGATTAAATTCAAAAGGCACAATGCCGACTTCTGTACAGGGGGAGTAATGTTTCAAACAGTCTGTGTTGGAGCAGTTCCTGGGTGACGAGTAGTAGATTTAGATGGACCTACGAATGTTTACTGTAACCCTTGGAACTTCACATGACCATGAAACACATAAGTTGCATCGGGATTGAATAAAAAAGGCACAATGGCGGCTAATGTCCAGGGGGAGTAACGCTTCAAACAGTCTGTGTTGGAACATTTCCTGCGAGACCAGTAGTAGATTCCGACGCACCACTAATGGTTTACTGTAAGCCTTGGACCTTCATATTGAAGATGAAACATAGAAATTGCATCAGGGATTATATACAAAGGGCACTATGCCGACTTCTGTCCAGGGTTATTAATGTTTCAAACAGTCTGTGTTGGAACAGTTCCTGGGAGACGAGTAGTAGATTTAGATGGACCGACGAATGTTTACTGTAACCCTTGGAACTTCAAATTGATGATGAAACACAGAAGTTGCATCGGGATTGAATACAAAAGGCACAATGGCCGCTAATGTTCAGGGGGAGTAACGCTTCAAACAGTCTGTGTTGGAACATTTCCTGCGAGACCAGTAGTAGATTCCGACGCACCACTGCTGGTTTACTGTAACCCTTGGACCTTCATATTGAAGATGAAACACAGAAATTGCATCTGGGATTAAATTCAAAAGGCACAATGCCGACTTCTGTCCAGGGGGAGTAATGTTTCAAACAGTCTGTGTTGGAGCAGTTCCTGGGTGACGAGTAGTAGATTTAGATGGACCTACGAATGTTTACTGTAACCCTTGGAACTTCACATTGACGATAAAACACAGAAGTTGCATCGGGATTGAATACAAAAGGCACAATGGCGGCTAATGTCCAGGGGGAGTAACGCTTCAAACAGTCTGTGTTGGAACATTTCCTGCGAGACCAGTAGTAGATTCCGACGCACCACTGCTGGTTTACTGTAACCCTTGGACCTTCATATTGAAGATGAAACACAGAAATTGCATCAGGGATTAAATACAAAAGGCACAATGCCGACTTCTGTCCAGGGGGAGTAATGTTTCAAACAGTCTGTGTTGGAACATTTCCTGCGAGACCAGAAGAAGATTCCGACGCACCACTGCTGGTTTACTGTAACCCTTGGACCTTCATATTGAAGATGAAACACAGAAATTGCATCAGGGATTAAATACAAAAGGCACAATGCCGACTTCTGTCCAGGGGAGTAATGTTTCAAACAGTCTGTGTTGGAACAGTTCCTGGGAGACGAGTAGTAGATTTAGATGGACCGACGAATGTTTACTGTAACCCTTGGAACTTCAAATTGACGATGAAACACAGAAGTTGCATCGGGATTGAATACAAAAGGCACAATGGCGCCTAATGTCCAGGGGGAGTAACGCTTCAAACAGTCTGTGTTGGAACATTTCCTGCGAGACCAGTAGTAGATTCCGACGCACCACTGCTGCTTTACTGTAACCCTTGGACCTTCATATTAAAGATGAAACACAGAAATTGCATCAGGGATTAAATACAAAAGGCACAATGCCGACTTCTGTCCAGGGGGAGTAATGTTTCAAACAGTCAGTGTTGGAACAGTTCCTGGGAGACGAGTAGTAGATCTAGATGAACCGAGAAATGTTTACTGTAACCCTTGGAACTTAAAATTGACGATGAAACACAGAAGTTGCATCGGGATTGAATACAAAAAGCACAATGGCGGCTAAGGTCCAGGGGGAGTAACGCTTCAAACAGTCTGTGTTGGAACATTTCCTGCGAGACCAGTAGTAGATTCCGACGCACCACTGCTGGTTTACTGTAACCCTTGGACCTTCATATTGAAGATGAAACACAGAAATTGCATCAGGGATTAAATACAAAAGGCACAATGCCGACTTCTGTCCAGGGGGAGTAATGTTTCAAACAGTCTGTGTTGGAACAGTTCCTGGGAGACGAGTAGTAGATTTAGGTGGACCGACGAATGTTTGCTGTAACCATTGGAACTTCAAATTGACGATGAAACACAGAAGTTGCATCGGGATTGAATACAAAAGGCACAATGGCGGCTAATGTCCAGGGGGAGTAATGCTTCAAACAGTCTGTGTTGGAACATTTCCTGCGAGACCAGTAGTAGATTCCGACGCACCACTGCTGGTTTACTGTAACCCTTGGACCTTCATATTGAAGATGAAGCACAGAAATTGCATCAGGGATTAAATACAAGGGGCACAATGCCGACTTCTGTCCAGGGGGAGTAATGTTTCAAACAGTCTGTGTTGGAACAGTTCCTGGGAGACGAGTAGTAGATTTAGATGGACCGACGAATGTTTACTGTAACCCTTGGAACTTCAAATTGACGATGAAACACAGAAATTGCATCGGGATTGAATACAAAAGGCACAATGGCGGCTAATGTCCAGGGGGAGTAACGCTTCAAACACTCTGTGTTGGAACATTTCCTGCGAGACCAGTAGTAGATTCCGACGCACCACTGCTGGTTTACTGTAACCTCTGGACCTTCGTATTGAAGATGAAACACAGAAATTGCATCAGGGATTAAACACAAAAGGCACAATGCCGACTTCTGTCCAGGGGGAGTAATGTTTCAAACAGTCTGTGTTGGAACAGTTCCTGGGAGAAGAGTAGTAGATTTAGATGGACCGACGAATGTTTACTGTAACCCTTTGAACTTCAAATTGACGATGAAACACAGAAGTTGCATCGGGATTGAATACAAAAGGCACAGTGGCCGCTAATGTTCAGGGGGAGTAACGCTTCAAACAGTCTGTGTTGGAACATTTCCTGCGAGACCAGTAGTAGATTCCGACGCACCACTGCTGGTTTACTGTAACCCTTGGACCTTCATATTGAAGATGAAACACAGAAATTGCATCTGGGATTAAATTCAAAAGGCACAATGCCGACTTCTGTCCAGGGGGAGTAATGTTTCAAACAGTCTGTGTTGGAACAGTTCCTGGGTGACGAGTAGTAGATTTAGATGGACCTACGAATGTTTACTGTAACCCTTGGAACTTCACATTGACGATAAAACACAGAAGTTGCATCGGGATTGAATAAAAAAGGCACAATGGCGGCTAATGTCCAGGGGGAGTAACGCTTCAAACACTCTGTGTTGGAACATTTCCTGCGAGACCAGTAGTAGATTCCGACGCACCACTGCTGGTTTACTGTAACCTCTGGACCTTCATATTGAAGATGAAACACAGAAATTGCATCAGGGATTAAACACAAAAGGCACAATGCCGACTTCTGTCCAGGGGGAGTAATGTTTCAAACAGTCTGTGTTGGAACAGTTCCTGGGAGAAGAGTAGTAGATTTAGATGGACCGACGAATGTTTACTGTAACCCTTGGAACTTCAAATTGACGATGAAACACAGAAGTTGCATCGGGATTGAATACAAAAGGCACAATGGCCTCTAATGTTCAGGGGGAGTAACGCTTCAAACAGTCTGTGTTGGAACATTTCCTGCGAGACCAGTAGTAGATTCCGACGCACCACTGCTGGTTTACTGTAACCCTTGGACCTTCATATTGAAGATGAAACACAGAAATTGCATCTGGGATTAAATACAAAAGTTACTATGCCGACTTCTGTCCAGGGGGAGTAATGTTTCAAACAGTCTGTGTTGGAACAGTTCCTGGGAGACGAGTAGTAGATTGAGGTGGACCGACGAATGTTTACTGTAACCCTTGGAACTTCAAATTGACGATGAAACACAGAAGTTGCATCGGGATTGAATACAAAAGGCACAATGGCGGCTAATGTCCAGGGGAGTAACGCTTCAAACACTCTGTGTTGGAACATTTCCTGCGAGACCAGTAGTAGATTCCGACGCACCACTGCTGGTTTACTGTAACCCCTGGACCTTCATATTAAATATTAAACACAGAAATTGCATCAGTGATTAAATACAAAAGGCACAATGCCGACTTCTGTCCAGGGGGAGTAATGTTTCAAACAGTCTGTGTTGGAACAGTTCCTGGGAGAAGAGTAGTAGATTTAGATGGACCGACGAATGTTTACTGTAACCCTTGGAACTTCAAATTGATGATGAAACACAGAAGTTGCATCGGGATTGAATACAAAAGGCACAATGGCCGCTAATGTTCAGGGGGAGTAACGCTTCAAACAGTCTGTGTTGGAACATTTCCTGCGAGACCAGTAGTAGATTCCGACGCACCACTGCTGGTTTACTGTAACCCTTGGACCTTCATATTGAAGATGAAACACAGAAATTGCATCTGGGATTAAATTCAAAAGGCACAATGCCGACTTCTGTCCAGGGGGAGTAATGTTTCAAACAGTCTGTGTTGGAGCAGTTCCTGGGTGACGAGTAGTAGATTTAGATGGACCTACGAATGTTTACTGTAACCCTTGGAACTTCACATGACCATGAAACACATAAGTTGCATCGGGATTGAATAAAAAAGGCACAATGGCGGCTAATGTCCAGGGGGAGTAACGCTTCAAACACTCTGTGTTGGAACATTTCCTGCGAGACCAGTAGTAGATTCCGACGCACCACTAATGGTTTACTGTAAGCCTTGGACCTTCATATTGAAGATGAAACATAGAAATTGCATCAGGGATTAAATACAAAGGGCACTATGCCGACTTCTGTCCAGGGTTATTAATGTTTCAAACAGTCTGTGTTGGAACAGTTCCTGGGAGACGAGTAGTAGATTTAGATGGACCGACTAATGTTTACTGTAACCCTTGGAACTTCAAATTGATGATGAAACACAGAAGTTGCATCGGGATTGAATACAAAAGGCACAATGGCCGCTAATGTTCAGGGGGAGTAACGCTTCAAACAGTCTGTGTTGGAACATTTCCTGCGAGACCAGTAGTAGATTCCGACGCACCACTGCTGGTTTACTGTAACCCTTGGACCTTCATATTGAAGATGAAACACAGAAATTGCATCAGGGATTAAATACAAGGGGCACAATGCCGACTTCTGTCCAGGGGGAGTAATGTTTCAAACAGTCTGTGTTGGAACAGTTCCTGGGAGACGAGTAGTAGATTTAGATGGACCGACGAATGTTTACTGTAACCCTTGGAACTTCAAATTGACGATGAAACACAGAAATTGCATCGGGATTGAATACAAAAGGCACAATGGCGGCTAATGTCCAGGGGGAGTAACGCTTCAAACACTCTGTGTTGGAACATTTCCTGCGAGACCAGTAGTAGATTCCGACGCACCACTGCTGGTTTACTGTAACCTCTGGACCTTCGTATTGAAGATGAAACATAGAAATTGCATCAGGGATTAAACACAAAAGGCACAATGCCGACTTCTGTCCAGGGGGAGTAATGTTTCAAACAGTCTGTGTTGGAACAGTTCCTGGGAGATGAGTTGTAGATTTAGATGGACCGACGAATGTTTACTGTAACCCTTGGAACTTCAAATTGACGATAAAACACAGAAGTTGCATCGGGATTGAATACAAAAGGCACAATGGCCGCTAATGTTCAGGGGGAGTAACGCTTCAAACAGTCTGTGTTGGAACATTTCCTGCGAGACCAGTAGTAGATTCCGACGCACCACTGCTGGTTTACTGTAACCCTTGGACCTTCATATTGAAGATGAAACACAGAAATTGCATCTGGGATTAAATTCAAAAGGCACAATGCCGACTTCTGTCCAGGGGGAGTAATGTTTCAAACAGTCTGTGTTGGAACAGTTCCTGGGTGACGAGTAGTAGATTTAGATGGACCTACGAATGTTTACTGTAACCCTTGGAACTTCACATTGACGATAAAACACAGAAGTTGCATCGGGATTGAATAAAAAAGGCACAATGGCGGCTAATGTCCAGGGGGAGTAACGCTTCAAACACTCTGTGTTGGAACATTTCCTGCGAGACCAGTAGTAGATTCCGACGCACCACTGCTGGTTTACTGTAACCTCTGGACCTTCATATTGAAGATGAAACACAGAAATTGCATCAGGGATTAAACACAAAAGGCACAATGCCGACTTCTGTCCAGGGGGAGTAATGTTTCAAACAGTCTGTGTTGGAACAGTTCCTGGGAGAAGAGTAGTAGATTTAGATGGACCGACGAATGTTTACTGTAACCCTTGGAACTTCAAATTGACGATGAAACACAGAAGTTGCATCGGGATTGAATACAAAAGGCACAATGGCCGCTAATGTTCAGGGGGAGTAACGCTTCAAACAGTCTGTGTTGGAACATTTCCTGCGAGACCAGTAGTAGGTTCCGACGCACCACTGCTGGTTTACTGTAACCCTTGGACCTTCATATTGAAGATGAAACACAGAAATTGCATCTGGGATTAAATACAAAAGTTACTATGCCGACTTCTGTCCAGGGGGAGTAATGTTTCAAACAGTCTGTGTTGGAACAGTTCCTGGGAGACGAGTAGTAGATTGAGGTGGACCGACGAATGTTTACTGTAACCCTTGGAACTTCAAATTGACGATGAAACACAGAAGTTGCATCGGGATTGAATACAAAAGGCACAATGGCGGCTAATGTCCAGGGGGAGTAACGCTTCAAACACTCTGTGTTGGAACATTTCCTGCGAGACCAGTAGTAGATTCCGACGCACCACTGCTGGTTTACTGTAACCCCTGGACCTTCATATTGAATATTAAACACAGAAATTGCATCAGGGATTAAATACAAAAGGCACAATGCCGACTTCTGTCCAGGGGGAGTAATGTTTCAAACAGTCTGTGTTGGAACAGTTCCTGGGAGAAGAGTAGTAGATTTAGATGGACCGACGAATGTTTACTGTAACCCTTGGAACTTCAAATTGATGATGAAACACAGAAGTTGCATCGGGATTGAATACAAAAGGCACAATGGCCGCTAATGTTCAGGGGGAGTAACGCTTCAAACAGTCTGTGTTGGAACATTTCCTGCGAGACCAGTAGTAGATTCCGACGCACCACTGCTGGTTTACTGTAACCCTTGGACCTTCATATTGAAGATGAAACACAGAAATTGCATCTGGGATTAAATTCAAAAGGCACAATGCCGACTTCTGTCCAGGGGGAGTAATGTTTCAAACAGTCTGTGTTGGAGCAGTTCCTGGGTGACGAGTAGTAGATTTAGATGGACCTACGAATGTTTACTGTAACCCTTGGAACTTCACATGACCATGAAACACATAAGTTGCATCGGGATTGAATAAAAAAGGCACAATGGCGGCTAATGTCCAGGGGGAGTAACGCTTCAAACACTCTGTGTTGGAACATTTCTTGCGAGACCAGTAGTAGATTCCGACGCACCACTGCGGCTTTACTGTAACCCTTGGACCTTCATATTGAAGATGAAACATAGAAATTGCATCAGGGATTAAATACAAAGGGCACTATGCCGACTTCTGTCCAGGGTTATTAATGTTTCAAACAGTCTGTGTTGGAACAGTTCCTGGGAGACGAGTAGTAGATTTAGATGGACCGACGAATGTTTACTGTAACCCTTGGAACTTCAAATTGATGATGAAACACAGAAGTTGCATCGGGATTGAATACAAAAGGCACAATGGCCGCTAATGTTCAGGGGGAGTAACGCTTCAAACAGTCTGTGTTGGAACATTTCCTGCGAGACCAGTAGTAGATTCCGACGCACCACTGCTGGTTTACTGTAACCCTTGGACCTTCATATTGAAGATGAAACACAGAAATTGCATCTGGGATTAAATTCAAAAGGCACAATGCCGACTTCTGTCCAGGGGGAGTAATGTTTCAAACAGTCTGTGTTGGAGCAGTTCCTGGGTGACGAGTAGTAGATTTAGATGGACCTACGAATGTTTACTGTAACCCTTGGAACTTCACATTGACGATAAAACACAGAAGTTGCATCGGGATTGAATACAAAAGGCACAATGGCGGCTAATGTCCAGGGGGAGTAACGCTTCAAACAGTCTGTGTTGGAACATTTCCTGCGAGACCAGTAGTAGATTCCGACGCACCACTGCTGGTTTACTGTAACCTCTAGACCTTTATATTGAAGATTAAACACAGAATTTGCATCAGGGATTAAATACAAAAGGCACAATGCCGACTTCTGTCCAGGGGGAGTAATGTTTCAAACAGTCTGTGTTGGAACAGTTCCTGGGAGAAGAGTAGTAAATTTAGATGGACCGACGAATGTTTACTATAACCCTTGGAACTTCAAATTGACGATGAAACACAGAAGTTGCATCGGGATTGAATACAAAAGGCACAATGGCCGCTAAAGTTCAGGGGGAGTAACGTTTCAAACAGTCTGTGTTGGAACATTTCCTGCGAGACCAGTAGTAGATTCCGACGCACCACTGCTGGTTTACTGAAACCTTGGACCTTCATATTGAAGATGAAACACAGAAATTGCATCTGGGATTAAATTCAAAAGGCACATTGCCGACTTCTGTCCAGGGGGAGTAATGTTTCAAACAGTCTGTGTTGGAACAGTTCCTGGGTGACGAGTAGTAGATTTAGATGGACCTACGAATGTTTACTGTAACCCTTGGAACTTCACATTGACCATGAAACACAGAAGTTGCATCGGGATTGAATAAAAAAGGCACAATGGCGGCTAATGTCCAGGGGGAGTAACGCTTCAAACACTCTGTGTTGGAACATTTCCTGCAAGACCAGTAGTAGATTCCGACGCACCACTAATGGTTTACTGTAAGCCTTGGACCTTCATATTGAAGATGAAACATAGAAATTGCATCAGGGATTAAATACAAAGGGCACAATGCCGACTTCTGTCCAGGGTTATTAATGTTTCAAACAGTCTGTGTTGGAACAGTTCCTGGGAGACGAGTAGTAGATTTAGATGGACCGACGAATGTTTACTGTAAGCCTTGGAACTTCAAATTGACGATGAAACACAGAAGTTGCATCGGGATTGAATACAAAACGCACATTGGCGGCTAATGTCCAGGGGGATTCACGATTCAAAAACTCTGTGTTGGAAGATTTCCTGCGAGACCAGTAGAAGATTCCGACGCACCACTGCTGGTTTACTGTAACCTCTGGACCTACATGTTGAAGATTAAACACAGAAATTGCATCAGGGATTAAATACAAAAGGCACAATGCCGACTTCTGTCCAGGGGGAGTAATGTTTCAAACAGTCTGTGTTGGAACAGTTCCTGGGAGAAGAGTAGTAGATTTAGATGCACCGACGCATGTTTACTGTAACCCTTGGAACTTCACATTGACGATGAAACACAGAAGTTGCATCGGGATTGAATAAAAAAGGCACAATGACGGCTAATGTCCAGGGGGAGTAACGCTTCAAACAATCTGTGTTGGAACATTTCCTGCGAGACCAGTAGTAGATTCCGACGCACCACTGCTGGTTTACTGTAAGCCTTGGACCTTCATATTGAAGATGAAACATAGAAATTGCATCAGGGATTAAATACAAAGGGCATAATGCCGACTTCTGTACAGGGTTATTAATGTTTCAAACAGTCTGTGTTGGAACAGTTCCTGGGAGACGAGTAGTAGATTTAGATGGACCGACGAATGTTTACTGTAACCCGTGGACCTTCATATTGACGATGAAACACAGAAGTTGCATCGGGATTGAATACAAAAGGCACAATTTCGGCTAATGTCCAGGGGGAGTAACGCTTCAAACAGTCTGTGTTGGAACATTTCCTGCGAGACCAGTAGTAGATTCCGACGCACCACTGCTGGTTTACTGTAACCCTTGGACCTTCATATTGAAGATGAAACACAGAAATTGCATCAGGGATTAAATACAAAAGGCTCAATGCCGAAGTCTGTCCAGGGGGAGTAATGTTTCAAACAGTCTGTGTTGGAACAGTGCCTGGGAGCCGAGTAGTAGATTTAGATGGACCGACAAATGTTTACTGTAAGCCTTGGAACTTCAAATTGACGATGAAACACAGAAGTTGCATCGGGATTGAATACAAAACGCACATTGGCGGCTAATGTCCAGGGGGAGTAACGCTTCAGACAGTCTGTGTTGGAAGATTTCCTGCGAGACCAGTAGTAGACTCCGACGCACCACTGCTGGTTTACTGTAACCTCTGGACCTACATGTTGAAGATTAAACACAGAAATTGCATCAGGGATTAAATACAAAAGGCACAATGCCGACTTCTGTCCAGGGGGAGTAATGTTTCAAACAGTCTGTGTTGGAACAGTTCCTGGGAGAAGAGTAGTAGATTTAGATGCACCGACGCATGTTTACTGTAACCCTTGGAACTTCAAATTGACGATGAAACACAGAAGTTGCATCGGGATTGAATACAAAAGGCACAATGGCCGCTAATGTTCAGGGGGAGTAACGCTTCAAACAGTCTGTGTTGGAACATTTCCTGCGAGACCAGTAGTAGATTCCGACGCACCACTGCTGGTTTACTGTAACCCTTGGACCTTCATATTGAAGACGAAACACTGAAATTGCATCTGGGATTAAATTCAAAAGGCACAATGCCGACTTCTGTCCAGGGGGAGTAATGTTTCAAACAGTCTGTGTTGGAACAGTTCCTGGGTGACGAGTAGTAGATTTAGATGGACCTACGAATGTTTACTGTAACCCTTGGAACTTCACATTGACGATGAAACACAGAAGTTGCATCGGGATGGAATAAAAAAGGCACAATGGCGGCTAATGTCCAGGGGGAGTAACGCTTCAAACAGTCTGTGTTGGAACATTTCCTGCGAGACCAGTAGTAGATTCCGACGCACCACTGCTGGTTTACTGTAAGCCTTGGACCTTCATATTGAAGATGAAACATAGAAATTGCATCAGGGATTAAATACAAAGGGCATAATGCCGACTTCTGTCCAGGGTTATTAATGTTTCAAACAGTCTGTGTTGGAACAGTCCCTGGGAGACGAGTAGTAGATTTAGATGGGCCGACGAATGTTTACTGTAACCCTTGGAACTTCAAATTGACGATGAAACACTGAAGATGCATCGGGATTGAATACAAAAGGCACAATGGCGGCTAATGTCCTGGGGGAGTATCGCTTCAAACAGTCTGTGTTGGAACATTTACTGCGAGACCAGTAGAAGATTCCGACGCACCACTGCTGGTTTACTGTAACCCTTGGACCTTCATATTGAAGATGAAACACAGAAATTACATCATTGATTAAATACAAAAGGCACAATGTTGACTTCTGTCAAGGGGGAGTAATGTTTCAAATAGTCTGTTTTCGAACAGTTCCTAGGAGACGAGTAGTAGATTTAGATGGACCGACGAATGTTTACTGTAACCCTTGGAACTTCAAATTGACGATGAAACACAGAAGTTGCATCGGGATTGAATACAAAAGGCACATTGGCGGCTAATGTCCAGGGGGAGTAAGGCTTCAAACAGTCTGTGTTGGAACATTTCCTGCGAGACCAGTAGTAGATTCCTACGCACCACTGCTGGTTTACTGTAACCCTTGGACCTTCATATTGAAGATGAAACACAGAAATTGCATCTGGGATTAAATTCAAAAGGCACAATGCCGACTTCTGTCCAGGGGGAGTAATGTTTCATACAGACTGTGTTGGAACAGTTCCTGGGTGACGAGTTGTAGATTTAGATGGACCTACGAATGTTTACTGTAACCCTTGGAACTTCACATTGACGATGAAACACAGAAGTTGCATCGGGATTGAATAAAAAAGGCACAATGGCGGCTAATGTCCAGGAGGAGTAACGCTTCAAACAGTCTGTGTTGGAACATTTCCTGCGAGACCAGTAGTAGATTCCGACGCACCACTGCTGGTTTACTGTAAGCCTTGGACCTTCATATTGAAGATGAAACATAGAAATTGCAACAGGGATTAAATACAAAGGGCACAATGCCGACTTCTGTCCAGGGTTATTAATGTTTCAAACAGTCTGTGTTGGAACAGTTCCTGGGAGACGAGTAGTAGATTTAGATGGACCGACGAATGTTTACTGTAACCCTTGGAACTTCAAATTGACGATGAAACACAGAAGTTGCATCGACATTGAATACAAAAGGCACAATGGCGGCAAATGTCCAGGGGGAGTAACGCTTCAAACAGTCTGTGTTGGAACATTTCCTGCGAGACCAGTAGTAGATTTCGACGCACCACTGCTGGTTTACTGTAACCCGTGGACCTCCATATTGAAGAAGAAACACAGAAATTGCATCAGGGATTAAATACAAAAGGCACAATGCCGACTTCTGTCCAGGGGGAGTAATGTTTCAAACAGTCTGTGTTGGAACAGTTCCTGGGAGAAGAGTAGTAGATTTAGATGGACCGACGAATGTTTACTGTAACCCTTGGAACTTCAAATTGACGATGAAACACAGAAGTTGCATCGGGATTGAATACAAAAGGCACAATGGCCGCTGATGTTCAGGGGGAGTAACGCTTCAAACAGTCTGTGTTGGAACATTTCCTGCGAGACCAGTAGTAGATTCCGACGCACCACTGCTGGTTTACTGTAACCCTTGGACCTTCATATTGAAGATGAAACACAGAAATTGCATCTGGGATTAAATTCAAAAGGCACAATGCCGACTTCTGTCCAGGGGGAGTAATGTTTCAAACAGTCTGTGTTGGAACAGTTCCTGGGTGACGAGTTGTAGATTTAGATGGACCTACGAATGTTTACTGTAACCCTTGGAACTTCACATTGACGATGAAACACAGAAGTTGCATCGGGATTGAATAAAAAAGGCACAATGGCGGCTAATGTCCAGGGGGAGTAACGCTTCAAACAGGCTGTGTTGGAACATTTCCTGCGAGACCAGTAGTAGATTCCGACGCACCACTGCTGGTTTACTGTAAGCCTTGGACCTTCATATTGAAGATGAAACATAGAAATTGCAACAGGGATTAAATACAAAGGGCACAATGCCGACTTCTGTCCAGGGTTATTAATGTTTCAAACAGTCTGTGTTGGAACAGTTCCTGGGAGACGAGTAGTAGATTTAGATGGACCGACGAATGTTTACTGTAACCCTTGGAACTTCAAATTGACGATGGAACACAGAAGTTGCATCGACATTGAATACAAAAGGCACAATGGCGGCAAATGTCCAGGGGGAGTAACGATTCAAACAGTCTGTGTTGGTACATTTCCTGCGAGACCAGTAGTAGATTTCGACGCACCACTGCTGGTTTACTGTAACCCGTGGACCTCCATATTGAAGAAGAAACACAGAAATTGCATCAGGGATTAAATACAAAAATCACAATGCCGACTTCTGTCCAGGGGGAGTAATGTTTCAAACAGTCTGTGTTGGAACATTTCCTGCGAGACCAGTAGAAGATTCTGACGCACCACTGCTGGTTTACTGTAACCCTTGGACCTTCATATTGAAGATGAAACACAGAAATTGCATCTGGGATTAAATACAAAAGGCACTATGCCGACTTCTGTCCAGAGGGAGTAATGTTTCAAACAGTCTGTGTTGGAACAGTTCCTGGGAGACGAGTTGTAGATTTAGATGGACCAATGAATAGTTACTGTAACCCTTGGAACTTCAAATTGACTATGAAACACAGAAGTTGCATCGGGATTGAATACAAAAGGCACAATGGCGGCTAATGTCCAGGGGGAGTAACGCTTTAAACAGTCTGTGTTGGAACATTTCCTGCGAGACAAGTAGTAGATTCCGACGAACCACTGCTGGTTTACTGTAACCCATGGACCTTCATATTGAAGATGAAACACAGAAATTGCATCAGGGATTGAATACAAAAGGCACAATGCCGACTTCTGTCCAGGGTGAGTAATGTTTCAAACAGTCTGTGTTGGAACAGTTCCTGGGAGACGAGTAGTAGATTTAGATGGACCGACGAATGTTTACTGTAACCCTTGGAACTTCAAATTGACGATGAAACACAGAAGTTGCATCGACATTGAATACAAAAGAAACAATGGCGGCAAATGTCCAGGGGGAGTAACGCTTCAAACAGTCTGTGTTGGAACATTTCCTGCGAGACCAGTAGTAGATTTCGACGCACCACTGCTGGTTTACTGTAACCCGTGGACCTCCATATTGAAGAAGAAACACAGAAATTGCATCAGGGATTAAATACAAAAGGCACAATGCCGACTTCTGTCCAGGGGGAGTAACGTTTCAAACAGTCTGTGTTGGAACATTTCCTGCGAGACCAGTAGAAGATTCCGACGCACCACTGCTGGTTTACTGTAACCCTTGGACCTTCATATTGAAGATGAAACACAGAAATTGCATCTGGGATTAAATACAAAAGGCACAATGCCGACTTCTGTCCAGGGGGAGTAATGTTTCAAACAGTCTGTTTTGGAACAGTTCCTAGGAGACGAGTAGTAGATTTAGATGGACCGACGAATGTTTACTGTAACCCTTGGAACTTCAAATTGACGATGAAACACAGAAGTTGCATCGGGATTGAATACAAAAGGCACAATGGCGGCTAATGTCCAGGGGGAGTAACGCTTCAAACAGTCTGTGTTGGAACATTTCCTGCGAGACCAGTAGTAGATTCCGACGCACCACTGCTGCTTTACTGTAACACTTGGAACTTCATATTGAAGATGAAACACAGAAATTGCATCAGGGATTAAATACAAAAGGCACAATGCCGACTTCTGTCCAGGGGGAGTAATGTTTCAAACAGTCTGTGTTGGAACATTTCCTGCGAGACCAGTAGAAGATTCCGACTCACCACTGCTGGTTTACTGTAACCCTTGGACCTTCATATTGAAGATGAAACACAGAAATTACATCAGGGATTAAATACAAAAGGCACAATGCCGACTTCTGTCCAGGGGGAGTAATGTTTCAAACAGTCTGTTTTGGAACAGTTCCTAGGAGACGAGTAGTAGATTTAGATGGACCGACGAATGTTTACTGTAACCCTTGGATCTTCAAATTGACGATGAAACACAGAAGTTGCATCGGGATTGAATACAAAAGGCACAATGGCGGCTAATGTCCAGGTGGAGTAACGCTTCAAACAGTCTGTGTTGGAACATTTCCTGCGAGACCAGTAGTAGATTCCGACGCACCACTGCTGCTTTACTGTAACCCTTGGACCTTCATATTGAAGATGAAACACAGAAATTGCATCAGGGATTAAATACAAAAGGCTCAATGCCGAAGTCTGTCCAGGGGGAGTAATGTTTCAAACAGTCTGTGTTGTAACAGTGCCTGGGAGCCGAGTAGTAGATTTAGATGGACCGACAAATGTTTACTGTAACCCTTCGAACTTCAAATTGACGATGAAACACAGAAGTTGCATCGGGATTGAATACAAAAGGCACATTGGCGACTAATGTCCAGGGGGAGTAACGCTTCAAACAGTCTGTGTTGGAACATTTCCTGCGAGACCAGTAGTAGACTCCGACGCACCACTGCTGGTTTACTGTAACCCTTGGACCTTCATATTGAAGATGAAACACAGAAATTGCATCAGGGATTAAATACAAAAGGCACAATGCCGACATCTGTCCAGGGGGAGTAATGTTTCAAACAGTCTGTGTTGGAACAGTACCTGGGAGACGAGTAGTAGATTTAGATGGACCGATGAATGTTTACTGTAACCCTTGGAACTTCAAATTGACGATGAAACACAGAAGTTGCATCGGGATTGAATACAAAACGCACAATGGCGGCTAATGTCCAGGGGGAGTAACGCTTCAAACAGTCTGTGTTGGAACATTTCCTGCGAGACCAGTAGTAGATTCCGACGCACCACTGCTGCTTTACTGTAACCCTTGGACCTTCATATTGAAGATGAAACACAGAAATTGCATCAGGGATTAAATACAAAAGGCTCAATGCCGAAGTCTGTCCAGGGGGAGTAATGTTTCAAACAGTCTGTGTTGGAACAGTTCCTGGGAGAAGAGTAGTAGATTTAGATGGACCGACGCATGTTTACTGTAACCCTTGGAACTTCACATTGACGATGAAACAGAGAAGTTGCATCGGGATTGAATAAAAAAGGCACAATGACGGCTAATGTCCAGGGGGAGTAACGCTTCAAACAATCTGTGTTGGAACATTTCCTGCGAGACCAGTAGTAGATTCCGACGCACCACTGCTGGTTTACTGTAAGCCTTGGACCTTCATATTGAAGATGAAACATAGAAATTGCATCAGGGATTAAATACAAAGGGCATAATGCCGACTTCTGTACAGGGTTATTAATGTTTCAAACAGTCTGTGTTGGAACAGTTCCTGGGAGACGAGTAGTAGATTTAGATGGACCGACGAATGTTTACTGTAACCCGTGGACCTTCATATTGACGATGAAACACAGAAGTTGCATCGGGATTGAATAAAAAAGGCACAATGACGGCTAATGTCCAGGGGGAGTAACGCTTCAAACAATCTGTGTTGGAACATTTCCTGCGAGACCAGTAGTAGATTCCGACGCACCACTGCTGGTTTACTGTAACCCTTGGACCTTCATATTGAAGATGAAACACAGAAATTGCATCAGGGATTAAATACAAAAGGCTCAATGCCGAAGTCTGTCCAGGGGGAGTAATGTTTCAAACAGTCTGTGTTGGAACAGTGCCTGGGAGCCGAGTAGTAGATTTAGATGGACCGACAAATGTTTACTGTAAGCCTTGGAACTTCAAATTGACGATGAAACACAGAAGTTGCATCGGGATTGAATACAAAACGCACATTGGCGGCTAATGTCCAGGGGGAGTAACGCTTCAGACAGTCTGTGTTGGAAGATTTCCTGCGAGACCAGTAGTAGACTCCGACGCACCACTGCTGGTTTACTGTAACCTCTGGACCTACATGTTGAAGATTAAACACAGAAATTGCATCAGGGATTAAATACAAAAGGCACAATGCCGACTTCTGTCCAGGGGGAGTAATGTTTCAAACAGTCTGTGTTGGAACAGTTCCTGGGAGAAGAGTAGTAGATTTAGATGCACCGACGCATGTTTACTGTAACCCTTGGAACTTCAAATTGACGATGAAACACAGAAGTTGCATCGGGATTGAATACAAAAGGCACAATGGCCGCTAATGTTCAGGGGGAGTAACGCTTCAAACAGTCTGTGTTGGAACATTTCCTGCGAGACCAGTAGTAGATTCCGACGCACCACTGCTGGTTTACTGTAACCCTTGGACCTTCATATTGAAGATGAAACACTGAAATTGCATCTGGGATTAAATTCAAAAGGCACAATGCCGACTTCTGTCCAGGGGGAGTAATGTTTCAAACAGTCTGTGTTGGAACAGTTCCTGGGTGACGAGTAGTAGATTTAGATGGACCTACGAATGTTTACTGTAACCCTTGGAACTTCACATTGACGATGAAACACAGAAGTTGCATCGGGATGGAATAAAAAAGGCACAATGGCGGCTAATGTCCAGGGGGAGTAACGCTTCAAACAGTCTGTGTTGGAACATTTCCTGCGAGACCAGTAGTAGATTCCGACGCACCACTGCTGGTTTACTGTAAGCCTTGGACCTTCATATTGAAGATGAAACATAGAAATTGCATCAGGGATTAAATACAAAGGGCATAATGCCGACTTCTGTCCAGGGTTATTAATGTTTCAAACAGTCTGTGTTGGAACAGTCCCTGGGAGACGAGTAGTAGATTTAGATGGGCCGACGAATGTTTACTGTAACCCTTGGAACTTCAAATTGACGATGAAACACTGAAGTTGCATCGGGATTGAATACAAAAGGCACAATGGCGGCTAATGTCCTGGGGGAGTATCGCTTCAAACAGTCTGTGTTGGAACATTTACTGCGAGACCAGTAGAAGATTCCGACGCACCACTGCTGGTTTACTGTAACCCTTGGACCTTCATATTGAAGATGAAACACGGAAATTACATCAATGATTAAATACAAAAGGCACAATGCCGACTTCTGTCCAGGGGGAGTAATGTTTCAAATAGTCTGTTTTCGAACAGTTCCTAGGAGACGAGTAGTAGATTTAGATGGACCGACGAATGTTTGCTGTAACCCTTGGAACTTCAAATTGACGATGAAACACAGAAGTTGCATCGGGATTGAATACAAAAGGCACATTGGCGGCTAATGTCCAGGGGGAGTAAGGCTTCAAACAGTCTGTGTTGGAACATTTCCTGCGAGACCAGTAGTAGATTCCTACGCACCACTGCTGGTTTACTGTAACCCTTGGACCTTCATATTGAAGATGAAACACAGAAATTGCATCTGGGATTAAATTCAAAAGGCACAATGCCGACTTCTGTCCAGGGGGAGTAATGTTTCATACAGACTGTGTTGGAACAGTTCCTGGGTGACGAGTTGTAGATTTAGATGGACCTACGAATGTTTACTGTAACCCTTGGAACTTCACATTGACGATGAAACACAGAAGTTGCATCGGGATTGAATAAAAAAGGCACAATGGCGGCTAATGTCCAGGAGGAGTAACGCTTCAAACAGTCTGTGTTGGAACATTTCCTGCGAGACCAGTAGTAGATTCCGACGCACCACTGCTGGTTTACTGTAAGCCTTGGACCTTCATATTGAAGATGAAACATAGAAATTGCAACAGGGATTAAATACAAAGGGCACAATGCCGACTTCTGTCCAGGGTTATTAATGTTTCAAACAGTCTGTGTTGGAACAGTTCCTGGGAGACGAGTAGTAGATTTAGATGGACCGACGAATGTTTACTGTAACCCTTGGAACTTCAAATTGACGATGAAACACAGAAGTTGCATCGACATTGAATACAAAAGGCACAATGGCGGCAAATGTCCAGGGGGAGTAACGCTTCAAACAGTCTGTGTTGGAACATTTCCTGCGAGACCAGTAGTAGATTTCGACGCACCACTGCTGGTTTACTGTAACCCGTGGACCTCCATATTGAAGAAGAAACACAGAAATTGCATCAGGGATTAAATACAAAAGGCACAATGCCGACTTCTGTCCAGGGGGAGTAATGTTTCAAACAGTCTGTGTTGGAACAGTTCCTGGGAGAAGAGTAGTAGATTTAGATGGACCGACGAATGTTTACTGTAACCCTTGGAACTTCAAATTGACGATGAAACACAGAAGTTGCATCGGGATTGAATACAAAAGGCACAATGGCCGCTGATGTTCAGGGGGAGTAACGCTTCAAACAGTCTGTGTTGGAACATTTCCTGCGAGACCAGTAGTAGATTCCGACGCACCACTGCTGGTTTACTGTAACCCTTGGACCTTCATATTGAAGATGAAACACAGAAATTGCATCTGGGATTAAATTCAAAAGGCACAATGCCGACTTCTGTCCAGGGGGAGTAATGTTTCAAACAGTCTGTGTTGGAACAGTTCCTGGGTGACGAGTTGTAGATTTAGATGGACCTACGAATGTTTACTGTAACCCTTGGAACTTCACATTGACGATGAAACACAGAAGTTGCATCGGGATTGAATAAAAAAGGCACAATGGCGGCTAATGTCCAGGGGGAGTAACGCTTCAAACAGGCTGTGTTGGAACATTTCCTGCGAGACCAGTAGTAGATTCCGACGCACCACTGCTGGTTTACTGTAAGCCTTGGACCTTCATATTGAAGATGAAACATAGAAATTGCAACAGGGATTAAATACAAAGGGCACAATGCCGACTTCTGTCCAGGGTTATTAATGTTTCAAACAGTCTGTGTTGGAACAGTTCCTGGGAGACGAGTAGTAGATTTAGATGGACCGACGAATGTTTACTGTAACCCTTGGAACTTCAAATTGACGATGGAACACAGAAGTTGCATCGACATTGAATACAAAAGGCACAATGGCGGCAAATGTCCAGGGGGAGTAACGCTTCAAACAGTCTGTGTTGGTACATTTCCTGCGAGACCAGTAGTAGATTTCGACGCACCACTGCTGGTTTACTGTAACCCGTGGACCTCCATATTGAAGAAGAAACACAGAAATTGCATCAGGGATTAAATACAAAAATCACAATGCCGACTTCTGTCCAGGGGGAGTAATGTTTCAAACAGTCTGTGTTGGAACATTTCCTGCGAGACCAGTAGAAGATTCTGACGCACCACTGCTGGTTTACTGTAACCCTTGGACCTTCATATTGAAGATGAAACACAGAAATTGCATCTGGGATTAAATACAAAAGGCACTATGCCGACTTCTGTCCAGAGGGAGTAATGTTTCAAACAGTCTGTGTTGGAACAGTTCCTGGGAGACGAGTTGTAGATTTAGATGGACCAATGAATAGTTACTGTAACCCTTGGAACATCAAATTGACTATGAAACACAGAAGTTGCATCGGGATTGAATACAAAAGGCACAATGGCGGCTAATGTCCAGGGGGAGTAACGCTTTAAACAGTCTGTGTTGGAACATTTCCTGCGAGACAAGTAGTAGATTCCGACGCACCACTGCTGGTTTACTGTAACCCATGGACCTTCATATTGAAGATGAAACACAGAAATTGCATCAGGGATTGAATACAAAAGGCACAATGCCGACTTCTGTCCAGGGTGAGTAATGTTTCAAACAGTCTGTGTTGGAACAGTTCCTGGGAGACGAGTAGTAGATTTAGATGGACCGACGAATGTTTACTGTAACCCTTGGAACTTCAAATTGACGATGAAACACAGAAGTTGCATCGACATTGAATACAAAAGAAACAATGGCGGCAAATGTCCAGGGGGAGTAACGCTTCAAACAGTCTGTGTTGGAACATTTCCTGCGAGACCAGTAGTAGATTTCGACGCACCACTGCTGGTTTACTGTAACCCGTGGACCTCCATATTGAAGAAGAAACACAGAAATTGCATCAGGGATTAAATACAAAAGGCACAATGCCGACTTCTGTCCAGGGGGAGTAACGTTTCAAACAGTCTGTGTTGGAACATTTCCTGCGAGACCAGTAGAAGATTCCGACGCACCACTGCTGGTTTACTGTAACCCTTGGACCTTCATATTGAAGATGAAACACAGAAATTGCATCTGGGATTAAATACAAAAGGCACAATGCCGACTTCTGTCCAGGGGGAGTAATGTTTCAAACAGTCTGTTTTGGAACAGTTCCTAGGAGACGAGTAGTAGATTTAGATGGACCGACGAATGTTTACTGTAACCCTTGGAACTTCAAATTGACGATGAAACACAGAAGTTGCATCGGGATTGAATACAAAAGGCACAATGGCGGCTAATGTCCAGGGGGAGTAACGCTTCAAACAGTCTGTGTTGGAACATTTCCTGCGAGACCAGTAGTAGATTCCGACGCACCACTGCTGCTTTACTGTAACCCTTGGACCTTCATATTGAAGATGAAACACAGAAATTGCATCAGGGATTAAATACAAAAGGCACAATGCCGACTTCTGTCCAGGGGGAGTAATGTTTCAAACAGTCTGTGTTGGAACATTTCCTGCGAGACCAGTAGAAGATTCCGACGCACCACTGCTGGTTTACTGTAACCCTTGGACCTTCATATTGAAGATGAAACACAGAAATTACATCAGGGATTAAATACAAAAGGCACAATGCCGACTTCTGTCCAGGGGGAGTAATGTTTCAAACAGTCTGTTTTGGAACAGTTCCTAGGAGACGAGTAGTAGATTTAGATGGACCGACGAATGTTTACTGTAACCCTTGGAACTTCAAATTGACGATGAAACACAGAAGTTGCATCGGGATTGAATACAAAAGGCACAATGGCGGCTAATGTCCAGGGGGAGTAACGCTTCAAACAGTCTGTGTTGGAACATTTCCTGCGAGACCAGTAGTAGATTCCGACGCACCACTGCTGCTTTACTGTAACCCTTGGACCTTCATATTGAAGATGAAACACAGAAATTGCATCAGGGATTAAATACAAAAGGCTCAATGCCGAAGTCTGTCCAGGGGGAGTAATGTTTCAAACAGTCTGTGTTGTAACAGTGCCTGGGAGCCGAGTAGTAGATTTAGATGGACCGACAAATGTTTACTGTAACCCTTCGAACTTCAAATTGACGATGAAACACAGAAGTTGCATCGGGATTGAATACAAAAGGCACATTGGCGACTAATGTCCAGGGGGAGTAACGCTTCAAACAGTCTGTGTTGGAACATTTCCTGCGAGACCAGTAGTAGACTCCGACGCACCACTGCTGGTTTACTGTAACCCTTGGACCTTCATATTGAAGATGAAACACAGAAATTGCATCAGGGATTAAATACAAAAGGCACAATGCCGACATCTGTCCAGGGGGAGTAATGTTTCAAACAGTCTGTGTTGGAACAGTTCCTGGGAGACGAGTAGTAGATTTAGATGCACCGATGAATGTTTACTGTAACCCTTGGAACTTGAAATTGACGATGAAACACAGAAGTTGCATCGGGATTGAATACAAAAGGCACATTGGCGGCTAATGTCCAGGGGGAGTAACGCTTCAAACAGTCTGTGTTGGAACATTTCCTGCGAGACCAGTAGTAGATTTCGACGCACCACTGCTGGTTTACTGTAACCCGTGGACCTCCATATTGAAGAAGAAACACAGAAATTGCATCAGGGATTAAATACAAAAGGCACAATGCCGACTTCTGTCCAGGGGGAGTAACGTTTCAAACAGTCTGTGTTGGAACATTTCCTGCGAGACCAGTAGAAGATTCCGACGCACCACTGCAGGTTTACTGTAACCCTTGGACCTTCATATTGAAGATGAAACACAGAAATTACATCAGGGATTAAATACAAAAGGCACAATGCCGACTTCTGTCCAGGGGGAGTAATGTTTCAAACAGTCTGTTTTGAAACAGTTCCTAGGAGACGAGTAGTAGATTTAGATGGACCGACGAATGTTTACTGTAACCCTTGGAACTTCAAATTGACGATGAAACACAGAAGTTGCATCGGGATTGAATACAAAAGGCACAATGGCGGCTAATGTCCAGGGGGAGTAACGCTTCAAACAGTCTGTGTTGGAACATTTCCTGCGAGACCAGTAGTAGATTCCGACGCACCACTGCTGCTTTACTGTAACCCTTGGACCTTCATATTGAAGATGAAACACAGAAATTGCATCAGGGATTAAATACAAAAGGCTCAATGCCGAAGTCTGTCCAGGGGGAGTAATGTTTCATACAGTCTGCGTTGTAACAGTGCCTGGGAGCCGAGTAGTAGATTTAGATGGACCGACAAATGTTTACTGTAACCCTTCGAACTTCAAATTGACGATGAAACACACAAGTTGCATCGGGATTGAATACAAAAGGCACATTGGCGACTAATGTCCAGGGGGAGTAACGCTTCAAACAGTCTGTGTTGGAACATTTCCTGCGAGACCAGTAGTAGACTCCGACGCACCACTGCTGGTTTACTGTAACCCTTGGACCTTCATATTGAAGATGAAACACAGAAGTTGCATCGGGATTGACCACAAAAGGCACAATGGCGGCTAATGTCCACGGGGAGTAACGCTTCAAACAGTCTGTGTTGGAACATTTCCTGCGAGACCAGTAGTAGATTCCGACGCACAACTGCTGGTTTACTGTAACCCTTGGACCTTCATATTGAAGATGAAACACAGAAATTGCATCAGGGATTAAATACAAAAGGCTCAATGCCGAAGTCTGTCCAGGGGGAGTAATGTTTCAAACAGTCTGCGTTGTAACAGTGCCTGGGAGCCGAGTAGTAGATTTAGATGGACCGACAAATGTTTACTGTAACCCTTCGAACTTCAAATTGACGATGAAACACAGAAGTTGCATCGGGATTGAATACAAAAGGCACATTAGCGACTAATGTCCAGGGGGAGTAACGCTTCAAACAGTCTGTGTTGGAACATTTCCTGCGAGACCAGTAGTAGACTCCGACGCACCACTGCTGGTTTACTGTAACCCTTGGACCTTCATATTGAAGATGAAACACAGAAGTTGCATCGGGATTGAATACAAAAGGCACAATGGCGGCTAATGTCCAGGGGGAGTAACGCTTCAAACAGTCTGTGTTGGAACATTTCCTGCGTGACCAGTAGTAGATTCCGACGCACCACTGCTGGTTTACTGTAACCCTTGGACATTCTTATTGAAGATGAAACACAGAAATTGCATCAGGGATTAAATACAAAAGGCACAATGCCGACTTCTGTCCAGGGTGAGTAATGTTTCAAACAGTCTGTGTTGGAACAGTTCATAGGAGACGAGTAGTAGATTTAGATGGACCGACGAATGTTTACTGTAACCCTTGGAACTTCAAATTGACGATGAAACACAGAAGTTGCATCGGGATTGAATACAAAAGGCACATTGGCGGCTAATGTCCAGGGGGAGTAACGCTTCAAACAGTCTGTGTTGGAACATTTCCTGCGAGACCAGTAGTAGATTCCGACGCACAACTGCTGGTTTACTGTAACCCTTGGACCTTCATATTGAAGATGAAACACAGAAATAACATCAGGGATTAAATACAAAAGGCTCAATGCCGAAGTCTGTCCAGGGGGAGTAATGTTTCAAACAGTCTGTGTTGGAACAGTTCATAGGAGACGAGTAGTAGATTTAGATGGACCGACGAATGTTTACTGTAACCCTTGGAACTTCAAATTGACGATGAAACACAGAAGTTGCATCGGGATTGAATACAAAAGGCACAATGGCGGCTAATGTCCAGGTTGAGTAACGCTTCAAACAGTCTGTGTTGGAACATTTCCTGCGAGACCAGTAGTAGATTCCGACGCACAACTGCTGGTTTACTGTAACCCTTGGACCTTCATATTGAAGATGAAACACAGAAATAGCATCAGGGATTAAATACAAGAGGCTCAATGCCGATGTCTGTCCAGGGGGAGTAATGTTTCAAACAGTCTGTGTTGGAACAGTGCCTGGGAGACGAGTAGTAGATTTAGATGTACCGACAAATGTTTACTGTAACCCTTGGAACTTCAAATTGACGATGAAACACAGAAGTTGCATCGGGATTGAATACGAAAGGCACAATGGCGGCTAATGTCCAGGGGGATTAACACTTCAAACAGTCTATGTTGGAACATTTCCTGCCAGATCAGTAGTAGATTCCGACGCACCACTGCAGGTTTACTGTAACCCTTGGACCTTCATATTGAAGATGAAACAAAAAAATTGCATCAGGGATAAAAAACAAAAGGCACAATGCCGACTTCTGTCCAGGGGCAGTAATGTTTTAAACAGTCTGTGTTGGATCAGTTCCTGGGAGACGAGTAGTAGATTTAGATGGACCGACGAATGTTTACTGTAACCCTTGGAACTTCAAATCGACGATGAAACACAGAAGTTGCATCGGGATTGAATACAAAAGGCACAATGGCGGCTAATGTCCAGGCGGAGTAACGCTTCGAACAATCTGTGTTGGAACATGTCCTTCTTGACCAGTAGTAGATTCCGACGCACCACTGCTGGTTTACTGTAACCCTTGGACCTTCATATTGAAGATGAAACACAGAAATAACATCAGGGATTAAATACAAAAGGCTCAATGCCGAAGTCTGTCCAGGGGGAGTAATGTTTCAAACAGTCTGTGTTGGAACAGTTCATAGGAGACGAGTAGTAGATTTAGATGGACCGACGAATGTTTACTGTAACCCTTGGAACTTCAAATTGACGATGAAACACAGAAGTTGCATCGGGATTGTATACAAAAGGCACAATGGCGGCTAATGTCCAGGGGGAGTAACGCTTCAAACAGTCTGTGTTGGAACATTTCCTGCGAGACCAGTAGTAGATTCCGACGCACAACTGCTGGTTTACTGTAACCCTTGGACCTTCATATTGAAGATGAAACACAGAAATAGCATCAGGGATTAAATACAAAAGGCTCAATGCCGAAGTCTGTCCAGGGGGAGTAATGTTTCAAACAGTCTGTGTTGGAACAGTGCCTGGGAGACGAGTAGTAGATTTAGATGTACCGACAAATGTTTACTGTAACCCTTGGAACTTCAAATTGACGATGAAACACAGAAGTTGCATCGGGATTGAATACGAAAGGCACAATGGCGGCTAATGTCCAGGGGGATTAACACTTCAAACAGTCTATGTTGGAACATTTCCTGCCAGATCAGTAGTAGATTCCGACGCACCACTGCAGGTTTACTGTAACCCTTGGACCTTCATATTGAAGATGAAACAAAAAAATTGCATCAGGGATAAAAAACAAAAGGCACAATGCCGACTTCTGTCCAGGGGCAGTAATGTTTTAAACGGTCTGTGTTGGATCAGTTCCTGGGAGACGAGTAGTAGATTTAGATGGACCGACGAATGTTTACTGTAACCCTTGGAACTTCAAATCGACGATGAAACACAGAAGTTGCATCGGGATTGAATACAAAAGGCACAATGGCGGCTAATGTCCAGGCGGAGTAACGCTTCGAACAATCTGTGTTGGAACATGTCCTTCTTGACCAGTAGTAGATTCCGACGCACCACTGCTGGTTTACTGTAACCCTTGGACCTTCAGATTGAAGATGAAACACAGAAATTGCATCAGGGATTAAATACAATGGGCACAATGCCGACTTCTGTCCAGGGGAGTAATGTTTCAAACAGTCTGTGTTGGAAAAGTTCCTGGGAGACGAGTAGTAGATTTAGATGGACCGACGAATGTTTACTGTAACCCTTGGAACTTCAAATTGACGATGAAACACAGAAGTTGCATCGACATTGAATACAAAAGGCACAATGGCGGCTAATGTCCAGGGGGAGTAATGCTTCAAACAGTCTGTGTTGGAACATTTCCTGCGAGACCAGTAGTAGATTCCGACGCACCACTGCTGGTTTACTGTAACCCTTGGACCTTCATATTGAAGATGAAACACAGAAATTGCATCACGGATTAAATACAAAGGGCACAATGCCGACTTCTGTCCAGGGGGAGTAATGTTTCAAACAGTCTGTGTTGGAACAGTTCCTGGGAGACGAGTAGCATATTTAGTTGGGCCGACGAATGTTCACTGAAACCCTTGGAACTTCAAATTGACGAAGAAACACAGAAGTTGCATCGACATTGAATACAAAAGGCACAATGGCGGGTAATGTCCAGGGGGAGTAACGCTTCAAACAGTCTGTGTTGGAACATTTCCTGCGAGACCAGTAGTAGATTTCGACCCACCACAGCTGGTTTACTGTAACGCGTGGACCTCCATATTGAAGATGAAACACAGAAATTGCATCAGGGATTAAATACAAAAGGCACAATGCCGACTTCTGTAGAGTTGGAGTCATGTTTCAAACAGTCTGTGTTGGAAGATTTCCTGCGAGACCAGTAGAAGATTCCGACGCACCACTGCTGGTTTACTGTAACCCTTGGACCTTCATATTGAAGATGAAACACAGAAATTGCACCTGGGATTAAATACAAAAGGCACAATGCCGACTTCTGTCCAGGGGGAGTAATGTTTCAAACAGCCTGTGTTGGAACAGTTCCTGGGAGACGAGTAGTAGATCTAGATGGACCGAAGAATGTTTACTGTAACCCTTGGAACTTCAAATTGACGATGAAACACAGAAGTTGCATCGGGATTGAATACAAAAGGCACAATGGCGGCTAATGTCGAGGGGGAGTAATGCTTCAAACAGTCTGCGTTGGAACATTTCCTGCGAGACCAGTAGTAGATTCCGACGCACCACTGCTGGTTTACTGTAACCCTTGGACCTTCATATTGAAGATGAAACACAGAAATTGCATCAGGGATTAAGTACAAAGGGCACAATGCCGACTTCTTTCCAGGGGAAGTAATGTTTAAACAGTCTGTGTTGGAACAGTTCCTGGGAGACGAGTAGTAGATTTAGATGGACCGACGAATGTTTACTGTAACCCTTGGAACTTCAAATTGACGATGAAACACAGTAGTTGCATCGACATTGAATACAAAAGGCACAATGGCGGCTAATGTCCAGGGGGAGTAACGCTTCAAACAGTCTGTGTTGGAACATTTCCTGCGAGACCAGTAGTAGATTTCGACGCACCACTGCTGGTTTACTGTAACCCGTGGACCTCCATATTGAAGATGAAACACAGAAATTGCATCAGGGATTAAATACAAAAGGCACAATGCCGACTTCTGTCCAGGGGGAGTAATGTTTCAAACAGTCTGTGTTGGAAGATTTAATGCGAGACCAGTAGAAGATTCCGACGCACCACTGCTGGTTTACTGTAACCCTTGGACCTTCATATTGAAGATGAAACACAGAAATTGCATCTGGGATTAAATACAAAAGGCACAATGCCGACTTCTGTCCAGGGGGAGTAATGTTTCAAACAGTCTGTGTTGGAACAGTTCCTGGGAGACGAGTAGTAGATTTAGATGGACCGACGAATGTTTACTGTAACCCTTGGAACTTCAAATCGACGATGAAACACAGAAGTTGCATCGGGATTGAATACAAAAGGCACAATGGCGGCTAATGTCCAGGCGGAGTAACGCTTCAAACAGTCTGTGTTGGAACATTTCCTTCTTGACCAGTAGTAGATTCCAACGCACCACTGCTGGTATACTGTAACCCTTGGACCTTCATATTGAAGATGAAAAACAGAAATTGCATCAGGGATTAAATACAATGGGCACAATGCCGACTTCTGTCCAGGGGGAGTAATGTTTCAAACAGTCTGTGTTGGAACAGTTCCTGGGAGACGAGTAGTAGATTTAGATGGACCGACGAATGTTTACTGTAACCCTTGGAACTTCAAATTGACGATGAAACACAGAAGTTGCATCGGGATTGAATACAAAAGGCACAATGGCGGCTAATGTCCAGGGGGAGTAATGCTTCAAACAGTCTGTGTTGGAACATTTCCTGCGTGACCAGTAGTAGGTTTCGACCCACCACTGCTGGTTTACTGTAACCCGTGGACCTCCATATTGAAGATGAAACACAGAAATTGCATCAGGGATTAAATACAAAAGGCACAATGCCGACTTCTGTAGAGTTGGAGTCATGTTTCAAACAGTCTGTGTTGGAAGATTTCCTGCGAGACCAGTAGAAGATTCCGACGCACCACTGTTGGTTTACTGTAACCCTTGGACCTTCATATTGAAGATGAAACACAGAAATTGCACCTGGGATTAAATACAAAAGGCACAATGCCGACTTCTGTCCAGGGGGAGTAATGTTTCAAACAGCCTGTGTTGGAACAGTTCCTGGGAGACTAGTAGTAGATTTAGATGGACCGACGAATGTTTACTGTAACCCTTGGAACTTCAAATTGACGATGAAACACAGAAGTTGCATCGGGATTGAATACGAAAGGCACAATGGCGGCTAATGTCCAGGGGGAGTAATGCTTCAAACAGTCTGTGTTGGAACATTTCCTGCGTGACCAGTAGTAGATTTCGACGCACCAGTGCTGGTTTACTGTAACCCGTGGACCTCCATTTTGAAGATGAAACACAGAAATTGCATCAGGGATTAAATACAAAAGGCACAATGCCGACTTCTGTCCAGGGGGAGTAACGCTTCAAACAGTCTGTGTTGGAACATTTCCTGCGAGACCAGTAGAAGATTCCGACGCACCACTGCTGGTTTACTGTAACCCTTGGACCTTCATATTGAAGATGAAACACAGAAATTGCACCTGGGATTAAATACAAAAGGCACAATGCCGACTTCTGTCCAGGGGGAGTAATGTTTCAAACAGCCTGTGTTGGAACAGTTCCTGGGAGACTAGTAGTAGATTTAGATGGACCGACGAATGTTTACTGTAACCCTTGGAACTTCAAATTGACGATGAAACACAGAAGTTGCATCGGGATTGAATACGAAAGGCACAATGGCGGCTAATGTCCAGGGGGAGTAATGCTTCAAACAGTCTGTGTTGGAACATTTCCTGCGTGACCAGTAGTAGATTCCGACGCACCACTGCTGGTTTACTGTAACGCGTGGACCTCCATATTGAAGATGAAACACAGAAATTGCATCAGGGATTAAATACAAAAGGCACAATGCCGACTTCTGTAGAGTTGGAGTCATGTTTCAAACAGTCTGTGTTGGAAGATTTCCTGCGAGACCAGTAGAAGATTCCGACGCACCACTGCTGGTTTACTGTAACCCTTGGACCTTCATATTGAAGATGAAACACAGAAATTGCACCTGGGATTAAATACAAAAGGCACAATGCCGACTTCTGTCCAGGGGGAGTAATGTTTCAAACAGCCTGTGTTGGAACAGTTCCTGGGAGACGAGTAGTAGATCTAGATGGACCGAAGAATGTTTACTGTAACCCTTGGAACTTCAAATTGACGATGAAACACAGAAGTTGCATCGGGATTGAATACAAAAGGCACAATGGCGGCTAATGTCGAGGGGGAGTAATGCTTCAAACAGTCTGCGTTGGAACATTTCCTGCGAGACCAGTAGTAGATTCCGACGCACCACTGCTGGTTTACTGTAACCCTTGGACCTTCATATTGAAGATGAAACACAGAAATTGCATCAGGGATTAAGTACAAAGGGCACAATGCCGACTTCTTTCCAGGGGAAGTAATGTTTAAACAGTCTGTGTTGGAACAGTTCCTGGGAGACGAGTAGTAGATTTAGATGGACCGACGAATGTTTACTGTAACCCTTGGAACTTCAAATTGACGATGAAACACAGTAGTTGCATCGACATTGAATACAAAAGGCACAATGGCGGCTAATGTCCAGGGGGAGTAACGCTTCAAACAGTCTGTGTTGGAACATTTCCTGCGAGACCAGTAGTAGATTTCGACGCACCACTGCTGGTTTACTGTAACCCGTGGACCTCCATATTGAAGATGAAACACTGAAATTGCATCAGGGATTAAATACAAAAGGCACAATGCCGACTTCTGTCCAGGGGGAGTAATGTTTCAAACAGTCTGTGTTGGAAGATTTAATGCGAGACCAGTAGAAGATTCCGACGCACCACTGCTGGTTTACTGTAACCCTTGGACCTTCATATTGAAGATGAAACACAGAAATTGCATCTGGGATTAAATACAAAAGGCACAATGCCGACTTCTGTCCAGGGGGAGTAATGTTTCAAACAGTCTGTGTTGGAACAGTTCCTGGGAGACGAGTAGTAGATTTAGATGGACCGACGAATGTTTACTGTAACCCTTGGAACTTCAAATCGACGATGAAACACAGAAGTTGCATCGGGATTGAATACAAAAGGCACAATGGCGGCTAATGTCCAGGCGGAGTAACGCTTCAAACAGTCTGTGTTGGAACATTTCCTTCTTGACCAGTAGTAGGTTTCGACCCACCACTGCTGGTTTACTGTAACCCGTGGACCTCCATATTGGAGATGAAACACAGAAATTGCATCAGGGATTAAATACAAAAGGCACAATGCCGACTTCTGTAGAGTTGGAGTCATGTTTCAAACAGTCTGTGTTGGAAGATTTCCTGCGAGACCAGTAGAAGATTCCGACGCACCACTGCTGGTTTACTGTAACCCTTGGACCTTCATATTGAAGATGAAACACAGAAATTGCACCTGGGATTAAATACAAAAGGCACAATGCCGACTTCTGTCCAGGGGGAGTAATGTTTCAAACAGCCTGTGTTGGAACAGTTCCTGGGAGACGAGTAGTAGATTTAGATGGACCGACGAATGTTTACTGTAACCCTTGGAACTTCAAATTGACGATGAAACACAGAAGTTGCATCGGGATTGAATACGAAAGGCACAATGGCGGCTAATGTCCAGGGGGATTAACACTTCAAACAGTCTATGTTGGAACATTTCCTGCCAGATCAGTAGTAGATTCCGATGCACCACTGCTGGTTTACTGTAACCCTTGGACCTTCTTATTGAAGATGAAACACAGAAATTGCATCAGGGATAAAAAACAAAAGGCACAATGCCGACTTCTGTCCAGGGGGAGTAATGTTTTAAACAGTCTGTGTTGGATCAGTTCCTGGGAGACGAGTAGTAGATTTAGATGGACCGACGAATGTTTGCTGTAACCCTTGGAACTTCAAATTGACGATGAAACACAGTAGTTGCATCGACATTGAATACAAAAGGCACAATGGCGGCTAATGTCCAGGGGGAGTAACGCTTCAAACAGTCTGTGTTGGAACATTTCCTGCGAGACCAGTAGTAGATTTCGACGCACCACTGCTGGTTTACTGTAACCCGTGGACCTCCATATTGAAGATGAAACACAGAAATTGCATCAGGGATTAAATACAAAAGGCACAATGGCGGCTAATGTCCAGGGGGAGTAACGCTTCAAACAGTCTGTGTTGGAACATTTCCTGCGAGACCAGCAGTAGATTCCGACGCACCACTGCTGGTTTACTGTAACCCTTGGACCTTCATATTGAAGATGAAACACAGAAATTGCATCAGGGATTAAATACAAAAGGCGCAATGACGACTTCTGTCCAGGGGGAGTAATGTTTCAAACAGTCTGTGTTGGAACAGTTCCTGGGAGACGAGTATTAGATCTAGATGGACCGAAGAATGTTTACTGTAACCCTTGGAACTTCAAATTGACGATGAAACACAGAAGTTGCATCGGGATTGAATACAAAAGGCACAATGGCGGCTAATGTCCAGGGGGATTAACACTTCAAACAGTCTATGTTGGAACATTTCCTGCCAGATCAGTAGTAGATTCCGATGCACCACTGCTGGTTTACTGTAACCCTTGGACCTTCTTATTGAAGATGAAACACAGAAATTGCATCAGGGATAAAAAACAAAAGGCACAATGCCGACTTCTGTCCAGGGGGAGTAATGTTTTAAACAGTCTGTGTTGGATCAGTTCCTGGGAGACGAGTAGTAGATTTAGATGGACCGACGAATGTTTACTGTAACCCTTAAAACTTCAAATCGACAATGAAACACAGAAGTTGCATCGGGATTGAATACAAAAGGCACAATGGCGGCTAATGTCCAGGCGGAGTAACGCTTCAAACAGTCTGTGTTGGAACATTTCCTGCGAGACCAGTAGTAGATTCCGACGCACCACTGCTGGTTTACTGTAACCCTTGGACCTTCATATTGAAGATGAAACACAGAAATTGCATCAGGGATTAAGTACAAAGGGCACAATGCCGACTTCTGTCCATGGGGAGTAATGTTTAAACAGTCTGTGTTGGACAGTTCCTGGGAGACGAGTAGTAGATTTAGATGGACCGACGAATGTTTACTGTAACCCTTGGAACTTCAAATTGACGATGAAACACAGTAGTTGCATCGACATTGAATACAAAAGGCACAATGGCGGCTAATGTCCAGGGGGAGTAACGCTTCAAACAGTCTGTGTTGGAACATTTCCTGCGAGACCAGTAGTAGATTTCGACGCACCACTGCTGGTTTACTGTAACCCGTGGACCTCCATATTGAAGATGAAACACAGAAATTGCATCAGGGATTAAATACAAAAGGCACAATGCCGACTTCTGTCCAGGGGGAGTAATGTTTGAAACAGTCTGTGTTGGAACAGTTCCTGGGAGACGAGTAGTAGATTTAGATGGACCGACGAATGTTTAGTGTAACCCTTGGAACTTCAAATTGACAATGAAACACAGAAGTTGCATCGGGATTGAATACAAAAGGCACAATGGCGGCTAATGTCCAGGGGGAGTAACGCTTCAAACAGTCTGTGTTGGAACATTTCCTGCGAGACCAGCAGTAGATTCCGACGCACCACTGCTGGTTTACTGTAACCCTTGGACCTTCATATTGAAGATGAAACACAGAAATTGCATCAGGGATTAAGTACAAAGGGCACAATGCCGACTTCTGTCCAGGGGGAGTAATGTTTCAAACAGTCTGTGTTGGAACAGTTCCTGGGAGACGAGTATTAGATCTAGATGGACCAACGAATGTTTACTGTAACCCTTCGAACTTCAAATTGACGATGAAACACTGAAGTTGCATCGGGATTGAATACAAAAGGCACAATGGCGGCTAATGTCCAGGGGGAGTAACGCTTCAAACAGTCTGTGTTGGAACATTTCCTGCGACACCAGCAGTAGATTCCGACGCACAACTGCTGGTTTACTGTAACCCTTGGACCTTCATATTGAAGATGAAACACAGAAATTGCATCTGGGATTAAATACAAAAGGCACAATGCCGACTTCTGTCCAGGGGGAGTAATGTTTCAAACAGTCTGTGTTGGAACAGTTCCTGGGAGACGAGTAGTAGATTTAGATGGACCGACGAATGTTTAGTGTAACCCTTGGAACTTCAAATTGACAATGAAACACAGAAGTTGCATCGGGATTGAATACAAAAGGCACAATGGCGGCTAATGTCCAGGGGGACTAACGCTTCAAACAGTCTGTGTTGGAACATTTCCTGCGAGACCAGCAGTAGATTCCGACGCACCACTGCTGGTTTACTGTAACCCTTGGACCTTCATATTGAAGATGAAACACAGAAATTGCACCTGGGATTAAATACAAAAGGCACAATGCCGACTTCTGTCCAGGGGGAGTAATGTTTCAAACAGCCTGTGTTGGAACAGTTCCTGGGAGACGAGTAGTAGATCTAGATGGACCGAAGAATGTTTACTGTAACCCTTGGAACTTCAAATTGACGATGAAACACAGAAGTTGCATCGGGATTGAATACAAAAGGCACAATGGCGGCTAATGTCGAGGGGGAGTAATGCTTCAAACAGTCTGCGTTGGAACATTTCCTGCGAGACCAGTAGTAGATTCCGACGCACCACTGCTGGTTTACTGTAACCCTTGGACCTTCATATTGAAGATGAAACACAGAAATTGCATCAGGGATTAAGTACAAAGGGCACAATGCCGACTTCTTTCCAGGGGAAGTAATGTTTAAACAGTCTGTGTTGGAACAGTTCCTGGGAGACGAGTAGTAGATTTAGATGGACCGACGAATGTTTACTGTAACCCTTGGAACTTCAAATTGACGATGAAACACAGTAGTTGCATCGACATTGAATACAAAAGGCACAATGGCGGCTAATGTCCAGGGGGAGTAACGCTTCAAACAGTCTGTGTTGGAACATTTCCTGCGAGACCAGTAGTAGATTTCGACGCACCACTGCTGGTTTACTGTAACCCGTGGACCTCCATATTGAAGATGAAACACTGAAATTGCATCAGGGATTAAATACAAAAGGCACAATGCCGACTTCTGTCCAGGGGGAGTAATGTTTCAAACAGTCTGTGTTGGAAGATTTAATGCGAGACCAGTAGAAGATTCCGACGCACCACTGCTGGTTTACTGTAACCCTTGGACCTTCATATTGAAGATGAAACACAGAAATTGCATCTGGGATTAAATACAAAAGGCACAATGCCGACTTCTGTCCAGGGGGAGTAATGTTTCAAACAGTCTGTGTTGGAACAGTTCCTGGGAGACGAGTAGTAGATTTAGATGGACCGACGAATGTTTACTGTAACCCTTGGAACTTCAAATCGACGATGAAACACAGAAGTTGCATCGGGGTTGAATACAAAAGGCACAATGGCGGCTAATGTCCAGGGGGAGTAACGCTTCAAACAGTCTGTGTTGGAACATTTCCTTCTTGACCAGTAGTAGATTCCAACGCACCACTGCTGGTATACTGTAACCCTTGGACCTTCATATTGAAGATGAAAAACAGAAATTGCATCAGGGATTAAATACAATGGGCACAATGCCGACTTCTGTCCAGGGGGAGTAATGTTTCAAACAGTCTGTGTTGGAACAGTTCCTGGGAGACGAGTAGTAGATTTAGATGGACCGACGAATGTTTACTGTAACCCTTGGAACTTCAAATTGACGATGAAACACAGAAGTTGCATCGGGATTGAATACAAAAGGCACAATGGCGGCTAATGTCCAGGGGGAGTAATGCTTCAAACAGTCTGTGTTGGAACATTTCCTGCGTGACCAGTAGTAGGTTTCGACCCACCACTGCTGGTTTACTGTAACCCGTGGACCTCCATATTGAAGATGAAACACAGAAATTGCATCAGGGATTAAATACAAAAGGCACAATGCCGACTTCTGTAGAGTTGGAGTCATGTTTCAAACAGTCTGTGTTGGAAGATTTCCTGCGAGACCAGTAGAAGATTCCGACGCACCACTGCTGGTTTACTGTAACCCTTGGACCTTCATATTGAAGATGAAACACAGAAATTGCACCTGGGATTAAATACAAAAGGCACAATGCCGACTTCTGTCCAGGGGGAGTAATGTTTCAAACAGCCTGTGTTGGAACAGTTCCTGGGAGACGAGTAGTAGATTTAGATGGACCGACGAATGTTTACTGTAACCCTTGGAACTTCAAATTGACGATGAAACACAGAAGTTGCATCGGGATTGAATACGAAAGGCACAATGGCGGCTAATGTCCAGGGGGATTAACACTTCAAACAGTCTATGTTGGAACATTTCCTGCCAGATCAGTAGTAGATTCCGATGCACCACTGCTGGTTTACTGTAACCCTTGGACCTTCTTATTGAAGATGAAACACAGAAATTGCATCAGGGATAAAAAACAAAAGGCACAATGCCGACTTCTGTCCAGGGGGAGTAATGTTTTAAACAGTCTGTGTTGGATCAGTTCCTGGGAGACGAGTAGTAGATTTAGATGGACCGACGAATGTTTGCTGTAACCCTTGGAACTTCAAATTGACGATGAAACACAGTAGTTGCATCGACATTGAATACAAAAGGCACAATGGCGGCTAATGTCCAGGGGGAGTAACGCTTCAAACAGTCTGTGTTGGAACATTTCCTGCGAGACCAGTAGTAGATTTCGACGCACCACTGCTGGTTTACTGTAACCCGTGGACCTCCATATTGAAGATGAAACACAGAAATTGCATCAGGGATTAAATACAAAAGGCACAATGGCGGCTAATGTCCAGGGGGAGTAACGCTTCAAACAGTCTGTGTTGGAACATTTCCTGCGAGACCAGCAGTAGATTCCGACGCACCACTGCTGGTTTACTGTAACCCTTGGACCTTCATATTGAAGATGAAACACAGAAATTGCATCAGGGATTAAATACAAAAGGCGCAATGACGACTTCTGTCCAGGGGGAGTAATGTTTCAAACAGTCTGTGTTGGAACAGTTCCTGGGAGACGAGTATTAGATCTAGATGGACCGAAGAATGTTTACTGTAACCCTTGGAACTTCAAATTGACGATGAAACACAGAAGTTGCATCGGGATTGAATACAAAAGGCACAATGGCGGCTAATGTCCAGGGGGATTAACACTTCAAACAGTCTATGTTGGAACATTTCCTGCCAGATCAGTAGTAGATTCCGATGCACCACTGCTGGTTTACTGTAACCCTTGGACCTTCTTATTGAAGATGAAACACAGAAATTGCATCAGGGATAAAAAACAAAAGGCACAATGCCGACTTCTGTCCAGGGGGAGTAATGTTTTAAACAGTCTGTGTTGGATCAGTTCCTGGGAGACGAGTAGTAGATTTAGATGGACCGACGAATGTTTACTGTAACCCTTAAAACTTCAAATCGACAATGAAACACAGAAGTTGCATCGGGATTGAATACAAAAGGCACAATGGCGGCTAATGTCCAGGCGGAGTAACGCTTCAAACAGTCTGTGTTGGAACATTTCCTGCGAGACCAGTAGTAGATTCCGACGCACCACTGCTGGTTTACTGTAACCCTTGGACCTTCATATTGAAGATGAAACACAGAAATTGCATCAGGGATTAAGTACAAAGGGCACAATGCCGACTTCTGTCCATGGGGAGTAATGTTTAAACAGTCTGTGTTGGACAGTTCCTGGGAGACGAGTAGTAGATTTAGATGGACCGACGAATGTTTACTGTAACCCTTGGAACTTCAAATTGACGATGAAACACAGTAGTTGCATCGACATTGAATACAAAAGGCACAATGGCGGCTAATGTCCAGGGGGAGTAACGCTTCAAACAGTCTGTGTTGGAACATTTCCTGCGAGACCAGTAGTAGATTTCGACGCACCACTGCTGGTTTACTGTAACCCGTGGACCTCCATATTGAAGATGAAACACAGAAATTGCATCAGGGATTAAATACAAAAGGCACAATGCCGACTTCTGTCCAGGGGGAGTAATGTTTCAAACAGTCTGTGTTGGAAGATTTAATGCGAGACCAGTAGAAGATTCCGACGCACCACTGCTGGTTTACTGTAACCCTTGGACCTTCATATTGAAGATGAAACACAGAAATTGCATCTGGGATTAAATACAAAAGGCACAATGCCGACTTCTGTCCAGGGGGAGTAATGTTTCAAACAGTCTGTGTTGGAACAGTTCCTGGGAGACGAGTAGTAGATTTAGATGGACCGACGAATGTTTACTGTAACCCTTGGAACTTCAAATTGACGATGAAACACAGAATTTGCATCGGGATTGAATACAAAAGGCACAATGGCGGCTAATGTCCAGGGGGAGTAACGCTTCAAACAGTCTGTGTTGGAACATTTCCTGCGAGACCAGCAGTAGATTCCGACGCACCACTGCTGGTTTACTGTAACCCTTGGACCTTCATATTGAAGATGAAACACAGAATTTGCATGATTGATTAAATACAAACGGCAGAATGCCGACTTCTGTCCAGGGGGAGTAATGTTTCAAACAGTCTGTGTATGAACACTTCCTGGGAGACGAGTAGTAGATTTAGGTGGACCGACGAATGTTTACTGTAACCCTTGGAACTTCAAATTGACGATGAAACACAGAAGTTGCATCGGGATTGAATACAAAAGGCACAATGGCGGCTAATGTCCAGGGGGAGTAACGCTTCAAACAGTCTGTGTTGGAACATTTCCTGCGAGACCAGTAGTAGATTTCGACGCACCACTGCTGGTTTACTGTAACCCGTGGACCTCCATATTGAAGATGAAACACAGAAATTGCATCAGGGATTAAATACAAAAGGCACAATGCCGACTTCTGTCCAGGGGGAGTAATGTTTAAAACAGTCTGTGTTGGAACAGTTCCTGGGAGACGAGTAGTAGATTTAGATGGACCGACGAATGTTTAGTGTAACCCTTGGAACTTCAAATTGACAATGAAACACAGAAGTTGCATCGGGATTGAATACAAAAGGCACAATGGCGGCTAATGTCCAGGGGGAGTAACGCTTCAAACAGTCTGTGTTGGAACATTTCCTGCGAGACCAGCAGTAGATTCCGACGCACCACTGCTGGTTTACTGTAACCCTTGGACCTTCATATTGAAGATGAAACACAGAAATTGCATCAGGGATTAAGTACAAAGGGCACAATGCCGACTTCTGTCCAGGGGGAGTAATGTTTCAAACAGTCTGTGTTGGAACAGTTCCTGGGAGACGAGTATTAGATCTAGATGGACCAACGAATGTTTACTGTAACCCTTCGAACTTCAAATTGACGATGAAACACAGAAGTTGCATCGGGATTGAATACAAAAGGCACAATGGCGGCTAATGTCCAGGGGGAGTAACGCTTCAAACAGTCTGTGTTGGAACATTTCCTGCGAGACCAGCAGTAGATTCCGACGCACAACTGCTGGTTTACTGTAACCCTTGGACCTTCATATTGAAGATGAAACACAGAAATTGCATCTGGGATTAAATACAAAAGGCACAATGCCGACTTCTGTCCAGGGGGAGTAATGTTTCAAACAGTCTGTGTTGGAACAGTTCCTGGGAGACGAGTAGTAGATTTAGATGGACCGACGAATGTTTAGTGTAACCCTTGGAACTTCAAATTGACAATGAAACACAGAAGTTGCATCGGGATTGAATACAAAAGGCACAATGGCGGCTAATGTCCAGGGGGAGTAACGCTTCAAACAGTCTGTGTTGGAACATTTCCTGCGAGACCAGCAGTAGATTCCGACGCACCACTGCTGGTTTACTGTAACCCTTGGACCTTCATATTGAAGATGAAACACAGAAATTGCATCAGGGATTAAATACAAAAGGCGCAATGACGACTTCTGTCCAGGGGGAGTAATGTTTCAAACAGTCTGTGTTGGAACAGTTCCTGGGAGACGAGTATTAGATCTAGATGGACCAACGAATGTTTACTGTAACCCTTGGAACGTCAAATTGACGATGAAACACAGAAGTTGCATCGGGATTGAATACAAAAGGCACAATGGCGGCTAACGTCCAGGGGGAGTAACGCTTCAAACAGTCTGTGTTGGAACATTTCCTGCGAGACCAGTAGTAGATTCCGACGCACAACTGCTGGTTTACTGTAACCCTTGGACCTTCATATTGAAGATGAAACACAGAAATTGCATCAGGGATTAAATACAAAAGGCTCAATGCCGAAGTCTGTCCAGGGGGAGTAATGTTTCAAACAGTCTGTGTTGGAACAGTGCCTGGGAGACGAGTAGTAGATTTAGATGGACCGATGAATGTTTACTGTAACCCTTGGAACTTCAAATTGACGATGAAACACAGAAGTTGCATCGGGATTGAATACGAAAGGCACAATGGCGGCTAATGTCCAGGTGTATTAACACTTCAAACAGTCTATGTTGGAACATTTCCAGCCAAATCAGTAGTAGATTCCAACGCACCACTGCTGGTTTACTGTAACCCTTGGACCTTCATATTGAAAATGAAACACAGAAATTGCATCAGGGATAAAAAACAAAAAGCACAATGCCGACTTCTGTCCAGGGGGAGTAATGTTTGAAACAGTCTGTTTTGGAACAGTTCCTGGGAGACGAGTAGTAGATTTAGATGGACCGACGAATGTTTACTGTAACCCTTGGAACTTCAAATTGACGATGAAACACTGAAGTTGCATCGGGATTGAATACAAAAGGCACAATGGCGGCTAATGTCCAGAGGGAGTAATGCTTCAAACAGTCTGTGTTGGAACATTTCCTGCGAGACCAGTAGTAGATTCCGACACACCACTGCTGGTTTACTTGGACCTTCATATTGAAGATGAAACACAGAAATTGCATCAGGGATTAAATACAAAAGGCACAATGCCGACTTCTGTCCAGGGGGAGTAATGTTTCAAACAGTCTGTGTTGGAACATTTCCTGCGAGACCAGTAGAAGATTCCGACGCACCACTGCTGGTTTACTGTAACCCTTGGACCTTCATATTGAAGATGAAACACAGAAATTACATCAGGGATTAAATACAAAGGGCACAATGCCGACTTCTGTCCAGGGGGAGTAATGTTTCAAACAGTCTGTGTTGGAACAGTTCCTGGGAGACGAGTAGTAGATTTAGATGGACCGACGAATGTTTACTGTAACCCTTGGAACTTCAAATTGACGATGAAACACAGAAGTTGCATCGGGATTGAATACAAAAGGCACAATGGCGGCTAATGTCCAGGTTGAGTAACGCTTCAAACAGTCTGTGTTGGAACATTTCCTGCGAGACCAGTAGTAGATTCCGGCGCACCACTGCTGGTTTACTGTAACCCTTCGACCTTCATATTGAAGATGAAACACAGAAATTGCATCAGGGATTAAATACAAAAGGCACAATGCCGACTTCTGTCCAGGGGGAGTAATGTTTCAAACAGTCTGTGTTGGAAGATTTAATGCGAGACCAGTAGAAGATTCCGACGCACCACTGCTGGTTTACTGTAACCCTTGGACCTTCATATTGAAGATGAAACACAGAAATTGCATCTGGGATTAAATACAAAAGGCACAATGCCGACTTCTGTCCAGGGGGAGTAATGTTTCAAACAGTCTGTGTTGGAACAGTTCCTGGGAGACGAGTAGTAGATTTAGATGGACCGACGAATGTTTACTGTAACCCTTGGAACTTCAAATTGACAATGAAACACAGAAGTTGCATCGGGATTGAATACAAAAGGCACAATGGCGGCTAATGTCCAGGGGGAGTAACGCTTCAAACAGTCTGTGTTGGAACATTTCCTGCGAGACCAGCAGTAGATTCCGACGCACCACTGCTGGTTTACTGTAACCCTTGGACCTTCATATTGAAGATGAAACACAGAAATTGCATCAGGGATTAAATACAAAAGGCGCAATGACGACTTCTGTCCAGGGGGAGTAATGTTTCAAACAGTCTGTGTTGGAACAGTTCCTGGGAGACGAGTATTAGATCTAGATGGACCGAAGAATGTTTACTGTAACCCTTGGAACTTCAAATTGACGATGAAACACAGAAGTTGCATCGGGATTGAATACAAAAGGCACAATGGCGGCTAATGTCCAGGGGGATTAACACTTCAAACAGTCTATGTTGGAACATTTCCTGCCAGATCAGTAGTAGATTCCGATGCACCACTGCTGGTTTACTGTAACCCTTGGACCTTCTTATTGAAGATGAAACACAGAAATTGCATCAGGGATAAAAAACAAAAGGCACAATGCCGACTTCTGTCCAGGGGGAGTACTGTTTTAAACAGTCTGTGTTGGATCAGTTCCTGGGAGACGAGTAGTAGATTTAGATGGACCGACGAATGTTTACTGTAACCCTTGGAACTTCAAATCGACAATGAAACACAGAAGTTGCATCGGGATTGAATACAAAAGGCACAATGGCGGCTAATGTCCAGGCGGAGTAACGCTTCAAACAGTCTGTGTTGGAACATTTCCTGCGAGACCAGTAGTAGATTCCGACGCACCACTGCTGGTTTACTGTAACCCTTGGACCTTCATATTGAAGATGAAACACAGAAATTGCATCAGGGATTAAGTACAAAGGGCACAATGCCGACTTCTGTCCAGGGGGAGTAATGTGTAAACAGTCTGTGTTGGACAGTTCCTGGGAGACGAGTAGTAGATTTAGATGGACCGACGAATGTTTACTGTAACCCTTGGAACTTCAAATTGACGATGAAACACAGTAGTTGCATCGACATTGAATACAAAAGGCACAATGGCGGCTAATGTCCAGGGGGAGTAACGCTTCAAACAGTCTGTGTTGGAACATTTCCTGCGAGACCAGCAGTAGATTCCGACGCACCACTGCTGGTTTACTGTAACCCTTGGACCTTCATATTGAAGATGAAACACAGAAATTGCATCAGGGATTAAATACAAAAGGCACAATGACGACTTCTGTCCAGGGGGAGTAATGTTTCAAACAGTCTGTGTTGGAACAGTTCCTGGGAGACGAGTATTAGATCTAGATGGACCAACGAATGTTTACTGTAACCCTTGGAACTTCAAATTGACGATGAAACACAGAAGTTGCATCGGGATTGAATACAAAAGGCACAATGGCGGCTAATGTCCAGGGGGAGTAACGCTTCAAACAGTCTGTGTTGGAACATTTCCTGCGAGACCAGTAGTAGATTCCGACGCACAACTGCTGGTTTACTGTAACCCTTGGACCTTCATATTGAAGATGAAACACAGAAATTGCATCAGGGATTAAATACAAAAGGCTCAATGCCGAAGTCTGTCCAGGGGGAGTAATGTTTCAAACAGTCTGTGTTGGAACAGTGCCTGGGAGACGAGTAGTAGATTTAGATGGACCGATGAATGTTTACTGTAACCCTTGGAACTTCAAATTGACGATGAAACACAGAAGTTGCATCGGGATTGAATACGAAAGGCACAATGGCGGCTAATGTCCAGGAGGATTAACACTTCAAACAGTCTATGTTGGAACATTTCCTGCCAAATCAGTAGTAGATTCCAACGCACCACTGCTGGTTTACTGTAACCCTTGGACCTTCATATTGAAAATGAAACACAGAAATTGCATCAGGGATAAAAAACAAAAAGCACAATGCCGACTTCTGTCCAGGGGGAGTAATGTTTGAAACAGTCTGTTTTGGAACAGTTCCTGGAAGACGAGTAGTAGATTTAGATGGACCGACGAATGTTTACTGTAACCCTTGGAACTTCAAATTGACGATGAAACACTGAAGTTGCATCGGGATTGAATACAAAAGGCACAATGGCGGCTAATGTCCAGAGGGAGTAATGCTTCAAACAGTCTGTGTTGGAACATTTCCTGCGAGACCAGTAGTAGATACCGACACACCACTGCTGGTTTACTTGGACCTTCATATTGAAGATGAAACACAGAAATTGCATCAGGGATTAAATACAAAAGGCACAATGCCGACTTCTGTCCAGGGGGAGTAATGTTTCAAACAGTCTGTGTTGGAACATTTCCTGCGAGACCAGTAGAAGATTCCGACGCACCACTGCTGGTTTACTGTAACCCTTGGACCTTCATATTGAAGATGAAACACAGAAATTACATCAGGGATTAAATACAAAAGGCACAATGCCGACTTCTGTCCAGGGGGAGTAATGTTTCAAACAGTCTGTGTTGGAACAGTTCCTGGGAGACGAGTAGTAGATTTAGATGGACCGACGAATGTTTACTGTAACCCTTGGAACTTCAAATTGACGATGAAACACAGAAGTTGCATCGGGATTGAATACAAAAGGCACAATGGCGGCTAATGTCCAGGTTGAGTAACGCTTCAAACAGTCTGTGTTGGAACATTTCCTGCGAGACCAGTAGTAGATTCCGGCGCACCACTGCTGGTTTACTGTAACCCTTGGACCTTCATATTGAAGATGAAACACAGAAATTGCATCAGGGATTAAATACAAAAGGCACAATGCCGACTTCTGTCCAGGGGGAGTAATGTTTCAAACAGTCTGTGTTGGAAGATTTAATGCGAGACCAGTAGAAGATTCCGACGCACCACTGCTGGTTTACTGTAACCCTTGGACCTTCATATTGAAGATGAAACACAGAAATTGCATCTGGGATTAAATACAAAAGGCACAATGCCGACTTCTGTCCAGGGGGAGTAATGTTTCAAACAGTCTGTGTTGGAACAGTTCCTGGGAGACGAGTAGTAGATTTAGATGGACCGACGAATGTTTACTGTAACCCTTGGAACTTCAAATTGACAATGAAACACAGAAGTTGCATCGGGATTGAATACAAAAGGCACAATGGCGGCTAATGTCCAGGGGGAGTAACGCTTCAAACAGTCTGTGTTGGAACATTTCCTGCGAGACCAGCAGTAGATTCCGACGCACCACTGCTGGTTTACTGTAACCCTTGGACCTTCATATTGAAGATGAAACACAGAAATTGCATCAGGGATTAAATACAAAAGGCGCAATGACGACTTCTGTCCAGGGGGAGTAATGTTTCAAACAGTCTGTGTTGGAACAGTTCCTGGGAGACGAGTATTAGATCTAGATGGACCGAAGAATGTTTACTGTAACCCTTGGAACTTCAAATTGACGATGAAACACAGAAGTTGCATCGGGATTGAATACAAAAGGCACAATGGCGGCTAATGTCCAGGGGGATTAACACTTCAAACAGTCTATGTTGGAACATTTCCTGCCAGATCAGTAGTAGATTCCGATGCACCACTGCTGGTTTACTGTAACCCTTGGACCTTCTTATTGAAGATGAAACACAGAAATTGCATCAGGGATAAAAAACAAAAGGCACAATGCCGACTTCTGTCCAGGGGGAGTAATGTTTTAAACAGTCTGTGTTGGATCAGTTCCTGGGAGACGAGTAGTAGATTTAGATGGACCGACGAATGTTTACTGTAACCCTTGGAACTTCAAATCGACAATGAAACACAGAAGTTGCATCGGGATTGAATACAAAAGGCACAATGGCGGCTAATGTCCAGGCGGAGTAACGCTTCAAACAGTCTGTGTTGGAACATTTCCTGCGAGACCAGTAGTAGATTCCGACGCACCACTGCTGGTTTACTGTAACCCTTGGACCTTCATATTGAAGATGAAACACAGAAATTGCATCAGGGATTAAGTACAAAGGGCACAATGCCGACTTCTGTCCAGGGGGAGTAATGTTTAAACAGTCTGTGTTGGACAGTTCCTGGGAGACGAGTAGTAGATTTAGATGGACCGACGAATGTTTACTGTAACCCTTGGAACTTCAAATTGACGATGAAACACAGTAGTTGCATCGACATTGAATACAAAAGGCACAATGGCGGCCAATGTCCAGGGGGAGTAACGCTTCAAACAGTCTGTGTTGGAACATTTCCTGCGAGACCAGTAGTAGATTTCGACGCACCACTGCTGGTTTACTGTAACCCGTGGACCTCCATATTGAAGATGAAACACAGAAATTGCATCAGGGATTAAATACAAAAGGCACAATGCCGACTTCTGTCCAGGGGGAGTAATGTTTCAAACAGTCTGTGTTGGAAGATTTAATGCGAGACCAGTAGAAGATTCCGACGCACCACTGCTGGTTTACTGTAACCCTTGGACCTTCATATTGAAGGTGAAACACAGAAATTGCATCTGGGATTAAATACAAAAGGCACAATGCCGACTTCTGTCCAGGGGGAGTAATGTTTCAAACAGTCTGTGTTGGAACAGTTCCTGGGAGACGAGTAGTAGATTTAGATGGACCGACGAATGTTTACTGTAACCCTTGGAACTTCAAATTGACAATGAAACACAGAAGTTGCATCGGGATTGAATACAAAAGGCACAATGGCGGCTAATGTCCAGGGGGAGTAACGCTTCAAACAGTCTGTGTTGGAACATTTCCTGCGAGACCAGCAGTAGATTCCGACGCACCACTGCTGGTTTACTGTAACCCTTGGACCTTCATATTGAAGATGAAACACAGAAATTGCATCAGGGATTAAATACAAAAGGCGCAATGACGACTTCTGTCCAGGGGGAGTAATGTTTCAAACAGTCTGTGTTGGAACAGTTCCTGGGAGACGAGTATTAGATCTAGATGGACCGAAGAATGTTTACTGTAACCCTTGGAACTTCAAATTGACGATGAAACACAGAAGTTGCATCGGGATTGAATACAAAAGGCACAATGGCGGCTAATGTCCAGGGGGAGTAACGCTTCAAACAGTCTGTGTTGGAACATTTCCTGCGAGACCAGTAGTAGATTTCGACGCACCACTGCTGGTTTACTGTAACCCGTGGACCTCCATATTGAAGATGAAACACAGAAATTGCATCAGGGATTAAATACAAAAGGCACAATGCCGACTTCTGTCCAGGGGGAGTAATGTTTCAAACAGTCTGTGTTGGAACAGTTCCTGGGAGACGAGTAGTAGATTTAGATGGACCGACGAATGTTTAGTGTAACCCTTGGAACTTCAAATTGACAATGAAACACAGAAGTTGCATCGGGATTGAATACAAAAGGCACAATGGCGGCTAATGTCCAGGGGGAGTAACGCTTCAAACAGTCTGTGTTGGAACATTTCCTGCGAGACCAGCAGTAGATTCCGACGCACCACTGCTGGTTTACTGTAACCCTTGGACCTTCATATTGAAGATGAAACACAGAAATTGCATCAGGGATTAAATACAAAAGGCGCAATGACGACTTCTGTCCAGGGGGCGTAATGTTTCAAACAGTCTGTGTTGGAACAGTTCCTGGGAGACGAGTATTAGATCTAGATGGACCAACGAATGTTTACTGTAACCCTTGGAACTTCAAATTGACGATGAAACACAGAAGTTGCATCGGGATTGAATACAAAAGGCACAATGGCGGCTAATGTCCAGGGGGAGTAACGCTTCAAACAGTCTGTGTTGGAACATTTCCTGCGAGACCAGCAGTAGATTCCGACGCACAACTGCTGGTTTACTGTAACCCTTGGACCTTCATATTGAAGATGAAACACAGAAATTGCATCTGGGATTAAATACAAAAGGCACAATGCCGACTTCTGTCCAGGGGGAATAATGTTTCAAACAGTCTGTGTTGGAACAGTTCCTGGGAGACGAGTAGTAGATTTAGATGGACCGACGAATGTTTAGTGTAACCCTTGGAACTTCAAATTGACAATGAAACACAGAAGTTGCATCGGGATTGAATACAAAAGGCACAATGGCGGCTAATGTCCAGGGGGAGTAACGCTTCAAACAGTCTGTGTTGGAACATTTCCTGCGAGACCAGCAGTAGATTCCGACGCACCACTGCTGGTTTACTGTAACCCGTGGACCTCCATATTGAAGATGAAACACAGAAATTGCATCAGGGATTAAATACAAAAGGCACAATGCCGACTTCTGTCCAGGGGGAGTAATGTTTCAAACAGTCTGTGTTGGAAGATTTAATGCGAGACCAGTAGAAGATTCCGACGCACCACTGCTGGTTTACTGTAACCCTTGGACCTTCATATTGAAGGTGAAACACAGAAATTGCATCTGGGATTAAATACAAAAGGCACAATGCCGACTTCTGTCCAGGGGGAGTAATGTTTCAAACAGTCTGTGTTGGAACAGTTCCTGGGAGACGAGTAGTAGATTTAGATGGACCGACGAATGTTTACTGTAACCCTTGGAACTTCAAATTGACAATGAAACACAGAAGTTGCATCGGGATTGAATACAAAAGGCACAATGGCGGCTAATGTCCAGGGGGAGTAACGCTTCAAACAGTCTGTGTTGGAACATTTCCTGCGAGACCAGCAGTAGATTCCGACGCACCACTGCTGGTTTACTGTAACCCTTGGACCTTCATATTGAAGATGAAACACAGAAATTGCATCAGGGATTAAATACAAAAGGCGCAATGACGACTTCTGTCCAGGGGGAGTAATGTTTCAAACAGTCTGTGTTGGAACAGTTCCTGGGAGACGAGTATTAGATCTAGATGGACCAACGAATGTTTACTGTAACCCTTGGAACTTCAAATTGACGATGAAACACAGAAGTTGCATCGGGATTGAATACAAAAGGCACAATGGCGGCTAATGTCCAGGGGGAGTAACGCTTCAAACAGTCTGTGTTGGAACATTTCCTGCGAGACCAGCAGTAGATTCCGACGCACAACTGCTGGTTTACTGTAACCCTTGGACCTTCATATTGAAGATGAAACACAGAAATTGCATCTGGGATTAAATACAAAAGGCACAATGCCGACTTCTGTCCAGGGGGAATAATGTTTCAAACAGTCTGTGTTGGAACAGTTCCTGGGAGACGAGTAGTAGATTTAGATGGACCGACGAATGTTTAGTGTAACCCTTGGAACTTCAAATTGACAATGAAACACAGAAGTTGCATCGGGATTGAATACAAAAGGCACAATGGCGGCTAATGTCCAGGGGGAGTAACGCTTCAAACAGTCTGTGTTGGAACATTTCCTGCGAGACCAGCAGTAGATTCCGACGCACCACTGCTGGTTTACTGCAACCCTTGGACCTTCATATTGAAGATGAAACACAGAAATTGCATCAGGGATTAAATACAAAAGGCGCAATGACGACTTCTGTCCAGGGGGAGTAATGTTTCAAACAGTCTGTGTTGGAACAGTTCCTGGGAGACGAGTATTAGATCTAGATGGACCAACGAATGTTTACTGTAACCCTTGGAACTTCAAATTGACGATGAAACACAGAAGTTGCATCGGGATTGAATACAAAAGGCACAATGGCGGCTAATGTCCAGGGGGATTAACACTTCAAACAGTCTATGTTGGAACATTTCCTGCCAGATCAGTAGTAGATTCCAACGCACCACTGCTGGTTTACTGTAACCCTTGGACCTTCATATTGAAAATGAAACACAGAAATTGCATCAGGGATAAAAAACAAAAAGCACAATGCCGACTTCTGTCCAGGGGGAGTAATGTTTGAAACAGTCTGTTTTGGAACAGTTCCTGGAAGACGAGTAGTAGATTTAGATGGACCGACGAATGATTACTGTAACCCTTGGAACTTCAAATTGACGATGAAACACTGAAGTTGCATCGGGATTGAATACAAAAGGCACAATGGCGGCTAATGTCCAGAGGGAGTAATGCTTCAAACAGTCTGTGTTGGAACATTTCCTGCGAGACCAGTAGTAGATTCCGACACACCACTGCTGGTTTACTTGGACCTTCATATTGAAGATGAAACACAGAAATTGCATCAGGGATTAAATACAAAAGGCACAATGCCGACTTCTGTCCAGGGGGAGTAATGTTTCAAACAGTCTGTGTTGGAACATTTCCTGCGAGACCAGTAGAAGATTCCGACGCACCACTGCTGGTTTACTGTAACCCTTGGACCTTCATATTGAAGATGAAACACAGAAATTACATCAGGGATTAAATACAAAAGGCACAATGCCGACTTCTGTCCAGGGGGAGTAATGTTTCAAACAGTCTGTGTTGGAACAGTTCCTGGGAGACGAGTATTAGATCTAGATGGACCAACGAATGTTTACTGTAACCCTTGGAACTTCAAATTGACGATGAAACACAGAAGTTGAATCGGGATTGAATACAAAAGGCACAATGGCGGCTAATGTCCAGGGGGAGTAACGCTTCAAACAGTCTGTGTTGGAACATTTCCTGCGAGACCAGTAGTAGATTCCGACGCACAACTGCTGGTTTACTGTAACCCTTGGACCTTCATATTGAAGATGAAACACAGAAATTGCATCAGGGATTAAATACAAAAGGCTCAATGCCGAAGTCTGTCCAGGGGGAGTAATGTTTCAAACAGTCTGTGTTGGAACAGTGCCTGGGAGACGAGTAGTAGATTTAGATGGACCGATGAATGTTTACTGTAACCCTTGGAACTTCAAATTGACGATGAAACACAGAAGTTGCATCGGGATTGAATACGAAAGGCACAATGGCGGCTAATGTCCAGGGGGATTAACACTTCAAACAGTCTATGTTGGAACATTTCCTGCCAGATCAGTAGTAGATTCCAACGCACCACTGCTGGTTTACTGTAACCCTTGGACCTTCATATTGAAAATGAAACACAGAAATTGCATCAGGGATAAAAAACAAAAAGCACAATGCCGACTTCTGTCCAGGGGGAGTAATGTTTGAAACAGTCTGTTTTGGAACAGTTCCTGGAAGACGAGTAGTAGATTTAGATGGACCGACGAATGTTTACTGTAACCCTTGGAACTTCAAATTGACGATGAAACACTGAAGTTGCATCGGGATTGAATACAAAAGGCACAATGGCGGCTAATGTCCAGAGGGAGTAATGCTTCAAACAGTCTGTGTTGGAACATTTCCTGCGAGACCAGTAGTAGATTCCGACACACCACTGCTGGTTTACTTGGACCTTCATATTGAAGATGAAACACAGAAATTGCATCAGGGATTAAATACAAAAGGCACAATGCCGACTTCTGTCCAGGGGGAGTAATGTTTCAAACAGTCTGTGTTGGAACATTTCCTGCGAGACCAGTAGAAGATTCCGACGCACCACTGTTGGTTTACTGTAACCCTTGGACCTTCATATTGAAGATGAAACACAGAAATTACATCAGGGATTAAATACAAAAGGCACAATGCCGACTTCTGTCCAGGGGGAGTAATGTTTCAAACAGTCTGTGTTGGAACAGTTCCTGGGAGACGAGTAGTAGATTTAGATGGACCGACGAATGTTTACTGTAACCCTTGGAACTTCAAATTGACGATGAAACACAGAAGTTGCATTGGGATTGAATACAAAAGGCACAATGGCGGCTAATGTCCAGGGGGAGTAACGCTTCAAACACTCTGTGTTGGAACATTTCCTGCGAGACCAGCAGTAGATTCCGACGCACCACTGCTGGTTTACTGTAACCCTTGGACCTTCACATTGAAGATGAAACACAGAAATTGCATCTCGGATTAAATACAAAAGGCACAATGCCGACTTCTGTACAGGGGAGTAATGTTTCAACCAGTCTGTGTTGGAACATTTCCTGCGAGCCCAGTACTAGATTTCGACGCACCACTGCTGGTTTAGTGTTACCCTTGGACCTTCTTATTGAAGATGAAACACAGAAGTTGCATCGGGATTCACCACAAAAGGCACAATGGCGGCTAATGTCCAGGGGGAGTAACGCTTCAAACAGTCTGTGTTGGAACATTTCCTGCGAGACCAGTAGTAGATTTCGACGCACCACTGCTGGTTTACTGTTACCCGTGGACCTCCATATTGAAGATGAAACACAGAAATTGCATCAGGGATTAAATACAAAAGGCACAATGCCGACTTCTGTCCAGGGGGAGTAATGTTTCAAACAGTCTGTGTTGGAACAGTTCCTGGGAGACGAGTAGGAGATTTAGATGGACCGACGAATGTTTAGTGTAACCCTTGGAACTTCAAATTGACAATGAAACACAGAAGTTGCATCGGGATTGAATACGAAAGGCACAATGGCGGCTAATGTCCAGGGGGAGTAACGCTTCAAACAGTCTGTGTTGGAACATTTCCTGCGAGACCAGCAGTAGATTCCGACGCACCACTGCTGGTTTACTGTAACCCTTGGACCTTCATATTGAAGATGAAACACAGAAATTGCATCAGGGATTAAATACAAAAGGCGCAATGACGACTTCTGTCCAGGGGGAGTAATATTTCAAACAGTCTGTGTTGGAACAGTTCCTGGGAGACGAGTATTAGATCTAGATGGACCAACGAATGTTTACTGTAACCCTTGGAACTTCAAATTGACGATGAAACACAGAAGTTGCATCGGGATTGAATACAAAAGGCACAATGGCGGCTAATGTCCAGGGGGAGTAACGCTTCAAACAGTCTGTGTTGGAACATTTCCTGCGAGACCAGCAGTAGATTCCGACGCACAACTGCTGGTTTACTGTAACCCTTGGACCTTCATATTGAAGATGAAACACAGAAATTGCATCTGGGATTAAATACAAAAGGCACAATGCCGACTTCTGTCCAGGGGGAATAATGTTCCAAACAGTCTGTGTTGGAACAGTTCCTGGGAGACGAGTAGTAGATTTAGATGGACCGACGAATGTTTAGTGTAACCCTTGGAACTTCAAATTGACAATGAAACACAGAAGTTGCATCGGGATTGAATACAAAAGGCACAATGGCGGCTAATGTCCAGGGGGAGTAACGCTTCAAACAGTCTGTGTTGGAACATTTCCTGCGAGACCAGCAGTAGATTCCGACGCACCACTGCTGGTTTACTGTAACCCTTGGACCTTCATATTGAAGATGAAACACAGAAATTGCATCAGGGATTAAATACAAAAGGCGCAATGACGACTTCTGTCCAGGGGGAGTAATGTTTCAAACAGTCTGTGTTGGAACAGTTCCTGGGAGACGAGTATTAGATCTAGATGGACCAACGAATGTTTACTGTAACCCTTGGAACTTCAAATTGACGATGAAACACAGAAGTTGCATCGGGATTGAATACAAAAGGCACAATGGCGGCTAATGTCCAGGGGGAGTAACGCTTCAAACAGTCTGTGTTGGAACATTTCCTGCGAGACCAGTAGTAGATTTCGACGCACCACTGCTGGTTTACTGTTACCCGTGGACCTCCATATTGAAGATGAAACACAGAAATTGCATCAGGGATTAAATACAAAAGGCACAATGCCGACTTCTGTCCAGGGGGAGTAATGTTTCAAACAGTCTGTGTTGGAACAGTTCCTGGGAGACGAGTAGTAGATTTAGATGGACCGACGAATGTTTAGTGTAACCCTTGGAACTTCAAATTGACAATGAAACACAGAAGTTGCATCGGGATTGAATACAAAAGGCACAATGGCGGCTAATGTCCAGGGGGAGTAACGCTTCAAACAGTCTGTGTTGGAACATTTCCTGCGAGACCAGCAGTAGATTCCGACGCACAACTGCTGGTTTACTGTAACCCTTGGACCTTCATATTGAAGATGAAACACAGAAATTGCATCTGGGATTAAATACAAAAGGCACAATGCCGACTTCTGTCCAGGGGGAATAATGTTTCAAACAGTCTGTGTTGGAACAGTTCCTGGGAGACGAGTAGTAGATTTAGATGGACCGACGAATGTTTAGTGTAACCCTTGGAACTTCAAATTGACAATGAAACACAGAAGTTGCATCGGGATTGAATACAAAAGGCACAATGGCGGCTAATGTCCAGGGGGAGTAACGCTTCAAACAGTCTGTGTTGGAACATTTCCTGCGAGACCAGCAGTAGATTCCGACGCACCACTGCTGGTTTACTGTAACCCTTGGACCTTCATATTGAAGATGAAACACAGAAATTGCATCAGGGATTAAATACAAAAGGCGCAATGACGACTTCTGTCCAGGGGGAGTAATGTTTCAAACAGTCTGTGTTGGAACAGTTCCTGGGAGACGAGTATTAGATCTAGATGGACCAACGAATGTTTACTGTAACCCTTGGAACTTCAAATTGACGATGAAACACAGAAGTTGCATCGGGATTGAATACAAAAGGCACAATGGCGGCTAATGTCCAGGGGGATTAACACTTCAAACAGTCTATGTTGGAACATTTCCTGCCAGATCAGTAGTAGATTCCAACGCACCACTGCTGGTTTACTGTAACCCTTGGACCTTCATATTGAAAATGAAACACAGAAATTGCATCAGGGATAAAAAACAAAAAGCACAATGCCGACTTCTGTCCAGGGGGAGTAATGTTTGAAACAGTCTGTTTTGGAACAGTTCCTGGAAGACGAGTAGTAGATTTAGATGGACCGACGAATGATTACTGTAACCCTTGGAACTTCAAATTGACGATGAAACACTGAAGTTGCATCGGGATTGAATACAAAAGGCACAATGGCGGCTAATGTCCAGAGGGAGTAATGCTTCAAACAGTCTGTGTTGGAACATTTCCTGCGAGACCAGTAGTAGATTCCGACACACCACTGCTGGTTTACTTGGACCTTCATATTGAAGATGAAACACAGAAATTGCATCAGGGATTAAATACAAAAGGCACAATGCCGACTTCTGTCCAGGGGGAGTAATGTTTCAAACAGTCTGTGTTGGAACATTTCCTGCGAGACCAGTAGAAGATTCCGACGCACCACTGCTGGTTTACTGTAACCCTTGGACCTTCATATTGAAGATGAAACACAGAAATTACATCAGGGATTAAATACAAAAGGCACAATGCCGACTTCTGTCCAGGGGGAGTAATGTTTCAAACAGTCTGTGTTGGAACAGTTCCTGGGAGACGAGTATTAGATCTAGATGGACCAACGAATGTTTACTGTAACCCTTGGAACTTCAAATTGACGATGAAACACAGAAGTTGAATCGGGATTGAATACAAAAGGCACAATGGCGGCTAATGTCCAGGGGGAGTAACGCTTCAAACAGTCTGTGTTGGAACATTTCCTGCGAGACCAGTAGTAGATTCCGACGCACAACTGCTGGTTTACTGTAACCCTTGGACCTTCATATTGAAGATGAAACACAGAAATTGCATCAGGGATTAAATACAAAAGGCTCAATGCCGAAGTCTGTCCAGGGGGAGTAATGTTTCAAACAGTCTGTGTTGGAACAGTGCCTGGGAGACGAGTAGTAGATTTAGATGGACCGATGAATGTTTACTGTAACCCTTGGAACTTCAAATTGACGATGAAACACAGAAGTTGCATCGGGATTGAATACGAAAGGCACAATGGCGGCTAATGTCCAGGGGGATTAACACTTCAAACAGTCTATGTTGGAACATTTCCTGCCAGATCAGTAGTAGATTCCAACGCACCACTGCTGGTTTACTGTAACCCTTGGACCTTCATATTGAAAATGAAACACAGAAATTGCATCAGGGATAAAAAACAAAAAGCACAATGCCGACTTCTGTCCAGGGGGAGTAATGTTTGAAACAGTCTGTTTTGGAACAGTTCCTGGAAGACGAGTAGTAGATTTAGATGGACCGACGAATGTTTACTGTAACCCTTGGAACTTCAAATTGACGATGAAACACTGAAGTTGCATCGGGATTGAATACAAAAGGCACAATGGCGGCTAATGTCCAGAGGGAGTAATGCTTCAAACAGTCTGTGTTGGAACATTTCCTGCGAGACCAGTAGTAGATTCCGACACACCACTGCTGGTTTACTTGGACCTTCATATTGACGATGAAACACAGAAATTGCATCAGGGATTAAATACAAAAGGCACAATGCCGACTTCTGTCCAGGGGGAGTAATGTTTCAAACAGTCTGTGTTGGAACATTTCCTGCGAGACCAGTAGAAGATTCCGACGCACCACTGCTGGTTTACTGTAACCCTTGGACCTTCATATTGAAGATGAAACACAGAAATTACATCAGGGATTAAATACAAAAGGCACAATGCCGACTTCTGTCCAGGGGGAGTAATGTTTCAAACAGTCTGTGTTGGAACAGTTCCTGGGAGACGAGTAGTAGATTTAGATGGACCGACGAATGTTTACTGTAACCCTTGGAACTTCAAATTGACGATGAAACACAGAAGTTGCATTGGGATTGAATACAAAAGGCACAATGGCGGCTAATGTCCAGGGGGAGTAACGCTTCAAACACTCTGTGTTGGAACATTTCCTGCGAGACCAGCAGTAGATTCCGACGCACCACTGCTGGTTTACTGTAACCCTTGGACCTTCACATTGAAGATGAAACACAGAAATTGCATCTCGGATTAAATACAAAAGGCACAATGCCGACTTCTGTACAGGGGAGTATTGTTTCAACCAGTCTGTGTTGGAACATTTCCTGCGAGCCCAGTACTAGATTTCGACGCACCACTGCTGGTTTTGTGTTACCCTTGGACCTTCTTATTGAAGATGAAACACAGAAGTTGCATCGGGATTCACCACAAAAGGCACAATGGCGGCTAATGTCCAGGGGGACTAACGCTTCAAACAGTCTGTGTTGGATCATTTCCTGCGAGACCAGTAGTAGATTCCGACGCACCACTGCTGGTTTACTGTCCCCCTTGGACCTTCATATAGAAGATGAAACACAGAAATTGCATCAGGGATTAAATAAAAAAGGCACAATGCCGACTTCTGTCATGGGGGAGTAATGTTTCAACAGTCTGTGTTGGAACAGTTCCTGGAGACCATTAGTATATTTAGATGGACCGACGAATGTTTACTGTAACCCTTGGAACTTCAAATTGACGATGAAACACAGAAGTTGCATCGGGATTGAATACGAAAGGCACAATGGCGGCTAATGTCCAGGGGGATTAACGCTTCAAACAGCCTATGTTGGTACATTTCCTGCCAGACCAGTAGTAGATTCCGACGCACCACTGCTGGTTTACTGTAACCCTTGGACCTTCATATTGAAGATGAAACACAGAAATTGCATCAGGGATAAAATACAAAAGGCACAATGCCGACTTCTGACAAGGGGGAGTAATGTTTTAAACAGTCTGTGTTGGATAAGTTCCTGGGAGACGAGTAGTAGATTTAGATGGACCGACGAATGTTTACTGTAACATTTGGAACTTCAAATCGACGATGAAACAGCGAAGTTGCATCGGGATTGAATACAAAAGGCACAATGGCGGCTAATGTCCAGGGGGAGTAACGCTTCAAACAGTCTGTGTTGGAACATTTCCTGCGAGACCAGTAGTAGAACCCGACCCACCACTGCTAGTTTACTATAACCCTTGGACCTTCATATTGACGATGAAACACAGAAATTGCATCAGGGATTAAATACAAAAGGCACAATGCCGACTTCTGTCCAGGGGGAGTAATGTTTCAAACAGTCTGTGTTGGAACATTTCCTGCGAGACCAGTAGAAGATTCCGACGCACCACTGCTGGTTTACTGTAACCCTTGGACCTTCATATTGAAGATGAAACACAGAAATTACATCAGGGATTAAATACAAAAGGCACAATGCCGACTTCTGTCCAGGGGGAGTAATGTTTCAAACAGTCTGTGTTGGAACAGTTCCTGGGAGACGAGTATTAGATCTAGATGGACCAACGAATGTTTACTGTAACCCTTGGAACTTCAAATTGACGATGAAACACAGAAGTTGCATCGGGATTGAATACAAAAGGCACAATGGCGGCTAATGTCCAGGGGGAGTAACGCTTCAAACAGTCTGTGTTGGAACATTTCCTGCGAGACCAGTAGTAGATTCCGACGCACAACTGCTGGTTTACTGTAACCCTTGGACCTTCATATTGAAGATGAAACACAGAAATTGCATCAGGGATTAAATACAAAAGGCTCAATGCCGAAGTCTGTCCAGGGGGAGTAATGTTTCAAACAGTCTGTGTTGGAACAGTGCCTGGGAGACGAGTAGTAGATTTAGATGGACCGATGAATGTTTACTGTAACCCTTGGAACTTCAAATTGACGATGAAACACAGAAGTTGCATCGGGATTGAATACGAAAGGCACAATGGCGGCTAATGTCCAGGGGGATTAACACTTCAAACAGTCTATGTTGGAACATTTCCTGCCAGATCAGTAGTAGATTCCAACGCACCACTGCTGGTTTACTGTAACCCTTGGACCTTCATATTGAAAATGAAACACAGAAATTGCATCAGGGATAAAAAACAAAAAGCACAATGCCGACTTCTGTCCAGGGGGAGTAATGTTTGAAACAGTCTGTTTTGGAACAGTTCCTGGAAGACGAGTAGTAGATTTAGATGGACCGACGAATGTTTACTGTAACCCTTGGAACTTCAAATTGACGATGAAACACTGAAGTTGCATCGGGATTGAATACAAAAGGCACAATGGCGGCTAATGTCCAGAGGGAGTAATGCTTCAAACAGTCTGTGTTGGAACATTTCCTGCGAGACCAGTAGTAGATTCCGACACACCACTGCTGGTTTACTTGGACCTTCATATTGAAGATGAAACACAGAAATTGCATCAGGGATTAAATACAAAAGGCACAATGCCGACTTCTGTCCAGGGGGAGTAATGTTTCAAACAGTCTGTGTTGGAACATTTCCTGCGAGACCAGTAGAAGATTCCGACGCACCACTGCTGGTTTACTGTAACCCTTGGACCTTCATATTGAAGATGAAACACAGAAATTACATCAGGGATTAAATACAAAAGGCACAATGCCGACTTCTGTCCAGGGGGAGTAATGTTTCAAACAGTCTGTGTTGGAACAGTTCCTGGGAGACGAGTAGTAGATTTAGATGGACCGACGAATGTTTACTGTAACCCTTGGAACTTCAAATTGACGATGAAACACAGAAGTTGCATTGGGATTGAATACAAAAGGCACAATGGCGGCTAATGTCCAGGGGGAGTAACGCTTCAAACACTCTGTGTTGGAACATTTCCTGCGAGACCAGCAGTAGATTCCGACGCACCACTGCTGGTTTACTGTAACCCTTGGACCTTCACATTGAAGATGAAACACAGAAATTGCATCTCGGATTAAATACAAAAGGCACAATGCCGACTTCTGTACAGGGGAGTAATGTTTCAACCAGTCTGTGTTGGAACATTTCCTGCGAGCCCAGTACTAGATTCCGACGCACCACTGCTGGTTTAGTGTTACCCTTGGACCTTCTTATTGAAGATGAAACACAGAAGTTGCATCGGGATTCACCACAAAAGGCACAATGGCGGCTAATGTCCAGGGGGAGTAACGCTTCAAACAGTCTGTGTTGGAACATTTCCTGCGAGACCAGTAGTAGATTCCGACGCACCACTGCTGGTTTACTGTCCCCCTTGGACCTTCATATAGAAGATGAAACACAGAAATTGCATCAGGGATTAAATAAAAAAGGCACAATGCCGACTTCTGTCATGGGGGAGTAATGTTTCAACAGTCTGTGTTGGAACAGTTCCTGGAGACCATTAGTATATTTAGATGGACCGACGAATGTTTACTGTAACCCTTGGAACTTCAAATTGACGATGAAACACAGAAGTTGCATCGGGATTGAATACGAAAGGCACAATGGCGGCTAATGTCCAGGGGGATTAACGCTTCAAACAGCCTATGTTGGTACATTTCCTGCCAGACCAGTAGTAGATTCCGACGCACCACTGCTGGTTTACTGTAACCCTTGGACCTTCATATTGAAGATGAAACACAGAAATTGCATCAGGGATAAAATACAAAAGGCACAATGCCGACTTCTGACAAGGGGGAGTAATGTTTTAAACAGTCTGTGTTGGATAAGTTCCTGGGAGACGAGTAGTAGATTTAGATGGACCGACGAATGTTTACTGTAACATTTGGAACTTCAAATCGACGATGAAACAGCGAAGTTGCATCGGGATTGAATACAAAAGGCACAATGGCGGCTAATGTCCAGGGGGAGTAACGCTTCAAACAGTCTGTGTTGGAACATTTCCTGCGAGACCAGTAGTAGAACCCGACCCACCACTGCTAGTTTACTATAACCCTTGGACCTTCATATTGACGATGAAACATAGAAATTGCATCAGGGATTAAATACAAAAGGCACAATGCCGACTTCTGTCCAGGGGGAGTAATGTTTCAACAGTCTGTGTTGGAACAGTTCCTGGAGACCATTAGTATATTTAGATGGACCGACGAATGTTTACTGTAACCCTTGGAACTTCAAATTGACGATGAAACACAGAAGTTGCATCGGGATTGAATACGAAAGGCACAATGGCGGCTAATGTCCAGGGGGATTAACGCTTCAAACAGCCTATGTTGGTACATTTCCTGCCAGACCAGTAGTAGATTCCGACGCACCACTGCTGGTTTACTGTAACCCTTGGACCTTCATATTGAAGATGAAACACAGAAATTGCATCAGGGATAAAATACAAAAGGCACAATGCCGACTTCTGTCATGGGGGAGTAATGTTTCAACAGTCTGTGTTGGAACAGTTCCTGGAGACCATTAGTATATTTAGATGGACCGACGAATGTTTACTGTAACCCTTGGAACTTCAAATTGACGATGAAACACAGAAGTTGCATCGGGATTGAATACGAAAGGCACAATGGCGGCTAATGTCCAGGGGGATTAACGCTTCAAACAGCCTATGTTGGTACATTTCCTGCCAGACCAGTAGTAGATTCCGACGCACCACTGCTGGTTTACTGTAACCCTTGGACCTTCATATTGAAGATGAAACACAGAAATTGCATCAGGGATAAAATACAAAAGGCACAATGCCGACTTCTGACAAGGGGGAGTAATGTTTTAAACAGTCTGTGTTGGATAAGTTCCTGGGAGACGAGTAGTAGATTTAGATGGACCGACGAATGTTTACTGTAACATTTGGAACTTCAAATCGACGATGAAACAGCGAAGTTGCATCGGGATTGAATACAAAAGGCACAATGGCGGCTAATGTCCAGGGGGAGTAACGCTTCAAACAGTCTGTGTTGGAACATTTCCTGCGAGACCAGTAGTAGAACCCGACCCACCACTGCTAGTTTACTATAACCCTTGGACCTTCATATTGACGATGAAACATAGAAATTGCATCAGGGATTAAATACAAAAGGCACAATGCCGACTTCTGACAAGGGGGAGTAATGTTTTAAACAGTCTGTGTTGGAACAGTTCCTGGGAGACGAGTAGTAGTTTTAGATGGACCGACGAATGTTTACTGTAACCCTTGGAACTTCAAATTGACGATGAAACACAGAAGTTGCATCGGGATTGAATACGAAAGGCACAATGGCGGCTAATGTCCAGGGGGATTAACGCTTCAAACAGCCTATGTTGGTACATTTCCTGCCAGACCAGTAGTAGATTCCGACGCACCACTGCTGGTTTACTGTAACCCTTGGACCTTCATATTGAAGATGAAACACAGAAATTGCATCAGGGATAAAATACAAAAGGCACAATGCCGACTTCTGTCATGGGGGAGTAATGTTTCAACAGTCTGTGTTGGAACAGTTCCTGGAGACCATTAGTATATTTAGATGGACCGACGAATGTTTACTGTAACCCTTGGAACTTCAAATTGACGATGAAACACAGAAGTTGCATCGGGATTGAATACGAAAGGCACAATGGCGGCTAATGTCCAGGGGGATTAACGCTTCAAACAGCCTATGTTGGTACATTTCCTGCCAGACCAGTAGTAGATTCCGACGCACCACTGCTGGTTTACTGTAACCCTTGGACCTTCATATTGAAGATGAAACACAGAAATTGCATCAGGGATAAAATACAAAAGGCACAATGCCGACTTCTGTCATGGGGGAGTAATGTTTCAACAGTCTGTGTTGGAACAGTTCCTGGAGACCATTAGTATATTTAGATGGACCGACGAATGTTTACTGTAACCCTTGGAACTTCAAATTGACGATGAAACACAGAAGTTGCATCGGGATTGAATACGAAAGGCACAATGGCGGCTAATGTCCAGGGGGATTAACGCTTCAAACAGCCTATGTTGGTACATTTCCTGCCAGACCAGTAGTAGATTCCGACGCACCACTGCTGGTTTACTGTAACCCTTGGACCTTCATATTGAAGATGAAACACAGAAATTGCATCAGGGATAAAATACAAAAGGCACAATGCCGACTTCTGACAAGGGGGAGTAATGTTTTAAACAGTCTGTGTTGGATAAGTTCCTGGGAGACGAGTAGTAGATTTAGATGGACCGACGAATGTTTACTGTAACATTTGGAACTTCAAATCGACGATGAAACAGCGAAGTTGCATCGGGATTGAATACAAAAGGCACAATGGCGGCTAATGTCCAGGGGGAGTAACGCTTCAAACAGTCTGTGTTGGAACATTTCCTGCGAGACCAGTAGTAGAACCCGACCCACCACTGCTAGTTTACTATAACCCTTGGACCTTCATATTGACGATGAAACATAGAAATTGCATCAGGGATTAAATACAAAAGGCACAATGCCGACTTCTGTCCAGGGGGAGTAATGTTTCAACAGTCTGTGTTGGAACAGTTCCTGGAGACCATTAGTATATTTAGATGGACCGACGAATGTTTACTGTAACCCTTGGAACTTCAAATTGACGATGAAACACAGAAGTTGCATCGGGATTGAATACGAAAGGCACAATGGCGGCTAATGTCCAGGGGGATTAACGCTTCAAACAGCCTATGTTGGTACATTTCCTGCCAGACCAGTAGTAGATTCCGACGCACCACTGCTGGTTTACTGTAACCCTTGGACCTTCATATTGAAGATGAAACACAGAAATTGCATCAGGGATAAAATACAAAAGGCACAATGCCGACTTCTGACAAGGGGGAGTAATGTTTTAAACAGTCTGTGTTGGATAAGTTCCTGGGAGACGAGTAGTAGATTTAGATGGACCGACGAATGTTTACTGTAACATTTGGAACTTCAAATCGACGATGAAACAGCGAAGTTGCATCGGGATTGAATACAAAAGGCAGAATGGCGGCTAATGTCCAGGGGGAGTAACGCTTCAAACAGTCTGTGTTGGAACATTTCCTGCGAGACCAGTAGTAGAACCCGACCCACCACTGCTAGTTTACTATAACCCTTGGACCTTCATATTGACGATGAAACATAGAAATTGCATCAGGGATTAAATACAAAAGGCACAATGCCGACTTCTGTCCAGGGGGAGTAATGTTTCAACAGTCTGTGTTGGAACAGTTCCTGGAGACCATTAGTATATTTAGATGGACCGACGAATGTTTACTGTAACCCTTGGAACTTCAAATTGACGATGAAACACAGAGGTTGCATCGACATTGAATACAAAAGGCACAATGGCGGCTAATGTCCAGGGGGAGTAACGCTTCAAACAGTCTGTGTTGGAACATTTCCTGCGAGACCAGTGGAAGATTCCGACGCACCACTGCTGGTTTACTGTAACCCTTGGACCTTCTTATTGAAGATGAAACACAGAAGTTGCATCGGGATTGAACACAAAAGGCACAATGGCAGCTAATGTCCAGGGGGAGTAACGCTTCAAACAGTCTGTGTACGAACATTTCCTGCGAGACCAGTAGTAGATTCCGACGCACCACTGCTGGTTTACTGTAACCCTTGGACCTTCATATTGATGATGAAACACAGAAATTGCTTCAGGGATTAAATACAAAAGGCACAATGCCGACTTCTGTCCAGGGGGAGTAATGTTTCAAACAGTCTGTGTTGGAACAGTTCCTGGAGACCATTAGTATATTTAGATTGACCGACGAATGTTTACTGTTACCCTTGGAACTTCAAATTGACGATGAAACACAGAAGTTGCATCGGGATTGAATACAAAAGGCACAATGGCGGCTAATGTCCAGGGGGAGTAACGCTTCAAACAGTCTGTGTTGGAACATTTCCTGCGAGACCAGTAGTATTTTCCGACGCACCACTGCTGGTTTTCTGTAACCCTTGGACCTTCATATTGATGATGAAACACAGAAATTGCATCAGGGATTAAATACAAAAGGCACAATGCCGACTTCTGTCCAGGGGGAGTAATGTTTCAAACAGTCTGTGTTGGAACAGTTCCTGGGAGACGAGCAGTAGATTTAGATGGACCGACGAATGTTTACTGTACACCTTGGAACTTCAAACTGACGATGAAACACAGAAGTTGCATCGGGATTGAATACAAAAGGCACAATGGCGGCTAATGTCCAGGGGGAGTAACGCTTCAAACAGTCTGTGTTTGAACATTTCCTGCGAGACCAGTAGTAGAATCCGACGCACCACTGCTGGTTTACTTGGACCTTCATATTGAAGATGAAACACAGAAATTGCATCAGAGATTAAATACAAAAGGCACAATGCCGACTTCTGTCCAGGGGGAATAATAGTTCAAACAGTCTGTGTTGGAACAGTTCCTGGGAGACGAGTAGTAGATTTAGATGGAACGACGAATGTTTACTGTAACCCTTGGAACTTCAAATTGACGATGAAACACAGAAGTTGCATCGGGATTGAATACGAAAGGCACAATGGCGGCTAATGTCCAGGGGGATTAACGCTTCAAACAGCCTATGTTGGTACATTTCCTGCCAGACCAGTAGTAGATTCCGACGCACCACTGCTGGTTTACTGTAACCCTTGGACCTTCATATAGAAGATGAAACACAGAAATTGCATCAGGGATTAAATAAAAAAGGCACAATGCCGACTTCTGTCATGGGGGAGTAATGTTTCAACAGTCTGTGTTGGAACAGTTCCTGGAGACCATTAGTATATTTAGATGGACCGACGAATGTTTACTGTAACCCTTGGAACTTCAAATTGACGATGAAACACAGAAGTTGCATCGGGATTGAATACGAAAGGCACAATGGCGGCTAATGTCCAGGGGGATTAACGCTTCAAACAGCCTATGTTGGTACATTTCCTGCCAGACCAGTAGTAGATTCCGACGCACCACTGCTGGTTTACTGTAACCCTTGGACCTTCATATTGAAGATGAAACACAGAAATTGCATCAGGGATAAAATACAAAAGGCACAATGCCGACTTCTGACAAGGGGGAGTAATGTTTTAAACAGTCTGTGTTGGATAAGTTCCTGGGAGACGAGTAGTAGATTTAGATGGACCGACGAATGTTTACTGTAACATTTGGAACTTCAAATCGACGATGAAACAGCGAAGTTGCATCGGGATTGAATACAAAAGGCACAATGGCGGCTAATGTCCAGGGGGAGTAACGCTTCAAACAGTCTGTGTTGGAACATTTCCTGCGAGACCAGTAGTAGAACCCGACCCACCACTGCTAGTTTACTATAACCCTTGGACCTTCATATTGACGATGAAACATAGAAATTGCATCAGGGATTAAATACAAAAGGCACAATGCCGACTTCTGTCCAGGGGGAGTAATGTTTCAACAGTCTGTGTTGGAACAGTTCCTGGAGACCATTAGTATATTTAGATGGACCGACGAATGTTTACTGTAACCCTTGGAACTTCAAATTGACGATGAAACACAGAAGTTGCATCGGGATTGAATACGAAAGGCACAATGGCGGCTAATGTCCAGGGGGATTAACGCTTCAAACAGCCTATGTTGGTACATTTCCTGCCAGACCAGTAGTAGATTCCGACGCACCACTGCTGGTTTACTGTAACCCTTGGACCTTCATATTGAAGATGAAACACAGAAATTGCATCAGGGATAAAATACAAAAGGCACAATGCCGACTTCTGACAAGGGGGAGTAATGTTTTAAACAGTCTGTGTTGGATAAGTTCCTGGGAGACGAGTAGTAGATTTAGATGGACCGACGAATGTTTACTGTAACATTTGGAACTTCAAATCGACGATGAAACAGCGAAGTTGCATCGGGATTGAATACAAAAGGCACAATGGCGGCTAATGTCCAGGGGGAGTAACGCTTCAAACAGTCTGTGTTGGAACATTTCCTGCGAGACCAGTAGTAGAACCCGACCCACCACTGCTAGTTTACTATAACCCTTGGACCTTCATATTGACGATGAAACATAGAAATTGCATCAGGGATTAAATACAAAAGGCACAATGCCGACTTCTGTCCAGGGGGAGTAATGTTTCAACAGTCTGTGTTGGAACAGTTCCTGGAGACCATTAGTATATTTAGATGGACCGACGAATGTTTACTGTAACCCTTGGAACTTCAAATTGACGATGAAACACAGAGGTTGCATCGACATTGAATACAAAAGGCACAATGGCGGCTAATGTCCAGGGGGAGTAACGCTTCAAACAGTCTGTGTTGGAACATTTCCTGCGAGACCAGTGGAAGATTCCGACGCACCACTGCTGGTTTACTGTAACCCTTGGACCTTCTTATTGAAGATGAAACACAGAAGTTGCATCGGGATTGAACACAAAAGGCACAATGGCAGCTAATGTCCAGGGGGAGTAACGCTTCAAACAGTCTGTGTACGAACATTTCCTGCGAGACCAGTAGTAGATTCCGACGCACCACTGCTGGTTTACTGTAACCCTTGGACCTTCATATTGATGATGAAACACAGAAATTGCTTCAGGGATTAAATACAAAAGGCACAATGCCGACTTCTGTCCAGGGGGAGTAATGTTTCAAACAGTCTGTGTTGGAACAGTTCCTGGAGACCATTAGTATATTTAGATTGACCGACGAATGTTTACTGTTACCCTTGGAACTTCAAATTGACGATGAAACACAGAAGTTGCATCGGGATTGAATACAAAAGGCACAATGGCGGCTAATGTCCAGGGGGAGTAACGCTTCAAACAGTCTGTGTTGGAACATTTCCTGCGAGACCAGTAGTATTTTCCGACGCACCACTGCTGGTTTTCTGTAACCCTTGGACCTTCATATTGATGATGAAACACAGAAATTGCATCAGGGATTAAATACAAAAGGCACAATGCCGACTTCTGTCCAGGGGGAGTAATGTTTCAAACAGTCTGTGTTGGAACAGTTCCTGGGAGACGAGCAGTAGATTTAGATGGACCGACGAATGTTTACTGTACACCTTGGAACTTCAAACTGACGATGAAACACAGAAGTTGCATCGGGATTGAATACAAAAGGCACAATGGCGGCTAATGTCCAGGGGGAGTAACGCTTCAAACAGTCTGTGTTTGAACATTTCCTGCGAGACCAGTAGTAGAATCCGACGCACCACTGCTGGTTTACTTGGACCTTCATATTGAAGATGAAACACAGAAATTGCATCAGAGATTAAATACAAAAGGCACAATGCCGACTTCTGTCCAGGGGGAATAATAGTTCAAACAGTCTGTGTTGGAACAGTTCCTGGGAGACGAGTAGTAGATTTAGATGGAACGACGAATGTTTACTGTAACCCTTGGAACTTCAAATCGACGATGAAACACAGAATTTGCATCGGGGTTGAATACAAAAGGCACAATGGCGGCTAATGTCCAGGGGGAGTAACGCTTCAAACAGTCTGTGTTGGAACATTTCCTGCGAGACCAGTAGAAGGTTCCGACGCACCACTGCTGGTTTACTTGGACCTTCATATTGAAGATGAAACACAGAAATTGCATCAGAGATTAAATACAAAAGGCACAATGCCGACTTCTGTCCAGGGGGAATAATAGTTCAAACAGTCTGTGTTGGAACAGTTCCTGGGAGACGAGTAGTAGATTTAGATGGAACGACGAATGTTTACTGTAACCCTTGGAACTTCAAATCGACGATGAAACACAGAAGTTGCATCGGGGTTGAATACAAAAGGCACAATGGCGGCTAATGTCCAGGGGGAGTAACGCTTCAAACAGTCTGTGTTGGAACATTTCCTGCGAGACCAGTAGTAGAATCCGACGCACCACTGCTGGTTTACTGTAACCCTTGGACCTTCATATTGACGATGAAACACAGAAATTGCATCAGGGATTAAATACAAAAGGCACAATGCCGACTTCTGTCCAGGGGGAGTAATGTTTCAAACAATCTGTGTTGGAACAGTTCCTGGGAGACGAGTAGTTGACTTAGATGGACCGACGAATGTTTACAGTACACCTTGGAACTTCAAACTGACGATGAAACACAGAAGTTGCATCGGGATTGAATACAAAAGGCACAATGGCGGCTAATGTCCAGGGGGAGTAACGCTTCAAACAGTCTGTGTTGGATCATTTCCTGCGAGACCAGTAGAAGATTCCGACGCACCACTGCTGGTTTACTGTAACCCTTGGACCTTCATATTGACGATGAAACACAGAAATTGCATCAGTGATTAAATACAAAACGCACAATGCCGACTTCTGTCATGGGGGAGTAATGTTTCAAACGGTCTGTGTTGGAACAGTTCCTGGGAGACGAGTAGTAGATTTAGATGGACCGACGAATGTTTACTGTAACCCTTAGAACTTCAAATTGACAATGAAACACAGAAGTTGCATCGGGATTGAATACAAAAGGCATAATGGCGGCTAATGTCCAGGGGGAGTAACGCTTCAAACAGTCTGTGTTGGAACATTTCCTGCGAGACCAGCAGTAGATTCCGACGCACCACTGCTGTTTTACTGTAACCCTTGGACCTTCATATTGAAGATGAAACACAGAAATTCCATCAGGGATTAAATACATAGGCACAATTCCGACTTCTGTCCAAGGGGAGTAATGTTTCAAACAGTCTGTGTTGGAACAGTTCCTGGGAGACGAGTAGTAGATTTAGATGGACCGACGAATGTTTACTATAACCCTTGGAACTTCAAATTGATGATGAAACACAGAAGTTGCATCGGGATTGAATACAAAAGTCACAATGGCGTCTTATGTCCAGGGGGAGTAACGCTTCAAACAGTCTGTGTTGGAACAGTTCCTGGGAGACGAGTAGTAGATTTAGATAAACCGACGAATGTTTACTGTAACCCTTGGAACTTCAAATTGTCGATGAAACACAGAAGTTGCATCGGGATTGAATACAAAAGGCAATATGGCGGCTAATGTCCAGGGGGAGTAACGCTTCAAACAGTCTGTGTTGGAACATTTCCTGCGAGACCAGTAGTAGATTCCGACGCACCACTGCTGGTTTACTGTCCCCCTTGGACCTTCATATTGACGATGAAACACAGAAATTGCATCAGTGATTAAATACAAAACGCACAATGCCGACTTCTGTCCAGGGGGAGTAATGTTTCAAACAGTCTGTGTTGGAACAGTTCCTGGGAGACGAGCAGTAGATTTAGATGGACCGACGAATATTTTACTGTAACCCTTGGAACTTCAAATTGGCGATGAAACACAGAAGTTGCATCGGGATTGAATACAAAAGGCACAATGGCGGCTAATGTCCAGGGGGAGTAACGCTTCAAACAGTCTGCGTTGGAACATTTCCTCCGAGACCTGTAGTAGATTCCGACGCACCACTGCTGGTTTACTGTAACCCTTGGACCTTCATATTGAAGATGAAACACAGAAATTGCATCAGGGATTAAATACAAAAGGCACAATGCCGACTTCTGTCCAGGGGGAGTAATGTTTCAAACAGTCTGTGTTGGAACAGTTCCTGGGAGACGAGTAGTAGATTTAGATGGACGACTAATGTTTACTGTAACCCTTGGAACTTCAAATTGACGATGAAACACAGAAGTTGCATCGGAATTGAATACAAAAGGCACAATGGCGGCTAATGTCCAGGGGGAGTAACGCTTCAAACAGTCTGTGTTGGAACATTTCCTGCGAGACCAGTAGGAGATTCCGACGCACCACTGCTGGTTTACTTGGACCTTCATATTGAAGATGAAACACAGAAATTGCATCAGAGATTAAATACAAAAGGCACAATGCCGACTTCTGTCCAGGGGGGATAATAGTTCAAACAGTCTGTGTTGGAACAGTTCCTGGGAGACGAGTAGTAGATTTAGATGGAACGACGAATGTTTACTGTAACCCTTGGAACTTCAAATCGACGATGAAACACAGAAGTTGCATCGGGGTTGAATACAAAAGGCACAATGGCGGCTAATGTCCAGGGGGAGTAACGCTTCAAACAGTCTGTGTTGGAACATCTCCTGCGAGACCAGTAGGAGATTCCGACGCACCACTGCTGGTTTACTTGGACCTTCATATTGAAGATGAAACACAGAAATTGCATCAGAGATTAAATACAAAAGGCACAATGCCGACTTCTGTCCAGGGGGAGTAATGTTTCAAACAGTCTGTGTTGGAACAGTTCCTGGGAGACGAGTAGTAGATTTAGATGGACCGACGAATATTTTACTGTAACCCTTGGAACTTCAAATTGGCGATGAAACACAGAAGTTGCATCGGGATTGAATACAAAAGGCACAATGTCGGCTAATGTCCAGGGGGAGTAACGCTTCAAACAGTCTGCGTTGGAACATTTCCTCCGAGACCAGTAGTAGATTCCGACGCACCACTGCTGGTTTACTGTAACCCTTGGACCTTCATATTGAAGATGAAACACAGAAATTCCATCAGGGATTAAATACAAAAGGCACAATTCCGACTTCTGTCCAAGGGGAGTAATGTTTCAAACAGTCTGTGTTGGAACAGTTCCTGGGAGACGAGTAGTAGATTTAGATGGACCGACGAATGTTTACTATAACCCTTGGAACTTCAAATTGATGATGAAACACAGAAGTTGCATCGGGATTGAATACAAAAGGCACAATGGCGGCTAATGTCCAGGGGGAGTAACGCTTCAAACAGTCTGTGTTGGAACATTTCCTGCGAGACCAGTAGTAGATTCCGACGCACCACTGCTGGTTTACTGTCCCCCTTGGACCTTCATATTGACGATGAAACACAGAAATTGCATCAGTGATTAAATACAAAACGCACAATGCCGACTTCTGTCATGGGGGAGTAATGTTTCAAACGGTCTGTGTTGGAACAGTTCCTGGGAGACGAGTAGTAGATTTAGATGGACCGACGAATGTTTACTGTAACCCTTAGAACTTCAAATTGACAATGAAACACAGAAGTTGCATCGGGATTGAATACAAAAGGCATAATGGCGGCTAATGTCCAGGGGGAGTAACGCTTCAAACAGTCTGTGTTGGAACATTTCCTGCGAGACCAGCAGTAGATTCCGACGCACCACTGCTGTTTTACTGTAACCCTTGGACCTTCATATTGAAGATGAAACACAGAAATTCCATCAGGGATTAAATACAAAAGGCACAATTCCGACTTCTGTCCAAGGGGAGTAATGTTTCAAACAGTCTGTGTTGGAACAGTTCCTGGGAGACGAGTAGTAGATTTAGATGGACCGACGAATGTTTACTATAACCCTTGGAACTTCATATTGATGATGAAACACAGAAGTTGCATCGGGATTGAATACAAAAGGCACAATGGCGGCTAATGTCCAGGGGGAGTAACGCTTCAAACAGTCTGTGTTGGAACATTTCCTGCGAGACCAGTAGTAGATTCCGACGCATCACTGCTGGTTTACTGTAACCCTTGGACCTTCATATTGAAAATGAAATACAGAAATTGCATCAGGGATTAAATACAAAAGGCACAATGCCGACTTCTGTCCAGGGGGAGTAATGTTTCAAACAGTCTGTGTTGGAACAGTTCCTGGGAGACGAGTAGTAGATTTAGATGGACCGACTAATGTTTACTGTAACCCTTGGAACTTCAAATTGACGATGAAACACATAAGTTGCATCGGGATTGAATACAAAAGGCACAATGGCGGCTAATGTCCAGGGGGAGTAACGCTTCAAACAGTCTGTGTTGGAACATTTCCTGCGAGACCAGTAGTAGATTCCGAAGCGCCACTGCTGGTTTACTGTAACCCTTGGACCTTCATATTGAAGATGAAACACAGAAATTGCATCAGGGATTAAATACAAAAGGCACAATGCCGACTTCTGTCCAGGGGGAGTAATGTTTCAAACAGTCTGTGTTGGAACAGTTCCTGGGAGACGAGTAGTAGATTTAGATGGACCGACGAATGTTTACTGTAACAATTGGAACTTCAAATTGACGATGAAACACAGAAGTTGCATCGGGATTGAATACAAAAGGCACAATGGCAGCTAATGTCCAGGGGGAGTAACGCTTCAAACAGTCTGTCTTGGAACTTTTTCTGCGAGACCAGTAGTAGATTCCGACGCACCACTGCTGGTTTACTGTAACCCTTGGACCTTCATATTGAAGATGAAACACAGAAATTGCATCAGGGATTAAATACAAAAGGCACAATGCCGACTTCTGTCCAGGGGGAGTAATGTTTCAAACAGTATGAGTTGGAACACTTCCTGGGAGACGAGTAGTAGATTTAGATTGACCGACGAATGTTTACTGTAACCCTTGGAACTTCAAATTGACGATGAAACACAGAAGTTGCATCGGGATTGAATACAAAAGGCACAATGGCGGCTAAAGTCCAGGGGGAGTAACGCTTCAAACAGTCTGTGTTGGAACATTTCCTGCGAGACCAGTAGTAGATTCCGACGCGCCACTGCTGGTTTACTGTAACCCTTGGACCTTCATATTGAAGATGAAACACAGAAATTGCATACGGGATTAAATACAAAAGGCACAATGCCGACTTCTGTCCAGGGGGAGTAATGTTTTAAACAGTCTGTGTTGGAACAGTTCCTGGGAGACGAGTAGTAGACTTAGAAGGACCGACGAATGTTTACTGTAACCCTTGGAACTTCAAATTGACGATGAAACACAGAAGTTGCATCGGGATTGAATACAAAAGGCTCAATGGCGGCTAATGTCCAGGGGGAGTAATGCTTCAAACAGTCTGTGTTGGAACATTTCCTGCGAGACCAGTAGTAGATTCCCACGCACCACTGCTGGTTTACTGTAACCCTTGGACCTTCATATTGAAGATGAAACACAGAAATTGCACCAGGGATTAAATACAAAAGGCACAATGCCGACTTCTGTCCAGGGGGAGTAATGTTTCAAACAGTCTGTGTTGGAACAGTTCCTGGGAGACGAGTAGTAGATTTGAATGGACCGACGAATGTTTACTGTAACCCTTGGAACTTCAAATTGACGATGAAACACAGAAGTTGCATCGGGATTGTATACAAAAGGCACAATGGCGGCTAATGTCCAGGGGGAGTAACGCTTCAAACAGTCTGTGTATGAACATTTCCTGTAAGACCAGTAGTAGATTCCGACGCACCACTGCTGGTTTACTGTAACCCTTGGACCTTCATATTGACGATGAAACACAGAAATTGCACCAGGGATTAAATACAAAAGGCAGAATGCCGACTTCTGTCCAGGGGGAGTAATGTTTCAAACAGTCTGTGTTGGAACAGTTCCTGGGAGACGGGTAGTAGATTTAGATGGACCGACGAATGTTTACTGTCACCCTTGAAACTTCAAATTGACGATGTAACACAGAAGTTGCATCGGGATTGAATACAAAAGGCACAACGGCGGCTAATGTCCAGGGGGAGTAATGCTTCAAACAGTCTGTGTTGGAACATTTTCTGCGAGACCAGTAGTAGATTCCGACGCACCACTGCTGGTTTACTGTAACCCTTGGACCTTCATATTGAAGATGAAACACAGAAATTGCATCAGTGATTAAATTCAAAAGGCGCAATGCCGACTTCTGTCCAGGGGGAGTAATGTTTCAAACAGTCTGTGTTGGAACAGTTCCTGGGAGACGAGTAGTAGATTTAGATGGACCAATGAATGTTTACTGTAACCCTTGGAACTTCAAATTGACGATGAAACACAGAAGTTGCATCGAGATTGAATACAAAAGACACAATGGTGGCTAATGTCCAGGGGGAGTAACGCTTCAAACAGTCTGTGTTGGAACATTTCCTGCGAGACCAGTAGTAGATTCCGACGCACCACTGCTGGTTTACTGTAACCCTTGGACCTTCATATTGAAGATGAAACACAGAAATTGCATCAGGGATTAAATACAAAAGGCGCAATGCCGACTTCTGTCCAGGGGGAGTAATGTTTCAAACAGTCTGTGTTGGAACAGTTCCTGGGAGACGAGTAGTAGATTTAGATGGACCAATGAATGTTAACTGTAACCCTTGGAACTTCAAATTGACGATGAAACACAGAAGTTGCATCGAGATTGAATACAAAAGTCACAATGGCGTCTTATGTCCAGGGGGAGTAACGCTTCAAACAGTCTGTGTTGGAACAGTTCCTGGGAGACGAGTAGTAGATTTAGATAAACCGACGAATGTTTACTGTAACCCTTGGAACTTCAAATTGTCGATGAAACACAGACGTTGCATCGGGATTGAATACAAAAGGCAATATGGCGGCTAATGTCCAGGGGGAGTAACGCTTCAAACAGTCTGTGTTGGAACATTTCCTGCGAGACCAGTAGTAGATTCCGACGCACCACTGCTGGTTTACTGTAACCCTTGGACCTTCATATTGAAGATGAAACACAGAAATTGCATACGGGATTAAATACAAAAGGCACAATGCCGACTTCTGTCCAGGGGGAGTAATGTTTCAAACAGTCTTTGTTGGAACAGTTCCTGGGAGACGAGTAGTAGATTTAGATGGACCGACGAATGTTTACTGTAACCCTTGGAACTTCAAATTGACGATGAAACACAGAAGTTGCATCGGGATTGAATACAAAAGGCACAATGGCGGCTAATGTCCAGGAGGAGTAACGCTTCAAACAGTCTGTGTTGGAACATTTCCTGCGAGACCAGTAGTAGATTCCGACGCACCACTGCTGGTTTACTGTAACCCTTGGACCTTCATATTAACGATGAAACACAGAAATTGCATCAGGGATTAAATACAAAAGGCAGAATGCCGACTTCTGTCCAGGGGGAGTAATGTTTCAAACAGTCTGTGTTGGTACAGTTCCTGGGAGACGAGTAGTAGATTTAGATGGACCGACGAATGTTTACTGTAACAGTCTGTGTTGGAACAGTTCCTGGGAGACGAGTAGTAGTTTTAGATGGACCAATCAATGTATACTGTAACCCTTGGAACTTCAAATTGACGATGAAACACAGAAGTTGCATCGGGATTGAATACAAAAGATACAATGGCGGCTAATGTCCAGGGGGAGTAACGCTTCAAACAGTCTGTGTTGGAACATTTCCTGCGAGACCAGTAGAAGATTCCGACGCACCACTGCTGGTTTACTGTAACCCTTGGACCTTCTTGTTGAAGACGAAACACAGAAGTTGCATCCGGATTGAATACAAAAGGCACAATGGCGGCTAATGTCCAGGTGGAGTAACGCTTCAAACAGTCTGTGTTGGAACATTTCCTGCGAGACCAGTAGTAGATTCCGACGCACCACTGCTGGTTTACTGTCCCCCTTGGACCTTCATATTGACGATGAAACACAGAAATTGCATCAGGGATTAAATACAAAAGTCACTATGCCGACTTCTGTCATGGGGGAGTAATGTTTCAAACAGTCTGTGTTGGAACAGTTCCTGGGAGACGAGTAGTAGATTTAGATGGACCGACGAATGTTTACTGTACACGTTGGAACTTCAAATTGACGATGAAACACAGAAGTTGCATCGGGATTGAATACAAAAGGCACAATGGCGGCTAATGTCCAGGGGGGTAACGCTTCAAACAGTCTGTGTTGGAACATTTCCTGCGAGACCAGTAGTAGATTCCGACGCACCACTGCTGGTTTACTGTAACCCTTGGACCTTCATATTGACGATGAAACACAGAAATTGCATCAGGGATTAAATACAAAAGGCACAATGCCGACTTCTGTCACGGGGGAGTAATGTTTCAAACAGTCTGTGTTGGAACAGTTCCTGGGAGATGAGTAGTAGATTTAGATGGACCGACGAATGTTTACTGTAACCCTTGAAACTTCAAATTGACGATGAAACACAGAAGTTGCATCGGGATTGTATACAAAAGGCACAATGGCGGCTAATGTCCAGGGGGTGTAACGCTTCAAACAGTCTGTGTTGGAACATTTCCTGCGAGACCAGTAGTATATTCCGACGCACCAGTGCTGGTTTACTGCAACCCTTGGACCTTCATATTGAAGATAAAACACAGAAATTGCATCAGGGATTAAATACAAAAGGCACAATGCCGACTTCTGTCTTGGGGGAGTAATGTTTCAAACAGTCTGTGTTGGAACAGTTCCTGGGAGACGAGTAGTAGATTTAGATGGACCGACGAATGTTTACTGTACACCTTGGAACTTCAAATTGACGATGAAACACAGAGGTTGCATCGGGATTGAATACAAAAGGCACATTGGCGGCTAATGTCCAGGGCGAGTAACGCTTCAAACAGTCTGTGTTGGAACATTTCCTGCGAGACCAGTAGTAGATTCCGACGCACCACTGCTGGTTTACTGTAACCCATGGACCTTCATATTGAAGATGAAACACAGAAATTGCATCAGAGATTAAATACAAAAGGCACAATGCCGACTTCTGTCCAGGGGGAGTAATGTTTCAAACAGTCTGTGTTGGAACAGTTCCTGGGAGACGAATAGTAGATTTAGATGGACCGACGAATGTTTACTGTAACCCTTAGAACTTCAAATTGACAATGAAACACAGAAGTTGCATCGGGATTGAATACAAAAGGCATAATGGCGGCTAATGTCCAGGGGGAGTAACGCTTCAAACAGTCTGTGTTGGAACATTTCCTGCGAGACCAGCAGTAGATTCCGACGCACCACTGCTGGTTTACTGTAACCCTTGGACCTTCATATTGAAGATGAAACACAGAAATTGCATCAGGGATTAAATACAAAAGGCACAATGCCGACTTCTGTACAGGGGGAGTAATGTTTCAAACAGTCTGTGTTGGAACAGTTCCTGGGAGACGAGTAGTAGATTTAGATGGACCGACGAATGTTTACTGTAACCCTTGGAACTTCAAATTGACGATGAAACACAGAAGTTGCATCGGGATTGAATACAAAAGGCACAATGGCGGCTAATGTCCAGGGGGAGTAACGCTTCAAACAGTCTGTGTTGGAACATTTCCTGCGAGACCAGTAGTAGATTCCGACGCACCACTGCTGGTTTACTGTAACCCTTGGACCTTCATATTGAAGATGAAACACAGAAATTGCATCAGTTATTAAATACAAAAGGCACAATGCCGACTTCTGTCCAGGGGGAGTAATGTTTCAAACAGTCTGTGTTGGACCAGTTCCTGGGAGACGAGTAGTAGATTTAGATGGACCAACGAATGTTTACTGTAACCCTTGGAACTTAAAATTGACGATGAAACACAGAAGTTGCATCGGGATTGAATACAAAAGGCTCCATGGCAGCTAATGTCCAGGGGGAGTAATGCTTCAAAGAGTATGTGTTGGAACATTTCCTGCGAGACCAGTAGTAGATTCCGAAACAATACTGCTGGTTTACTGTAACCCTTGGACCTTCATATTGAAAATGAAACACAGAAATTGCATCAGGGATTAAATACAAAAGGCACAATGCTGACTTCTGTCCAGGGGGAGTAATGTTTCAAACAGTATGAGTTGGAACACTTCCTGGGAGACGAGTAGTAGATTTAGATTGACCGACGAATGTTTACTGTAACCCTTGGAACTTCAAATTGACGATGAAACACAGAAGTTGCATCGGGATTGAATACAAAAGGCACAATGGCGGCTAAAGTCCAGGGGGAGTAACGCTTCAAACAGTCTGTGTTGGAACATTTCCTGCGAGACCAGTAGTAGATTCCGACGCGCCACTGCTGGTTTACTGTAACCCTTGGACCTTCATATTGAAGATGAAACACAGAAATTGCATCAGGGATTAAATACAAAAGGCACAATGCCGACTTCTGTCCAGGGGGAGTAATGTTTTAAACAGTCTGTGTTGGAACAGTTCCTGGGAGACGAGTAGTAGACTTAGAAGGACCGACGAATGTTTACTGTAACCCTTGGAACTTCAAATTGACGATGAAACACAGAAGTTGCATCGGGATTGAATACAAAAGGCTCAATGGCGGCTAATGTCCAGGGGGAGTAACGCTTCAAACAGTCTGTGTTGGAACATTTCCTGCGAGACCAGTAGTAGATTCCCACGCACCACTGCTGGTTTACTGTAACCCTTGGACCTTCATATTGAAGATGAAACACAGAAATTGCACCAGGGATTAAATACAAAAGGCACAATGCCGACTTCTGTCCAGGGGGAGTAATGTTTCAAACAGTCTGTGTTGGAACAGTTCCTGGGAGACGAGTAGTAGATTTGAATGGACCGACGAATGTTTACTGTAACCCTTGGAACTTCAAATTGACGATGAAACACAGAAGTTGCATCGGGATTGAATACAAAAGGCACAATGGCGGCTAATGTCCAGGGGGAGTAACGCTTCAAACAGTCTGTGTTGGAACATTTCCTGCGAGACCAGTAGTAGATTCCGACGCACCACTGCTGGTTTACTGTAACCCTTGGACCTTCATATTGACGATGAAACACAGAAATTGCATCAGGGATTAAATACAAAAGGCAGAATGCCGACTTCTGTCCAGGGGGAGTAATGTTTCAAACAGTCTGTGTTGGAACAGTTCCTGGGAGACGAGTAGTAGATTTAGATGGACCGACGAATGTTTACTGTAACCCTTAGAACTTCAAATTGACAATGAAACACAGAAGTTGCATCGGGATTGAATACAAAAGGCATAATGGCGGCTAATGTCCAGGGGGAGTAACGCTTCAAACAGTCTGTGTTGGAACATTTCCTGCGAGACCAGCAGTAGATTCCGACGCACCACTGCTGGTTTACTGTAACCCTTGGACCTTCATATTGAAGATGAAACACAGAAATTGCATCAGGGATTAAATACAAAAGGCACAATGCCGACTTCTGTACAGGGGGAGTAATGTTTCAAACAGTCTGTGTTGGAACAGTTCCTGGGAGACGAGTAGTAGATTTAGATGGACCGACGAATGTTTACTGTAACCCTTGGAACTTCAAATTGACGATGAAACACAGAAGTTGCATCGGGATTGAATACAAAAGGCACAATGGCGGCTAATGTCCAGGGGGAGTAACGCTTCAAACAGTCTGTGTTGGAACATTTCCTGCGAGACCAGTAGTAGATTCCGACGCACCACTGCTGGTTTACTGTAACCCTTGGACCTTCATATTGAAGATGAAACACAGAAATTGCATCAGTTATTAAATACAAAAGGCACAATGCCGACTTCTGTCCAGGGGGAGTAATGTTTCAAACAGTCTGTGTTGGACCAGTTCCTGGGAGACGAGTAGTAGATTTAGATGGACCAACGAATGTTTACTGTAACCCTTGGAACTTAAAATTGACGATGAAACACAGAAGTTGCATCGGGATTGAATACAAAAGGCTCCATGGCAGCTAATGTCCAGGGGGAGTAATGCTTCAAAGAGTATGTGTTGGAACATTTCCTGCGAGACCAGTAGTAGATTCCGAAACAATACTGCTGGTTTACTGTAACCCTTGGACCTTCATATTGAAAATGAAACACAGAAATTGCATCAGGGATTAAATACAAAAGGCACAATGCTGACTTCTGTCCAGGGGGAGTAATGTTTCAAACAGTATGAGTTGGAACACTTCCTGGGAGACGAGTAGTAGATTTAGATTGACCGACGAATGTTTACTGTAACCCTTGGAACTTCAAATTGACGATGAAACACAGAAGTTGCATCGGGATTGAATACAAAAGGCACAATGGCGGCTAAAGTCCAGGGGGAGTAACGCTTCAAACAGTCTGTGTTGGAACATTTCCTGCGAGACCAGTAGTAGATTCCGACGCGCCACTGCTGGTTTACTGTAACCCTTGGACCTTCATATTGAAGATGAAACACAGAAATTGCATCAGGGATTAAATACAAAAGGCACAATGCCGACTTCTGTCCAGGGGGAGTAATGTTTTAAACAGTCTGTGTTGGAACAGTTCCTGGGAGACGAGTAGTAGACTTAGAAGGACCGACGAATGTTTACTGTAACCCTTGGAACTTCAAATTGACGATGAAACACAGAAGTTGCATCGGGATTGAATACAAAAGGCTCAATGGCGGCTAATGTCCAGGGGGAGTAACGCTTCAAACAGTCTGTGTTGGAACATTTCCTGCGAGACCAGTAGTAGATTCCCACGCACCACTGCTGGTTTACTGTAACCCTTGGACCTTCATATTGAAGATGAAACACAGAAATTGCACCAGGGATTAAATACAAAAGGCACAATGCCGACTTCTGTCCAGGGGGAGTAATGTTTCAAACAGTCTGTGTTGGAACAGTTCCTGGGAGACGAGTAGTAGATTTGAATGGACCGACGAATGTTTACTGTAACCCTTGGAACTTCAAATTGACGATGAAACACAGAAGTTGCATCGGGATTGAATACAAAAGGCACAATGGCGGCTAATGTCCAGGGGGAGTAACGCTTCAAACAGTCTGTGTTGGAACATTTCCTGCGAGACCAGTAGTAGATTCCGACGCACCACTGCTGGTTTACTGTAACCCTTGGACCTTCATATTGACGATGAAACACAGAAATTGCATCAGGGATTAAATACAAAAGGCAGAATGCCGACTTCTGTCCAGGGGGAGTAATGTTTCAAACAGTCTGTGTTGGAACAGTTCCTGGGAGACGAGTAGTAGATTTAGATGGACCGACGAATGTTTACTGTCACCCTTGAAACTTCAAATTGACGATGTAACACAGAAGTTGCATCGGGATTGAATACAAAAGGCACAACGGCGGCTAATGTCCAGGGGGAGTAACGCTTCAAACAGTCTGTGTTGGAACATTTCCTGCGAGACCAGTAGTAGATTCCGACGCACCACTGCTGGTTTACTGTAACCCTTGGACCTTCATATTGAAGATGAAACACAGAAATTGCATCAGTGATTAAATACAAAAGGCGCAATGCCGACTTCTGTCCAGGGGGAGTAATGTTTCAAACAATCTGTGTTGGAACAGTTCCTGGGAGACGAGTAGTAGATTTAGATGGAACAATGAATGTTTACTGTAACCCTTGGAACTTCAAATTGACGATGAAACACAGAAGTTGCATCGAGATTGAATACAAAAGACACAATGGCGGCTAATGTCCAGGGGGAGTAACGCTTCAAACAGTCTGTGTTGGAACATTTCCTGCGAGACCAGTAGTAGATTCCCACGCACCACTGCTGGTTTACTGTAACCCTTGGACCTTCATATTGAAGATGAAACACAGAAATTGCACCAGGGATTAAATACAAAAGGCACAATGCCGACTTCTGTCCAGGGGGAGTAATGTTTCAAACAGTCTGTGTTGGAACAGTTCCTGGGAGACGAGTAGTAGATTTGAATGGACCGACGAATGTTTACTGTAACCCTTGGAACTTCAAATTGACGATGAAACACAGAAGTTGCATCGGGATTGAATACAAAAGGCACAATGGCGGCTAATGTCCAGGGGAAGTAACGCTTCAAACATTCTGTGTTGGAACATTTCCTGCGAGACCAGTAGTAGATTCCGACGCACCACTGCTGGTTTACTGTAACCCTTGGACCTTCATATTGACGATGAAACACAGAAATTGCATCAGGGATTAAATACAAAAGGCAGAATGCCGACTTCTGTCCAGGGGGAGTAATGTTTCAAACAGTCTGTGTTGGAACAGTTCCTGGGAGACGGGTAGTAGATTTAGATGGACCGACGAATGTTTACTGTCACCCTTGAAACTTCAAATTGACGATGTAACACAGAAGTTGCTCCGGGATTGAATACAAAAGGCACAACGGCGGCTAATGTCCAGGGGGAGTAATGCTTCAAACAGTCTGTGTTGGAACATTTCCTGCGAGACCAGTAGTAGATTCCGACGCACCACTGCTGGTTTACTGTAACCCTTGGACCTTCATATTGAAGATGAAACACAGAAATTGCATCAGTGATTAAATACAAAAGGCGCAATGCCGACTTCTGTCCAGGGGGAGTAATGTTTCAAACAGTCTGTGTTGGAACAGTTCCTGGGAGACGAGTAGTAGATTTAGATGGACCAATGAATGTTTACTGTAACCCTTGGAACTTCAAATTGACGATGAAACACAGAAGTTGCATCGAGATTGAATACAAAAGACACAATGGCGGCTAATGTCCAGGGGGAGTAACGCTTCAAACAGTCTGTGTTGGAACATTTCCTGCGAGACCAGTAGTAGATTCCGACGCACCACTGCTGGTTTACTGTAACCCTTGGACGTTCATATTGAAGATGAAACACAGAAATTGCATCAGGGATTAAATACAAAAGGCGCCATGCCGACTTCTGTCCAGGGCGAGTAATGTTTCAAACAGTCTGTGTTGGAACAGTTCCTGGGAGACGAGTAGTAGATTTAGATGGACCAATGAATGTTAACTGTAACCCTTGGAACTTCAAATTGACGATGAAACACAGAAGTTGCATCGAGATTGAATACAAAAGTCACAATGGCGTCTTATGTCCATTGGGAGTAACGCTTCAAACAGTCTGTGTTGGAACAGTTCCTGGGAGACGAGTAGTAGATTTAGATAAACCGACGAATGTTTACTGTAACCCTTGGAACTTCAAATTGACGATGAAACACAGAGGTTGCATCGGGATTGAATACAAAAGGCACATTGGCGGCTAATGTCCAGGGCGAGTAACGCTTCAAACAGTCTGTGTTGGAACATTTCCTGCGAGACCAGTAGTAGATTCCGACGCACCACTGCTGGTTTACTGTAACCCATGGACCTTCATATTGAAGATGAAACACAGAAATTGCATCAGAGATTAAATACAAAAGACACAATGCCGACTTCTCTCCAGGGGGAGTAATGTTTCAAACAGTCTGTGTTGGAACAGTTCCTGGGAGACGAATAGTAGATTTAGATGGACCGACGAATGTTTACTGTAACCCTTAGAACTTCAAATTGACAATGAAACACAGAAGTTGCATCGGGATTGAATACAAAAGGCATAATGGCGGCTAATGTCCAGGGGGAGTAACGCTTCAAACAGTCTGTGTTGGAACATTTCCTGCGAGACCAGCAGTAGATTCCGACGCACCACTGCTGGTTTACTGTAACCCTTGGACCTTCATATTGAAGATGAAACACAGAAATTGCACCAGGGATTAAATACAAAAGGCACAATGCCGACTTCTGTCCAGGGGGAGTAATGTTTCAAACAGTCTGTGTTGGAACAGTTCCTGGGAGACGGGTAGTAGATTTAGATGGACCGACGAATGTTTACTGTCACCCTTGAAACTTCAAATTGACGATGTAACACAGAAGTTGCATCGGGATTGAATACAAAAGGCACAACGGCGGCTAATGTCCAGGGGGAGTAATGCTTCAAACAGTCTGTGTTGTAACATTTCCTGCGAGACCAGTAGTAGATTCCGACGCACCACTGCTGGTTTACTGTAACCCTTGGACCTTCATATTGAAGATGAAACACAGAAATTGCATCAGTGATTAAATACAAAAGGCGCAATGCCGACTTCTGTCCAGGGGGAGTAATGTTTCAAACAGTCTGTGTTGGAACAGTTCCTGGGAGACGAGTAGTAGATTTAGATGGACCAATGAATGTTTACTGTAACCCTTGGAACTTCAAATTGACGATGAAACACAGAAGTTGCATCGAGATTGAATACAAAAGACACAATGGCGGCTAATGTCCAGGGGGAGTAACGCTTCAAACAGTCTGTGTTGGAACATTTCCTGCGAGACCAGTAGTAGATTCCGACGCACCACTGCTGGTTTACTGTAACCCTTGGACCTTCATATTGAAGATGAAACACAGAAATTGCATCAGTGATTAAATACAAAAGGCGCAATGCCGACTTCTGTCCAGGGGGAGTAATGTTTCAAACAATCTGTGTTGGAACAGTTCCTGGGAGACGAGTAGTAGATTTAGATGGACCAATGAATGTTTACTGTAACCCTTGGAACTTCAAATTGACGATGAAACACAGAAGTTGCATCGAGATTGAATACAAAAGACACAATGGCGGCTAATGTCCAGGGGGAGTAACGCTTCAAACAGTCTGTGTTGGAACATTTCCTGCGAGACCAGTAGTTGATTCCCACGCACCACTGCTGGTTTACTGTAACCCTTGGACCTTCATATTGAAGATGAAACACAGAAATTGCACCAGGGATTAAATACAAAAGGCACAATGCCGACTTCTGTCCAGGGGGAGTAATGTTTCAAACAGTCTGTGTTGGAACAGTTCCTGGGAGACGAGTAGTAGATTTGAATGGACCGACGAATGTTTACTGTAACCTTTGGAACTTCAAATTGACGATGAAACACAGAAGTTGCATCGGGATTGAATACAAAAGGCACAATGGCGGCTAATGTCCAGGGGAAGTAACGCTTCAAACATTCTGTGTTGGAACATTTCCTGCGAGACCAGTAGTAGATTCCGACGCACCACTGCTGGTTTACTGTAACCCTTGGACCTTCATATTGACGATGAAACACAGAAATTGCATCAGGGATTAAATACAAAAGGCAGAATGCCGACTTCTGTCCAGGGGGAGTAATGTTTCAAACAGTCTGTGTTGGAACAGTTCCTGGGAGACGGGTAGTAGATTTAGATGGACCGACGAATGTTTACTGTCACCCTTGAAACTTCAAATTGACGATGTAACACAGAAGTTGCATCGGGATTGAATACAAAAGGCACAACGGCGGCTAATGTCCAGGGGGAGTAATGCTTCAAACAGTCTGTGTTGTAACATTTCCTGCGAGACCAGTAGTAGATTCCGACGCACCACTGCTGGTTTACTGTAACCCTTGGACCTTCATATTGAAGATGAAACACAGAAATTGCATCAGTGATTAAATACAAAAGGCGCAATGCCGACTTCTGTCCAGGGGGAGTAATGTTTCAAACAGTCTGTGTTGGAACAGTTCCTGGGAGACGAGTAGTAGATTTAGATGGACCAATGAATGTTTACTGTAACCCTTGGAACTTCAAATTGACGATGAAACACAGAAGTTGCATCGAGATTGAATACAAAAGACACAATGGCGGCTAATGTCCAGGGGGAGTAACGCTTCAAACAGTCTGTGTTGGAACATTTCCTGCGAGACCAGTAGTAGATTCCGACGCACCACTGCTGGTTTACTGTAACCCTTGGACCTTCATATTGAAGATGAAACACAGAAATTGCATCAGTGATTAAATACAAAAGGCGCAATGCCGACTTCTGTCCAGGGGGAGTAATGTTTCAAACAATCTGTGTTGGAACAGTTCCTGGGAGACGAGTAGTAGATTTAGATGGACCAATGAATGTTTACTGTAACCCTTGGAACTTCAAATTGACGATGAAACACAGAAGTTGCATCGAGATTGAATACAAAAGACACAATGGCGGCTAATGTCCAGGGGGAGTAACGCTTCAAACAGTCTGTGTTGGAACATTTCCTGCGAGACCAGTAGTTGATTCCCACGCACCACTGCTGGTTTACTGTAACCCTTGGACCTTCATATTGAAGATGAAACACAGAAATTGCACCAGGGATTAAATACAAAAGGCACAATGCCGACTTCTGTCCAGGGGGAGTAATGTTTCAAACAGTCTGTGTTGGAACAGTTCCTGGGAGACGAGTAGTAGATTTGAATGGACCGACGAATGTTTACTGTAACCTTTGGAACTTCAAATTGACGATGAAACACAGAAGTTGCATCGGGATTGAATACAAAAGGCACAATGGCGGCTAATGTCCAGGGGAAGTAACGCTTCAAACATTCTGTGTTGGAACATTTCCTGCGAGACCAGTAGTAGATTCCGACGCACCACTGCTGGTTTACTGTAACCCTTGGACCTTCATATTGACGATGAAACACAGAAATTGCATCAGGGATTAAATACAAAAGGCAGAATGCCGACTTCTGTCCAGGGGGAGTAATGTTTCAAACAGTCTGTGTTGGAACAGTTCCTGGGAGACGGGTAGTAGATTTAGATGGACCGACGAATGTTTACTGTCACCCTTGAAACTTCAAATTGACGATGTAACACAGAAGTTGCATCGGGATTGAATACAAAAGGCACAACGGCGGCTAATGTCCAGGGGGAGTAATGCTTCAAACAGTCTGTGTTGGAACATTTCCTGCGAGACCAGTAGTAGATTCCGACGCACCACTGCTGGTTTACTGTAACCCTTGGACCTTCATATTGAAGATGAAACACAGAAATTGCATCAGTGATTAAATACAAAAGGCGCAATGCCGACTTCTGTCCAGGGGGAGTAATGTTTCAAACAGTCTGTGTTGGAACAGTTCCTGGGAGACGAGTAGTAGATTTAGATGGACCAATGAATGTTTACTGTAACCCTTGGAACTTCAAATTGACGATGAAACACAGAAGTTGCATCGAGATTGAATACAAAAGACACAATGGCGGCTAATGTCCAGGGGGAGTAACGCTTCAAACAGTCTGTGTTGGAATATTTCCTGCGAGACCAGTAGTAGATTCCGACGCACCACTGCTGGTTTACTGTAACCCTTGGACGTTCATATTGAAGATGAAACACAGAAATTGCATCAGGGATTAAATACAAAAGGCGCAATGCCGACTTCTGTCCAGGGGGAGTAATGTTTCAAACAGTCTGTGTTGGAACAGTTCCTGGGAGACGAGTAGTAGATTTAGATGGACCAATGAATGTTAACTGTAACCCTTGGAACTTCAAATTGACGATGAAACACAGAAGTTGCATCGAGATTGAATACAAAAGTCACAATGGCGTCTTATGTCCAGGGGGAGTAACGCTTCAAACAGTCTGTGTTGGAACAGTTCCTGGGAGACGAGTAGTAGATTTAGATAAACCGACGAATGTTTACTGTAACCCTTGGAACTTCAAATTGTCGATGAAACACAGAAGTTGCATCGGGATTGAATACAAAAGGCAATATGGCGGCTAATGTCCAGGGGGAGTAACGCTTCAAACAGTCTGTGTTGGAACATTTCCTGCGAGACCAGTAGTAGATTCCGACGCACCACTGCTGGTTTACTGTAACCCTTGGACCTTCATATTGAAGATGAAACACAGAAATTGCATACGGGATTAAATACAAAAGGCACAATGCCGACTTCTGTCCAGGGGGAGTAATGTTTTAAACAGTCTGTGTTGGAACAGTTCCTGGGAGACGAGTAGTAGACTTAGAAGGACCGACGAATGTTTACTGTAACCCTTGGAACTTCAAATTGACGATGAAACACAGAAGTTGCATCGGGATTGAATACAAAAGGCTCAATGGCGGCTAATGTCCAGGGGGAGTAATGCTTCAAACAGTCTGTGTTGGAACATTTCCTGCGAGACCAGTAGTAGATTCCGACGCACCACTGCTGGTTTACTGTAACCCTTGGACCTTCATATTGAAGATGAAACACAGAAATTGCACCAGGGATTAAATACAAAAGGCACAATGCCGACTTGTGTCCAGGGGGAGTAATGTTTCAAACAGTCTTTGTTGGAACAGTTCCTGGGAGACGAATAGTAGATTTAGATGGACCGACGAATGTTTACTGTAACCCTTGGAACTTCAAATTGACGATGAAACACAGAAGTTGCATCGGGATTGAATACAAAACGCACAATGGCGGCTAATGTCCAGGGGGAGTAACGCTTCAAACAGTCTGTGTTGGAACATTTCCTGCGAGACCAGTAGTAGATTCCGACGCACCACTGCTGGTTTACTGCAACCCTTGGACCTTCATATTGAAGATAAAACACAGAAATTGCATCAGGGATTAAATACAAAAGGCACATTGCCGACTTCTGTCATGGGGGAGTAATGTTTCAAACAGTCTGTGTTGGAACAGTTCCTGGGAGACGAGTAGTAGATTTAGATGGACCGACGAATGTTTACTGTAACCCTTGGAACTTCAAATTGACGATGAAACACAGAGGTTGCATCGGGATTGAATACAAAAGGCACATTGGCGGCTAATGTCCAGGGCGAGTAACGCTTCAAACAGTCTGTGTTGGAACATTTCCTGCGAGACCAGTAGTAGATTCCGACGCACCACTGCTGGTTTACTGTAACCCATGGACCTTCATATTGAAGATGAAACACAGAAATTGCATCAGAGATTAAATACAAAAGACACAATGCCGACTTCTCTCCAGGGGGAGTAATGTTTCAAACAGTCTGTGTTGGAACAGTTCCTGGGAGACGAATAGTAGATTTAGATGGACCGACGAATGTTTACTGTAACCCTTAGAACTTCAAATTGACAATGAAACACAGAAGTTGCATCGGGATTGAATACAAAAGGCATAATGGCGGCTAATGTCCAGGGGGAGTAACGCTTCAAACAGTCTGTGTTGGAACATTTCCTGCGAGACCAGCAGTAGATTCCGACGCACCACTGCTGGTTTACTGTAACCCTTGGACCTTCATATTGAAGATGAAACACAGAAATTGCATCAGGGATTAAATACAAAAGGCACAATGCCGACTTCTGTACAGGGGGAGTAATGTTTCAAACAGTCTGTGTTGGAACAGTTCCTGGGAGACGAGTAGTAGATTTAGATGGACCGACGAATGTTTACTGTAACCCTTGGAACTTCAAATTGACGATGAAACACAGAAGTTGCATCGGGATTGAATACAAAAGGCACAATGGCGGCTAATGTCCAGGGGGATTAACGCTTCAAACAGTCTGTGTTGGAACATTTCCTGCGAGACCAGTAGTAGATTCCGACGCACCACTGCTGGTTTACTGTAACCCTTGGACCTTCATATTGAAGATGAAACACAGAAATTGCATCAGTTATTAAATACAAAAGGCACAATGCCGACTTCTGTCCAGGGGGAGTAATGTTTCAAACAGTCTGTGTTGGACCAGTTCCTGGGAGACGAGTAGTAGATTTAGATGGACCAACGAATGTTTACTGTAACCCTTGGAACTTAAAATTGACGATGAAACACAGAAGTTGCATCGGGATTGAATACAAAAGGCTCCATGGCAGCTAATGTCCAGGGGGAGTAATGCTTCAAAGAGTATGTGTTGGAACATTTCCTGCGAGACCAGTAGTAGATTCCGAAACAATACTGCTGGTTTACTGTAACCCTTGGACCTTCATATTGAAGATGAAACACAGAAATTGCATCAGGGATTAAATGCAAAAGGCACAATGCCGACTTCTGTCCAGAGGGAGTAATGTTTCAAGCAGTCTGTGTTGGAGCAGTTCCTGGGAGACGAGTAGTAGATTTAGATGGAACCGAAGAATGTTTACTGTAACCCTTCGAACTTCAAATTGACGATGAAACACAGAAGTTGCATCGGGATTGATTACAATAGGCACAATGGCGGCTAATGTCATGAGGAGTAACGCTTCAAACAGTCTGTGTTGGAACATTTCCTGCGAGACCAGTAGTAGATTCCGACGCACCACTGCTGGTTTACTGTAACCCTTGGACCTTCATATTGAAGATGAAACACAGAAATTGCATCAGGGATTAAATACAAAAGGCACAATGCCGACTTCTGTCCAGGGGGAGTAATGTTTCAAACAGTCTGTGTTGGAACAGTTGCTGGGAGACGAGTAGTAGATTTAGATGGACGACTAATGTTTACTGTAACCCTTGGAACTTCAAATTGACGATGAAACACAGAAGTTGCATCGGGATTGAATACAAAAGGCACAATGGCGGCTAATGTCCAGGGGGAGTAACGCTTCAAACAGTCTGTGTTGGAACATTTCCTGCGAGACCAGTAGTAGATTCCGACGCGCCACTGCTGGTTTACTGTAACCCTTGGACCTTCATATTGAAGATGAAACACAGAAATTGCATCAGAGATTAAATACAAAATGTACAATGCCGACTTCTGTCCAGGGGAGTAATGTTTCAAACAATCTGTGTTGGAACAGTTCCTGTGAGACGAGTAGTAGATTTAGATGGACCGACGAATGTTTACTGTAACCCTTGGAACTTCAAATTGACGATGAAACACAGAAGTTGCATCGGGATTGAATACAAAAGGCACAATGGCGGCTAATGTCCAGGGGGAGTAACGCTTCAAACAGTCTGTGTTGGAACATTTCCTACGAGACGAGTAGTAGATTTCGACGCACCACTGCTGGTTTACTGTAACCCTTGGACCTTCATATTGAAGATGAAACACAGAAATTGCATACGGGATTAAATACAAAAGGCACAATGCCGACTTCTGTCCAGGAGGAGTAATGTTGCAAGCAGTCTGTGTTGGAACAGTTCCTGGGAGACGAGTAGTAGACTTAGATGGACCGACGAATGTTTACTGTAACCCTTGGAATTTCAAATTGACGATGAAACACAGAAGTTGCATCGGGATTGAATACAAAAGGCTCAATGGCGGCTAATGTCCAGGGGGAGTAACGCTTCAAACAGTCTGTGTTGGAATATTTCCTGCGAGACCAGTAGTAGATTCCGACGCACCACTGCTGGTTTACTGTAACCCTTGGACCTTCATATTGAAGATGAAACACAGAAATTGCACCAGGGATTAAATACAAAAGGCACAATGCCGACTTATGTCCAGGGGGAGTAATGTTTCAAACAGTCTGTGTTGGAACAGTTCCTGGGAGACGAGTAGTAGATTTAGATGGACCGACGAATGTTTTCTGTAACCCTTGGAACTTCAAATTGACGATGAAACACAGAAGTTGCATCGGGATTGAATACAAAAGGCACAATGGCGGCTAATGTCCAGGGGGAGTAACGCTTTAAACAGTCTGTGTTGGAACATTTCCTGCGAGACCAGTAGTAGATTCCGACGCACCACTGCTGGTTTACTGTAACCCTTGGACCTTCATATTGACGATGAAACACTGAGATTGCACCAGGGATTAAATACAAAAGGCACAATGCGGACTTCTATGCAGGGGAAGTAATGTTTCAAACAGTCTGTGTTGGAACAGTTCCTGGGAGACGAGTAGTAGATTTAGATGGATCGACGAATGTTTACTGCAACAGTCTGTGTTGGAACAGTTCCTGGGAGACGAGTAGTAGATTTAGAGGGACCGACGAATGTTTACTGTCACCATTGGAACTTCAAATTGACGATGTAACACAGAAGTTGCATCGGGATTGAATAGAAAAGGCACAACGGTGGCTAATGTCCAGGGGGAGTAACGCTTCAAACAGTCTGTGTTGGAACATTTCCTGCGAGACCAGCAGTAGATTCCGACGCACCACTGCTGGTTTACTGTAACCCTTGGACCTTCATATTGAAGATGAAACACAGAAATTGCATCAGGGATTAAATACAAAAGGCACAATTCCGACATCTGTCCAGGGCTAGTAATGTTTCAAACAGTCTGTGTTGGAACAGTTCCTGGGAGACGAATAGTAGATTTAGATGGACCGACGAATGTTTACTGTAACCCTTGGAATTTCAAATTGACGATGAAACACAGAAGTTGCATCGGGATTGAATACAAAAGGCACAATGGCAGCAAATGTCCAGGGGGAGTAATGCTTCAAACAGTCTGTGTTGGAACATTTCCTGCGAGACCAGTAGTGGATTCCGACGCACCACTGCTGGTTTACTGTAACCCTTGGACCTTCATATTGAAGATGAAACACAGAAATTGCATCAGGGATTAAATACAAAAGGCACAATGCCGACTTCTGTACACGGGGAGTAATGTTTCAAACAGTCTGTGTTGGAACAGTTCCTGGGAGACGAGTAGTAGATTTAGATGGACCGACGAATGTTTACTGTAACCCTTGGAACTTCAAATTGACGATGAAACACAGAAGTTGCATCGGGATTGAATACAAAAGGCACAATGGCGGCTAATGTCCAGGGGGAGTAACGCTTCAAACAGTCTGTGTTGGAACATTTCCTGCGAGACCAGTAGTAGATTCCGACGCACCACTGCTGGTTTACTGTAACCCTTGGACCTTCATATTGAAGATGAAACACAGAAATTGCATCAGTTATTAAATACAAAAGGCACAATGCCGACTTCTGTCCAGGGGGAGTAATGTTTCAAACAGTCTGTGTTGGACCAGTTCCTGGGAGACGAGTAGTAGATTTAGATGGACCAACGAATGTTTACTGTAACCCTTGGAACTTAAAATTGACGATGAAACACAGAAGTTGCATCGGGATTGAATACAAAAGGCTCCATGGCAGCTAATGTCCAGGGGGAGTAATGCTTCAAAGAGTATGTGTTGGAACATTTCCTGCGAGACCAGTAGTAGATTCCGAAACAATACTGCTGGTTTACTGTAACCCTTGGACCTTCATATTGAAGATGAAACACAGAAATTGCATCAGGGATTAAATGCAAAAGGCACAATGCCGACTTCTGTCCAGAGGGAGTAATGTTTCAAGCAGTCTGTTTGGAGCAGTTCCTGGGAGACGAGTAGTAGATTTAGATGGAACCGAAGAATGTTTACTGTAACCCTTCGAACTTCAAATTGACGATGAAACACAGAAGTTGCATCGGGATTGATTACAAAAGGCACAATGGCGGCTAATGTCATGAGGAGTAACGCTTCAAACAGTCTGTGTTGGAACATTTCCTGCGAGACCAGTAGTAGATTCCGACGCACCACTGCTGGTTTACTGTAACCCTTGGACCTTCATATTGAAGATGAAACACAGAAATTGCATCAGGGATTAAATACAAAAGGCACAATGCCGACTTCTGTCCAGGGGGAGTAATGTTTCAAACAGTCTGTGTTGGAACAGTTCCTGGGAGACGAGTAGTAGATTTAGATGGACGACTAATGTTCACTGTAACCCTTGGAACTTCAAATTGACGATGAAACACAGAAGTTGCATCGGGATTGAATACAAAACGCACAATGGCGGCTAATGTCCAGGGGGAGTAACGCTTCAAACAGTCTGTGTTGGAACATTTCCTGCGAGACCAGTAGTAGATTCCGACGCGCCACTGCTGGTTTACTGTAACCCTTGGACCTTCATATTGAAGATGAAACACAGAAATTGCATCAGAGATTAAATACAAAATGTACAATGCCGACTTCTGTCCAGGGGAGTAATGTTTCAAACAATCTGTGTTGGAACAGTTCCTGGGAGACGAGTAGTAGATTTAGATGGACCGACGAATGTTTACTGTAACCCTTGGAACTTCAAATTGACGATGAAACACAGAAGTTGCATCGGGATTGAATACAAAAGGCACAATGGCGGCTAATGTCCAGGGGGAGTAACGCTTCAAACAGTCTGTGTTGGAACATTTCCTACGAGACGAGTAGTAGATTTCGACGCACCACTGGTGGTTTACTGTAACCCTTGGACCTTCATATTGAAGATGAAACACAGAAATTGCATACGGGATTAAATACAAAAGGCACAATGCCGACTTCTGTCCAGGGGGAGTAATGTTGCAAGCAGTCTGTGTTGGAACAGTTCCTGGGAGACGAGTAGTAGACTTAGATGGACCGACGAATGTTTACTGTAACCCTTGGAATTTCAAATTGACAATGAAACACAGAAGTTGCATCGGGATTGAATACAAAAGGCTCAATGGCGGCTAATGTCCAGGGGGAGTAACGCTTCAAACAGTCTGTGTTGGAATATTTCCTGCGAGACCAGTAGTAGATTCCGACGCACCACTGCTGGTTTACTGTAACCCTTGGACCTTCATATTGAAGATGAAACACAGAAATTGCACCAGGGATTAAATCCAAAAAGCACAATGCCGACTTATGTCCAGGGGGAGTAATGTTTCAAACAGTCTGTGTTGGAACAGTTCCTGGGAGACGAGTAGTAGATTTAGATTTACCGACGAATGTTTTCTGTAACCCTTGGAACTTCAAATTGACGATGAAACACAGAAGTTGCATCGGGATTGAATACAAAAGGCACAATGGCGGCTAATGTCCAGGGGGAGTAACGCTTTAAACAGTCTGTGTTGGAACATTTCCTGCGAGACCAGTAGTAGATTCCGACGCACCACTGCTGGTTTACTGTAACCCTTGGACCTTCATATTGACGATGAAACACTGAGATTGCACCAGGGATTAAATACAAAAGGCACAATGCGGACTTCTATCCAGGGGAAGTAATGTTTCAAACAGTCTGTGTTGGAACAGTTCCTGGGAGACGAGTAGTAGATTTAGATGGATCGACGAATGTTTACTGCAACAGTCTGTGTTGGAACAGTTCCTGGGAGACGAGTAGTAGATTTAGAGGGACCGACGAATGTTTACTGTCACCATTGGAACTTCAAATTGACGATGTAACACAGAAGTTGCATCGGGATTGAATAGAAAAGGCACAACGGTGGCTAATGTCCAGGGGGAGTAACGCTTCAAACTGTCAGTGTTGGAACATTTCCTGCGAGACCAGTAGTAGATTCCGACGCACCACTGCTGGTTTACTGTAAGCCTTGGACCTTCATATTGAAGATGAAACACAGAAATTGCATCAGGGATTAAATACAAAAGGGCACAATGCCGACTTCTGTCCAGGGGGAGTAATGTTTCAAACAGTCTGTGTTGGAACAGTTCCTGGGAGACGAGTAGTAGATTTAGATGGACCGACGAATGTTTACTGTAACCCTTGGAACTTCAAATTGACGATGAAACACAGAAGTTGCATCGGGATTGAATACAAAAGGCACAATGGCGGCTAATGTCCAGGGGGAGTAACGCTTCAAACAGTCTGTGTTGGAACATTTCCTGCGAGACCAGTAGTAGATTCCGACGCACCACTGCTGGTTTACTGTAACCCTTGGACCTTCATATTGAAGATGAAACACAGAAATTGCATCGGAGATTAAATACAAAAGGCACAATGCCGACTTCTGTCCAGGGGGAGTAATGTTTCAAACAGTCTGTGTTGGAACAGTTCCTGGGAGACGAGTAGTAGATTTAGGTGGACCGACGAATGTTTACTGTAACCCTTGGAACTTCAAATTGACGATGAAACACAGAAGTTGCATCGGGATTGAATACAAAAGGCACAATGGCGGCTAATGTCCAGGGGGAGTAACGCTTCAAACAGTCTGTGTTGGAACATTTCCTGCGAGACCAGTAGTAGATTCTGACGCACCACTGCTGGTTTACTGTAACCCTTGGACCTTCATATTGACGATGAAACACAGAGATTGCATCAGGGATTAAATACAAAGGGCAGAATGCGGACTTCTGTCCAGGGGAAGTAATGTTTCAAACAGTCTGTGTTGGAACAGTTCCTGGGAGACGAGTAGTAGCTTTAGATGGATCGACGAATGTTTACTGTAACAGTCTGTGTTGGAACAGTTCCTGGGAGACGAGTAGTAGATTTAGGTGGACCGACGAATGTTTACTGTAACCCTTGGAACTTCAAATTGACGATGAAACACAGAAGTTGCATCGGGATTGAATACAAAAGGCACAATGGCGGCTAATGTCCAGGGGGAGTAACGCTTCAAACTGTCAGTGTTGGAACATTTCCTGCGAGACCAGTAGTAGATTCCGACGCACCACTGCTGGTTTACTGTAAGCCTTGGACCTTCATATTGAAGATGAAACACAGAAATTGAATCAGGGATTAAATACAAAAGGGCACAATGAGGACTTCTGTCCAGGGGGAGTAATGTTTCCAACAGTCTGTGTTGGTACTGTTCCTGTGAGACGAGCAGTAGATTTAGATGGACCGACGAATGTTTACTGTAACAGTCTGTGTTGGAACAGTTCCTGGGAGACGAGTAGTTGATTTAGATGGACCAATGAATATTTACTGTAACCCTTGGATCTTCAAATTGACGATGAAACACAGAAGTTGCATCGAGATTGAATACAAAAGTCACAATGGCGTCTAATGTCCAGGGGGAGTAACGCTTCAAACAGTCTGTGTTGGAACAGTTCCTGGGAGACGAGTAGTTGATTTAGATAAACCGACGAATGTTTACTGTAACCCTTGGAACTTCAAATTGTCGATGAAACACAGAAGTTGCATCGGGATTGAATACAAAAGGCACAATGGCGGCTAATGTCCAGGGGGAGTAACGCTTCAAACTGACTGTGTTGGAATATGTCCTGCGAGACCAGTAGTAGATTCCGACGCACCACTGCTGGTTTACTGTAACCTTTGGACTTTCATATTGAAGATGAAACACAGAAATTGCATCAGGGATTAAATACAAAAGGCACAATGCCGACTTCTGTCCAGGGGGAGTAATGTTTCAAACGGTCTGTGTTGGAACAGTTCTTGGGAGACGAGTAGTAGATTTAGATGGACCAATGAATGTTTACTGTAACCCTTGGAACTTCAAATTGACAATGAAACACAGAAGTTGCATCGAGATTGAATACAAAAGGCACAATGGCGGCTAATGTCAAGGTGGAGTAACGCTTCAAACAGTCTGTGTTGGAACCTTTCCTGCGAGACCAGTAGTAGATTCCGACGCACCACTGCTGGTTTACTGTAACCCTTGGACCTTCATATTGAAGATGAAACACAGAAATTGCATCGGAGATTAAATACAAAAGGCACAATGCCGACTTCTGTCCAGGGGGAGTAATGTTTCAAACAGTCTGTGTTGGAACAGTTCCTGGGAGACGAGTAGTAGATTTAGGTGGACCGACGTATGTTTACTGTAACCCTTGGAACTTCAAATTGACGATGAAACACAGAAGTTGCATCGGGATTGAATACAAAAGGCACAATGGCGGCTAATGTCCAGGGGGAGTAACGCTTCAAACAGTCTGTGTTGGAACATTTCCTGCGAGACCAGTACTAGATTCCGACGCACCACTGCTGGTTTACTGTAACCCTTGGACCTTCATATTGACGATGAAACACAGAAATTGCATCAGGGATTAAATACAAAAGGCACAATGCCGACTTCTGTCACGGGGGAGTAATGTTTCAAACAGTCTGTGTTGGAACAGTTCCTGGGAGATGAGTAGTAGATTTAGATGGACCGACGAATGTTTACTGTAACCCTTGAAACTTCAAATTGACGATGAAACACAGAAGTTGCATCGGGATTGTATACAAAAGGCACAATGGCGGCTAATGTCCAGGGGGAGTAACGCTTCAAACAGTATGTGTTGGAACATTTCCTGCGAGACCAGTAGTAGATTCCGACGCACCAGTGCTGGTTTACTGCAACCCTTGGACCTTCATATTGAAGATGAAACACAGAAATTGCATCAGGGATTAAATACAAAAGGCACAATGCCGACTTCTGTCATGGGGGAGTAATGTTTCAAACAGTCTGTGTTGGAACAGTTCCTTCGAGACGAGTAGTAGATTTAGATGGACCGACGAATGTTTACTGTACACCTTGAAACTTCAAATTGACGATGAAACACAGAGGTTGCATCGGGATTGAATACAAAAGGCACATTGGCGGCTAATGTCCAGGGCGAGTAACGCTTCAAACAGTCTGTGTTGGAACATTTCCTGCGAGACCAGTAGTAGATTCCGACGCACCACTGCTGGTTTACTGTAACCCATGGACCTTCATATTGAAGATGAAACACAGAAATTGCATCAGGGATTAAATACAAAAGGCACAATTCAGACATCTGTCCAGGGCTAGTAATGTTTCAAACAGTCTGTGTTGGAACAGTTCCTAGGAGACGAATAGTAGATTTAGATGGACCGACGAATGTTTATTGTAACCCTTGGAACTTCAAATTGACGATGAAACACAGAAGTTGCATCGGGATTGAATACAAAAGGCACAATGGCAGCAAATGTCCAGGGGGAGTAATGCTTCAAACAGTCTGTGTTGGAACATTTCCTGCGAGACCAGTAGTGGATTCCGACGCACCACTGCTGGTTTACTGTAACCCTTGGACCTTCATATTCAAGATGAAACACAGAAATTGCATCAGGGATTAAATACAAAAGGCACAATGCCGACTTCTGTCCAGGGGGAGTAATGTTTCAAACAGTCTGTGTTGGAACAGTTCCTGGGAGACGAGTAGTAGATTTAGATGGACCGACGAATGTTTACTGTAACCCTTGGAACTTCAAATTGACGATGAAACACAGAAGTTGCATCGGGATTGAATACAAAAGGCACAATGGCGGCTAATGTCCAGGGGGAGTAACGCTTCAAACAGTCTGTGTTGGAACATTTCCTGCGAGACCAGTAGTAGATTCCGACGCACCACTGCTGGTTTACTGTAACCCTTGGACCTTCATATTGAAGATGAAACACAGAAATTGCATCGGAGATTAAATACAAAAGGCACAATGCCGACTTCTGTCCAGGGGGAGTAATGTTTCAAACAGTCTGTGTTGGACCAGTTCCTGGGAGACGAGTAGTAGATTTAGATGGACCAACGAATGTTTACTGTAACCCTTGGAACTTCAAATTGACGATGAAACACAGAAGTTGCATCGGGATTGAATACAAAAGGCTCCATGGCAGCTAATGTCCAGGGGGAGTAATGCTTCAAAGAGTCTGTGTTGGAACATTTCCTGCGAGACCAGTAGTAGATTCCGAAACAATACTGCTGGTTTACTGTAACCCTTGGACCTTCATATTGAAGATGAAACACAGAAATTGCATCAGGGATTAAATGCAAAAGGCACAATGCTGACTTCTGTCCAGAGGGAGTAATGTTTCAAGCAGTCTGTGTTGGAGCAGTTCCTGGGAGACGAGTAGTAGATTTAGATGGAACCGAAGAATGTTTACTGTAACCCTTCGAACTTCAAATTGACGATGAAACACAGAAGTTGCATCGGGATTGAATACAAAAGGCACAATGGCGGCTAATGTCCAGGGGGAGTAACGCTTCAAACAGTCTGTGTTGGAACATTTCCTGCGAGACCAGTACTAGATTCCGACGCACCACTGCTGGTTTACTGTAACCCTTGGACCTTCATATTGACGATGAAACACAGAAATTGCATCAGGGATTAAATACAAAAGGCACAATGCCGACTTCTGTCATGGGGGAGTAATGTTTCAAACAGTCTGTGTTGGAACAGTTCCTGGGAGATGAGTAGTAGATTTAGATGGACCGACGAATGTTTACTGTACACCTTGGAACTTCAAATTGACGATGAAACACAGAGGTTGCATCGGGATTGAATACAAAAGGCACATTGGCGGCTAATGTCCAGGGCGAGTAACGCTTCAAACAGTCTGTGTTGGAACATTTCCTGCGAGACCAGTAGTAGATTCCGACGCACCACTGCTGGTTTACTGTAACCCATGGACCTTCATATTGAAGATGAAACACAGAAATTGCATCAGAGATTAAATACAAAAGGCACAATGCCGACTTCTGTCCAGGGGGAGTAATGTTTCAAAAATTCTGTGTTGGAACAGTTCCTGGGAGACGAATAGTAGATTTAGATGGACCGACGAATGTTTACTGTCACCCTTAGAACTTCAAATTGACAATGAAACACAGAAGTTGCATCGGGATTGAATACAAAAGGCATAATGGCGGCTAATGTCCAGGGGGAGTATTGCTTCAAACAGTCTGTGTTGGAACATTTCCTGCGAGACCAGCAGTAGATTCCGACGCACCACTGCGGCTTTACTGTAACCCTTGGACCTTCATATTGAAGATGAAACACAGAAATTGCATCAGGGATTAAATACAAAAGGCACAATTCCGACATCTGTCCAGGGCTAGTAATGTTTCAAACAGTCTGTGTTGGAACAGTTCCTGGGAGACGAATAGTAGATTTAGATGGACCGACGAATGTTTACTGTAACCCTTGGAACTTCAAATTGACGATGAAACACAGAAGTTGCATCGGGATTGAATACAAAAGGCACAATGGCAGCAAATGTCCAGGGGGAGTAATGCTTCAAACAGTCTTTCGTTGGAACATTTCCTGCGAGACCAGTAGTGGATTCCGACGCACCTCTGCTGGTTTACTGTAACCCTTGGACCTTCATATTGAAGATGAAACACAGAAATTGCATCAGGGATTAAATACAAAAGGCACAATGCCGACTTCTGTACAGGGGGAGTAATGTTTCAAACAGTCTTTGTTGGAACAGTTCCTGGGAGACGAGTAGTAGATTTAGATGGACCGACGAATGTTTACTGTAACCCTTGGAACTTCAAATTGACGATGAAACACAGAAGTTGCATCGGGATTGAATACAAAAGGCACAATGGCGGCTAATGTCCAGGGGGAGTAACGCTTCAGACAGTCTGTGTTGGAACATTTCCTGCGAGACCAGTAGTAGATTCCGACGCACCACTGCTGGTTTACTGTAACCCTTGGACCTTCATATTGAAGATGAAACACAGAAATTGCATCAGTTATTAAATACAAAAGGCACAATGCCGACTTCTGTCCAGGGGGAGTAATGTTTCAAACAGTCTGTGTTGGACCAGTTCCTGGGAGACGAGTAGTAGATTTAGATGGACCAATGAATGTTTACTGTAACCCTTGGAACTTAAAATTGACGATGAAACACAGAAGTTTCATCGGGATTGAATACAAAAGGCTCCATGGCAGCTAATGTCCAGGGGGAGTAATGCTTCAAAGAGTCTGTGTTGGAACATTTCCTGCGAGACCAGTAGTAGATTCCGAAACAATACTGCTGGTTTACTGTAACCCTTGGACCTTCATATTGAAGATGAAACACAGAAATTGCATCAGGGATTAAATGCAAAAGGCACAATGCTGACTTCTGTCCAGAGGGAGTAATGTTTCAAGCAGTCTGTGTTGGAGCAGTTCCTGGGAGACGAGTAGTAGATTTAGATGGAACCGAAGAATGTTTACTGTAACCCTTCGAACTTCAAATTGACGATGAAACACAGAAGTTGCATCGGGATTGAATACAAAAGGCACAATGGCGGCTAATGTCAAGAGGAGTAACGCTTCAAACAGTCTGTGTTGGAACATTTCCTGCGAGACCAGTAGTAGATTCCGACGCACCACTGCTGGTTTACTGTAACCCTTGGACCTTCATATTGAAGATGAAACACAGAAATTGCATCAGGGATTAAATACAAAAGGCACAATGCCGACTTCTGTCCAGGGGGAGTAATGTTTCAAACAGTCTGTGTTGGAACAGTTCCTGGGAGACGAGTAGTAGATTTAGATGGACGACTAATGTTTACTGTAACCCTTGGAACTTCAAATTGACGATGAAACACAGAAGTTGCATCGGGATTGAATACAAAAGGCACAATGGCGGCTAATGTCCAGGGGGAGTAACGCTTCAAACAGTCTGTGTTGGAACATTTCCTGCGAGACCAGTAGTAGATTCCGACGCGCCACTGCTGGTTTACTGTAACCCTTGGACCTTCATATTGAAGATGAAACACAGAAATTGCATCAGAGATTAAATACAAAATGTACAATGCCGACTTCTGTCCAGGGGAGTAATGTTTCAAACAATCTGTGTTGGAACAGTTCCTGGGAGACGAGTAGTAGATTTAGATGGACCGACGAATGTTTACTGTAACCCTTGGAACTTCAAATTGACGATGAAACACAGAAGTTGCATCGGGATTGAATACAAAAGGCACAATGGCGGCTAATGTCCAGGGGGAGTAACGCTTCAAACAGTCTGTGTTGGAACATTTCCTACGAGACGAGTAGTAGATTTCGACGCACCACTGCTGGTTTACTGTAACCCTTGGACCTTCATATTGAAGATGAAACACAGAAATTGCACCAGGGATTAAATACAAAAGGCACAATGCCGACTTCTGTCCAGGGGAGTAAAGTTTCAAACAGTCTGTGTTGGAACAGTTCCTGGGAGACGAGTAGTAGATTTAGATGGACCGACGAATGTTTTCTGTAACCCTTGGAACTTCAAATTGACGATGAAACACAGAAGTTGCATCGGGATTGAATACAAAAGGCACAATGGCGGCTAATGTCAAGAGGAGTAACGCTTTAAACAGTCTGTGTTGGAACATTTCCTGCGAGACCAGTAGTAGATTCCGACGCACCACTGCTGGTTTACTGTAACCCTTGGACCTTCATATTGAAGATGAAACACAGAAATTGCATCAGGGATTAAATACAAAAGGCACAATGCCGACTTCTGTCCAGGGGGAGTAATGTTTCAAACAGTCTGTGTTGGAACAATTCCTGGGAGACGAGTAGTAGATTTAGATGGACGACTAATGTTTACTGTAACCCTTGGAACTTCAAATTGACGATGAAACACAGAAGTTGCATCGGGATCGAATACAAAAGGCACAATGGCGGCTAATGTCCAGGGGGAGTAACGCTTCAAACAGTCTGTGTTGGAACATTTCCTGCGAGACCAGTAGTAGATTCCGACGCGCCACTGCTGGTTTACTGTAACCCTTGGACCTTCATATTGAAGATGAAACACAGAAATTGCATCAGAGATTAAATACAAAATGTACAATGCCGACTTCTGTCCAGGGGAGTAATGTTTCAAACAATCTGTGTTGGAACAGTTCCTTGGAGACGAGTAGTAGATTTAGATGGACCGACGAATGTTTACTGTAACCCTTGGAACTTCAAATTGACGATGAAACACAGAAGTTGCATCGGGATTGAATACAAAAGGCACAATAGCGGCTAATGTCCAGGGGGAGTAACGCTTCAAACAGTCTGTGTTGGAACATTTCCTACGAGACGAGTAGTAGATTTCGACGCACCACTGCTGGTTTACTGTAACCCTTGGACCTTCATATTGAAGATGAAACACAGAAATTGCATACGGGATTAAATACAAAAGGCACAATGCCGACTTCTGTCCAGGGGGAGTAATGTTGCAAGCAGTCTGTGTTGGAACAGTTCCTGGGAGACGAGTAGTAGACTTAGATGGACCGACGAATGTTTACTGTAACCCTTGGAATTTCAAATTGACGATGAAACACAGAAGTTGCATCGGGATTGAATACAAAAGGCTCAATGGCGGCTAATGTCCAGGGGGAGTAACGCTTCAAACAGTCTGTGTTGGAATATTTCCTGCGAGACCAGTAGTAGATTCCGACGCACCACTGCTGGTTTACTGTAACCCTTGGACCTTCATATTGAAGATGAAACACAGAAATTGCACCAGGGATTAAATACAAAAGGCACAATGCCGACTTCTGTCCAGGGGGAGTAATGTTTCAAACAGTCTGTGTTGGAACAGTTCCTGGGAGACGAGTAGTAGATTTAAATGCACCGACGAATGTTTTCTGTAACCCTTGGAACTTCAAATTGACGATGAAACACAGAAGTTGCATCGTGATTGAATACAAAAGGCACAATGGCGGCTAATGTCCAGGGGGAGTAACGCTTTAAACAGTCTGTGTTGGAACATTTCCTGCGAGGCCAGTAGTAGATTCCGACGCACCACTGCTGGTTTACTGTAACCCTTGGACCTTCATATTGACGATGAAACACAGAGATTGCACCAGGGATTAAATACAAAAGGCACAATGCGGACTTCTGTCCAGGGGAAGTAATGTTTCAAACAGTCTGTGTTGGAACAGTTCCTGGGAGACGAGTAGTAGATTTAGATGGATCGACGAATGTTTACTATAACAGTCTGTGTTGGAACAGTTCCTGGGAGACGAGTAGTAGATTTAGAGGGACCGACGAATGTTTACTGTCACCATTGGAACTTCAAATTGACGATGTAACACAGAAGTTGCATCGGGATTGAATAGAAAAGGCACAACGGTGGCTAATGTCCAGGGGGAGTAACGCTTAAAACTGTCAGTGTTGGAACATTTCCTGCGAGACCAGTAGTAGATTCCGACGCACCACTGCTGGTTTACTGTAAGCCTTGGACCTTCATATTGAAGATGAAACACAGAAATTGCATCAGGGATTAAATACAAAAGGGCACAATGCCGACTTCTGTCCAGGGGGAGTAATGTTTCAAACAGTCTGTGTTGGAACAGTTCCTGGGAGACGAGTAGTAGATTTAGATGGACCGACGAATGTTTACTGTAACCCTTGGAACTTCAAATTGACGATGAAACACAGAAGTTGCATCGGGATTGAATACAAAAGGCACAATGGCGGCTAATGTCCAGGGGGAGTAACGCTTTAAACAGTCTATGTTGGAACATTTTTCTGCGAGACCAGTAGTAGATTCCGACGCACCACTGCTGGTTTACTGTAACCCTTGGACCTTCATATTGACGATGAAACACAGAGATTGCACCAGGGATTAAATACAAAAGGCACAATGCGGACTTCTGTCCAGGGGAAGTAATGTTTCAAACAGTCTGTGTTGGAACAGTTCCTGGGAGACGAGTAGTAGATTTAGATGGATCGACGAATGTTTACTATAACAGTCTGTGTTGGAACAGTTCCTAGGAGACGAGTAGTAGATTTAGAGGGACCGACGAATGTTTACTGTCACCATTGGAACTTCAAATTGACGATGTAACACAGAAGTTGCATCGGGATTGAATAGAAAAGGCACAACGGTGGCTTATGTCCAGGGGGAGTAACGCTTCAAACTGTCAGTGTTGGAACATTTCCTGCGAGACCAGTAGTAGATTCCGACGCACCACTGCTGGTTTACTGTAAGCCTTGGACCTTCATATTGAAGATGAAACACAGAAATTGCATCAGGGATTAAATACAAAAGGGCACAATGCCGACTTCTGTCCAGGGGGAGTAATGTTTCAAACAGTCTGTGTTGGAACAGTTCCTGGGAGACGAGTAGTAGATTTAGATGGACCGACGAATGTTTACTGTAACCCTTGGAACTTCAAATTGACGATGAAACACAGAAGTTGCATCGGGATTGAATACAAAAGGCACAATGGCGGCTAATGTCCAGGGGGAGTAACGTTTCAAACAGTCTGTGTACGAACATTTCCTGCGAGACCAGTAGTAGATTCCGACGCACCACTGCTGGTTTACTGTAACCCTTGGACCTTCATATTGAAGATGAAACACAGAAATTGCATCAGGGATTAAATACAAAAGGCACAATGCCGACTTCTGTCCAGGGGGAGTAATGTTTCAAACATTCTGTGTTGGAACAGTTCCTGGGAGACGAGTAGTAGATTTAGATGGACCGACGAATGTTTACTGTAACCCTTGGAACTTCAAATTGACGATGAAACACAGAAGTTGCATCGGGATTGAATACAAAAGGCACAATGGCGGCTAATGTCCAGGGGGAGTAACGCTTCAAACAGTCTGTGTACGAACATTTCCTGCGAGACCAGTAGTAGATTCCGACGCACAACTGCTGGTTTACTGTAACCCTTGGACCTTCATATTGAAGATGAAACACGATAATTGCATCAGGGATTAAATACAAAAGGCACAATGCCGACTTCTGTCCAGGGGGAGTAATGTTTCAAACAGTCTGTGTTGGAACAGTTCCTGGGAGACGAGTAGTACATTTAGATGGACCGACGAATGTTTACTGTAACCCTTGGAACTTCAAATTGACGATGAAACACAGAGGTTGCATCGGGATTGAATACAAAAGGCACAATGGCGGCTAATGTCCAGGGGGAGTAACGCTTCAAACAGTCTGTGTACGAACATTTCCTGCGAGACCAGTAGTAGATTCCGACGCACCACTGCTGGTTTACTGTAACCCTTGGACCTTCATATTGAAGATGAAACACAGAAATTGCATCAGGGATTAAATACAAAAGGCACAATGCCGACTTCTGTCCAGGGGGAGTAATGTTTCAAACAGTCTGTGTTGGAACAGTTCCTGGGAGACGAGTAGTAGACTTAGATGGACCGACGAATGTTTACTGTAACCCTTGGAACTTCAAATTGACGATGAAACACAGAAGTTGCATCGGGATTGAATACAAAAGGCACAATGGCGGCTAATGTCCAGGGGAGTAACGCTTCAAACAGTCTGTGTTGGAAGATTTCCTGCGAGACCAGTAGTAGATTCCGACGCACCACTGCTGGTTTACTGTAACCCTTGGACCTTCATATTGACGATGAAACACAGTAATTGCATCAGGGATTAAATACAAAAGGCACAATGCCGACTTCTGTCCAGGGGGAGTAATGTTTCAAACAGTCTGTGTTGGAACAGTTCCTGGGAGACGAATAGTAGATTTAGATGGACCGACGAATGTTTACTGCAACAGTCTGTGTTGGAACAGTTCCTGGGAGACGAGTAGTAGATTTAGATGGACCTACGAATGTTTACTGTCACCCTTGGAACTTCAAATTGACGATGAAACACAGAAGATGCATCGGGATTGAATACAAAAGGCACAATGGCGGCTAATGTCCAGGGGGAGTAACGCTTCAAACAGTCTGTGTTGGAACATTTCCTGCGAGACCAGTAGTAGATTTCGACGCACCACTGCTGGATTACTGCAACCCTTGGACCTTCATATTGAAGATGAAACACAGAAATTGCATCAGGGATTAAATACAAAAGGGACAATGCCGACTTCTGTCCAGGGGGAGTAATGTTTCAAACAGTCTGTGTTGGAACAGTTCCTGGGAGACGAGTAGTAGATTTAGATGGACCGACGAATGTTTACTGTAACCCTTGGAACTTCAAATTGACGAAGAAACACAGAAGTTGCATCGGGATTGAATACAAAAGGCACAATGGCGGCTAATGTCCAGGGGGAGTAACGCTTCAAACAGTCTGTGTACGAACATTTCCTGCGAGACCAGTAGTAGATTCCGACGCACCACTGCTGGTTTACTGTAACCCTTGGACCTTCATATTGAAGATGAAACACAGAAATTGCATCAGGGATTAAATACAAAAGGCACAATGCCGACTTCTGTCCAGGGGGAGTAATGTTTCAAACAGTCTGTGTTGGAACATTTCCTGGGAGACGAGTAGTAGATTTAGATGGACCGACGAATGTTTACTGCAACAGTCTGTGTTGGAACAGTTCCTGGGAGACGAGTAGTAGATTTAGATGGACCTACGAATGTTTACTGTCACCCTTGGAACTTCAAATTGACGATGAAACACAGAAGTTGCATCGGGATTCAATACAAAAGGCACAATGGCGGCTAATGTCCAGGGGGAGTAACGCTTCAAACTGTCTGTGTTGGAACATTTCCTGCGAGACCAGTAGTAGATTCCGACGCACCACTGCTGGATTACTGTAACCCTTGGACCTTCATATTGAAGATGAAACACAGAAATTGCATCAGGGATTAAATACAAAAGGGACAATGCCGACTTCTGTCCAGGGGGAGTAATGTTTCAAACAGTCTGTGTTGGAACAGTTCCTGGGAGACGAGTAGTAGATTTAGATGGACCGACGAATGTTTACTGTAACCCTTGGAACTTCAAATTGACGAAGAAACACAGAAGTTGCATCGGGATTGAATACAAAAGGCACAATGGCGGCTAATGTCCAGGGGGAGTAACGCTTCAAACAGTCTGTGTACGAACATTTCCTGCGAGACCAGTAGTAGATTCCGACGCACCACTGCTGGTTTACTGTAACCCTTGGACCATCATATTGAAGATGAAACACAGAAATTGCATCAGGGATTAAATACAAAAGGCACAATGCCGACTTCTGTCCAGGGGGAGTAATGTTTCAAACAGTCTGTGTTGGAACAGTTCCTGGGAGACGAGTAGTAGATTTAGATGGACCGACGAATGTTTACTGTAACCCTTGGAACTTCAAATTGACGATGAAACACAGAAGTTGCATCGGGATTAAATACAAAAGGCACAATGGCGGCTAATGTCCCGGGGGAGTAACGCTTCAAACAGTCTGTGTTGGAACATTTCCTGCGAGACCATTAGTAGATTCCGACGCACCACTGCTGGTTTACTGTAACCCTTGGAGCTTTATGTTGACGATGAAACACGGAAATTGCATCAGGGATTAAATACAAAAGGCACAATGCCGACTTCTGTCCAGGGGGAGTAATGTTTCAAACAGTCTGTGTTGGAACAGTTCCTGGGAGACGAGTAGTAGATTTAGATGGACCGACGAATGTTTACTGTAACCCTTGGCACTTCAAATTGACGATGAAACACAGAAGTTGCATCGGGATTGAATACAAAAGGCACAATGGCAGGTAATGTCCAGGGGGAGTAACGCTTCAAACAGTCTGTGTTGGAACATTTCCTGCGAGACCAGTAGTAGATTCCGACGCAACACTGCTGGTTTACTGTAACCCTTGGACCTTCATATTGACGATGAAACACAGTAATTGCATCAGGGATTAAATACAAAAGGCACAATGCCGACTTCTGTCCAGGGGGAGTAATGTTTCAAACAGTCTGTGTTGGAACAGATCCTGGAGATCATTAGTATATTTCGATGCACCGGCGAATGTTTACTGTAACCCTTGGAACTTCAAATTGACGATGAAACACAGAAGTTGCATCGGGATTGAATACGGAAGGCACAATGGCGGCTAATGTCCAGGGGGGGTAACGCTTCAAACAGTCTGTGTTGGAACATTTCCTGCGAGACCATTAGTAGATTCCGACGCACCACTGCTGGTTTACTGTAACCCTTGGACCATCATATTAAAGATGAAACACAGAAATTGCATCAGGGATTAAATACAAAAGGCACAATGCCGACTTCTCTCCAGGGGGAGTAATGTTTCAAACAGTCTGTGTTGGAATAGTTCCTGGGAGCCGAGTAGTAGATTTAAATGGACCGACGAATGTTTACTGTAATCCTTCGATCTTCAAATTGACGATGAAACACAGAAGTTGCATCGGGATTGAATACAAAAGGCACAATGGCGGCTAATGTCCAGGGGAGTAACGCTTCAAAGAGTCTGTGTTGGAACTTTTCCTGCGAGACCAGTAGTAGATTCCGACGCACCACTGCTGGTTTACTGTAACCCTTGGACCTTCATATTGAAGATGAAACACAGAAATTGCATCAGGGATTAAATACAAAAGGCACAATGCCGACTTCTGTCCAGGGGGAGTAATGTTTCAAACAGTCTGTGTTGGAACAGTTCCTGGGAGACGAGTAGTAGATTTAGATGGACCGACGAACGTTTACTGTAACCCTTGGAACTTCAAATTGACGATGAAACACAGAAGTTGCATCGGGATTGAATACAAAAGGCACAATGGCGGCTAATGTCCAGGGGGAGTAACGCTTCAAACAGTCTGTGTTGGAACATTTCCTGCGAGACCAGTAGTAGATTCCGACGCACCACTGCAGGTTTACTGAAACCCTTGGACCTTCATATTGAAGATGAAACACAGAAATTGCATCAGGGATTAAATACAAAAGGCACAATGCCGACTTCTGTCCAGGGGGAGTAATGTTTCAAACAGTCTGTGTTGGAACAGTTCCTGGAGACCATTAGTATATTTAGATGGACCGACGAATGTTTATTGTAACCCTTGGAACTTCAAATTGACGATGAAACACAGAAGTTGCATCAGGGATTAAATACAAAAGGCACAATGCAGACCTCTTTCCATGGGGAGTAATGTTTCAAACAGTCTGTGTTGGAACAGTTCCTGGGAGACGAGTAGTAGATTTAGATGGACCGACGAACGTTTACTGTAACCCTTGGAACTTCAAATTGACGATGAAACACAGAAGTTGCATCGGGATTGAATACAAAAGGCACAATGGCGGCTAATGTCCAGGGGAATAATGCTTCAAACAGTCTGTGTTGGAACATTTCCTGCGAGACCAGTAGTAGATTCCGACGCACCACTGCTGGTTTACTGTAACCCTTGGACCTTCATATTGAAGATGAAACACAGAAATTGCATCAGGGATTAAATACAAAAAGCACAATGCCGACTTCTGTCCAGGGGGAGTAATGTTTCAAACAGTCTGTGTTGGAACAGTTCCTGGAAGACGAGTAGTAGATTTAGATGGACCAATGAATGTTTACTGTAACCCTTGGAACTTCAAATTGACGATGAAACACAGAAGTTGCATCGGGATTGAATACAAAATGCACAATGGCGGCTAATGTCCAGGGGGAGTAACGCTTCAAACAGTCTGCGTACGAACATTTCCTGCGAGACCAGTAATAGATTCAGACGCACCACTGCTGGTTTACTGCAACCCTTGGACCTTCATATTGAAGATGAAACAAAGAAATTGCATCAGGGATGAAATACAAAAGGCACAATGCCGACTTCTGTCCAGGGGGAGTAATGTTTCAAACAGTCTGTGTTGGAACAGTTCCTGGAGATCATTAGTATATTTCGATGGACCGGCGAATGTTTACTGTAACCCTTGGAACTTCAAATTGACGATGAAACACAGAAGTTGCATCGGGATTGAATACGGAAGGCACAATGGCGGCTAATGTCCAGGGGGGGTAACGCTTCAAACAGTCTGTGTTGGAACATTTCCTGCGAGACCATTAGTAGATTCCGACGCACCACTGCTGGTTTACTGTAACCCTTGGACCATCATATTAAAGAAGAAACACAGAAATTGCATCAGGGATTAAATACAAAAGGCACAATGCCGACTTCTCTCCAGCGGGAGTAATGTTTCAAACAGTCTGTGTTGGAACAGTTCCTGGGAGGCGAGTAGTAGATTTAAACGGACCGACGAATGTTTACTGTAACCCTTGGAACTTCAAATCGACGTTGAAACACAGAAGTTGCATCGGGATTGAATACAAAAGGCACAATGGCGCCTAATGTCCAGGGGAATAATGCTTCAAACAGTCTGTGTTGGAACATTTCCTGCGAGACCAGTAGTAGATTCCGACGCACCACTGCTGGTTTACTGTAACCCTTGGACCTTCATATTGAAGATGAAACACAGAAATTGCATCAGGGATTAAATACAAAAGGCACAATGCCGACTTCTGTCCAGGGGGAGTAATGTTTCAAACAGTCTGTGTTGGAACAGTTCCTGGGAGACGAGTAGTAGACTTAGATGGACCGACGAAAGTTTACTGTCACACTTGGAACTTCCAATTGACGATGAAACACAGAAGTTGCATCGGGATTGAATACAAAAGGCACAATGGCGGCTAATGTCCAGGGGGAGTAACGCTTCAAACAGTCTGTGTTGGAACATTTCCTGCGAGACCAGTAGTAGATTCCGACGCACCACTGCTGGTTTACTGTAAGCCTTGGACCTTCATATTGAAGATGAAAAACAGAAATTGCATCAGGGATTAAATACAAAAGGCACAATGCCGACTTCTGTCCAGGGGGAGTAATGTTTCAAACAGTCTGTGTTGGAACAGTTCCTGGCAGACGAGTAGTAGATTTAGATGGACCAACCAATGTTTACTGTCACCCTTGGAACTTCAAATTGAAGATGAAACACAGAAGTTGCATCGGGATTGAATACAAAAGGCACAACGGCGGCTAATGTCCAGGGGGAGTAATGCTTCAAACAGTGTGTGTTGGAACATTTCCTGCGAGACCAGTAGTAGATTCCGACGCACCACTGCTGGTTTACTGTAACCCTTGGACCATCATATTAAAGATGAAAAACCCAGAAATTGCATCAGGGATTAAATACAAAAGGCACAATGCCGACTTCTCTCCAGGGGGAGTAATGTTTCAAACAGTCTGTGTTGGAACAGTTCCTGGAAGACGAGTAGTAGATTTAGATGGACCAATGAATGTTTACTGTATCCCTTGGAACTTCAAATTGACGATGAAACACAGAAGTTTCATCGGGATTGAATACAAAAGGCACAATGGCGGCTAATGTCCAGGGGGAGTAACGCTTCAAACAGTCTGGGTTGGAACATTTCCTGCGAGACCAGTAGTAGATTCCGACGCACCACTGCTGGTTTACTGTAACCCTTGGACCTTCATATTGAAGATGAAACACAGAAACTGCATCAGGGATTAAATACAAAAGGCACAATGCAGACCTCTTTCCATGGGGAGTAATGTTTCAAACAGTCTGTGTTGGAACAGTTCCTGGGAGACGAGTAGTAGATTTAGATGGACCGACGAACGCTTACTGTAACCCTTGGAACTTCAAATTGACGATGAAACACAGAAGTTGCATCGGGATTGAATACAAAAGGCACAATGGCGGCTAATGTCCAGGGGGAGTAACACTTCAAACAGTCTGGGGTGGAACATTTCCTGCGAGACCAGTAGTAGATTCCGACGCACCACTGCTGGTTTACTGTAACCCTTGGACCTTCATATTGAAGATGAAACACAGAAACTGCATCAGGGATTAAATACAAAAGGCACAATGCAGACCTCTTTCCATGGGGAGTAATGTTTCAAACAGTCTGTGTTGGAACAGTTCCTGGGAGACGAGTAGTAGATTTAGATGGACCGACGAACGTTTACTGTAACCCTTGGAACTTCAAATTGACGATGAAACACAGAAGTTGCATCGGGATTGAATACAAAATGCACAATGGCGGCTAATGTCCAGGGGGAGTAACGCTTCAAACAGTCTGCGTACGAACATTTCCTGCGAGACCAGTAATAGATTCCGACGCACCACTGCTGGTTTACTGCAACCCTTGGACCTTCATATTGAAGATGAAACAAAGAAACTGCATCAGGGATGAAATACAAAAGGCACAATGCCGACTTCTGTCCAGGGGGAGTAATATTTCAAACAGTCTGTGTTGGAACAGTTCCTGGGAGACGAGTAGTAGACTTAGATGCACCGACGAATGTTTACTGTAACCCTTGGAACTTCAAATTGACGATGAAACACAGAAGTTGCATCGGGATTGAATACAAAAGGCACAATGGCGGCTAATGTCCAGGGGGAGTAACGCTTCAAACAGTCTGTGTTGGAACATTTCCTGCGAGACCAGTAGTAGATTCCGTCGCACCACTGCTGGTTTACTGTAACCTTTGGACCTTTATATTGACGATGAAACACAGAAATTGCATCAGGGATGAAATACAAAAGGCACAATGCCGACTTCTGTCATGGGGGAGTAATGTTTCAAACATTCTGTGTTGGAACAGTTCCTTCGAGACGAGTAGTAGACTTAGATGGACCGACGAATGTTTACTGTAACCCTTGGAACTTCAAATTGACGATGAAACACAGAAGTTGCATCGGGATTGAATACAAAAGGCACAATGGCGGCTAATGTCCAGGGGGAGTAACGTTTCAAACAGTCTGTGTTGGAACATTTCCTGCGAGACCAGTAGTAGATTCCGACGCACCACTGCTGGTTTACTGTAACCTTTGGACCTTTATATTGACGATGAAACACAGAAATTGCATCAGGGATTAAATACAAAAGGCACAATGCCGACTTCTGTCCAGGGGGAGTAATGTTTCAAACAGTCTGTGTTGGAACAGCTCCTGGGAGACGAGTAGTAGATTTAGATGGACCAACGAATGTTTACTGTAACCCTTGGAACTTCAAATTGACGATGAAACACAGAAGTTGCATCGGGATTGAATACAAAAGGCACAATGGCGGCTAATGTCCAGGGGGAGTAACGCTTCAAACAGTCTGTGTTGGAACATTTCCTGCGAGACCAGTAGTAGATTCCGACGCACCAATGCTGGTTTACTGTAACACTTGGACCTTCATATTGAAGATGAAACACAGAAATTGCATCTGGGATTAAATACAAAAGGCACAATGCCGACTTCTGTCCAGGGCGAGTAATGTTTTAAACAGTCTGTGTTGGAACAGTTCCTGGGAGACGAGTAGTAGATTTAGATGGACCGACGAATGTTTACTGTAACCCTTGGAACTTCAAATTGACGATGAAACACAGAAGTTGCATCGGGATTGAATACAAAAGGCACAATGGCGGCTAATGTCTAGGGGAATAATGCTTCAAACAGTCTGTGTTGGAACATTTCCTGCGAGACCAGTAGTAGATTCCGAAACAATACTGCTGGTTTACTGTAACCCTTGGACCTTCATATTGAAGATGAAACACAGAAATTGCATCAGGGATTAAATGCAAAAGGCACAATGCTGACTTCTGTCCAGAGGGAGTAATGTTTCAAGCAGTCCGTGTTGGAGCAGTTCCTGGGAGACGAGTAGTAGATTTAGATGGAACCGAAGAATGTTTACTGTAACCCTTCGAACTTCAAATTGACGATGAAACACAGAAGTTGCATCGGGATTGAATACAAAAGGCACAATTGCGGCTAATGTCAAGAGGAGTAACGCTTCAAACAGTCTGTGTTGGAACATTTCCTGCGAGACCAGTAGTAGATTCCGACGCACCACTGCTGGTTTACTGTAACCCTTGGACCTTCATATTGAAGATGAAACACAGAAATTGCATCAGGGATTAAATACAAAAGGCACAATGCCGACTTCTGTCCAGGGGGAGTAATGTTTCAAACAGTCTGTGTTGGAACAGTTCCTGGGAAACGAGTAGTAGATTTAGATGGACCGACGAATGTTTACTGTAACCCTTGGAACTTCAAATCGACGTTGAAACACAGAAGTTGCATCGGGATTGAATACAAAAGGCACAATGGCGCCTAATGTCCAGGGGAATAATGCTTCAAACAGTCTGTGTTGGAACATTTCCTGCGAGACCAGTAGTAGATTCCGACGCACCACTGCTTGATTACTGTAACCCTTGGACCTTCATATTGAAGATGAAACACAGAAATTGCATCAGGGATTAAATACAAAAGGCACAATGCCGGCTTCTGTCCAGGGGGAGTAATGTTTCAAACAGTCTGTGTTGGAACAGTTCCTGGGAGACGAGTAGTAGACTTAGATGGACCGACGAAAGTTTACTGTCACACTTGGAACTTCCAATTGACGATGAAACACAGAAGTTGCATCGGGATTGAATACGAAAGGCACAATGGCGGCTAATGTCCAGGGGGAGTAACGCTTCAAACAGTCTATGTTGGAACATTTCCTGCGAGACCAGTAGTAGATTCCGACGCACCACTGCTGGTTTACTGTAACCCTTGGACCTTCATATTGAAGATGAAACACAGAAATTGCATCAGGGATTAAATACAAAAGGCACAATGCCGACTAATGTCCAGGGGGAGTAATGTTTCAAACAGTCTGTGTTGGAACAGTTCCTGGGAGACGAGTAGTAGATTTAGATGGACCGAAGAATGTTTACTGTAATCCTTGGAACTTCAAATTGACGATGAAACACAGAAGTTGCATCGGGATTGAATACAAAAGGCACAATGGCAGCTAATGTCCAGGGGGAGTAACACTTCAAACAGTCTGTGTTGGAACATTTCCTGCGAGACCGGTAGTAGATTCCGACGCACCACTGCTGGTTTACTGTAACCCTTGGACCTTCATATTGAAGATGAAACACAGAAATTGCATCTGGGATTAAATACAAAAGGCACAATGCCGACTTCTGTCCAGGGGGAGTAATGTTTCAAACAGTCTGTGTTGGAACAGTTCCTGGGAGACGAGTAGTAGATTTAGATGGACCGACGAATGTTTACTGTAACCCTTTGAACTTCAAATTGACGATGAAACACAGAAGTTGCATCGGGATTGAATACAAAAGGCACAATGGCGGCTAATGTCCAGGGGGAGTAACGCTTCAAACAGATTGTGTACGAACATTTCCTGCGAGACCAGTAGTAGATTCCGACGCACCACTGCTGGTTTACTGCAACCCTTGGACATTCATATTGAAGATGAAACAAAGAAATTGCATCAGGGATGAAATACAAAAGGCACAATGCCGACTTCTGTCCAGGGGGAGTAATGTTTCAAATAGTCCGTGTTGGAACAGTTCCTGGGAGACGAGTAGTAGACTTAGATGGACCGACGAATGTTTACTGTAACCCTTGGAACTTCAAATTGACGATGAAACACAGAAGTTGCATCGGGATTGAATACAAAAGGCACAATGGCGGCTAATGTCCAGGGGGAGTAACGCTTCAAACAGTCTGTGTTGGAACATTTCCTGCGAGACCAGTAGTAGATTCCGACGCACCACTGCTGGTTTACTGTAACACTTGGACCTTCATATTGAAGATGAAACACAGGATTTGCATCTGGGATTAAATACAAAAGGCACAATGCCGACTTCTGTCCAGGGGGAGTAATGTTTTAAACAGTCTGTGTTGGAACAGTTCCCGGGAGACGAGTAGTAGATTTAGATGGACCGACGAATGTTTACTGTAACCCTTGGAACTTCAAATTGACGATGAAACACAGAAGTTGCATCGGGATTGAATACAAAAGGCACAATGGCGGCTAATGTCCAGGGGGAGTAACGCTTCAAACAGTCTGTGTTGGAACATTTCCTGCGAGACCAGTAGTAGATTCCGACGCACCACTGCTGGTTTACTGTAACCCTTGGACCTTCATATTGAAGATGAAAAACAGAAATTGCATCAGGGATTAAATACAAAAGGCACAATGCCGACTTCTGTCCAGGGGGAGTAATGTTTCAAACAGTCTGTGTTGGAACAGTTCCTGGCAGACGAGTAGTAGATTTAGATGGACCAACGAATGTTTACTGTCACCCTTGGAACTTCAAATTGAAGATGAAACACAGAAGTTGCATCGGGATTGAATACAAAAGGCACAATGGCGGCTAATGTCCAGGGGGAGTAACGCTTCAAACAGTCTGGGTTGGAACATTTCCTGCGAGACCAGTAGTAGATTCCGACGCACCACTGCTGGTTTACTGTAACCCTTGGACCTTCATATTGAAGATGAAACACAGAAATTGCATCAGGGATTAAATACAAAATGCACAATGCCGACTTCTGTCCAGGGGGAGTAATGTTTCAAACAGTCTGTGTTGGAACAGTTCCTGGGAGACGAGTAGTAGATTTAGATGGACCGACGAATGTTTACTGTAACCCTTGGAACTTCAAATTGACTATGAAACACAGAAGTTACATCGGGATTGAATACAAAATGCACAATGGCGGCTAATGTCCAAGGGGAGTAACGCTTCAATCAGTCTGCGTACGAACATTTCCTGCGAGACCAGTAATAGATTCCGACGCACCACTGCTGGTTTACTGTAACCCTTGGACCTTCATATTGAAGATGAAACACAGAAATTGCATCAGGGATTAAATACAAAAGGCACAATGCCGACTTCTGTCCAGGGGGAGTAATGTTTCAAACAGTCTGTGTTGGAACAGTTCCTGGGAGACGAGTAGTAGACTTAGATGGACCGACGTATGTTTACTGTAACCCTTGGAACTTCAAATTGACGATGAAACACAGAAGTTGCATCTGGATTGAATACAAAAGGCACAATGACGGCTAATGTCCAGGGGGAGTAACGCTTCAAACAGTCTGTGTTGGAACATATCCTGCGAGACCAGTAGTAGATTCCGACGCACCACTGCTGGTTTACTGTAACCCTTGGACCTTTATGTTGACGATGAAATACAGAAATTGCATCAGGGATTAAATACAAAAGGCACAATGCCAACTTCTGTCCAGGGGGAGTAATGTTTCAAACAGTCTGTGTTGGAACAGTTCCTGGGAAACGAGTAGTAGAATTAGATGGACCGAAGAATGTTTACTGTAACCCTTGGAACTTCAAATCGACGTTGAAACACAGAAGTTGCATCGGGATTGAATACGAAAGGCACAATGCCGGCTAATGTCCAGGGGGAGTAACGCTTCAAACAGTCTATGTTGGAACATTTCCTGCGAGACCAGTAGTAGATTCCGACGCACCACTGCTGGTTTACTGTAACCCTTGGACCTTCATATTGAAGATGAAACACAGAAATTGCATCAGGGATTAAATACAAAAGGCACAATGCCGACTTCTGTCCAGGGGGAGTAATGTTTCAAACAGTCTGTGTTGGAACAGTTCCTGGGAGACGAGTAGTAGATTTAGATGGACCGACGAATGTTTACTGTAACCCTTGGAACTTCAAATTGACGATGAAACACAGAAGTTGCATCGGGATTGAATACAAAAGGCACAATGGCAGCTAATGTCCAGGGGGAGTAACGCTTCAAACAGTCTGTGTTGGAACATTTCCTGCGAGACCGGTAGTAGATTCCGACGCACCACTGCTGGTTTACTGTAACCCTTGGACCTTCATATTGAAGATGAAACACAGAAATTGCATCTGGGATTAAATACAAAAGGCACAATGCCGACTTCTGTCCAGGGGGAGTAATGTTTCAAACAGTCTGTGTTGGAACAGTTCCTGGGATACGAGTAGTAGATTTAGATGGACCGACGAATGTTTACTGTAACCCTTGGAACTTCAAATTGACGATGAAACACAGAAGTTGCATCGGGATTGAATACAAAAGGCACAATGGCGGCTAATGTCCAGGGGGAGTAATGTTTCAAACAGTCTGTGTTGGAACATTTCCTGCGAGACCAGTAGTAGATTCCGACGCTGGTTTACTGTAACCTTTGGACCTTTATATTGACGATGAAACACAGAAATTGCATCTGGGATTAAATACAAAAGGCACAATGCCGACTTCTGTCCAGGGGGAGTAATGTTTCAAACAGTCTGTGTTGGAACAGTTCCTGGGAGACGAGTAGTAGATTTAGATGGACCAACGAATGTTTACTGTAACCCTTGGAACTTCAAATTGACGATGAAACACAGAAGTTGCATCGGGATTGAATACAAAAGGCACAATGGCGGCTAATGTCCAGGGGGAGTAACGCTTCAAACAGTCTGTGTTGGAACATTTCCTGCGAGACCAGTAGTAGATTCCGACGCACCACTGCTGGTTTACTGTAACACTTGGACCTTCATATTGAAGATGAAACACAGAAATTGCATCTGGGATTAAATACAAAAGGCACAATGCCGACTTCTGTCCAGGGGGAGTAATGTTTCAAACAGTCTGTGTTGGAACAGTTCCTGGGAGACGAGTAGTAGATTTAGATGGACCAATGAATGTTTACTGTAACCCTTGGAACGTCAAATTGACGATGAAACACAGAAGTTGCATCGAGCTTGAATACAAAAGGCACAATGGCGGCTAATGTCCAGGGGGAGTAACGCTTCAAACAGTCTGTGTTGGAACATTTCCTGCGAGACCAGTAGTAGATTCCGACGCACCACTGCTGGTTTACTGTAACCGTTGGACCTTTATATTGACGATGAAACACAGAAATTGCAACAGGGATTAAATACAAAAGGCACAATGCCGACTTCTGTCCAGGGGGAGTAATGTTTCAAACAGTCTGTGTTGGAACAGTTCCTGGGAGACGAGTAGTAGATTTAGATGGACCAACGAATGTTTACTGTAACCCTTGGAACTTCAAATTGACGATGAAACACAGAAGTTGCATCGGGATTGAATACAAAAGGCACAATGGCGGCTAATGTCCAGGGGGAGTAACGCTTCAAACAGTCTGTGTTGGAACATTTCCTGCGAGACCAGTAGTAGATTCCGACGCACCACTGCTGGTTTACTGTAACACTTGGACCTTCATATTGAAGATGAAACACAGAAATTGCATCTGGGATTAAATACAAAAGGCACAATGCCGACTTCTGTCCAGGGGGAGTAATGTTTCAAACAGTCTGTGTTGGAACAGTTCCTGGGAGACGAGTAGTAGATTTAGATGGACCAACGAATGTTTACTGTAACCCTTGGAACTTCAAATTGACGATGAAACACAGAAGTTGCATCGGGATTGAATACAAAAGGCACAATGGCGGCTAATGTCCAGGGGGAGTAACGCTTCAAAGAGTCTGTGTTGGAACATTTCCTGCGAGACCAGTAGTAGATTCCGACGCACCACTGCTGGTTTCCTGTAACCCTTGGACCTTCATATTGAAGATGAAGCACAGAAATTGCATCAGGTATTAAATACAAAAGGCACAATGCCGACTTCTGTCCAGGGGGAGTAATGTTTCAAACAGTCTGTGTTGGAACAGTTCCTGGGATACGAGTAGTAGATTTAGATGGACCGACGAATGTTTACTGTAACCCTTGGAACTTCAAATTGACGATGAAACACAGAAGTTGCATCGGGATTGAATACAAAAGGCACAATGGCGGCTAATGTCCAGGGGGAGTAACGCTTCAAAGAGTCTGTGTTGGAACATTTCCTGCGAGACCAGTAGTAGATTCCGACGCACCACTGCTGGTTTCCTGTAACCCTTGGACCTTCATATTGAAGATGAAACACAGAAATTGCATCAGGGATTAAATACAAAAGGCACAATGCCGACTTCTGTCCAGGGGGAGTAATGTTTCAAACAGTCTGTGTTGGAACAGTTCCTGGGAGACGAGTAGTAGATTTAGATGGACCGACGAATGTTTACTGTAACCCTTGGAACTTCAAATTGACGATGAAACACAGAAGTTGCATCGGGATTGAATACAAAAGGCACAATGGCGGCTAATGTCCAGGGGGAGTAACGCTTCAAAGAGTCTGTGTTGGAACATTTCCTGCGAGACCAGTAGTAGATTCCGACGCACCACTGCTGGTTTCCTGTAACCCTTGGACCTTCATATTGAAGATGAAACACAGAAATTGCATCAGGGATTAAATACAAAAGGCACAATGCCGACTTCTGTCCAGGGGGAGTAATGTTTCAAACAGTCTGTGTTGGAACAGTTCCTGGGAGACGAGTAGTAGATTTAGATGGACCGACGAATGTTTACTGTAACCCTTGGAACTTCAAATTGACGATGAAACACAGAAGTTGCATCGGGATTGAATACAAAAGGCACAATGGCGGCTAATGTCCAGGGGGAGTAACTCTTCAAGCAGTCTGTGTTGGAACATTTCCTGCGAGACCAGTAGTAGATTCCGACGCACCACTGCTGGATTACTGTAACCCTTGGACCTTCATATTGAAGGTGAAACACAGAAACTGCATCAGGGATTAAATACAAAAGGCACAATGCCGACTTCTGTCCAGGGGGAGTAATGTTTCAAACAGTCTGTGTTGGAAAAGTTCCTGGGATACGAGTAGTAGATTTAGATGGACCGACGAATGTTTACTGTCACCCTTGGAACTCCAAATTGACGATGAAACACAGAAGTTGCATCGGGATTGAATACAAAAGGCACAATGGCGGCTAATGTCCAGGGGGAGTAACGCTTCAAACAGTCTGTGTTGGAACATTTCCTGCGAGACCAGTAGTAGATTCCGACGCACCACTGCTGGTTTACTGTAACCCTTGGACCTTAATATTGAAGATGAAACACCGAAATTGCATCAGGGATTAAATACAAAAAGCACAATGCCGACTTCTGTCCAGGGGGAGTAATGTTTCAAACAGTCTGTGATGGAACAGTTCCTTGGAGACGAGTTGTAGATTTAGATGGATCGACGAATGTTTACTGTAACCCTTGGAACTTCACATTGACGATGAAAAACAGAAGTTGCTTCGGGATTGAATACAAAAGGCACAATGGCGGCTAACGTCCAGGGGAGTCACACTTCTACAGTCTGTGTAGGAGCATTTCCTGCGAGATAAGTAGTAGATTCCGACGCACCACTGCGGGTTTACCGTAACCCTTGGACCTTCATATTGAAGATGAAACACAGAAATTGCATCAGGGATTAAATACAAAACGCACAATGCAGACCTCTGTCCAGGGGGAGTAATGTTTCAAACAGTCTGTCTTGGAACAGTTCCTGGGAGACGAGTAGTAGATTTAGATGGACCGACGAATGTTGACTGTAACCCTTGGAACTTCAAATTGACGATGAAACACAGAAGTTGCATCGGGATTGAATACAAAAGGCACAATGGCGGCTAATGTCCAGGGGGAGTAACGTTTCAAACAGTCTGATTTGGAACATTTCCTGCGAGACCAGTAGTAGATTCCGACGCACCACTGCTGGTTTACTGTAACCGTTGGACCATCATATTGAAGATGAAACGCAGAAATTGCATCAGGGATTAAATACAAAAGGCACAATGCCGACTTCTGTCCAGGGGGAGTAATGTTTCAAACAGTCTGTGTTGGAACAGTTCCTGGGAGACGAGTAGTAGATTTAGATGGACCGACGAATGTTTACTGTCACCCTTGGAACTTCAAATTGACGATGAAACACAGAAGTTGCATCGGGATTGAATACGAAAGGCTCAATGGCGGCTAATGTACAGGGGGAGTAACGCTTCAAACAGTCTGTGTTGGAACATTTCCTGCGAGACCAGTAGTAGATTCCGACGCACCACTGCTGGTTTACTGTAACCCTTGGACCTTCATATTGAAGATGAAACACAGAAATTGCATCAGGGATTAAATACAAAAGGCACAATGCCGACTTCTGTCCAGGGGGAGTAATGTTTCAAACAGTCTCTGTTGGAACAGTTCCTGGGAGACGAGTAGTAGATTTAGATGGACCAATGAATGTTTACTGTAACCCTTGGAACTTCAAATTGACGATGAAACACAGAAGTTGCATCGGGATTGAATACAAAAGGCACAATGGCGGCTAATGTCCAGGGGGAGTAACGCTTCAAACAGTCTGTGTTGGAACATTTCCTGCGAGACCAGTAGTAGATTCCGACGCACCACTCCTGGTTTCCTGTAACCCGTGGACCTTCATATTGAAGATGAAACACAGAAATTGCATCAGGGATTACATACAAAAGGCACAATGCCAACTTCTGTCCAGGGGGAGTAATGTTTCAAACAATCTGTGTTGGAACAGTTGCTGGGAGACGAGTAGTAGATTTAGATGGACCAATAAATGTTTACTGTAACCCTTGGAACTTCAAATTGACGATGAAATACAGAAGTTGCATCGGGATTGAATACAAAAGGCACAACGGCGGCTAATGTCCAGGGGGAGTAACGCTTCAAACAGTCTGTGTTGGAACATTTCCTGCGAGACCAGTAGTAGATTCCGACGCACCACTGCTGGTTTACTGTAACCCTTGGACCTTCATATTGAAGATGAAACACAGAAATTGCATCAGGGATTAAATACAAATGGCACAATGCCGACTTCTGTCCAGGGGGAGTAATGTTTCAAACAGTCTGTGTTGGAACAGTTCCTGGGAGACGAGCAGTAGATTTAGATGGACCGACGAATGTTTACTGTCACTTTTGGAACTTCAAATTGACGATGAAACACAGAAGTTGCATCGGGATTGAATACGATAGGCTCAATGGCGGCTAATGTCCAGGGGGAGTAACGCTTCAAACAGTCTGCGTTGGAACATTTCCTGCGAGACCAGTAGTAGATTCCGACGCACCACTGCTGGTTTACTGTAACCCTTGGACCTTCATATTGAAGATGAAACACAGAAATTGCATCAAGGATTAAATACAAAAGGCACAATGCCGACTTCTGAACAGGGGGAGTAATGTTTCAAACAGTCTGTGTTGGAACAGTTCCTGGGAGACGAGTAGTAGATTTAGATGGACCAATGAATGTTTACTGTAACCCTTGGAACTTCAAATTGACGATGAAACACAGAAGTTACATCGAGATTGAATACAAAAGGCACAATGGCGGCTAATGTCCAGGGGAGTAACGCTTCAAACAGTCTGTGTTGGAACATTTCCTGCGAGACCAGTAGTAGATTCCGACGCACCACTGCTGGTTTACTGTAACCGTTGGACCTTCATATTGAAGATGAAACACAGAAATTGCATCAGGGATTAAATACAAAAGGCACAATGCCGACTTCTGAACAGGGGAAGTAATGTTTCAAACAGTCTGTGTTGGAACAGTTCCGGGGAGACGAGAAGTAGATTTAGATGGACCAATGAATGTTTACTGTAACCCTTGGAACTTCAAATTGACGATGAAACACAGAAGTTACATCGAGATTGAATACAAAAGGCACAATGGCGGCTAATGTCCAGGGGAGTAACGCTTCAAACAGTCTGTGTTGGAACATTTCCTGCGAGACCAGTAGTAGATTCCGACGCACCACTGCTGGTTTACTGTAACCCTTGGACCATCATATTGAAGATGAAACACAGAAATTGCATCAGGGATTAAATACAAAAGGCACAATGCCGACTTCTCTCCAGGGGGAGTAATGTTTCAAACAGTCTGTGTTGGAACAGTTCCTAGGAGACAAGTAGTAGATTTAGATGGACCAACGAATGTATACTGTAACCCTTGGAACTTCAAATTGACGATGAAACACAGAAGTTGCATCGGGATTGAATACAAAATGCACAATGGCGGCTAATGTCCAGGGGGAGTAACGCTTCAAACAGTCTGTGTTGGAACATATCCTGCGAGACCAGTAGTAGATTCCGACGCACCACTGCTGGTTTACTGTAACCCTTGGACCTTCATATTGACGATGAAACACAGAAATTGCATCAGGGATTAAATACAAAAGGTACAATGCCGACTTCTGTCCAGGGGGAGTAATGTTTCAAACAGTCTGTGTTGGAACAGTTCCTGGGAGACGAGTAGTAGATTTAGATGGACCGATGAATGTTTACTGTAACCCTTGGAACTTCAAATTGACGATGAAACACAGAAGTTGCCTCGGGATTGAATACAAAAGGCACAATGGCTGCTAATGTCCAGGGGGAGTAACGCTTCAAACAGTCTGTGTTGGAACATTTCCTGCGAGACCAGTAGTAGATTCCGACGCACCACTGCTGGTTTACTGTAACCGTTGGACCTTCATATTGAAGATGAAACACAGAAATTGCATCATTGATTAAATACAAAAGGCACAATGCCGACTTCTGTCCAGGGGGAGTAATGTTTCAAACAGTCTGTGTTGGAACAGTTCCTGGGAGACTAGTAGCAGATTTAGATGGACCGACGAATATTTACTGTAACCCTTGGAACTTCAAATTGACGATGAAACACAGAAGTTGCATCGGGATTGAATATAAAAGGCACAATGGCGGCTAATGTCCAGGGGGAGTAACGCTTCAAACAGTCTGTGTTGGAACATTTCCTGCGAGACCAGTAGTAGATTCCGACGCACCACTGCTGGTTTACTGTAACCCTTGGACCTTCGTATTGAAGATGAAACACAGAAATTGCATCAGGGATTAAATACAAAAGGCATAATGCCGACTTCTGTCCAGGGGGAGTAATGTTTCAAACAGTCTGTGTTGGAACAGTTCCTGGGAGACGAGTAGTACATCTAGATAAACCACAGAATGTTTACTGTAACCCTTGGAACTTCAAATTGGCGATAAAACACAGAAGTTGCATCGGGATTGAATACAAAAGGCACAATGGCGCTAATGTCCAGGGGGAGTAACGCTTCAAACAGTCTCTGTTTGAACATTTCCTGCGAGACCAGTAGTAGATTCCGACGCACCACTGCTGGTTTACTGTAACCCTTGGACCTTCATATTGACGATGAAACACAGAAATTGCATCAGGGATTAAATACAAAAGGCACAATGCCGACTTCTGTCCAGGGGGAGTAATGTTTCAAACAGTCTGTGTTGGAACAGTTCCTGGGAGACGAGTAGTAGATTTAGATGGACCGATGAATGTTTACTGTCACCCTTGGAACTTCAAATTGACGATGAAACACAGAAGTTGCATCGGGATTGAACACAAAAGGCACAATGGCGGCTAATTTCCAGAGGGAGTATTGCTTCAAACAGTCTGTGTTGGAACATTTCCTGCGAGACCAGTAGTAGATTCCGACGCACCACTGCTGGTTTACTGTAACCCTAGGACCTTCATATTGAAGATGAAACACTGAAATTGCATCAGGGATTAAATACAAAAGGCACAATGCCGACTTCTGTCCAGGGGGAGTAATGTTTCAAACAGTCTGTGTTGGAACAGTTCTTGGGAGAGGAGTAGTAGATTTAGATGGACCGACGAATGTTTACTGTAACCCTTGGAACTTCAAATTGACGATGAAACACAGAAGTTGCATCGGGATTGAATACAAAAGGAACAATGGCGGCTAATGTCCAGGGGGAATAACGCTTCAAACAGTCTGTGTTGGAACATTTCCTTCGAGACCAGTAGTAGATTCCGACGCACCACTGCTGGTTTACTGTAACCCCTGGAACTTCATATTGAAGATGAAGCACAGAAATTGCATCAGGGATTAAATACAAAGGGCACAATGCCGACTTCTGTCCAGGGGGAGTAATGTTTCAATCAGTCTGTGTTGGAACAGTTCCTAGGAGACGAGTAGTAGATTTCGATGGACCGACGAATGTATACTGTAACCCTTGGAACTTCAAATTGACGATGAAACACAGAAGTTGCATCGGGATTGAATACAAAACGCACAATGGCGGCTAATGTCCAGGGGGAGTAACGCTTCAAACAGTCTGTGTTGGAACATTTCCTGAGAGACCAGTAGTTGATTCCGACGCAGCACTGCTGGTTTACTGTAACCCTTGGACTTTCATATTCACGATGAAACACAGAAATTGCATCAGGGATTAAATACAAAAGGCACAATGCCGACTTCTGTCCAGGGGGAGTAATGTTTCAAACAGTCTGTGTTGGAACAGTTCCTGGGAGACGAGTAGTAGATTTAGATGGACCGACGAATGTTTACTGTAACCCTTGGAACTTCAAATTGACGATGAAACACAGAAGTTGCCTCGGGATTGAATACAAAAGGCACAATGGCTGCTAATGTCCAGAGGGAGTAACGCTTCAAACAGTCTGTGTTGGAACATTTCCTGCGAGACCAGTAGTAGATTCCGACGCACCACTGCTGGTTTACTGTAACCCTTGGACCTTCATATTGAAGATGAAACACAGAAATTGCCGCAGGGATTAAATACAAAAGGCACAATGCTGAGTTCTGTCCAGGGGGAGTAATGTTTCAAACAGTCTGTGTTGTAACAGTTCCTGGGAGACGAGTAGTAGATTTAGATGGACCGACAAATGTTTACTGTAACCCTTGGAACTTCAAATTGACGATGAAACACAGAAGTTGCATCGGGATTGAATACAAAAGGCACAATGGCGGCTAATGTCCAGGGGGAGTAACGCTTCAAACAGTCTGTGTTGGAACATTTCCTGCGAGACCAGTAGTAGATTCCGACGCACCACTGCTGGTTTACTGTAACCCTTGGACCTTCATATTGAAGATGAAACACAGAAATTGCATCAGGGATTATATACAAAAGGCACAATGCCGACTTCTGTCCAGGGGGAGTAATGTTTCAAACAGTCTGTGTTGGAACAGTTCCTGGGAGACGAGTAGTACATCTAGATAAACCATAGAATGTTTACTGTAACCCTTGGAACTTCAAATTGGCGATGGAACACAGAAGTTGCATCGGGATTGAATACAAAAGGCACAATGGCGCTAATGTCCAGGGGGAGTAACGCTTCAAACAGTCTCTGTTTGAACATTTCCTGCGAGACCAGTAGTAGATTCCGACGCACCACTGCTGGTTTACTGTAACCCTTGGACCTTCATATTGAAGATGAAACACAGAAATTGCATCAGGGATTAAATACAAAAGGCACAATGCCGACTTCTGTCCAGGGGGAGTAATGTTTCAAACAGTCTGTGTTGGAACAGTTCCTGGGAGACGAGTAGTAGATTTAGATGGACCGATGAATGTTTTCTGTAACCCTTGGAAATTCAAATTGACAATGAAACACAGAAGTTGCATCGGGATTGAATACAAAAGGCACAATGGCGGCTAATGTCCAGGGGGAGTAACGCTTCAAACAGTCCGTGTTGGAACATTTCCTGCGAGACCAGTAGTAGATTCCGACGCACCACTGCTGGTTTACTGTAACCCTTGGACCATCATATTGAAGATGAAACACAGAAATTGCATCAGGGATTAAATACAAAGGGCACAATGCCGACTTCTGTCCAGGGGGAGTAATGTTTCAAACAGTCTGTGTTGTAACAGTTCCTGGGAGACGAGTAGTAGATTTAGATGGACCGACAAATGTTTACTGTAACCCTTGGAACTTCAATTTGACGATGAAACACAGAAGTTGCATCGGGATTGAATACAAAAGGCACAATGGCGGCTAATGTCCAGGGGGAGTAACGCTTCAAACAGTCTGTGTTGGAACATTTCCTGCGAGACCAGAAGAAGATTCCGACGCACCACTGCTGGTTTACTGTAACCCTTGGACCTTCATATTGAAGATGAAACACAGAAATTGCATCAGGGATTAAATACAAAAGGCACAATGCCGACTTCTGTCCAGGGGGAGTAATGTTTCAAACAGTCTGTGTTGGAACAGTTCCTGGGAGACGAGTAGTACATCTAGATAAACCAAAGAATGTTTACTGTAACCCTTGGAACTTCAAATTGGCGATGAAACACAGAAGTTGCATCGGGATTGAACACAAAAGGCACAATGGCGGCTAATGTCCAGAGGGAGTATTGCTTCAAACAGTCTGTGTTGGAAAATTTCCTGTGAGACCACTAGTAGATTCCGACGCACCACTGCTGGTTTACTGTAACCCTAGGACCTTCATATTGAAGATGAAACACTGAAATTGCATCAGGGATTAAATACAAAAGGCCCAATGCCGACTTCTGTCCAGCGGGAGTAATGTTTCAAACAGTCTGTGTTGGAACAGTTCTTGGGAGACGAGTAGTAGATTTAGATGGACCGACGAATGTTTACTGTAACCCTTGGAACTTCAAATTGACGATGAAACACAGAAGTTGCATCGTGATTGAATACAAAAGGCACAATGGCGGCTAATGTCCAGGGGGAGTAACGTTCCAAACAGTCTGTGTTGGAACATTTCCTTCGAGACCAGTAGTAGATTCCGACGCACCACTGCTGGTTTACTGTAACCCTTGGACCTTCATATTGAAGATGAAACACAGATATTGCATCAGGGATTAAATACAAAAGGCACAATGCCGACTTCTGTCCAGGGGGAGTAATGTTTCAAACAGTCTGTGTTGGAACAGTTCCTAGGAGACGAGTAGTAGATTTAGATGGACCGACGAATGTATACTGTAACCCTTGGAACTTCAAATTGACGATGAAACACAGAAGTTGCCTCGGGATTGAATACAAAAGGCACAATGGCTGCTAATGTCCGGGGGGAGTAACGCTTCAAACAGTCTGTGTTGGAACATTTCCTGCGAGACCAGTAGTAGATTCCGACGCACCACTGCTGGTTTACTGTAACCCTTGGACCTTCATATTGAAGATGAAACACAGAAATTGCCGCCGGGATTAAATACAAAAGGGACAATGCCGAGTTCTGTCCAGGGGGAGTAATGTTTCAAACAGTCTGTGTTGGAACAGTTCCTGGGAGACGAGTAGTAGATTTAGATGGACCGACAAATGTTTACTGTAACCCTTGGAACTTCAAATTGACGATGAAACACAGAAGTTGCATCGGGATTGAATACAAAAGGCACAATGGCGGCTAATGTCCAGGGGGAGTAACGCTTCAAACAGTCTGTGTTGGAACATTTCCTGCGAGACCAGTAGTAGATTCCGACTCACCACTGCTGGTTTACTGTAACCCTTGGACCTTCATATTGAAGATGAAACACAGAAATTGCATCAGGGATTAAATACAAAAGGCACAATGCCGACTTCTGTCCAGGGGTAGTAATGTTTCAAACAGTCTGTGTTGGAACAGTTCCTGGGAGACGAGTAGTAGATTTAGATGGGCCGATGAATGTTTACTGTAACCCTTGGAACTTCAAACTGACGATGAAACACAGAAGTTGCATCGGGATTGAATACAAAACGCACAATGGCGGCTAATGTCTAGGGGGAATAACGCTTCAAACAGTCTGTGTTGGATCATTTCCTGCGAGACCAGTAGTAGATTCCGACGCACCACTGCTAGTTTACTGTAACCGTTGGACCTTCATATTGAAGATGAAACACAGAAATTGCATCAGGGATTAAATACAAAAGGCACAATGCAAACTTCTGTCCAGGGGGCGTAATGTTTCAAACAGTCTGTGTTGGAACAGTTCCTGGGAGACGAGTAGTAGATTTAGATGGACCGACGAATGTTTACTGTAACCGTTGGAACTTCAAATTGACGATGAAACACAGAAGTTGCATCGGGATTGAATACAAAAGGCACAATGGCGGCTAATGTCCAGGAGGAGTAACGCTTCAAACAGTCTGTGTTGGAACATTTCCAGCGAGACCAGTAGTAGATTCCGACGCACCACTGCTGGTTTACTGTAACCCTTAGACCTTCATATTGAAGATGAAACACAAAAATTGCATCAGGGATTAAATACAAAAGGCACAATGCCAATTTCTGTCATGGGGGAGTAATGATTCATACAGTCTGTGTTGGAACAGTTCCTGGAGACCAGTAGTATATTTAGATGGACCGACGAATGTTTACTGTAACCCTTGGAACTTCAAATTGACGATGAAACACAGAAGTTTCATCGGGATTGAATACAAAAGGCACAATGGCGGCTAATGTCCAGGGGGAGTAACGCTTCAAACAGTCTATGTTGATACATTTCCTGCGAGACCAGTAGTACATTCCGACGCACCACAGCTGGTTTACTGTAACCCTTGGACCATCATATTGAAGATGAAACACAGAAATTGCATCAGGGATTAAATACAAAAGGCACAATGCCGACTTCTGTCCAGGGGGAGTAATGTTTCAAACATTCTGTGTTGGCACAGTTCCTGGGAGGCGAGTAGTAGATTTAAATGGACCGACGAATGTTTACTGTAATCCTTGGAACTTCAAACTGACGATGAAACACAGAATTTGCATGGGGATTGAATACAAAAGGCACAATGGCGGCTAATGTCCAGGGGGAGTAACGCTTCAAACAGTCTGTGTTGGAACATTTCCTGCGAGACCAGTAGTAGATTCCGACGCAACATCGGTGGTTTACTGTAACCCTTGGACCTTAATATTGAAGATGAAACACAGAAATTGCATCAGGGATTAAATACAAATGGCACAATGCCGACTTCTGTCCAGGGGGAGTAACGCTTCGAACAGTCTGTGTTGGAACATTTCCTGCGAGACCAGTAGAAGATTCCTACGCACCACTGCTGGACTACTGTAACCCTTGGACCTTCATATTGAAGATGAAACACAGAAATTGCATCAGGGATTAAATACAAAAGGCACAATGCCGACTTCTGTCCAGGGGGAGTAATGTTTCAAACAGTCTGTGTTGGAACAGTTCCTGGGAGACGAGTAGTAGATTTAGATGGACCGACGAATGTTTACTGTAACCCTTGGAACCTCAAATTGACGATGAAACACAGAAGTTGCATCGGGATTGAATACAAAAGGCACAATGGCGGCTAATGTCCAGGGGGAGTAACGATTCAAACAGTCTGTGTTGGAACATTTCCTGCGAGACCAGTAGTAGATTCCGACGCAACATCGGTGGTTTACTGTAACCCTTGGACCTTCATATTGAAGATGAAACACAGAAATTGCATCAGGGATTAAATACAAAAGGCACAATGCCGACTTCTCTCCAGGGGGAGTAATGTTTCAAAAAGTATGTGTTGGAACAGTTCCTGGGAGACGAGTAGTAGATTTAGATGGACTGACGAATGTTTACGGTAACCCTTGGAACCTCAAATTGACGATGAAACACAGAAGTTGCATCGGGATTGAATACAAAACGCACAATGGCGGCTAATGTCCAGGGGAGTAACGTTTCAAACAGTCTGTGTTGGAACATTTCCTGCGAGACCAGTAGTAGATTCCGACTCACCACTGCTGGTTTACTGTAACCATTGGACCTTCATATTGAAGATGAAACACAGAAATTGCATCAGGGATTAAATACAAAAGCCACAATGCCAACTTCTGTCCAGGGGGAGTAATGTTTCAAAAAGTCTGTGTTGGAACAGTTCCTGGGAGACGAGTAGTAGATTTAGATGGACTGACGAATGTTTACTGCAAAGCTTGGAACTTAAAATTGACGATGAAACACAGAAGTTGCATCGGGATTGAATACAAAACGCACAATGGCGGCTAATGTCCAGGGGGAGTAACGCTTCAAACAGTCTGTGTTGGAGTATTTCCTGCGAGACCAGTAGTAGATTCCGACGCAACATCGGTGGTTTACTGTAACCCTTGGACCTTAATATTGAAGATGAAACACAGAAATTGCATCAGGGATTAAATAAAAAAGGCACAATGCCGACTTCTGTCCAGGGGGAGTAATGTTTCAAACAGTCTGTGTTGGAACAGTTCCTGGGAGACTAGTAGTAGATTTAGATGGACCGATGAATGTTTACTGTAACCCTTGGAACTTCAAATTGACGATGAAACACAGAAGTTGCATCGGGATTGAATCCAAAACGCACAATGGCGGCTAATGTCCAGGGGAGTAACGTTTCAAACAGTCTGTGTTGGAACATTTCCTGCGAGACCAGTAGTAGATTCCGACTCACCACTGCTATTTTACTGTAACCGTTGGTCCTTCATATTGAAGATGAAACACAGAAATTGCATCAGGGATTAAATACAAAAGCCACAATGCCAACTTCTGTCCAGGGGGAGTAATGTTTCAAACAGTCTGTGTTGGAACAGTTCCTGGGAGACGAGTAGTAGATTTAGATGGACTGACGAATGTTTACTGTAACCCTTGGAACTTCAAATTGACGATGAAACACAGAAGTTGCATCGGGATTGAATACAAAAGGCACAATCTCGGCTTATGTCAAGGGGAGTAACCCTTCAAACAGTCTGTGTTGGAACATTTCCTGCGAGACCAGTAGTAGATTCCGACGCACCACTGCTGGTTTACTGTAACCGTTGGACCTTCATATTGAAGATGAAACACAGAAATTGCAGCAGGGATTAAATACAAAATGCACAATGCCGACTTCTGTCATGGGGGAGTAATGTTTCATACAGTCTGTGTTGGAACAGTTCCTGGAGACCTGTAGTATATTTAGATGGACCGACGAATGTTTACTGTAACCCTTGGAACTTTAAATTGACGCTGAAACACAGAAGTTGCATCGGGATTGAATACAAAACGCACAATGGCGGCTAATGTCCAGGGGGAGTAACGCTTCAAACAGTCTATGTTGGAACATTTCCTGCGAGACCAGTAGTAGATTCCGACGCACCACTGCTGGTTTACTGTAACCCTTGGACCTTCATATTGAAGATGAAACACAGAAATTGCAGCAGGGATTAAATACAAAAGGCACAATGCCGACCTCTGTCCAGGGGGAGTAATGTTTCAAACAGTCTGTGTTGGAACAGTTCCTGGGAGACAAGTAGTAGATTTAGATGGACCGACGAATGTTTACTGTAACCGTTGGAACTTAAAATTGACGATGAAACACAGAAGTTGCATCGGGATTGAATACAAAACGCACAATGGCGGCTAATGTCCAGGGGAGTAACGCTTCAAACAGTCTGTGTTGGAACATTTCCTGCGAGACCAGTAGTAGATTCCGACTCACCACTGCTGGTTTACTGTAACCGTTGGACCTTCATATTGAAGATGAAACACAGAAATTGCATCAGGGATTAAATAAAAAAGGCACAATGCCAATTTCTGTCATGGGGGAGTAATGTTTCATACAGTCTGTGTTGGAACAGTTCCTGGAGACCAGTAGTATATTTAGATGGACCGACGAATGTTTACTGTAACCCTTGGAACCTCAAATTGACGATGAAACACAGAAGTTGCATCGGGATTGAATACAAAAGGCACAATGGCGGCTAATGTCCAGGGGGAGTAACGCTTCAAACAGTGTGTGTTGGAACATTTCCTGCGAGACCAGTAGTAGATTCCGACGCAACATCGGTGGTTTACTGTAACCCTTGGACCTTCATATTGAAGATGAAACACAGAAATTGCATCAGGGATTAAATACAAAAGGCACAATGCCGACTTCTGTCCAGGGGGAGTAATGTTTCAAACAGTCTGTGTTGGAACAGTTCCTGGGAGACGAGTAGTAGATTTAGATGGACCGACGAATGTTTACTGTAACCCTTGGAACTTCAAATTGACGATGAAACACGGACGTTGCATCGGGATTGAATACAAAAGGCACAATGGCGGCTAATGTCAAGGGTAGTAACCCTTCAAACAGTCTGTGTTGGAACATTTCCTGCGAGACCAGTAGTATATTCCGACGCACCACTGCTGGTTTACTGTAACCGTTGGACCTTCATATTGAAGATGAAACACAGAAATTGCAGCAGGGATTAAATACAAAATGCACAATGCCGACTTCTGTCATGGGGGAGTAATGTTTCATACAGTCTGTGTTGGAACAGTTCCTGGGAGACGAGCAGTAGATTTAGATGGACCGACGAATGTTTACTGTAACCCTTGGAACCTCAAATTGACGATGAAAGACAGAAGTTGCATCGGGATTGAATACAAAACGCACAATCAATGGCGGCTAATTTCCAGGGGGAATAACGCTTCTAACCGTCTATGTTGGAACATTTCCTGCGAGACCAGTAGTAGATTCCGTCGCACCACTGCTAGTTTACTGTAACCCTTGGACCTTCATATTTAAGATGAAACACAGAAATTGCATCAGGGATTAAATACAAAAGGCACAATGCCGACTTCTGTCCAGGGGGAGTAATGTTTCAAAAAGTATGTGTTGGAACAGTTCCTGGGAGACGAGTAGTAGATTTAGATGGACTGACGAATGTTTACTGTAACCCTTGGAACCTCAAATTGACGATGAAACACAGAAGTTGCATCGGGATTGAATACAAAACGCACAATGGCGGCTAATGTCCAGGGGAGTAACGTTTCAAACAGTCTGTGTTGGAACATTTCCTGCGAGACCAGTAGTAGATTCCGACTCACCACTGCTGGTTTACTGTAACCGTTGGACCTTCATATTGAAGATGAAACACAGAAATTGCATCAGGGATTAAATACAAAAGCCACAATGCCAACTTCTGTCCAGGGGGAGTAATGTTTCAAAAAGTCTGTGTTGGAACAGTTCCTGGGAGACGAGTAGTAGATTTAGATGGACTGACGAATGTTTACTGCAACCCTTGGAACTTAAAATTGACGATGAAACACAGAAGTTGCATCGGGATTGAATAAAAAACGCACAATGGCGGCTAATGTCCAGGGGGAGTAACGCTTCAAACAGTCTGTGTTGGAGTATTTCCTGCGAGACCAGTAGTAGATTCCGACGCAACATCGGTGGTTTACTGTAACCCTTGGACCTTAATATTGAAGATGAAACACAGAAATTGCATCAGGGATTAAATAAAAAAGGCACAATGCCGACTTCTGTCCAGGGGGAGTAATGTTTCAAACAGTCTGTGTTGGAACAGTTTCTGGGAGACGAGTAGTAGATTTAGATGGACCGATGAATGTTTACTGTAACCCTTGGAACTTCAAATTGACGATGAAACACAGAAGTTGCATCGGGATTGAATACAAAACGCACAATGGCGGCTAATGTCCAGGGGAGTAACGTTTCAAACAGTCTGTGTTGGAACATTTCCTGCGAGACCAGTAGTAGATTCCGACTCACCACTGCTATTTTACTGTAACCGTTGGTCCTTCATATTGAAGATGAAACACAGAAATTGCATCAGGGATTAAATACAAAAGCCACAATGCCAACTTCTGTCCAGGGGGAGTAATGTTTCAAACAGTGTGTGTTGGAACAGTTCCTGGGAGGCGAGTAGTAGATTTAGATGGACTGACGAATGTTTACTGTAACCCTTGGAACTCCAAATTGACGATGAAACACAGAAGTTGCAGCGGGATTGAATACAAAACGCACAATGGCGGCTAATGTCCAGGGGGAGTAACGCTTCAAACAGTCTGTGTTGTAACATTTAATACGAGATCAGTAGTAGATTCCGACGCACCACTGCTGGTTTACTGTAACCCTTGGACCTTCATATTGAAGATGAAACACAGAAATTGCATCAGGGATTAAATACAAAAGGCACAATGCTGACCTCTGGCCAGGGGGAGAATTGTTTCAAACAGTCTGTGTTGGAACAGTTCCTGGGAGACGAGTAGTAGATTTAGATGGACCGACGAATGTTTACTGTAACCCTTGGAACTTCAAATTGACGATGAAACACAGAAGTTGCATCGGGATTGAATACAAAAGGCACAATGGCGGCTAATGTCAAGGTGAGTAACCCTTCAAACAGTCTGTGTTGGAACATTTCCTGCGAGACCAGTAGTAGATTCCGACGCACCACTGCTGGTTTACTGTAACCGTTGGACCTTCATATTGAAGATGAAACACAGAAATTGCAGCAGGGATTAAATACAAAATGCACAATGCCGACTTCTGTCATGGGGGAGTAATGTTTCATACAGTCTGTGTTGGAACAGTTCCTGGAGACCTGTAGTATATTTAGATGGACCGACGAATGTTTACTGTAACAATTGGAACTTTAAATTGACGCTGAAACACAGAAGTTGCATCGGGATTGAATACAAAACGCACAATGGCGGCTAATGTCCAGGGGGAGTAACGCTTCAAACAGTCTATGTTGGAACATTTCCTGCGAGACCAGTAGTAGATTCCGACGCACCACTGCTGGTTTACTGTAACCCTTGGACCTTCATATTGAAGATGAAACACAGAAATTGCAGCAGGGATTAAATACAAAAGGCACAATGCCGACCTCTGTCCAGGGGGAGTAATGTTTCAAACAGTCTGTGTTGGAACAGTTCCTGGGAGACAAGTAGTAGATTTAGATGGACCGACGAATGTTTACTGTAACCGTTGGAACTTAAAATTGACGATGAAACACAGAAGTTGCATCGGGATTGAATACAAAACGCACAATGGCGGCTAATGTCCAGGGGAGTAACGCTTCAAACAGTCTGTGTTGGAACATTTCCTGCGAGACCAGTAGTAGATTCCGACTCACCACTGCTGGTTTTCTGTAACCGTTGGACCTTCATATTGAAGATGAAACACAGAAATTGCATCAGGGATTAAATACAAAAGGCACAATGCCAATTTCTGTCATGGGGGAGTAATGTTTCATACAGTCTGTGTTGGAACAGTTCCTGGAGACCAGTAGTATATTTAGATGGACCGACGAATGTTTACTGTAACCCTTGTAACTTCAAATTGACGATGAAACACAGAAGTTTGATCGGGATTGAATACAAAAGGCACAATGGCGGCTAATGTCCAGGGGGAGTAACGCTTCAAACAATCTATGTTGGAACATTTCCTGCGAGACCAGTAGTACATTCCGACGCACCACAGCTGGTTTACTGTAACCCTTGGACCATCATATTGAAGATGAAACACAGAAATTGCATCAGGGATTAAATACAAAAGGCACAATGCCGACTTCTGTCCAGGGGGAGTAATGTTTCAAACATTCTGTGTTGGCACAGTTCCTGGGAGGCGAGTAGTAGATTTAAATGGACCGACGAATGTTTACTGTAATCCTTGGAACTTCAAACTGACGATGAAACACAGAAGTTTCATCGGGATTGAATACAAAAGGCACAATGGCGGCTAATGTCCAGGGGGAGTAACGTTTCAAACAGTCTGTGTTGGAGCATTTCCTGCGAGACCAGTAATAGATTCCGACGCAACATCGGTGGTTTACTGTAACCCTTGGACCTTAATATTGAAGATGAAACACAGAAATTGCATCAGGGATTAAATACAAATGGCACAATGCCGACTTCTGTCCAGGGGGAGTAACGCTTCAAACAGTCTGTGTTGGAACATTTCCTGCGAGACCAGTAGAAGATTCCTACGCACCACTGCTGGACTACTGTAACCCTTGGACCTTCATATTGAAGATGAAACACAGAAATTGCATCAGGGATTAAATACAAAAGGCACAATGCCGACTTCTGTCCAGGGGGAGTAATGTTTTAAACAGTCTGTGTTGGAACAGTTCCTGGGAGACGAGTAGTAGATTTAGATGGACCGACGAATGTTTACTGTAACGTTTGGAACCTCAAATTGACGATGAAACACAGAAGTTGCATCGGGATTGAATACAAAAGGCACAATGGCGGCTAATGTCCAGGGGGAGTAACACTTCAAACAGTCTGTGTTGGAACATTTCCTGCGAGACCAGTAGTAGATTCCGACGCAACATCGGTGGTTTACTGTAACCCTTGGACCTTCATATTGAAGATGAAACACAGAAATTGCATCAGGGATTAAATACAAAAGGCACAATGCCGACTTCTGTCCAGGGGGAGTAATGTTTCAGTCTGTGTTGGAACAGTTCCTGGGAGACGAGTAGTAGATTTAGATGGACCGATGAATGTTTACTGTAACCCTTGGAACTTCAAATTGACGATGAAACACAGAAGTTGCATCGGGATTGAAAACAAAACGCACAATCAATGGCGGCTAATGTCCAGGGGGAATAACGCTTCAAACCGTCTATGTTGGAACATTTCCTGTGAGACCAGTAGTAGATTCCGTCGCACCACTGCTAGTTTACTGTAACCCTTGGACCTTCATATTTAAGATGAAACACAGAAATTGCATCAGGGATTAAATACAAAAGGCACAATGCCGACTTCTGTCCAGGGGGAGTAATGTTTCAAAAAGTATGTGTTGGAACAGTTCCTGGGAGACGAGTAGTAGATTTAGATGGACTGACGAATGTTTACTGTAACCCTTGGAACCTCAAATTGACGATGAAACACAAAAGTTGCATCGGGATTGAACACGAAAGGCACAATGGCGGCTAATGTCCAGGGGAGTAACGTTTCAAACAGTCTGTGTATGAACATTTCCTGCGAGACCAGTAGTAGATTCCGACTCACCACTGCTGGTTTACTGTAACCGTTGGACCTTCATATTGAAGATGAAACACAGAAATTGCATCAGGGATTAAATACAAAAGCCACAATGCCAACTTCTGTCCAGGGGGAGTAATGTTTCAAACAGTCTGTGTTGGAACAGTTCCTGGGAGACGAGTAGTAGATTTAGATGGACTGACGAATGTTTACTGTAACCCTTGGAAGTTAAAATTGACGATGAAACACAGAAGTTGCATCGGGATTGAATACAAAAGGCACAATGGCGGCTAATGTCCAGGGGGAGTAACGCTTCAAACAGTCTGTGTTGGAGTATTTCCTGCGAGACCAGTAGTAGATTCCGACGCAACATCGGTGGTTTACTGTAACCCTTGGACCTTAATATTGAATATGAAACACAGAAATTGCATCAGGGATTAAATACAAAAGGCACAATGCCGACTTCTGTCCAGGGGGAGTAATGTTTCAAACAGTCTGTGTTGGAACAGTTCCTGGGAGACGAGTAGTAGATTTAAATGGACCGATGAATGTTTACTGTAACCATTGGAACTTCAAATTGACGATGAAACACAGAAGTTGCATCGGGATTGAATACAAAACGCACAATGGCGGCTAATGTCCAGGGGGAATAACGCTTCAAACAGTCTGTGTTGGAACATTTCCTGCGAGACCAGTAGTAGATTCCGTCGCACCACTGCTAGTTTACTGTAACCCTTGGACCTTCATATTGAAGATGAAACATAAATTGCATCAGGGATTAAATACAAAAGGCACAATGCCGACTTCTGTCCAGGGGGAGTAATGTTTCAAACAGTCTGTGTTCGAACACTTCCTGGGAGACGAGTAGTATATTTAGATGGACCGACGAATGTTTACTGTAACCCTTGGAACTCCAAATTGACGATGAAACACAGAATTTGCAGCGGGATTGAATACAAAACGCACAATGGCGGCTAATGTCCAGGGGGAATAACGCTTCAAACAGTCTGTGTTGGAACATTTCCTGCGAGACCAGTAGAAGATTCCTACGCACCACTGCTGGACTACTGTAACCCTTGGACCTTCATATTGAAGATGAAACACAGAAATTGCATCAGGGATTAAATACAAAAGGCACAATGCCGACTTCTGTCCAGGGGGAGTAATGTTTCAAACAGTCTGTGTTGGAACAGTTCCTGGGAAACGAGTAGTAGATTTAGATGGACCGATGAATGTCTACTGTAACCCTTGGAACTTCAAATTGACGATGAAACACAGAAGTTGCATTGGGATTGAATACAAAAGGCACAATGGCGCCTAATTTCCAGGGGGAATAACGCTTCAAACAGTCTGTGTTGGAACATTTCCTGCGAGACCAGTAGTAGATTCCGACGCTCCACAGCTCGTTTATTGTAACCCTTGGACCTTCATATTGAAGATGAAACACAGAAATTGCATCAGGGATTAAATACAAAAGGCACAATGCCGACTTCTGTCCAGGGGGAGTAATGTTTCAAACAGTCTGTGTTGGAACAGTTCCTGGGAGACGAGCAGTAGATTTAGATGGACCGACGAATGTTTACTGTAACCCTTGGAACCTCAAATTGACGATGAAACACAGAAGTTGCATCGGGATTGAATACAAAATGCACAATGGCTGCTAATGTCCAGGGGGAGTAACGCTTCAAACAGTCTGTGTTGGAACATTTCCTGCGAGACCAGTAGTAGATTCCGACGCACCACTTTTGGTTTACTGTAACCCTTGGACCTTAATATTGAAGATGAAACACAGAAATTGCATCAGGGATTAAATAAAAAAGGCACAATGCCGACTTCTGTCCAGGGGGAGTAATGTTTCAAACAGTCTGTGTTCGAACAGTTCCTGGGAGACGAGTAGTAGATTTAGATGGACCGATGAATGTTTACTGTAACCATTGGAACTTCAAATTGACGATGAAACACAGAAGTTGCATCGGGATTGAATACAAAACGCACAATGGCGGCTAATGTCCAGGGGGAATAACGCTTCAAACAGTCTGTGTTGGAACATTTCCTGCGAGACCAGTAGTAGATTCCGTCGCACCACTGCTACTTTACTGTAACCCTTGGACCTTCATATTGAAGATGAAACACAGAAATTGCATCAGGGATTAAATACAAAAGGCACAATGCCGACTTCTGTCCAGGGGGAGTAATGTTTCAAAAAGTATGTGTTGGATCAGTTCCTGGGAGACGAGTAGTAGATTTAGATGGACCGACGAATGTTTACTGTAACCCTTGGAACTTCAAATTGACGATGAAACACAGAAGTTTCATCGGGATTGAATACAAAAGGCACAATGGCGGCTAATGTCCAGGGGAGTAACGTTTCAAACAGTCTGTGTTGGAACATTTCCTGCGAGACCAGTAGTAGATTCCGACTCACCACTGCTGGTTTACTGTAACCGTTGGTCCTTCATATTGAAGATGAAACACAGAAATTGCATCAGGGATTAAATACAAAAGCCACAATGCCAACTTCTGTCCAGGGGGAGTAATGTTTCAAACAGTCTGTGTTGGAACAGTTCCTGGGAGACGAGTAGTAGATTTAGATGGACTGACGAATGTTTACTGTAACCCTTGGAACTCCAAATTGACGATGAAACACAGAAGTTGTAGCGGGATTGAATACAAAAGGCACAATGGCGGCTAATGTCCAGGGGGAGTAACGCTTCAAACAGTCTGTGTTGGAACATTTCCTACGAGATCAGTAGTAGATTCCGACGCACCACTGCTGGTTTACTGTAACCCTTGGACCTTCATATTGAAGATGAAACACAGAAATTGCATCAGGGATTAAATACAAAAGGCACAATGCTGACCTCTGGCCAGGGGGAGAATTGTTTCAAACAGTCTGTGTTGGAACAGTTCCTGGGAGACGAGTAGTAGATGTAGATGGACCGACGAATGTTTACTGTAACCCTTGGAACTTCAAATTGACGATGAAACACAGAAGTTGCATCGGGATTGAATACAAAAGGCACAATGGCGGCTAATGTCAAGGGGAGTAACCCTTCAAACAGTCTGTGTTGGACATTTCCTGCGAGACCAGTAGTAGATTCCGACGCACCACTGCTGGTTTACTGTAACCGTTGGACCTTCATATTGAAGATGAAACACAGAAATTGCAGCAGGGATTAAATACAAAATGCACAATGCCGACTTCTGTCATGGGGGAGTAATGTTTCATACAGTCTGTGTTGGAACAGTTCCTGGAGACCTGTAGTATATTTAGATGGACCGACGAATGTTTACTGTAACCCTTGGAACTTTAAATTGACGCTGAAACACAGAAGTTGCATCGGGATTGAATACAAAACGCACAATGGCGGCTAATGTCCAGGGGGAGTAACGCTTCAAACAGTCTATGTTGGAACATTTCCTGCGAGACCAGTAGTAGATTCCGACGCACCACTGCTGGTTTACTGTAACCCTTGGACCTTCATATTGAAGATGAAACACAGAAATTGCAGCAGGGATTAAATACAAAAGGCACAATGCCGACTTCTGTCCAGGGGGAGTAATGTTTCAAACAGTCTGTGTTGGAACAGTTCCTGGGAGACGAGTAGTAGATTTAGATGGACCGACAAATATTTACTGTAACCCTTGGAACTTCAAATTGACGATGAAACACAGAAGTGGCATCGGGATTGAATACAAAACGCACAATGGCGGCTAATGTCCAGGGGGAGTAACGCTTCAAACAGTCTGTGTTGTAACATTTCCTGCGATACCAGTAGTAGATTCCGACGCACCACTGCTGGTTTACTGTAACCCTTGGACCTTCATATTGAAGATGAAATACAGAAATTACATCAGGGATTAAATACAAAAGGCACAATGCCGACTTCTGTCCAGGGAGAGTAATGTTTCAAACAGTCTGTGTTGGAACAGTTCCTGGGAGACGAGTAGTAGATTTAGATGGACCGATGAATGTTTACTGTAACCCTTGGAACTTCAAATTGACAATGAAACACAGAAGTTGCATCGGGATTGAATACAAAAGGCACAATGGCGGCTAATGTCCAGGGGGAGTAAAGCTTCAAACAGTCTGTGTTGGAACATTTCCTGCGAGACCAGAAGTAGATTCCGACGCACCACTGCTAGTTTACTGTAACTCTTGGACCTTCATATTGAAGATGAAACACAGAAATTGCATCAGGGATTAAATACAAAAGCCACAATGCCGACTTCTGTCCAGGGGGAGTAATGTTTTAAAAAGTCTGTGTTGGAACAGTTCCTGGGAGACTAGTAGTAGATTTAGATGGACCGACGAAGGTTTACTGTAACCCTTGGAACTTCAAATTGACGATGAAACACAGAAGTTGCATCGGGATTGAATACAAAAGGCACAATGGCGGCTAATGTCCAGGGGGAGTAACGTTTCAAACAGTCAGTGTTGGAACATTTCCTGCGAGACCAGTAGTAGATTCCGACGCACCACTGCTGGTTTACTGTAACCATTGGACCTTCATATTGAAGATGAAACACAGAAATTGCATCAGGGATTAAATACAAAAGGCACAATGCCGACTTCTGTCCAGGGGGAGTAATGTTTCAAACAGTCTGTGTTGTAACAGTTCCTGGGAGACGAGTAGTAGATTTAGATGGACCGACGAATGTTTACTGTAACCGTTGGAACTTCAAATTGACGATGAAACACAGAAGTTGCATCGGGATTGAATACAAAACGCACAATGGCGGCTAATGTCCAGGGGGAGTAACGCTTCAAACAGTCTGTGTTGGAACATTTCCTGCGAGACCAGTAGTAGATTCCGACGCACCACTGCTGGTTTACTGTAACCCTTGGACCTTCATATTGAAGATGAAACACAGAAATTGCATCAGGGATTAAATACAAAAAGCACAATGCCGACTTCTGTCCAGGGGGAGTAATGTTTCAAACAGTCTGTGTTGGAACAGTTCCTGGGAGACGAGTTGTAGATTTAGATGGATCGACGAATGTTTACTGTAACCCTTGGAACTTCACATTGACGATGAAAAACAGAAGTTGCTTCGGGATTGAATACAAAAGGCACAATGGCGGCTAATGTCCAGGGGAGTCACACTTCTACAGTCTGTGTAGGAGCATTTCCTGCGAGATAAGTAGTAGATTCCGACGCACCACTGCGGGTTTACTGTAACCCTTGGACCTTCATATTGAAGATGAAACACAGAAATTGCATCAGGGATTAAATACAAAAGGCACAATGCAGACCTCTGTCCAGGGGGAGTAATGTTTCAAACAGTCTGTCTTGGAACAGTTCCTGGGAGACGAGTAGTAGATTTAGATGGACCGATGAATGTTTACTGTAACCCTTGGAACTTCAAATTGACGATGAAACACAGAAGTTGCATCGGGATTGAATACAAAAGGCACAATGGCGGCTAATGTGCAGGGGGAATAACGCTTCAAACAATCTGTGTTGGACATTTCCTGTGAGACCAGTAGTAGATTCCGACGCACCACTGCTAGTTTACTGTAACCCTTGGACCTTCATATTGAAGATGAAACACAGAAATTGCATCAGGGATTAAATACAAAAGGCACAATGCAGACCTCTGTCCAGGGGGAGTAATGTTTCAAACAGTCTGTCTTGGAACAGTTCCTGGGAGACGAGTAGTAGATTTAGATGGACCGACGAATGTTGACTGTAACCCTTGGAACTTCAAATTGACGATGAAACACAGAAGTTGCATCGGGATTGAATACAAAAGGCACAATGGCGGCTAATGTCCAGGGGGAGTAACGTTTCAAACAGTCTGTGTTGGAACATTTCCTGCGAGACCAGTAGTAGATTCCGACGCACCACTGCTGGTTTACTGTAACCCTTGGACCTTCATATTGAAGATGAAACACAGAAATTGCATCAGGGATTAAATACAAAAGGCACAATGCCGACTTCTGTCCAGGGTGAGTAATGTTTCAAACAGTCTGTGTTGGAATAGTTCCTGGGAGACGAGTAGTAGATTTAGATGGACCGATGAATGTTTACTGTAACCCTTGGAACTTCAAATTGACGATGAAATACAGAAGTTGCATCGGGATTGAAAACAAAACGCACAATGGCGGCTAATGTCCAGGGGGAGTAACGCTTCAAACAGTCTGTGTTGGAACATTTCCTGCGAGACCAGTAGTAGATTCCGACGCACCACTGCTGGTTTACTGTAACCCTTGGACCTTCATATTGAAGATGAAACACAGAAATTGCATCAGGGATTAAATACAAAAGGCACAATGCCGACTTCTGTCCAGGGGTACTAATGTTTCAAACAGTCTGTGTTGGAACAGTTCCTGGGAGACGAGTAGTAGATTTAGATGGACCGATGAATGTTTACTGTAACCCTTGGAACTTCAAACTGACGATGAAACACAGAAGTTGCATCGGGATTGAATACAAAACGCACAATGGCGGCTAATGTCCAGGGGGAATAACGCTTCAAACAGTCTGTGTTGGAACATTTCCTGCGAGACCAGTAGTAGATTCCGTCGCACCACTGCTAGTTTACTGTAACCCTTGGACCTTCATATTGAAGATGAAACATAAATTGCATCAGGGATTAAATACAGAAGGCACAATGCCGACTTCTGTCCAGGGGGAGTAATGTTTCAAACAGTCTGTGTTGGAACAGTTCCTGGGAGACGAGTTGTAGATTTAGATGGACCGACGAATGTTTACTGTAACCCTTGGAACCTCAAATTGACGATGAAACACAGAAGTTGCATCGGGATTGAATACAAAACGCACATTGGCGGCTAATGTCCAGGGGGACTAACGCTTCAAACAGTCTGTGTTGGAACATTTCCTGCGAGACCAGTAGTACATTCCGACGCACCACAGCTGGTTTACTGTAACCCTTGGACCTTCATATTGAAGATGAAACACAGAAATTGCATCAGGGATTAAATACAAAAGGCACAATGCAGACCTCTCTCCAGGGGGAGTAATGTTTCAAACAGTCTGTCTTGGAACAGTTCCTGGGAGACGAGTAGTAGATTTAGATGGACCGATGAATGTTTACTGTAACCCTTGGAACTTCAAATTGACGATGAAACACAGAAGTTGCATCGGGATTGAATACAAAACGCACAATGGCGGCTAATGTGCAGGGGGAATAACGCTTCAAACAATCTGTGTTGGACATTTCCTGTGAGACCAGTAGTAGATTCCGACGCACCACTGCTAGTTTACTGTAACCCTTGGACCTTCATATTGAAGATGAAACACAGAAATTGCATCAGGGATTAAATACAAAAGGCACAATGCAGACCTCTGTCCAGGGGGAGTAATGTTTCAAACAGTCTGTCTTGGAACAGTTCCTGGGAGACGAGTAGTAGATTTAGATGGACCGACGAATGTTGACTGTAACCCTTGGAACTTCAAATTGACGATGAAACACAGAAGTTGCATCGGGATTGAATACAAAAGGCACAATGGCGGCTAATGTCCAGGGGGAGTAACGCTTCAAACAGTCTGTGTTGGAACATTTCCTGCGAGACCAGTAGTAGATTCCGACGCACCACTGCTGGTTTACTGTAACCCTTGGACCTTCATATTGAAGATGAAACACAGAAATTGCATCAGGGATTAAATACAAAAGGCACAATGCCGACTTCTGTCCAGGGGGAGTAATGTTTCAAACAGTCTGTGTTGGAATAGTTCCTGGGAGACGAGTAGTAGATTTAGATGGACCGATGAATGTTTACTGTAACCCTTGGAACTTCAAATTGACGATGAAACACAGAAGTTGCATCGGGATTGAATACAAAACGCACAATGGCGGCTAATGTCCAGGGCGAGTAACGCTTCAAACAGTCTGTGTTGGAACATTGCCTGCGAGACCAGTAGTAGATTCCGACGCACCACTGCTGGTTTACTGTAACCCTTGGACCTTCATATTGAAGATGAAACACAGAAATTGCATCAGGGATTAAATACAAGAGGCACAATGCCGACTTCTGTCCAGGGGTAGTAATGTTTCAAACAGTCTGTGTTGGAACAGTTCCTGGGAGACGAGTAGTAGATTTAGATGGACCGACGAATGTTGACTGTAACCCTTGGAACTTCAAACTGAAGATGAAACACAGAAGTTGCATCGGGATTGAATACAAAACGCACAATGGCGGCTAATGTCCAGGGGGAATAACGCTTCAAACAGTCTGTGTTGGAACATTTCCTGCGAGACCAGTAGTAGATTCCGTCGCACCACTGCTAGTTTACTGTAACCCTTGGACCTTCATATTGAAGATGAAACATAAATTGCATCAGGGATTAAATACAGAAGGCACAATGCCGACTTCTGTCCAGGGGGAGTAATGTTTCAAAAAGTCTGTGTTGGAACAGTTCCTGGGAGACGAGTAGTAGATTTAGATGGACCGACGAATGTTTACTGTAACCCTTGGAACTTCAAATTGACGATGAAACACAGAAGTTACATCGGGATTGAATACAAAAGGCACAATGGCGGCTAATGTCCAGGGGAGTAACACTTCAAGCAGTCTGTGTTGGAACATTTCCTGCGAGACCAGTAGTAGATTCCGACTCACCACTGCAGGTTTACTGTAACCGTTGGACCTTCATATTGAAGATGAAACACAGAAATTGCATCAGGGATTAAATACAAAAGGCACAATGCCAATTTCTGTCATGGGGGAGTAATGTTTCATACAGTCTGTGTTGGAACAGTTCCTGGAGACCAGTAGTATATTTAGATGGACCGACGAATGTTTACTGTAACCCTTGGAACTTCAAATTGACGATGAAACACAGAGGTTTCATCGGGATTGAATACAAAACGCACAATGGCGGCTAATGTCCAGGGGGAGTAACGCTTCAAACAGTCTGTGTTGGAACATTTCCTGCAAGACCAGTAGTACATTCCGACGCACCACAGCTGGTTTACTGTAACCCTTGGACCATCATATTGAAGATGAAACACAGAAATTGCATCAGGGATTAAATACAAAAGGCACAATGCCGACTTCTGTCCAGGGGGAGTAATGTTTCAAACATTCTGTGTTGGCACAGTTCCTGGGAGGCGAGTAGTAGATTTAAATGGACCGACGAATGTTTACTGTAATCCTTGGAACTTCAAACTGACGATGAAACACAGAATTTGCATGGGGATTGAATACAAAAGGCACAATGGCTGCTAATGTCCAGGGGGAGTAACGCTTCAAACAGTCTGTGTTGGAACATTTCCTGCGAGACCAGTAGTAGATTCCGACGCAACATCGGTGGTTTACTGTAACCCTTGGACCTTAATATTGAAGATGAAACACAGAAATTGCATCAGGGATTAAATACAAATGGCACAATGCCGACTTCTGTCCAGGGGGAGTAACGCTTCAAACAGTCTGTGTTGGAACATTTCCTGCGAGACCAGTAGAAGATTCCTACGCACCACTGCTGGACTACTGTAACCCTTGGACCTTCATATTGAAGATGAAACACAGAAATTGCATCAGGGATTAAATACAAAAGGCACAATGCCGACTTCTGTCCAGGGGGAGTAATGTTTCAAACAGTCTGTGTTGGAACAGTTCCTGGGAGACGAGTAGTAGATTTAGATGGACCGATGAATGTTTACTGTAACCCTTGGAACTTCAAATTGACGATGAAACACAGAAGTTGCATCGGGAATGAATACAAAACGCACAATCAATGGCGGCTAATGTCCAGGGGGAATAACGCTTCAAACCGTCTATGTTGGAACATTTCCTGCGAGACCAGTAGTAGATTCCGTCGCACCACTGCTAGTTTACTGTAACCCTTGGACCTTCATATTTAAGATGAAACACAGAAATTGCATCAGGGATTAAATACAAAAGGCACAATGCCGACTTCTGTCCATGGGGAGTAATGTTTCAAAAAGTATGTGTTGGAACAGTTCCTGGGAGACGAGTAGTAGATTTAGATGGACTGACGAATGTTTACTGTAACCCTTGGAACTTAAAATTGACGATGAAACACAGAAGTTGCATCGGGATTGAATACAAAAGGCACAATGGCGGCTAATGTCCAGGGGGAGTAACGCTTCAAACAGTCTGTGTTGGAGTATTTCCTGCGAGACCAGTAGTAGATTCCGACGCAACATCGGTGGTTTACTGTAACCCTTGGACCTTAATATTGAAGATGAAACACAGAAATTGCATCAGGGATTAAATACAAAAAGCACAATGCCGACTTCTGTCCAGGGGGAGTAATGTTTCAAACAGTCTGTGTTGGAACAGTTCCTGGGAGACGAGTAGTAGATTTAAATGGACCGATGAATGTTTACTGTAACCCTTGGAACTTCAAATTGACGATGAAACACAGAAGTTGCATCGGGATTGAATACAAAACGCACAATGGCGGCTAATGTCCAGGGGGAATAACGCTTCAAACAGTCTGTGTTGGAACATTTCCTGCGAGACCAGTAGTAGATTCCGTCGCACCACTGCTAGTTTACTGTAACCCTTGGACCTTCATATTGAAGATGAAACATAAATTGTATCAGGGATTAAATACAAAAGGCACAATGCCGACTTCTGTCCAGGGGGAGTAATGTTTCAAACAGTCTGTGTTCGAAAACTTCCTGGGAGACGAGTAGTAGATTTAGATGGACCGACGAATGTTTACTGTAACCCTTGGAACTTAAAATTGACGATGAAACACAGAAGTTGCATCGGGATTGAATACAAAATGCACAATGGCGGCTAATGTCCAGGGGGAGTAACGTTTCAAACAGTCTGTGTTGGAACATTTCCTGCGAGACCAGTAGTAGATTCCGACTCACCACTGCTGGTTTACTGTAACCGTTGGACCTTCATATTGAAGATGAAACACAGAAATTGCATCAGGGATTAAATACAAAAGCCACAATGCCAACTTCTGTCCAGGGGGAGTAATGTTTCAAACAGTCTGTGTTGGAACAGTTCCTGGGAGACGAGTAGTTGATTTAGATGGACTGACGAATGTTTACTGTAACCCTTGGAACTCCAAATTGACGATGAAACACAGAAGTTGCAGCGGGATTGAATACAAAAGGCACAATGGCTGCTAATGTCCAGGGTTAGTAACGCTTCAAACTGTCTGTGTTGGAACATTTCCTGCGAGACCAGTAGAAGATTCCTACGCACCACTGCTGGACTACTGTAACCCTTGGAGCTTCATATTGAAGATGAAACACAGAAATTGCATCAGGGATTAAATACAAAAGGCACAATGCCGACTTCTGTCCAGGGGGAGTAATGTTTCAAACAGTCTGTGTTGGAACAGTTCCTGGGAGACGAGTAGTAGATTTAGATGGACCGATGAATGTCTACTGTAACCCTTGGAACTTCAAATTGACGATGAAACACAGAAGTTGCATTGGGATTGAATACAAAAGGCACAATGGCGCCTAATGTCCAGGGGGAATAACGCTTCAAACAGTCTGTGTTGGAACATTTCCTGCGAGACCAGTAGTAGATTCCGACGCACCACAGCTCGTTTACTGTAACCCTTGGACCTTCATATTGAAGATGAAACACAGAAATTGCATCAGGGATTAAATACAAAAGGCACAATGCCGACTTCTGTCCAGGGGGAGTAATGTTTCAAACAGTCTGTGTTGGAACAGTTCCTGGGAGACGAGAAGTAGATTTAGATGGACCGACGAATGTTTACTGTAACCCTTGGAACCTCAAATTGACGATGAAACACAGAAGTTGCATCGGGATTGAATACAAAAGGCACAATGGCGGCTAATGTCCAGGGGGAGTAACGCTTCAAACAGTCTGTGTTGGAATATTTCCTGCGAGACCAGTAGTAGATTCCGACGCACCACTTTTGGTTTACTGTAACCCTTGGATCTTAATATTGAAGATGAAACACAGAAATTGCATCAGGGATTAAATAAAAAAGGCACAATGCCGACTTCTCTCCAGGGGGAGTAATGTTTTAAACAGTCTGTGTTGGAACAGTTCCTGGGAGACGAGTAGTAGATTTAGATGGACCGATGAATGTCTACTGTAACCCTTGGAACTTCAAATTGACGATGAAACACAGAAGTTGCATCGGGATTGAATACAAAACGCACAATGGCGGCTAATGTCCAGGGGGAATAACGCTTCAAACAGTCTGTGTTGGAACATTTCCTGCGAGACCAGTAGTAGATTCCGTCGCACCACTGCTAGTTTACTGTAACCCTTGGACCTTCATATTGAAGATGAAACACAGAAATTGCATCAGGGATTAAATACAAAAGGCACAATGCCGACTTCTGTCCAGGGGGAGTAATGTTTCAAACAGTCTGTGTTGGAACAGTTCCTGGGAGACGAGTAGTAGATTTAGATGGACCGACGAATGTTTACTGTAACCCTTGGAACTTCAAATTGACGATGAAACACAGAAGTTGCATCGGGATTGAATACAAAAGGCACAATGGCGGCTAATGTCAAGGGGAGTAACGTTTCAAACAGTCTGTGTTGGAACATTTCCTGCGAGACCAGTAGTAGATTCCGACGCACCACTGCTGGTTTACTGTAACCGTTGGACCTTCATATTGAAGATGAAACACAGAAATTGCAGCAGGGATTAAATACAAAATGCACAATGCCGACTTCTGTCATGGGGGAGTAATGTTTCATACAGCCTGTGTTGGAACAGTTCCTGGAGACCTGTAGTATATTTAGATGGACCGACGAATGTTTACTGTAACCCTTGGAACTTTAAATTGACGCTGAAACACAGAAGTTGCATCGGGATTGAATACAAAACGCACAATGGCGGCTAATGTCCAGGGGGAGTAACGCTTCAAACAGTCTATGTTGGAACATTTCCTGCGAGACCAGTAGTAGATTCCGACGCACCACTGCTAGTTTACTGTAACCCTTGGACCTTCATATTGAAGATGAAACACAGAAATTGCATCAGGGATTAAATACAAAAGGCACAATGCCGACTTCTGTCCAGGGGGAGTAATGTTTTAAAAAGTCTGTGTTGGAACAGTTCCTGGGAGACGAGTAGTAGATTTAGATGGACCGACAAATATTTACTGTAACCCTTGGAACTTCAAATTGACAATGAAACACAGAAGTTGCATCGGGATTGAATACAAAAGGCACAATGGCGGCTAATGTCCAGGGGGAATAACGCTTCAAACAGTCTGTGTTGGAACATTTCCTGCGAGACCAGAAGTAGATTCCGACGCACCACTGCTAGTTTACTGTAACCCTTGGACCTTCATATTGTGATGAAACACCGAAATTGCATCAGGGATTAAATACAAAAAGCACAATGCCGACTTCTGTCCAGGGGGAGTAATGTTTCAAACAGTCTGTGATGGAACAGTTCCTGGGAGACGAGTTGTAGATTTAGATGGATCGACGAATGTTTACTGTAACCCTTGGAACTTCACATTGACGATGAAAAACAGAAGTTGCTTCGGGATTGAATACAAAAGGCACAATGGCGGCTAATGTCCAGGGGAGTCACACTTCTACAGTCTGTGTAGGAGCATTTCCTGCGAGATAAGTAGTAGATTCCGACGCACCACTGCGGGTTTACTGTAACCCTTGGACCTTCATATTGAAGATGAAACACAGAAATTGCATCAGGGATTAAATACAAAAGGCACAATGCAGACCTCTGTCCAGGGGGAGTAATGTTTCAAACAGTCTGTCTTGGAACAGTTCCTGGGAGACGAGTAGTAGATTTAGATGGACCGATGAATGTTTACTGTAACCCTTGGAACTTCAAATTGACGATGAAACACAGAAGTTGCATCGGGATTGAATACAAAAGGCACAATGGCGGCTAATGTGCAGGGGGAATAACGCTTCAAACAATCTGTGTTGGACATTTCCTGTGAGACCAGTAGTAGATTCCGACGCACCACTGCTAGTTTACTGTAACCCTTGGACCTTCATATTGAAGATGAAACACAGAAATTGCATCAGGGATTAAATACAAAAGGCACAATGCAGACCTCTGTCCAGGGGGAGTAATGTTTCAAACAGTCTGTCTTGGAACAGTTCCTGGGAGACGAGTAGTAGATTTAGATGGACCGACGAATGTTGACTGTAACCCTTGGAACTTCAAATTGACGATGAAACACAGAAGTTGCATCGGGATTGAATACAAAAGGCACAATGGCGGCTAATGTCCAGGGGGAGTAACGTTTCAAACAGTCTGTGTTGGAACATTTCCTGCGAGACCAGTAGTAGATTCCGACGCACCACTGCTGGTTTACTGTAACCCTTGGACCTTCATATTGAAGATGAAACACAGAAATTGCATCAGGGATTAAATACAAAAGGCACAATGCCGACTTCTGTCCAGGGGGAGTAATGTTTCAAACAGTCTGTGTTGGAATAGTTCCTGAGAGACGAGTAGTAGATTTAGATGGACCGATGAATGTTTACTGTAACCCTTGGAACTTCAAATTGACGATGAAACACAGAAGTTGCATCGGGATTGAAAACAAAACGCACAATGGCGGCTAATGTCCAGGGGGAGTAACGCTTCAAACAGTCTGTGTTGGAACATTTCCTGCGAGACCAGTAGTAGATTCCGACGCACCACTGCTGGTTTACTGTAACCCTTGGACCTTCATATTGAAGATGAAACACAGAAATTGCATCAGGGATTAAATACAAAAGGCACAATGCCGACTTCTGTCCAGGGGTACTAATGTTTCAAACAGTCTGTGTTGGAACAGTTCCTGGGAGACGAGTAGTAGATTTAGATGGACCGATGAATGTTTACTGTAACCCTTGGAACTTCAAACTGACGATGAAACACAGAAGTTGCATCGGGATTGAATACAAAACGCACAATGGCGGCTAATGTCCAGGGGGAATAACGCTTCAAACAGTCTGTGTTGGAACATTTCCTGCGAGACCAGTAGTAGATTCCGTCGCACCACTGCTAGTTTACTGTAACCCTTGGACCTTCATATTGAAGATGAAACATAAATTGCATCAGGGATTAAATACAGAAGGCACAATGCCGACTTCTGTCCAGGGGGAGTAATGTTTCAAACAGTCTGTGTTGGAACAGTTCCTGGGAGACGAGTTGTAGATTTAGATGGACCGACGAATGTTTACTGTAACCCTTGGAACCTCAAATTGACGATGAAACACAGAAGTTGCATCGGGATTGAATACAAAACGCACATTGGCGGCTAATGTCCAGGGGGACTAACGCTTCAAACAGTCTGTGTTGGAACATTTCCTGCGAGACCAGTAGTACATTCCGACGCACCACAGCTGGTTTACTGTAACCCTTGGACCTTCATATTGAAGATGAAACACAGAAATTGCATCAGGGATTAAATACAAAAGGCACAATGCAGACCTCTGACCAGGGGGAGTAATGTTTCAAACAGTCTGTCTTGGAACAGTTCCTGGGAGACGAGTAGTAGATTTAGATGGACCGATGAATGTTTACTGTAACCCTTGGAACTTCAAATTGACGATGAAACACAGAAGTTGCATCGGGATTGAATACAAAACGCACAATGGCGGCTAATGTGCAGGGGGAATAACGCTTCAAACAATCTGTGTTGGACATTTCCTGTGAGACCAGTAGTAGATTCCGACGCACCACTGCTAGTTTACTGTAACCCTTGGACCTTCATATTGAAGATGAAACACAGAAATTGCATCAGGGATTAAATACAAAAGGCACAATGCAGACCTCTGTCCAGGGGGAGTAATGTTTCAAACAGTCTGTCTTGGAACAGTTCCTGGGAGACGAGTAGTAGATTTAGATGGACCGACGAATGTTGACTGTAACCCTTGGAACTTCAAATTGACGATGAAACACAGAAGTTGCATCGGGATTGAATACAAAAGGCACAATGGCGGCTAATGTCCAGGGGGAGTAACGTTTCAAACAGTCTGTGTTGGAACATTTCCTGCGAGACCAGTAGTAGATTCCGACGCACCACTGCTGGTTTACTGTAACCCTTGGACCTTCATATTGAAGATGAAACACAGAAATTGCATCAGGGATTAAATACAAAAGGCACAATGCCGACTTCTGTCCAGGGGGAGTAATGTTTCAAACAGTCTGTGTTGGAATAGTTCCTGGGAGACGAGTAGTAGATTTAGATGGACCGATGAATGTTTACTGTAACCCTTGGAACTTCAAATTGACGATGAAACACAGAAGTTGCATCGGGATTGAATACAAAACGCACAATGGCGGCTAATGTCCAGGGCGAGTAACGCTTCAAACAGTCTGTGTTGGAACATTTCCTGCGAGACCAGTAGTAGATTCCGACGCACCACTGCTGGTTTACTGTAACCCTTGGACCTTCATATTGAAGATGAAACACAGAAATTGCATCAGGGATTAAATACAAGAGGCACAATGCCGACTTCTGTCCAGGGGTAGTAATGTTTCAAACAGTCTGTGTTGGAACAGTTCCTGGGAGACGAGTAGTAGATTTAGATGGACCGACGAATGTTGACTGTAACCCTTGGAACTTCAAACTGAAGATGAAACACAGAAGTTGCATCGGGATTGAATACAAAACGCACAATGGCGGCTAATGTCCAGGGGGAATAACGCTTCAAACAGTCTGTGTTGGAACATTTCCTGCGAGACCAGTAGTAGATTCCGTCGCACCACTGCTAGTTTACTGTAACCCTTGGACCTTCATATTGAAGATGAAACATAAATTGCATCAGGGATTAAATACAGAAGGCACAATGCCAACTTCTGTCCAGGGGGAGTAATGTTTCAAAAAGTCTGTGTTGGAACAGTTCCTGGGAGACGAGTAGTAGATTTAGATGGACCGACGAATGTTTACTGTAACCCTTGGAACTTCAAATTGACGATGAAACACAGAAGTTACATCGGGATTGAATACAAAAGGCACAATGGCGGCTAATGTCCAGGGGAGTAACACTTCAAGCAGTCTGTGTTGGAACATTTCCTGCGAGACGAGTAGTAGATTCCGACTCACCACTGCTGGTTTACTGTAACCGTTGGACCTTCATATTGAAGATGAAACACAGAAATTGCATCAGGGATTAAATACAAAAGGCACAATGCCAATTTCTGTCATGGGGGAGTAATGTTTCATACAGTCTGTGTTGGAACAGTTCCTGGAGACCAGTAGTATATTTAGATGGACCGACGAATGTTTACTGTAACCCTTGGAACTTCAAATTGACGATGAAACACAGAGGTTTCATCGGGATTGAATACAAAACGCACAATTGCGGCTAATGTCCAGGGGGAGTAACGCTTCAAACAGTCTGTGTTGGCACATTTCCTGCGTAACCAGTAGAAGATTCCGACGCACCACTGCTGGTTTACTGTAACCCTTGGACTTTCATATTGAAGATGAAACACAGAAATTGCATCAGGGATTAAATACAAAAGGCACAATGCCGACTTCTGTCCAGGGGGAGTAATGTTTCAAACATTCTGTGTTGGCACAGTTCCTGGGAGGCGAGTAGTAGATTTAAATGGACCGACGAATGTTTACTGTAATCCTTGGAACTTCAAACTGACGATGAAACACAGAATTTGCATGGGGATTGAATACAAAAGGCACAATGGCTGCTAATGTCCAGGGGGAGTAACGCTTCAAACAGTCTGTGTTTGAACATTTCCTGCGAGACCAGTAGTAGATTCCGACGCAACATCGGTGGTTTACTGTAACCCTTGGACCTTAATATTGAAGATGAAACACAGAAATTGCATCAGGGATTAAATACAAATGGCACAATGCCGACTTCTGTCCAGGGGGAGTAACGCTTCAAACAGTCTGTGTTGGAACATTTCCTGCGAGACCAGTAGAAGATTCCTACGCACCACTGCTGGACTACTGTAACCCTTGGACCTTCATATTGAAGATGAAACACAGAAATTGCATCAGGGATTAAATACAAAAGGCACAATGCCGACTTCTGTCCAGGGGGAGTAATGTTTCAAACAGTCTGTGTTGGAACAGTTCCTGGGAGACGAGTAGTAGATTTAGATGGACCGATGAATGTTTACTGTAACCCTTGGAACTTCAAATTGACGATGAAACACAGAAGTTGCATCGGGAATGAATACAAAACGCACAATCAATGGCGGCTAATGTCCAGGGGGAATAACGCTTCAAACCGTCTATGTTGGAACATTTCCTGCGAGACCAGTAGTAGATTCCGTCGCACCACTGCTAGTTTACTGTAACCCTTGGACCTTCATATTTAAGATGAAACACAGAAATTGCATCAGGGATTAAATACAAAAGGCACAATGCCGACTTCTGTCCATGGGGAGTAATGTTTCAAAAAGTATGTGTTGGAACAGTTCCTGGGAGACGAGTAGTAGATTTAGATGGACTGACGAATGTTTACTGTAACCCTTGGAACTTAAAATTGACGATGAAACACAGAAGTTGCATCGGGATTGAATACAAAAGGCACAATGGCGGCTAATGTCCAGGGGGAGTAACGCTTCAAACAGTCTGTGTTGGAGTATTTCCTGCGAGACCAGTAGTAGATTCCGACGCAACATCGGTGGTTTACTGTAACCCTTGGACCTTAATATTGAAGATGAAACACAGAAATTGCATCAGGGATTAAATACAAAAAGCACAATGCCGACTTCTGTCCAGGGGGAGTAATGTTTCAAACAGTCTGTGTTGGAACAGTTCCTGGGAGACGAGTAGTAGATTTAAATGGACCGATGAATGTTTACTGTAACCCTTGGAACTTCAAATTGACGATGAAACACAGAAGTTGCATCGGGATTGAATACAAAACGCACAATGGCGGCTAATGTCCAGGGAGAATAACGCTTCAAACAGTCTGTGTTGGAACATTTCCTGCGAGACCAGTAGTAGATTCCGTCGCACCACTGCTAGTTTACTGTAACCCTTGGACCTTCATATTGAAGATGAAACATAAATTGTATCAGGGATTAAATACAAAAGGCACAATGCCGACTTCTGTCCAGGGGGAGTAATGTTTCAAACAGTCTGTGTTCGAACACTTCCTGGGAGACGAGTAGTAGATTTAGATGGACCGACGAATGTTTACTGTAACCCTTGGAACTTAAAATTGACGATGAAACACAGAAGTTGCATCGGGATTGAATACAAAATGCACAATGGCGGCTAATGTCCAGGGGGAGTAACGTTTCAAACAGTCTGTGTTGGAACATTTCCTGCGAGACCAGTAGTAGATTCCGACTCACCACTGCTGGTTTACTGTAACCGTTGGACCTTCATATTGAAGATGAAACACAGAAATTGCATCAGGGATTAAATACAAAAGCCACAATGCCAACTTCTGTCCAGGGGGAGTAATGTTTCAAACAGTCTGTGTTGGAACAGTTCCTGGGAGACGAGTAGTTGATTTAGATGGACCGATGAATGTCTACTGTAACCCTTGGAACTTCAAATTGACGATGAAACACAGAAGTTGCATTGGGATTGAATACAAAAGGCACAATGGCGCCTAATGTCCAGGGGGAATAACGCTTCAAACAGTCTGTGTTGGAACATTTCCTGCGAGACCAGTAGTAGATTCCGACGCACCACAGCTCGTTTACTGTAACCCTTGGACCTTCATATTGAAGATGAAACACAGAAATTGCATCAGGGATTAAATACAAAAGGCACAATGCCGACTTCTGTCCAGGGGGAGTAATGTTTCAAACAGTCTGTGTTGGAACAGTTCCTGGGAGACGAGAAGTAGATTTAGATGGACCGACGAATGTTTACTGTAACCCTTGGAACCTCAAATTGACGATGAAACACAGAAGTTGCATCGGGATTGAATACAAAAGGCACAATGGCGGCTAATGTCGAGGGGGAGTAACGCTTCAAACAGTCTGTGTTGGAATATTTCCTGCGAGACCAGTAGTAGATTCCGACGCACCACTTTTGGTTTACTGTAACCCTTGGATCTTAATATTGACGATGAAACACAGAAATTGCATCAGGGATTAAATAAAAAAGGCACAATGCCGACTTCTCTCCAGGGGGAGTAATGTTTTAAACAGTCTGTGTTGGAACAGTTCCTGGGAGACGAGTAGTAGATTTAGATGGACCGATGAATGTCTACTGTAACCCTTGGAACTTCAAATTGACGATGAAACACAGAAGTTGCATTGGGATTGAATACAAAAGGCACAATGGCGCCTAATGTCCAGGGGGAATAACGCTTCCAACAGTCTGTGTTGGAACATTTCCTGCGAGACCAGTAGTAGATTCCGACGCACCACAGCTCGTTTACTGTAACCCTTGGACCTTCATATTGAAGATGAAACACAGAAATTGCATCAGGGATTAAATACAAAAGGCACAATGCCGACTTCTGTCCAGGGGGAGTAATGTTTCAAACAGTCTGTGTTGGAACAGTTCCTGGGAGACGAGAAGTAGATTTAGATGGACCGACGAATGTTTACTGTAACCCTTGGAACCTCAAATTGACGATGAAACACAGAAGTTGCATCGGGATTGAATACAAAAGGCACAATGGCGGCTAATGTCCAGGGGGAGTAACGCTTCAAACAGTCTGTGTTGGAATATTTCCTGCGAGACCAGTAGTAGATTCCGACGCACCACTTTTGGTTTACTGTAACCCTTGGATCTTAATATTGAAGATGAAACACAGAAATTGCATCAGGGATTAAATAAAAAAAGGCACAATGCCGACTTCTCTCCAGGGGGAGTAATGTTTTAAACAGTCTGTGTTGGAGCAGTTCCTGGGAGACGAGTAGTAGATTTAGATGGACCGATGAATGTTTACTGTAACCCTTGGAACTTCAAATTGACGATGAAACACAGAAGTTGCATTGGGATTGAATACAAAACGCACAATGGCGGCTAATGTCCAGGGGGAATAACGCTTCAAACAGTCTGTGTTGGAACATTTCCTGCGAGACCAGTAGTAGATTCCGTCGCACCACTGCTAGTTTACTGTAACCCTTGGACCTTCATATTGAAAATGAAACACAGAAATTGCATCAGGGATTAAATACAAAAGGCACAATGCCGACTTCTGTCCAGGGGGAGTAATGTTTCAAACAGTCTGTGTTGGAACAGTTCCTGGGAGACGAGTAGTAGATTTAGATGGACCGACGAATGTTTACTGTAACCCTTGGAACTTCAAATTGACGATGAAACACAGAAGTTGCATCGGGATTGAATACAAAAGGCACAATGGCGGCTAATGTCAAGGGGAGTAACGTTTCAAACAGTCTGTGTTGGAACATTTCCTGCGAGACCAGTAGTAGATTCCGACGCACCACTGCTGGTTTACTGTAACCGTTGGACCTTCATATTGAAGATGAAACACAGAAATTGCAGCAGGGATTAAATACAAAATGCACAATGCCGACTTCTGTCATGGGGGAGTAATGTTTCATACAGTCTGTGTTGGAACAGTTCCTGGAGACCTGTAGTATATTTAGATGGACCGACGAATGTTTACTGTAACCCTTGGAACTTTAAATTGACGCTGAAACACAGAAGTTGCATCGGGATTGAATACAAAACGCACAATGGCGGCTAATGTCCAGGGGGAGTAACGCTTCAAACAGTCTATGTTGGAACATTTCCTGCGAGACCAGTAGTAGATTCCGACGCACCACTGCTAGTTTACTGTAACCCTTGGACCTTCATATTGAAGATGAAACACAGAAATTGCATCAGGGATTAAATACAAAAGGCACAATGCCGACTTCTGTCCAGGGGGAGTAATGTTTTAAAAAGTCTGTGTTGGAACAGTTCCTGGGAGACGAGTAGTAGATTTAGATGGACCGACAAATATTTACTGTAACCCTTGGAACTTCAAATTGACAATGAAACACAGAAGTTGCATCGGGATTGAATACAAAAGGCACAATGGCGGCTAATGTCCAGGGGGAATAACGCTTCAAACAGTCTGTGTTGGAACATTTCCTGCGAGACCAGAAGTAGATTCCGACGCACCACTGCTAGTTTACTGTAACCCTTGGACCTTCATATTGAAGATGAAACACCGAAATTGCATCAGGGATTAAATACAAAAAGCACAATGCCGACTTCTGTCCAGGGGGAGTAATGTTTCAAACAGTCTGTGATGGAACAGTTCCTGGGAGACGAGTTGTAGATTTAGATGGATCGACTAATGTTTACTGTAACCCTTGGAACTTCACATTGACGATGAAAAACAGAAGTTGCTTCGGAATTGAATACAAAAGGCACAATGGCGGCTAACGTCCAGGGGAGTCACACTTCTACAGTCTGTGTAGGAGCATTTCCTGCGAGATAAGTAGTAGATTCCGACGCACCACTGCGGGTTTACCGTAACCCTTGGACCTTCATATTGAAGATGAAACACAGAAATTGCATCAGGGATTAAATACAAAACGCACAATGCAGACCTCTGTCCAGGGGGAGTAATGTTTCAAACAGTCTGTCTTGGAACAGTTCCTGGGAGACGAGTAGTAGATTTAGATGGACCGACGAATGTTGACTGTAACCCTTGGAACTTAAAATTGACGATGAAACACAGAAGTTGCATCGGGATTGAATACAAAAGGCACAATGGCGGCTAATGTCCAGGGGGAGTAACGTTTCAAACAGTCTGTATTGGAACATTTCCTGCGAGACCAGTAGTAGATTCCGACGCACCACTGCTGGTTTACTGTAACCGTTGGACCATCATATTGAAGATGAAACGCAGAAATTGCATCAGGGATTAAATACAAAAGGCACAATGCCGACTTCTGTCCAGGGGTACTAATGTTTCAAACAGTCTGTGTTGGAACAGTTCCTGGGAGACGAGTAGTAGATTTAGATGGACCGACGAATGTTTACTGTAACCCTTGGAACCTCAAATTGACGATGAAACACAGAAGTTGCATCGGGATTGAATACAAAAGGCACAATGGCCGCTAATGTTCAGGGGGAGTAACGCTTCAAACAGTCTGTGTTGGAACATTTCCTGCGAGACCAGTAGTAGATTCCGACGCACCACTGCTGGTTTACTGCAACCCTTGGACCTTCATATTGAAGATGAAACATAGAAATTGCATCAGGGATTAAATACAAAAGGCACAATGCCAACTTCTGTCCAGGGGGAGTAATGTTTCAAACAGTCTGTGTTGGAACTGTTCCTGGGAGACGAGTAGTAGATTTAGATGGACTGACGAATGTTTACTGTAACCCTTGGAACTCCAAATTGACGATGAAACACAGAAGTTGCATCGGGATTGAATACAAAAGGCACAATGGCGGCTAATGTCCAGGGGGAGTAACGTTTCAAACAGTCTGTATTGGAACATTTCCTGCGAGACCAGTAGTAGATTCCGACGCACCACTGCTGGTTTACTGTAACCGTTGGACCATCATATTGAAGATGAAACACAGAAATTGCAGCAGGGATTAAATACAAAAGGCACAATGCCGACTTCTGTCCAGGGGGAGTAATGTTTCAAACAGTCTGTGTTGGAACAGTTCCTGGGAGACGAGTAGTAGATTTAGATGGACTGACGAATGTTTACTGTAACCCTTGGAACTCCAAATTGACGATGAAACACAGAAGTTGCATCGGGATTGAATACAAAAGGCACAATGGCGGCTAATGTCCAGGGGTAGTAACGTTTCAAACAGTCTGTATTGGAACATTTCCTGCGAGACCAGTAGTAGATTCCGACGCACCACTGCTGGTTTACTGTAACCATTGGACCTTCATATTGAAGATGAAACACAGAAATTGCATCAGGGATTAAATACAAATGTCACAATGCCTACTTCTGTCCAGAGGGAGTAATGTTTCAAACAGTCTGTGTTCGAACAGTTCCATGGAGACGAGTAGTAGATTTAGATGGACCGACGAATGTTTACTGTAACCCTTGGAACTTCAAATTGACGATGAAACACAGAAGTTGCATCGGGATTGAATACAAAAGGCACAATGGCGGCTAATGTCTAGGGGGAGTAACGTTTCAAACAGTCTGTATTGGAACATTTCCTGCGAGACCAGTAGTAGATTCCGACGCACCACTGCTGGTTTACTGTAACCGTTGGACCATCATATTGAAGATGAAACACAGAAATTGCATCAGGGATTAAATACAAAAGGCACAATGCCGACTTCTGTCCAGGGGGAGTAATGTTTCAAACAGTCTGTGTTGGAACAGTTCCTGGGAGACGAGTAGTAGATTTAGATGGACCGACGAATGTTTACTGTAACCCTTGGAACCTCAAATTGACGATGAAACACAGAAGTTGCATCGGGATTGAATACAAAAGGCACAATGGCCGCTAATGTTCAGGGGGAGTAACGCTTCAAACAGTCTGTGTTGGAACATTTCCTGCGAGACCAGTAGATGATTCTGACGCACCACTGCTGGTTTACTGTAACCCTTGGACCTTCATATTGAAGATGAAACACAGAAATTGCATCAGGGATTAAATACAAAAGGCACAATGCCAACTTCTGTCCAGGGGGAGTAATGTTTCAAACAGTCTGTGTTAGAACAGTTCCTGGGAGACGAGTAGTAGATTTAGATGGACTGACGAATGTTTACTGTAACCCTTGGAACTCCAAATTGACGATGAAACACAGAAGTTGCAGCGGGATTGAATACAAAAGGCACAATGGCGGCTAATGTCCAGGGGGAGTAACGCTTCAAACAGTCTGTGTTGGAACATTGCCTGCGAGACCAGTAGTAGATTCCGACGCACCACTGCTGGTTTACTGTAACCCTTGGACCTTCATATTGAAGATGAAACACAGAAATCGCATCAGGGATTAAATACAAAAGGCACAATGCCGACCTCTGTCCAGGGGGAGTAATGTTTCAAACAGTCTGTGTTGGAACAGTTCCTGGGAGACAAGTAGTAGATTTAGATGGACCGACGAATGTTTACTGTAACCGTTGGAACTTCAAATTGACGATGAAACACAGAAGTTGCATCGGGATTGAATACAAAACGCACAATGGCGGCTAATGTCCAGGGGAGTAACGCTTCAAAGAGTCTGTGTTGTAACATTTCCTGCGAGACCAGTAGTAGATTCCGACGCACCACTGCTGGTTTACTATAACCCTTGGATCTTCATATTGAAGATGAAACACAGAAATTGCATCATGGATTAAATACAAAAGGCACAATGCCGACTTCTGTCCAGGGGGAGTAATGTTTCAAACAGTCTGTGTTGGAACAGTTCCTGGGAGACGAGTAGTAGATTTAGATGGACCGATGAATGTTTACTGTAACCCTTGGAACTTCAAATTGACGATGAAACACAGAAGTTGCATCGGGATTGAATACAAAAGGCACAATGGCGGCTAATGTCCAGGGGAAGTAACGCTTCAAACAGTCTGTGTTGGAACATTTCCTGCGAGACCAGTAGTAGATTCCGACGCACCACTGCTGGTTTACTGTAACCCTTGGATCTTCATATTGAAGATGAAACACAGAAATTGCATCATGGATTAAATACAGAAGGCACAATGCCGACTTCTGTCCAGGGGGAGTAATGTTTCAAACAGTCTGTGTTGGAACAGTTCCTGGGAGACGAGTAGTAGATTTAGATGGACCGACGAATGTTTACTGTAACCCTTGGAACCTCAAATTGACGATGAAACACAGAAGTTGCATCGGGATTGAATACAAAAGGCACAATGGCCGCTAATGTTCAGGGGGAGTAACGCTTCAAACAGTCTGTGTTGGAACATTTCCTGCGAGACCAGTAGTAGTTTCCGACGCACCACTGCTGGTTTACTGTAACCCTTGGACCTTCATGTTGAAGATGAAACACAGAAATTGCATCAGGGATTAAATACAAAAGGCACAATGCCAACTTCTGTCCAGGGGGAGTAATGTTTCAAACAGTCTGTGTTAGAACAGTTCCTGGGAGACGAGTAGTAGATTTAGATGGACTGACGAATGTTTACTGTAACCCTTGGAACTCCAAATTGACGATGAAACACAGAAGTTGCAAAGGAATGAATACAAAAGGCACAATGGAGCCTAATGTCCAGGGGGAATAACGCTTCAAACAGTCTGTGTTGGAACATTTCCTGCGAGACCAGTAGTAGATTCCGACGCACCACAGCTCGTTTACTGTAACCCTTGGACCTTCATATTGAAGATGAAACACAGAAATTGCATCAGGGATTAAATACAAAAGGCACAATGCCGACTTCTGTCCAGGGGGAGTAATGTTTCAAACAGTCTGTGTTGGAACAGTTCCTGGGAGACGAGAAGTAGATTTAGATGGACCGACGAATGTTTACTGTAACCCTTGGAACCTCAAATTGACGATGAAACACAGAAGTTGCATCGGGATTGAATACAAAAGGCACAATGGCGGCTAATGTCCAGGGGGAGTAACGCTTCAAACAGTCTGTGTTGGAATATTTCCTGCGAGACCAGTAGTAGATTCCGACGCACCACTTTTGGTTTACTTTAACCCTTGGACCTTAATATTGAAGATGAAACACAGAAATTGCATCAGGGATTAAATAAAAAAGGCACAATGCCGACTTCTCTCCAGGGGGAGTAATGTTTTAAACAGTCTGTGTTGGAACAGTTCCTGGGAGACGAGTAGTAGATTTAGATGGACCGATGAATGTTTACTGTAACCCTTGGAACTTCAAATTGACGATGAAACACAGAAGTTGCATCGGGATTGAATACAAAACGCACAATGGCGGCTAATGTCCAGGGGGAATAACGCTTCAAACAGTCTGTGTTGGAACATTTCCTGCGAGACCAGTAGTAGATTCCG